>NW_026991716.1:114010014-114635014 GCF_029215605.1 Mirounga angustirostris
ACGCTCATAGCATCTGCTTGGTGTTTTCAGACCAAAAGTAGAAGCAATGCCATGTCATAATAACTATTGTTCCTATTGCGCTTCCAGCTTAGCTAAAAACAGGAAATACAGGCCATTTTGTGGAAAAGCCCGCTTTTGTGATGTTTCCAGCCCAAGAGGTTTGGATCAACTTTGGTTGAATGTCTGAACTTTTGGCTTCTTACTTACAGTAAACCTTCTAACTTCAGATTTTTAGCACCATTTCTACTTATAAGACGATGCCTGCCATATTTAGATTATGCTGACACATGCATCCGTTTACTTTTCAATCGTTTTTGTTTAATATTAGGATGTGCTTGTAGCCAAAAAAGGTACATAAGAAAATTATGTGACTCATAAGATTTAAAGCATAATTGTGGAAAGAGCCATAATTTTCAAAGTTTCAAGACTTATTGGACAGTTTATTTAAAATGGGCCTATTAATAAAAGGCTTCACTCACTAAGTGAATATTTGATGTGAAAATTCACTATGTAAAATCAATCCAGAAGCAAAAATCCTGAGTCAGTTTAAACAGTCTTTCGAGTCTTTTGGTAGGGAATATCAGACCCTACCAGAAAATAAATCTAAATCATTTTACACTATAATAATCAATCAACTGAGTTTTAGTAATCCTAGGAGGCAGAGGGAGTTTGGGTTTTAAACTTCATGTAGACGGTATCTTTTTCAGGATCCATAAGGTAAAACTCTAATTGTATAGATTAGCAAAGGAAGTCACATATAGTTATGTTTGTGTGGTTCCAGGCAAATAGGGTGGCCTTGAGCAATGCACTGTGTTTTGTTTTGTTTTGTTTTTCCAGTGTCAGTGAGGGGCCTAATCTTTCTTGGTCTCTTTCACATTTTGCGACTCTGTATATTGGCCATAAAGCCCTAAGTGGATTGCATTGTTTCACTGGCCCTCTTCTGCCTTAGCCATCTGATGTGATTTTACAAACCATTTATTATGGCTTTTAAGCACGATAAATGGTGACGTGAACTGTAATTCCAGAATAAGTTGTTAAATAAATTTATTTCACTTGCCTTTGTAAAGTATGATTTGCTACATTTTTTTTCACCTTTGATTTCATATTGAAGGCAAGTCATCTCAAGGAAGGAAAATGAAAAAAATATAGTGGCAGGGGATATAGAGTGTAGAGATTAGAGAAGCATGTTCCAAGGAATCAGGTCCCTTCAGCTTTAACCCTTATTGAGAAAGGAATTTAGCTCAACACTTGCTGAAGTTCTGAAATGACTGAATAGTTCCTTTTATTCTATGTCTTCTTGCTCCCATTTAGCTGGAATGTACTAGACAGGATTAGAAATGACTGTTCTTTCAGTCTTTTTATGGTTTAGACTAAAAGGAAAGTGCCAGAGTTCTTAAACGTAATCTCTCTTTATGAGATTTCAAGCCTTTCTGCAGACTCAAAGGGGAGACAACATCTAGGTTTTTTAAGAGTTTCTCAAACTCTTTGTACCATACTAAAAACTTTGAAAAATTTTTTCATGGTTGTTTGCAATGCAACCGTCCATTCCAGATCAACCTACCCCCTCCCCTAAACTTTCTTCCAAAGCAAGAAAAACAAAGTAAAAGATAGCGAATACCTGTTAAAATGCTGGATAAGCCAAACATTTTTCTATTGTCTCTGTATCACATGATATCCATTTTCCTCCTTAATTCTTGGAACAATATCACTCACCATTTAATATCTTACATTTCAGATTTTTAAGGTCTCACTGCATAATGCTGGATGAGTTAGAAAGTCCTAATAGTGAATTTATAAAAAAAATGTTGACAGAGCTTGGACTCTCATAGCGCTGGTGGGTACCATGATTATAATAATGGTTTCCTTTAAAACTCTTCCATTAAATGTTCCAAACAGTGGAATTTGTAGTTTTTCCTTTGGTCCGGAGATCAAAAACATGAACAGTTTTACATTTTTAAGGTTGGGCAGCATCTGTGTTTCCACAATTTCTGTGGGAAAGCAATCCAGTCTTTCTCAGTTTTATTAAAAACCACCATCTTGGCTCCAATATGTGCCATTATAAGCAATTTCATTATTTCTCATATCTCCTTTTAGGAAGTAAGAGTCTGCCTAGTGCTTTTTTTTTTTTTTTTTTCTTTTTCTTACTGGCTTTCAAAGACTACATACTGTAAGTGAAAAGTGGTTTACAAAATTGAAGATGGGATCACATAATGGTTAAAAGAGTAAATCTGAGAGACAGTGTTTGAGGTCAAATACTTGCTTTACTATTTAGTAGCTATGTGTCTCAGGCAAGTTATGTAACTCTAAACCTTGGTTTCCCCATCTGTAAAATGAGTATACCAGTCATATTTTCCTCATAGGGCTTTGGTAAGGATTAAATAAGAGAACAAATATAAAGTGACTGGATCATGGTAAATTCTCAACCTGATGCCATCATCAGATGTTCTGTTTATCTTTAACAGACAATTTGGAAATCTTTTCTACTGGTAGATACTACCTTTCTAAGCTATTTTTATTTTGCCAACAAGCAAAATGTTTTAGAATAGAATGTTTCTGTTTTAGAATAGAATGAATTAAACCTGACTCGTTCATTTGACAACTCTTTATCAAGTGCCTAATCTGTGCCAGTTAATTAACACAGCTCCTTCCCTGAAGAAGCTCATATCATAGCGTAGTTGTTACATTTATGCATTGGGAGTCGTCTTAACATTAGGGGGAAAAAGACATTTTAAGGGTTAAGCTGAATGGGCACAAAATTTTGTTCTTTGTAGTTTAGAATCTGATGTTGGGATGCAACATTATCATCTTTATCTGTTATTAATGTGGACTACAAAATTTAACTTGCAGGGAAAGATTCATCATACTTTTTTTTTTTTTAAAGATTTCATTTATTTGAGAGAGAGAGAGAGTGAGTGAGAGAGAGAGCACACACGCACAGTCTGGGGAAGAGGCAGAGGCAGAGGGAGAAGCAGACTCTCCACTGAACAGGGAGCCTCAGGCAGGGCTCAATCCCAGGACCCCAGGATCATGCCCTGAGCCAAAGACAAATGTTTAACTGACTGAGACACCCAGGCACCCCAGATTCATCATACTTTAAATAACCTAGAACCTCCAAAGACTTAATACAGAAAGTGTCCCATGTTAATAACTGTCATATTTCTTTAGAAAGTAATTTTTGTTCACAAATAATCTCTACTTTTTCCTATCATGTCTACCAAAGTAAAGCCTAAAAGTAATTCTTATCAATAATTTAGGTATCTACATTTTGAGTGCCTTTGAGTAAAATAAGTCAATCAGAGAAAGACCATTATCATATGGTGTCACTCATATGTGGAATATTAGGAATAGTGCAGAGGACAATAGGGGAAGGGAGGGAAAACTGAATGGGAAGAAATCAGAGAGCGAGACAAACCATGAGAGACTCTTGACTCTGGGAAACAAACTGAAGGCTATGGAAGGGGAGGTGGGTGGGGAGAGTGGGGTAACGGGGTGATGGGCATTAAGGAGGGCACGTGATGTGATGAGCACTGGGTGTTTCGTGCAACTGATGAATCATTGGACATTATATCGAAAAGTAATGATGTACTATATGTTGGCTAATTGAATTTAAATAAAAAAATAACTTTATTTTTAAATGGCAAAGAACAATGTGTTTTAGGATTTGGTGTTATTTAGATATTTTTTTTCACAATAAAAAAATTTGAGGCCTTAAAAAGAGTGACTTTGTTAGATGAGTCCTGCTTTAATCACCTTTTATTTGTTTTTTTTTTTTCATATTTATTCAGGGGTTACATCCACTACTGACTTAAAATAACTTACAAAGAAAACAAATAAGTCAGCAGTAACATGCAACTAAGAATATAGAATTAAATTCTTAGATGTATCTAAGAGTAGAAGGTTAAGATAAGGTAAAAACGAATACAAATACGCAAGAAATAAATCGACCTATTTGCTATTGCTCTGTTTCAAATTTTGTATTTCATTTGTTGGGCCACGTTTAAATTGAACTGCCCTTATTCCTGAGCAGAATGATTATAATTCCAGAGTATATTTAATTAAATAATGCAACAAACATTTTTGGAATACCTATTTATTTGGTCATTACCTTATACATATCAGCCATTTATGTTAGAGCATCTCTGTTATTTCTCAGCTCTCTCTGATTTGGTTTATCAATTTAATGGCAGATACTTTTGTAGTTTATTATATTCATGACAATGAGGGTGGGACGTGGGTTAGTCTTTTCCTATTTCACTATGAATTGCTATGTGTGCTGTAGGATTTTTCTGTTTTGATTTGCTTTGATCTTGTAGCTATCTTTTATCAGGTTAAGGAAGTTCCTTGTATTCCTAATTTGTTGAGTTTTTTCCTGCTAAGAATGAATGTTGACTTTTATCAAATGATTTTTTTTTCTGGATCTTTTGAGATGACCATATGAGTTTTTTCTTTTTCTTTTTTTTCCCCTGTAAGTATGTTGAATTTTGTTAGTAGGTTTCAAATATTAAATTGCCTGTGCATTTCTGGGAGGAGCCAATCTTGGCTGTGGTGTTTAATTCTTTTTATAGACCACTGGATTTAGTTTGCTTATATTGTGTGTATGATTTTTACAGCTATGCTTATGGGAAGCAGTGGCTTGTTCTTGTTTTATTTCTTTCTTATAAAATTCTTGTCAGATTTCGATGTCAACATGCTGTCCACATAAAATGAGCTTGTAAATATTTCCTTGTTTCTTTTCTCTGGAAGATGTTACATAAGATTGGCATTATTTTTTCCTTGAATGATTTGTAGGAATCAAGGATGAAAGCTGAGCCTGGTGTTTTTTCCTTGGGAAAGAAGTTACCAGTTGAATTTCTTTCATGGATGCAGTACTATTCAGTTTTTTTTCTTTTGTCAGTTTTCACCTCTGCTTCCTTCCCTTCTTCCTTCCTTCCTTCTGCAATCTGTGTTATTCTGTGGCTTCCTTTCTCTTTTCATTATATATCTTGGAGGGTTTTTTTTCTACAGCAGTAGCTATAGGGCTTCCTCATTCTTTTAATGGCTACCTAATATTCCGTAGTATGAAATTACCATATTTTATTTAATGGATCCCCTATTGAGGAATATTTAGATTGTTTCCAAATTTTGACTGTTACAATGTAACAATCATGTAAGACACATCACTGTATGGGTATCTGAGTGTATAAGTAGAAGTATTTGTTTCATCTTAGTTTTTCTCTTCTACTCTCTTCTACTCCATAGTAGTAACTAGATCCTTCTCTTTTATTTTCTAAATGATACTTTTTGCATTCCATTACTGCCTTGGGGTATATAATCATCTCTGCCTTCATGATTTATTACTGCTCAGAGTTGATATCCTGCAATACCCTTTATTTGATTTGCACTCGATTTGTCAATGGAGGAATATCTACACAGGGACAAAATTTTGTCTCCTTTGTCCGGTGCTTTATCCTTAATGCTCAGTGTAGAGTCTGGCACATAGTAGGTGCTTAAAAATGAATTATTCATAGAGAGACACAGTGAGATGTAATGGTTCCAAAACAGTACCCATGGGCTGAAGGACATTCATTCCTTTATTTGGTGAATGATTTTTAGGGGTGTGATAACCAGTGGTGTGTTAGGTGTTTAATTAAGATGCAAAGATGAATGAGATACCAGGCCTGTGTCTCACAGACCAGAGGGAACAGGCACATAACAAGATAGTTGTAGCAAAAGTCACAGTGTTGTAATGGCACTGGAAGGCACAGAAGAATGAGCAAGGACACTGCCTCGGAGGGATGTGGAAGGCTTGTGGAGGGAAGGATGCTTGAACTGGTTCTTAAAAGATGGTTCTGGTTCTCATGGAGAGAATAAGGAGTAGCATATACAGGAGTTGGGAGATGTGTGATATAATAGGGAAAGGTGCGATGTTCAGACTCATTGAAAGTTTGGGGGCGTTGGCGGGGGCACGTAGTTGAGGGGATCTAGGAAGACATGGCCGAGGGATGGGATGAGATGGCAGAACAAGGCTTGGGTAAGATTGCAAAAACTCTTGGGTTCAGTAGGAAGAAGTCTGGACTTTATCTTGTAGTCAGTAAAAACTCACTACAGGTTTTAAAGTAGCAGAGTGTGTCAGAAAACCTTGTAAAACAATGGCTTAAATGAAGTCATGTTTGCTCACCAAGAAATTTGAAGGTAAGCATCAGTTGCTGGTTTTGGTTCAGTGTCTTGAGGCTATTCGGAGCAAGATCTCTGTGCTTCTCTTCATATTTTCCTCATGGTTAAGTGGGGGCTGCTGTAGCTCAAGCCACCATGTTCAAGTTCTAGGTTGGTAATAGGGGGAGCATCCCAGAGCAATTAGTGGAATCTTTATCAAGAATGCAAAATTTTCTCTGAAGATTGAAGTTTCTGTCTCTTTGGCCAGAAATGTGTTTCATGGCGCTCACCTGACTGCAAGGCAGGCTGAGAAGTGTTATCTGGGCATGTTTATGTTCCAAAAACAATAGAGGTCTATTAGGGAGGGGAAATGGATTGACTGGGTAGACAACTAGCCGTGTCTATCGTCAGTCTGACATTAGATATGATTCTTAGGAAAATACTTGTGTGCAATATAAAAGGTGACTTGGACTGCATGACTTGGGTGACCAATAAATTCTCCCTGGTCTGGTGGCCACAATGTGTATCGATTATAATTATGGACTGATGAAAAAACATGAAGGTGGTATTAATGATTTATATATAGTTCAGTGATATCACTGGGATATATTTTAAGTTTTTTTTCTGTTTGAATAAAGTTACAAAGAAATAACTACAATATATGTTTAATAACCATCTAGGAATCATATCTTTATAATGTTAATTCCTTTAATTTCACTCATTGATTCATTCATCACATGTTTACTGGGCACCCCTATGTGCCAGATGCTGTCGTGGGAGCTAGGGATAGGGCAGTGAGGAAGGTAGACCAGTCCCTATTTCCATTGATCACAGAGTCTAGCCGAGGAGTTAGGCAATAAGCAAGAGAACCAATCAACGAGATTATTACAGATTATACTATAGGATACTAGGAGAGAAACAGTGATGGCAATGGAGTGATAGGGTATGAGGGGCAGGTGCTATTTCAGGTAAGGTGGCCTGGCCAGGAGAGGCCGCCCCTCAGAGGTAACCTTCGAGTTGAGAGATGAGAATGAGCCAGAGTGTTTTTGTTGGGATGAGATGAGAGGAGGAAGTACAGAGACCAGAGGCAGGAGAGGGGCTTGAGGCTGGTGTGGGTGCACCATGGGGGAGCGAGAGGGTACCTGTGTTAAGGGAAGCAGGCGCCTTTCCATGCAGGGTCCATTGGGCCATTGCACAGGAGCTATGGAAGGCGTGAGACATGAAGGGGATGGTCTGACTTGTGTTTACAGAGACACCCCCCCCCCCCCACGAATGCCATCTGAGAAGGGCTAGAGGGAAGCAAGAAAGGGGGTATGGGTTGGTTAGGAAGCTTTTGCTCTGGCCCCGGAGAGAGACAGTGATGATTTGGATAAGGCTTTCAGAGGAAATGGAGCACAGGTGCCCATAGTTCAGCAGACCTAGAACTGACAGGACTTGCTGGAAATTAGGAAAAGACTAGTTTCTAAGTAAAAAACATTCAGTTTTGTGTTACCTATAAACTCTAATGGCAACATCTTAGCTGAGTACTTGCAATTCTTCTTAACTCAACCTTCATACATTCAAAAGTTAATGTCTAATGGGATAAGTGGGTGGGGTTTTGGTCTTTTTTTAATTTAGAAGAAAACACAACAGGAAAGGATTTTTATTTATTTATTTATTTATTTATTTATTTATTTATTTATTTATTTATTTATTTATTTATTTATTATTATGTTATGTTAATCACCATACATTACATCATTAGTTTTTGATGCAGTGTTCCATGATTCATTATTTGCGTATAACACCCAGTGCCCCATGTAGAACGTGCCCTCTTTAATACCCATCACCAGGCTAACCCATCCTCCCACCTCCCTCCCCTCTAGAACCCTCAGTTTGTTTTTCAGAGTCCATCGTCTCTCATGGTTCATCTCCCCCTCCAATTTCCCCCCCTTCATTCTTCCCCTCCTGCTATCTTCTTCTTCTTCTTCTTTTTTTTAACATATAATGTATTATTTTTTTCAGAGGTACAGATCTGTGATTCAACAATCTTGCATAATTCACAGCGCTCACCATAGCACATACCCACCCCAATGTCTACCACCCAGCCACCCCATCCCTCCCACCCCCCACCACTCCAGCAACCCTCAGTTTGTTTCCTGAGATTAAGAATTCCTCATATCAGTGAGGTCATATGATACATGTCTTTCACTGATTGACTTATTTTGCTCAGCATAACACTCTCCAGTTCCATCCACGTCATTGCAAACGGCAAGATTTCATTCCTTTTGATGGCTGCATAATATTCCATTGTATATATATACCACATCTTCTTTATCCATTCATCTATCGATGGACATCCTGGCTCTTATTACAGTTTGGCTATTGTGAACATTACTGCTATAAACTTTGGGGTGCACGTACCCCTTTGGATCCGTACATCTGTATCTTTGGGGTAAATACCCAGTAGCACAATTGCTGGATCATATGGTAGCTCTATTTTCAACTTTTTGAAGAACCTTCATACTGTTTTCCAGGGTGGCTGCATCAGCTTGCATTCCCACCAACAGTGTAGGAGGGTTCCCCTTTCTCTGTATCCCCACCAACGTCTGTCGTTTAACAGGAAAGGATTTTTAACAGAATAATAATTCTAGTTTAATATCTGCCCTTGAAGATCTTGTGTGTATCCTTCATCCTAAGGGAAACACCTGCTTTTCTAACTTTCCCAGTTCACAAAAATGAATATCCAGGAAAGGAGATATAATAATCATTTTTTGTTTTAGTTAGAAGAGAGAGGAAAAGCAAAGAGCACCATCTCTCTTTAGGCCTTCCTTATTATTCATAAGCATTTCTGTGGAATATAATAACCCAAAGAAAAGCAAATGATTTTTATGTAACTTTATTTGAAATAGACTTAATCTAAATAGACTCCCTCAATTTAATGTGCACATAAATCATGTGGGGGTCTTGTGGAAATGAAGATTTTGACTCAGTGAGTATGGGTGGCCCCAAGGTTCTGAATTTCAACCAAGATCCCATCTGGTCCGCAAACCACACTTGAGTAGGAAGGATCTCAACTTTTCCCTGCTCTTAATCACTTATACTTTAATTTTTCAGTGTTCCAGTATCATCAGATTGGAGAAACCAACCCATGAGAACTTAAAACATACTTGGTAAGTAGAAGAAAGAAGTAAGAATGTTTTTCCATTCTGTAAATCTTTTCTAGATTTGCAGTTCACTTTCCGTCCTTGGTCTGAAAAAACCTGGCATACTGATTGTTGTCCGGTATGTTCTTTACCCTGATGACTAAGAATCTAATTACATTCTAAATTGTGACTGTTTCCTTAAATATTTCCAGCTGCTTTCAAAATGAACTCTATAACATCACTAGAAAAAGGCTCCTTGGCCATTTTGGGAAGCTTACAATATGATCCCAAATAGCTTTCTTTCAACGTGTGATGTTCAGAAGACCACAGAATTTTAGGGTACCTTTTCAAATTATCATTAATCATATATGGTTTTCTTATGAAAGCATTTCTTTCAAAATGACCCACATTTTGAAAAGAAGAAACACATCAGTTTAGACAAGATTTTGGGGTAGGAGAGAACTTAACTCAGAAACCTTATTTGGGAATGATGAATTTTAATATTTTCTGTCTCAGTAACAATAGTTGCTTAGTATACACTGCCAAACTAGTTGTAAACCAAAGGGGAGGGCCTATTTAAATAATAAACTTAAGTACTAAGTTTCAAGTGCCAGACGTTTGTACAGAAAATTGAAGTCAAAATTAGTTCATCAAGGGGCACCTGGGTGGCTCAGTCAGTTAAGCATCTGCCTTCGGTTCAGATCATGATCTAGGGGACCTGGGATCAAGCCCTGTGTTGGGCTCCCTGCTCAGTGGGGAGTTTGCTACTCCCTCTGCCTGCCGCTCCCCCTGCTTGTGCTCTCTCTCTCTTTCTGTCAAATAAATAAATAAAATCTTAAAAAAAATAGTTCATCAAAAAATGTTTTATACAAGCTACTATGTTATGAATATTCAGAATGTCAATTCTGACACAAATATGACTTTTGAAAGCCTTATTACTTGAAAAAATGTGCTAATTCTAAAAGACATCTGAGTTCCTAATTACTTAAATGTTATTTTAGTTGGGATTGACAAAAAATATATCTAGCCAAGTAGTATTTACTCAGCTAAAAACATGACAGCAAGATATCCTTCCTGGCATTATGCTTTTATTCATCTTTTTTCAAGTTCCATTCATTATCTGCCTCTTCTACATTTTAATATTTTACTTTAGGCATACGAAAGATTATATGTAAATATGAATAATTTATGAATCATATTTTCAAAGGAATACCTGTGAACCCATCCCTTCCTTAAGAATTAGAAAAATACCAATACATTTTTATTCTTTACTTATCCACCTCTTGTTTCTTCCCCAGAGGTGACCTCTATGCTGAATTTTTCATTAATTATTCTCTTTAAAAAATAGTTTTACTGGAACATCTGGGTGGCTCAGTTGGTTAAGCATCTGCCTTTGGTTCAGGTCATGATCTCAGGGTCCTGGGATTGAGCCCCACGTTGGGCTCTCTGCTCAGCAGGGAGTCTGCTTCTCCCTCTCCTTTTCCCTCTCCCCCGTGTGTACTCTCTCAAATAAATAAATAAATAAATAAATAAATAAATAAAATCTGTAAAAAAATAATTATTTTACTATGTAGCCATATGAATTGAAATGAGATATTATTTAGTTCCTTGTTTTTTGAGCTTTATAAAAATGGTTTCCTAATGTATGTATCTAGTCTTTTTCTACTTGATACTGTTTTTAAGATAATACATATTAATGTCTAGTGGTAGTTCATTCTTTTCATTGTTGTGTAATATTAACTTTGAAAATGTATCAAAATTTGTCCACTCTTTTGTAAGTGAATACTTGGATTCCCTGATTTTTTTATGTTATTGTGAAACATGCTTCCCTGAGCATTGTAGTACTCCTGATGCCCAAAGAGATTTTCTAGGTTGTGTATATTTTGGAATGGAATAGCAAATGATGAACTTTTCAAAACAGTATCAAGTTATTTTCCACTGTACAATTTTTATCTTCCTATAAGTACTGTATACAGATACCCATTGATCCATATCTTGGTTTTGTTAGTTGTCTTAATTTTTGTTAAAAATAGGTATAATATTGTTATCTTAATTTGAAGTTACTTGACTGTTGCTAGAGTTGATCATTTTTTATATGTTTATTGACCATTTGTGTTTCCCCCTCTGTGAAATATTTGTTCATTCTTTTGCTTACTTTTCTTTAGGGTTATTATTATTATTATTTTTTTGGTAATATATTTCACTTTTCATTTAAGGACTTTATTACTTACTGATTTTTTCCTCTAGTTACTTTCTAAACAGAATACATCTAGTCTTACATTAGGTATGGGTTTTCTTGGTAGTCACAGAGTAGCTCAGATCAGATCAACATTCTAGTGATAACAATTATACACACACCCACACAATATACACATAATTTTATAAACACACAGAGATACATACACACATGTTATGTGTGTGTGTGTATATATATATATATATACATATGTATATATTAAAGTGTGTATATATATATAAAATAACTATCTGAAGTTACTGGAGGACAAACAAAGGTGGACAGAAACTGGAGAAGCATTGGTACTTGGAAGCAGAATAGTGCCCAGTGAGCTTTCCATATTCAATATTTGTCACCTGAGGGCAGCTCCAGTCAGCACTGTATTGAGGGTTACCATAGCAATTGGAGAGTGAGGTGAAAATCCCAGAAAGGACAGAGACACAGAAGGAGAGCCCCGAATTCTGCATGTTAACTCTGTCCAAATATCTGGTTGACTTGTGAGGTATGCATGTGTGGTAGGGAACAGCCACCTAAGATTGAAGGGATTGAACAGGGGGTTCAGCTGCTGACCACTGCAGGGCAAACAGAATTTGGAGTTTAAGTTTGTCATGATATCTTCCTGTGAAAACAAATAAGACATCAGTAATCTCCAGAGAAATGTAACGTATTCTCTACAGGATTCAGGTTGCAAAACAAAATGACTAAATATGAGGAAAACAGAAAGTGATACCCATACTAAAGAGCAAAGGTAATCAGTAGAGAATTACTCCAAGAAATTGGAATTAGCAGACAAGATTTTAAAGCAGCTATTACAACTATATAAAAACGTAAAGAAAAATATGATCACAATAAGTCAGTAGAGAAAATTTCAACAGAGAAATAGAAACTCTAAAAAAGAACCAAGTGGAAACTATAGAACTAAAAAATGCAGTATCTGAAAGGAAAGAAAAATTAGATGGGTTTAAGAGCAAATTGAGGGGCGCCTGGGTGGCTTAGTCGTTAAGCATCTGCCTTCGGCTCAGGTCATGATCCCGGGGTCCTGGGATCGAGCCCCACATTGGGCTCCCTGCTCAGCGGGAAGCCTGTTTCCCCCTCTCTCACTCCCCCTGCTTGTGTTCCCTCTCTCACTTTGTCTCTTTCTGTCAAATAAATAAAATCTTAAAAAAAAAAAAAAGCAAATTGAAGATGGCAGAAAGAATCAATGAACTTGAAGATAGATAATAGCAATTATTCAGTCTAAATAACAAAGAGGGGAAAGATTTAAAATAAAAACAAAGACTCTGTCACTTGTAGGACAATATCAGAAGGTCTAACGTGAATATAAGTGGAGTCTGAAAGGAGATAGAAAACAATGCAGAAAAGATTTGAGGAAACCACGACCTAAAAGTTCCCCAATTTGATGACAGATATATTTGGTATTGTTACCAAATCTTGTCAGTTCTATTGCCAGAAATCTCTGTGAATCCAGCCTCTCTTTTCTGCCCTCAGGCTCTCATTCATTTGCAACAGCCTCCTATTTTGTCACCTAGAGACCTGCTTCTCCCAGTTTTAATGTATCATTCACATTGTCACTGGTTATCTATCTAAAATTAATCTTTTTCAAAATCAAAGCTGATAATGAGATTATAAATAAGATAAAATCTTAAACTTCTTAGCATGACCTTTATACTAGGACCCAATCTATTCCTCCTGTCTCAGAGCCCTCATCCATGCCCCTTACACTATGCTTCTGTTACCCTGAGTGTCTCATTATTCCCTGACAGGATAAATCCTCTCATACCTTCATGCCATCTCACAGTGGTGCCTTAGTGCCCTTACCTTCCTTTCCCTTTTCTGAGAGACTCCTATTATGTCTTCAATAAGTCCTCTTCAGTGGCACAGTCAGGGTTAGTGGTCTGTTCTCTGTGTTTGCATGGCACATGATGAGCATTGCTGTTAGATCATATACCTGGGGAGAAAGAGACTGCACTATATACTCCTCTTCCTCCTTGTTTCTGACATACAAGGAGGCTTATTGCTGACATAAAGTAGGTGCCAAGTAAGTACCTGTTGAGTAAATAGAGTATCTGGTAGAAGTTGTTTTATATATATCAGTACATATTATGTTGGATCTGAGGAAATCTCTGATATTTGACAATTTCTCAGTATAAAAATAGCAATTTCCTATGGTTCAGCACTCACACACACAGGAGGGACTTATATCTGTTAGCAGATTAAGGCAATTGGAGTTTTATACTCTACCTCTATTAACATTAATCAGGAAATTATGTCAAATAATACCAAGATATCATCTGACCCAACTGACTACCTTTGGGCATGTGACATATTCTTGTGTTCCAGAAGAAACTCAGAGAAATTACTTGCCCAAGGTTTGCAGAGCAATTAAGTGGAAGAGCATGCTGATAAATGTGAAAGCAAGAGTTTAAAAAGTACATATCTAGTCATTTCATTAATATATAACATTTTAAGTAAGTATGTGCTGTCTGTTCAGTGACAATAAATGACCCATATCTATTCTTCTTTTCTAACTTTATTTTTCTTAAAATATTGTTATGAAAATTTTCAGACATACAGGAAAGTTAGAAGAATTGTACAGTGAAAGCACAAATACTCACTAATTTTAATGAATAAAGCTATGAAAAATTACTATGTCCATATTGGTGTAGACCCCTGAACTAGATGTGGTAATCTATTTTAAGGGGAGTACTAATAAGTATAGGTAAAATACAAAACTAACAATAAAATCATGCTAATACTTTACAATGATATACAAATAATGGGCTGCAGTAGAGTGGATTCATTTGTAGTATTTGTTATTAGTTTCTTTATCATTTAAGAAATTTCTATAAACTCATATGAATATAGATTTTATCACTTTTTAAAATAAGTTTGGGAGCACCTGGGTGGCTCAGTCGTTAAGCGTCTGCCTTCGGCTCAGGTCATGATCCCGGGGTCCTGGGATCGAGCCCCGCATCGGGCTCCCTGCTCGGCGGGAAGCCTGCTTCTCCCTCTCCCATTCCCCCTGCTTGTGTTCCCTCTCTCGCTGTGTCTCTCTCTGTCAAATAAATAAAATCTTAAAAAATAAATAAATAAATAAATAAATAAATAAATAAATAAATAAATAAAATCTTTAAAAAAAATAAATAAATAAAATAAATAAAATAAGTTTGGATTTGAATTCAAAATATGAGCAAGTTTTTAGCTACATATGTTCTAAATTGGTGCTGGACACTGGATTTGATGCCTTAGTTTTATGTGGGATACAGATCAAGTCAACTCTATGCCTGTCCACCTTTAAAGTCAACAATTTCCCAGCTCAGTAATCCTGGCTGATTCATATTCATGTAATGACCAAGTCCATAACTGCACAATGACTTATTGGGTCTCCATTTCTATTTCCTTTTGGCCTATAATCATTTCCCAAGTATCTATTGAACTCCTACTATATATTGAGCACCATACTAGGGTTATAGAAGCAAATTAAATAGATAAAGACCCAATATTCATGGTACTTAGCATTTAGGAAGGTAAGCAGACTTGAAACAATTTTTATAAGTTACTAAACAAAGAATTTGTTACAATTGTGATAAATCCCATCAGCTGTCATTAGCAGTCAACATGGGTCAGTGGAAATATAAGCACATCCTAAGGATAGGGTTAAAGTCTGTTCCTGTAACCCTCTCACCCATATGTTGAATCTCTAACACATGAGATTCTGATTCTGAGCTGGCAATTAAAAGGCAATAATAAAACTTCTCTGACTTTTTTTTAGTTTAGAGAAAAATGCAGAGTTTTGGCGAACAAAACTCTTTTTAAGAATTTGTCAAACAAAAGTGTAAAGTAGAAATTGACCAACATTTCTATCTATGCACAGGTCAGTAATGGTCCTAAAACTCCCTTCTGGTGCATTTCCTTCACCCATCTCAGGACAGATAGCTTAACCACATCCCCTCTTGCAGGTGAGCGTCATGAGGTCTCCTGAGCCCTCATACCTGTGTCCTTGCATAAGCTTTTGAAAACTGTCCAGCTCAGTCTGAGCAATGAGAGGTGGCCAGGGAGTGTACCTCCTGGGGGGTGGGTGGGGACTGAGGTAAACAGAGCTATAAAACAGGATGGGGTTGTCTTAAATTTCATCACTTCAGGTGGATCTCACTTCTAATTGTAGCTTCCTTCCTTCTGGAGACTCAACTCTTGGATAGTTTGTAGTGGGGAGATCAGAAGTGTTGGGAGGTTGGAGGCTGTTTTTTTCCAGGCACTTGTGGAGTTTTGTGTCACCGCCTCCCAGAATCCTGAATACTTATGGCTCTGTAAGTCCGCAGTTAAGATATCAGGTCACTGGATCAGAAACCACCAGTAAGTGTTGGTAGGAGACACTCTATACTCTCTTCAGTAATCTACGAGCCAATAATTATGGGTTGAATTGTGTTCCCCAAAAAAGATATGTTGAAGTCCCAATCTCTGGAACCTGTGAATATGAGTTTATTTGGAAAAAGGGTCTTTACAGGTATAATCAAGTTAAGATGAAGTCCCACTGGATTGGTGTGGGCCCTAATCTAATGACTGGTAACTGGTATCTGTATAAGAAGAGGGACGTTTGGACACAGACACACACGGGAGAGAAGGCCACGTAAAGGCAGAGGCAAAGATTGGAATGATGCATCTACAAGCCAAAGAACACGAAGGATTGCCAGCAATCACCAGAAGTTAGAAGAAGCTAGGAACGATTCCTTCCCCAAAGCCTTCAAAGAGAGCATGGTTCTGCCAACACCTTAATTTTGGACTTCTAGCCTCCAGAACTTTGAGAGAATAAATTTCTGTTGTGTTAACTTACCCAGTTTGTTACAGCAGTCCTAGGAAACTAATACACCAAAGAGTAGACAAAGAATCATCCGACTCTTAAGATAAAGACCAGAAACCTTTCTGTCTTTCCACATCCCTCCAGATCTAAGCAGGAGCTCTATCCCAGCCTCTGGAGCAGCTAGTAGTTTAATCTTCTACTACAGTCCCTCCTGTGCAAATGCTCCAGAACAAATCAGGCATCTCTCCTGGGACCTGGGCAGGCAGGGTCCAAGGGTTTCATCCATCCTACTCCGAGTGTATCCATAGATCTCCTGAGGTGATGTCTGCTCCAGGAGCTACCAGGTCCAGGTTGTCACCCATCCTAGGCCTGTACTCCAGCCAACCACAGACCAGGAAGCAGTTCCTGACCTCAGAGAGCCTGCTATGCACCTCCAGCTCTTCTAGCTTGTCCCCTGCAGCCAGACCATTATATTATTTCCTAGAATGTAAGTTACAGACCAGAAAGGAAAAAAGTATTTTAGAGTAGTGTAGTGTTGCGCGCACACACACACACACACGTAGGTGGACATGTATATGTATATTTTACTTCCTGTTCAAATACTTTTACTGACTCCCCTATTCCTTGGTGAATAAAATCTAAAACAAGCTCTTAGCCTGGCATTCAAGATTAGCTGCTGTAGTGCCTGAGGACTCCCTTTATGTAATCTGTAACCTAGCTGAGCTCTCGTACTGAACCACTTCCCATCTTTCAAAACCCAGATCAAATATTAACTCCCACGAGAAGGTAATCTTTCCTCATTTCCACAACTTATTTTGAGCGACTATAATACTTTGTTTTTTCCATTCTAATCATGTTACTCATTGTATTGTATGTTTTTGTACACTTGTCTGGCCCCCTTTGCCTGGCAGGAAGAAAGCTTGTTGCTATTAAAAGTGAAATTGATAGCACAATCGATTGTGGAAAGTGAAAGCCCAGCAATCTTGGAATGTTTTCATATGTAGGAGGGTCTTCAGTGGTGCTGTAGCGAACACTTGCTGAGGACTTACTCTGTGCCAGGCAATGAGCTAAGCATGCTACATAAATTATTTTAGGTTTTTCCACTAATGCATGCCAATTTCCTTATTTATCTTTGTGTCCAGCGTAGCACATGGCATGGTTGTAGATACCCAATAAGTGCTTGCTGAAAGGTAAATCTAGAGGGCAGATGCATGTACAACATGAGACCTTCTGAGCCTTTTCTCTTGATCTCAATAGATATGTCATCTTTATGAAAATCATGGCTGAGTTGATCCATTAGGGAAACTACTCTAACATAACTCTCTATCTTGGAGTATATTGTAAACTAAAGAGGATTATGAATGATGCTGTGATAATGAAGCAAAGTTCTGAATCATAATCCTAAAGTGCTTCCTCTTGTAGTGTCCCTATATCTATATGGGACACAAATGTAAAATAAACTCTGGATTATTTTAAACCATGGTCCTTGTGATACATGCAGAAATACATACTGAGAGCCATATTCAAAATGCAGAGTATGAACTGTTTTATATGTTTAATGCCACCATTTTATGTATGGCTTTCTGGAAAACTAATATATGCAACTCTAAACTAAAGCTGTGAAGTTTGTCCATGAGAAGTGAAATTGTATGTTGTGAGCATTGGTATAAAGAACTGAGCAGGTATGCTTTTCAATAACCTTTTCTTTCCTATCACGTCTCAGCATCACGAATATGGCCACTGGTGACTGTGTAGAGCTTAACACAACTCACAAAAGACCCTAAAAACCCAGCCGCCTTGTGGACTTGGCATCAAATTCAGACGACTTTGAAAAGCAGTTCCAATCTTCTGGTTTTTTTTTTTTTTCTTTCTTACTTTATATTTCTTTCCTTAAGAAAGCTGGGTCTGACCTATTTTTAGGATTTGGCCCATGGAATTGAACTTGGTGGTTTTAGTTTCACTGTTTTTGTTTTTCTTCTTTTAGGTAAAAAAGTAAAACATAGGAGTCCTGGCTGCCATGACTAGGAAAGCACTGGGCTTTCTTCCTTTAATTATACACTTACAGGCACACTAGGCTAGATGCGTGCTTTATGTTTCTGGGAAACTGCAGGTTCATAGTTCCCCTAAATCCTTCTAACCTTGCTCTTTAAATAACTCAGTGACTTCTAATGGCCCTTAAAAGAATGACATCATCAAAACACCAAAAATTAATCTACTTGAATATTAGTTCCCATTTTGTTTGTGGGTATTTTTTTACCATTAAGAATTCTCTTCCCCCGTTCCTCGCCCCTGGTATTATTCTCCATCCTATCCTTTGTCTATAGCCCTCTCTCTTTAGCTGAAGAAGGTTGACATAAACTCCTTTATCACTCCAAGATCTTAGTGCAAGCTAGAGGGAAATCACTGGGCATTGAGATTCTTCCATCAGAACAAGATGGCCCTCATGCCCTTTCCAGATTCTCTTGACCTTCTTGTGAATTCTTGTTAGAGTGAGTATTAGTGGCAATAAATAAAACATCATTTGTTGTCAAGTGCTTCTATTACTAGAGTTACTGAATGTTAGATGTGTAGCCTTAAAGTTTTCAAGTCTGGCAAGGTTTGGATGCTCCTATATGTTCCATTGCTTTGGACAGATAGAGGATTTCAGTGCTGGAAATCAGGATTACAAGTATAAGGAAAACATGATAGGCAATTAAACTGTTTAATCATCAAAACTCTAGAAATTAGGGCAGGTTGACCATCTCAATAGATGGAAGGAGCACAAACTGAGTGCCAAAAAATTGCTACCATCACTTTTGTTCCAGAGTTTGTTTTAGAGTTTCAGTAGCACCCACTGAACTTTTCCCCTGACTATCTTAACACATCTTTTTCGTATTTGAGAGTCTGGCCAGGATTAGAAACAGAGGTGTGAAAGAATTACAAGAGTGGCTGTTTTCGCAGTACTTTTGGCTAGAAGTAAAATAAGCAGGAAATTCTAAAATGTCTTGAGAAAATTTGTCCTCCAGAAAATTCTAGCTTGAATTTTTTTTTTTAAATATGGGATTCAGACATTTAGGTTAATATTAAAATAAGAACGGTACTTATATGGATGGCAATAGTAATGGCAACTAATTTAATGTCTTAATGTCTATATGATACTTTCTAAGTATCTTTCTTATGCTTTTTCCTCCTCTGGTGGCTATAAACACCTTATCAGGCACAAGAATTTGGTGGTGTTACTTCCATTTTACAAATGAGACTGCTGAAACACGATGTTCATAGCAAAGTTTATTTTGTTGCTTTGCCTAGCATTACCTTTGACCTCATAAGCGCTCACAAATACTTTTAAATTTCTCCCTCAAGATTATTCTGAAACACAGAAGTGCTGAGGTATGTTTCCAGTACCAACTGTGAGTACAAATGCAACTCCTCACTTTATTAATAATCTGAAAAAGATATATTAAATGCTTACCTATGAATGTTGCTGTTGCTCATTTTGTGCTCTCTAGAAGCAAAATATTCAGTAAGTTCAGCTATTTCTGACTTTATAAGAAATATAATGTTGATTTGAAAGTATAGAAGCAATCAGACAAATCCAAATTCCTAGAAAAGTGATTAGGATTAATGTGAAGAAGGATTTGGATTCCAGCATTTAGAGTGTTGTGGATGACTATAGCTGTAGCAAATAAGAATAAACAAAAATGAATATGTTATTATTCAGAGTTTAACTGAATAGAACTCATTAGCTTAAAACCTGGCTTGTAAGAGCTCTCTTGCATGTGTAATGTGATAAAGTTTCAAAGACATTAGAACTAAGTGGTTGTGGTAAAATGATGCTTGAATCAATTTAACAGTGCTTTCTGGATATTTAAAGATCATCCTTTACAAATATATGCATATGCCACATACCTTTTATTTATTCACTTACTTGTTCATAAAGCATATGTATACAAAATCCACATGAAAATGCAGGTGTTTATATGGAACTTTTTCTGTGTTGTAATAAACATGAATGTGCTTCTGAACATCTGATGATTGTTGTTATGCTTGTTGGAAGTTAGAATTTGGAAAGAACATATAAGTACAGAGGATGTAGAACATACAGATATAGAGGACATAGAACATATAGGTAGGTAGAGAGGACGTAGAACATATAGGTGTAGAGAATGTAGTTCAAGACCTCATAACTTAAGAAATAATGTTTCTACTCTTCAGCTATAGCAATATACAAAGGTTATATAAAGCAATATACAAAGGTATATATATATGTGTGTGTGTATACACACACTTTATTTTGAGGCTAGATAAGGAAATTGTTAAATTCAATATAGCAAGCCTGATACAGAGAGGTATGATTACAACATTCAGTTTTCAGGATCTATACATGAAAATTACAGAGAAATAGATTTCAACTTAATAGAAGAAAGAACCTTCCAGTGAAAATAATTGTTGGAAGTTTGATTAGACTGCCTCAGGAGGTAGTAAATTTTCTTCCAATGGAGATGATCAAACAGACATTGTGGTGGGGCTTCTAGCATTGTATTAGGTTTGACTAGATTATTTTGGAAGTCCCCATGATTCACTGCTAATGGAGGATATTGGCTCAAGAGAGAATCTCAGAATTTTACCTTTGGAAACTTCAAAAATCATCTACTTTCTCTCCTTTACTTTTCAGAAGAGGAAACTGAGCCCCAAGGAAAGAAATAGCTAATATGTTTTAGGGGGTTTGTTTGACATGAGTCTATTCTTTTGACTTTATTTAGAATCTAGTAAAATGTAACTGTTCTCAGTGAGCTATATGCCTGTGCTGTGTCAGGAAAACTGGACACCTGCTGAAGGCAGGAAGTCTTTTATCTCAGGTTAATAATCTGACAGGTATAACTCACAAAGAACAAGTTTTGTACATGAATAATTGAGAGTAATAATTTTAAACTTCCATTTATTTTTTAAAAATTGGTATACTTCTTGGGGCACCTGGGTGGCTCAGTCGTTAAGCATCTGCCTTCGGCTCAGGTCATGATCCCAGGGTCCTGGGATGGAGCCCCGCATTGGGCTCCCTGCTCGGTGGGGGGCCTGCTTCTTCCCCTCCCACTCTCCCTGCTTGTGTTCCCTCTCTTGCTGTGTCTCCCTCTGTCAAATAAATAAAATCTTAAAAAAAAATTGGTATACTTCTTTAGCCACGGGGATGGGTCTCATAGGCTTTCTAATGTAAGGATCTTCTAGAAAGAGTAAAGGGGGAAGATCAGGATTAGTTTGCAAATGAGAGGTAAGTGCTAAGAGTTCTAAATTCACTTCCCTGTGTTATCAGCTATTCCTTGTGGGATATGAGGCAAGATAAGCAAGGCAGATATCAGTTTCTAAGTACAGGGAGAGCCATTCTGGTTGGCAAAGACTAAGTAGTCCCATGATGACTGATAATGAGCCCTTTCTGTGAGCATTCTGAATGCCACGCCCCCCATCCTTCCACTACCTTCCTTGACTGCTCCACCCCTGCACAGACCACAGGCTTCCTGACATTGGAGCAGCTGAAAGGTTAACATCTCTTCCTTAGTTGATTGGATACTGAAAATTAATTTCCAGCTAAAATGATGTGCTGTTTGTTCAACAAACTTACTTCAGGCCACCCAAGGCAATCTCCAGAATTTCTTGTCCTGTGAGTCAGGTTATTTGTTAATGACCATAAAATAGAGGGAAATTATGAAGGCGTTATTGTTAAGTCTTCAAACCATCTCATTGTATTTAAAAGTATTTTCAGAGCATTCTTTAGATTAGCTCGTAATTAGGTTACTCAGATAATGAAGGAGTTTTTTGTTTGTTTTTAATGTTTGGGTTGGTTGAAAGGATTAGATGAAATTAAAGACATTTTTTTTTCTCTTAGAACCTTGGGTCTTCCGTGTATGAGGCACTGAAATGATAAAACAGCTACCATTTCTGGAGTGCTTACTATGTGCCAAGTGCTGCTATATCCTTTATCATCTCATTTAATTCTTATAATAACCCTATGAGATATGTCCTTTTTTCATTCCCGTTTTATAACTGAGGAGACTAGAGGTTTAGAGCAGTGACCTATAAATCATCTGCTCATAAGCCGTAGAACTACAGATGTAAACCTTGATCTACCTAGTGCCATTGGGAGTTGTAAACAATCAGAGCCTGGGCTCCAATTCAGTCTGCCAGGAACATTTGAGCCTGGGTTCCTTCACAGGACTGTTCCCAGGATCCTCAGCCTATAAAAGCCTTGGTCCAAGGGACTCCAGGGTTGGAGTCTAGTTCAGCAGTCATTGAGTTATGTAATACCTGTCTAGAAACCTTAAGGCTGAAGAGTTCAGGAGCCACAGAGCCGGGTGGTACCTGTATAGATGTGGGGAGTGGGGAGACCTCTTCAACTCAGAATATCTGGTTAATTCCTTCATCGGTTAATAATAGCTGGTCCTACCTCACCTTCCTCATTATCATATCCCTCGGTTCCCACTCCATCATTCTGTTTCTGTCTCACCTACCTTCACCTACATCTTACATCCAAGATCTTTCTTGATCACCATAGGTATATATGTGACAATATAAAAAAAACACGGATTGAATTATGAAGGGATTGGAGGCTCCATATATTCTGCTTTTCTTCCTTCACAGAATTATCTCAGTGCTTTGGACACAATAGACATTCAAAAAGTATGTGTGGATGGATGTATTTTATAGTTTTAAGAGGAAATATGTCATGGGTTGGTCGTGATATTCAGAGAAGTCTTTGGAAGATTCTTCTGATTGATAAAGAAAGATTCAGAAGTACTATCAGATTTATTACCTATACTTATTGGATTCATTGGGAGTAAAAAGGGGAGAGTTTAAGCTTAAATTTGATTTGAAGAATGAAGAAAAGTTCTTAGTCACTAAACAGGTGCATTGCAAGTCATTTCAACTTCTATTTAAGAACTTGTTCCCTAGTTCTCGGAAGCCTTAAATTACTTTTGCCATGCTGTGGTAGTCATTGAGTAAAACAGATTTCTTTTTTTTTTGTTTTAAAGATTTTATTTATTTATTTGAGAGAGAGAATGAGATAGAGAGCATGAGACGGGGGAGGGCCAGAGGGAGAACCAGACTCCCTGCCGAGCAGGGAGCCCAATGCGGGATTCCATCCAGGGACTCCAGGATCATGACCTGAGCTGAAGGCAGTCGCTTAACCAACTGAGCCACCCAGGCGCCCCGAGTAAAATAGATTTCTTGATGCTGTGCAATAGGTATATTTTACATGCCCTCCTGCCAGATATCTGGAGGAAATGCCTTTGATAAGACTACGTGCCAGTTACCTCTGGGGAGCACCATTTCTAACAATACTTTACCTGAGCTAAGTAACAGTGATTACTGTAATAAACTCCCAAATTTCAGTGGCTTAACATCTGATACAGAGTGGACCAGCGAGCAGCCTATCTTGTGGTCATTCAAAAATCCAGGCTTCCTCCACCATCTTAGGACCTCAGAGTCTTCTAATGGCTTCTCCACAGCCAGCCAGAGGATCACATGGGAGTTTCTTAATGCTTCAGCCTGAATTATAGGATCAATTCAGGCAAGAGGACCCAGTCATGCAGCCGTGGCCCCAAGAGCAAGGGGAATGGCAATGTCATCTAACTGTGTGCTTGGGAGGGAGAAGAGTTTTGGGAACACAGAGCAGTAGTACCACAAGGTGGTCTATTGTTTCAATAATAGTTAGCTTTAACAGTGCTTTCCTTATAGCACTGGGACTTCAGAATCAGAAAAAGAGAAGTAGCTTCTTAAATAATTCTTTGCTTTGGGTTCTCTCTACTTTCTTCCACCTTTGTTATAAATGAGTTTTCCTTCAAATTTTGAAAAGTGAATCAAATAAATCTAGAGATGTAATGAACTCTCAACAAAGAAACATGCCATGTGGTTCTTGCCAAGAAGTTAACAGAATATAGGAATCCTGGTGCCAAAAATCAGATAAAATCTCAAGTTATACACATTGAAAAATTAAGAAAATGGCATTGTTATTGAGTCTGTTCATACTGTATCTTTTCAACTTAATTTTAAAGAAGGTAGAAGGCTTGCTATTGCTTTCTTCTACAGAGTATTTTTTTTTAAAGGAAATATGCTTTTAAGAAGAAACAATGCTCTGAGCAACCTACCAAATGGGAGAAAAAACAATGAATCATGGATCACTACATCAAAAACTATGATGTATTTTATGGTGACTAACATAACATAATAAAATAAAATAAAATTTAAAAAAAACCTTGAAAAAAATAAAGTGAACTCCTCAAAAACACCAAAAAAACAAAACAAAACAAAAACAAACAAAAACCATATATCTGATAAGGAGTTAATATTCAAAATACATAAAGAATTCATACAACTCAAGAACAAAAAAACTTAAAAACCAAGAACCAAGCAGTTAGCAAGTGGGTAGAGGGTCTGAATATTTTTCCAAAGAAGACGTACAGATGGCCAACAGGTACACGGAAAGGTGCTCAACATCTCTAATCATCAGGAAAATGCAAATCAAAACCACAATGAGATGTCAGCTTATACCTGTCAGAGTGATTATTATCAAAAAGATAAGAAATAACAAGTGTTGGCAAAGATGTAGAGAAAAGGGAAACTTGTGTACTGATGGTGGAATATAAGTTGGTACAGCCACTCTGGAAAAGGGTATGGAGGTTCCTCAAAAAACAGAACTACCATGTGATTTAGCAATTCTACTTCTGGATATTTATCAGAAGGAAATAAAAATAGTAACTTGAAGAGACAGATATGTGCATCCCATGTTCATTGCAGCATTATTTACAATAGTCAAGAAAGACATGGTAGCAACCTAAGTGTCTTATCAATGGATGAATGGATAAAAATGTGGTATATATATATGTGTGTATATATATGTATATGTGCGTATATATATGTGTGTGTATATATATGTATATGTGCATATATATGCAGTGTTATTATAGAGCCATATAAAAGGATGAAATCTTACCATTTGTGACAACATGGATGGACCTTGAGGGCATTATACTAAGTGAAATAAGTCAGACAGTGAAAGACAAATACTACATGCTCTTAATTCTGTGTGGAATCTGAAGAGAAAACAAACCAAAATAAAACAAACTCAAACACAAAGATATAGAAAACAGATTGGTGATTGCCAGAGGTGGGGGAAGGAGGGGGTAGGTGAAATGGGTGGAGGTGGTCAAAAGGTACAACCTTCCTGTTATAAATAAGTCCTGGGGATGTAAAGTACAGCATGATGACTATAGTTAATAATACTGTATTATATATTTAAAAGTTGCTAAGAGAGTAAATCTGAAAAGTTCTCCTCACAAGAAAAAGCATTTGTGATTGTGTATAGTGATGGATGTTATCTAGATTTACTGCAGCAATCATTTTGCAACGTGTACAAATATCAAATCATTATGTTGTACAACTGAAACTAATATAATGTTATATGTCAATTTTATCTGGATAAAAAAAGGGGGGAAAAACAGAAGAAAATATGCTTTGCTTTACTCTATAGGCATATCTATATAGTGTTTTGGTAACAAGGGTCCTTATCCTAGCAAGCATCTGAAACAAGTCTGGTAATGAAAAATACTTCATTTGGTATGTCTTCTGGAATGAAAATTATTTCAGAGATATCCAAATGGGAAATTTTGACTGTAGAGACCATGATGCAGTTAGAGCAGTAAAACAGTACTGTACCTAGCAACTAGCTCATTTCCTGGCAGTTACTAAGCTGACCACATTTATTCATTCAACTCACTTGTTAGACACTGTGTCCCAGGCACTGTTTCAAGTGCTGGAGACTCAGAAATGAGCAAAGTGGGAAAACATCCCCGTGTTCATGGAACTTAACGTTGAATATAAGCTATGAAAAAATGTTATGTGACAATAAATGTTGTAGAGGACAGCTGAGAAGAGGAGATAGGAGGATGTGGAGGGTAGAACTTTTAACTACAGTATTCAGGGAAGGTCTCACTGAGTGAAGACTTAAAGGAGGTGAGGTAGTAAGCCATGTTTCTATCTTAGATACAAAGGGTATTCCTGGAATTGGTAACAGCAAGTGCAAAGGTCCTGAGGTGGGAGTGCACCTGGTTTATTCTAGGTTATTGTGGTGGAAACAGAGCCAGAGAAGGGTAATGTAGTAGGAGATGAGGTCAGAGAGGAAACTTGGATGTTGAAGGGGGCATGATAGGGAAGCTCTTGGAGGTCATAATAAGGATTTTCCTTATGTTCACATTGAGTGGCATAGGAGCCAATTCAAGATTTTGAGCAGAGCAGTGACATGACCCAAAATTTTTTAAAAGATCATTCTGTCAGCTGGGTTGAAAATATAGTGAGTGAAAGGACAAGGGGGAAGAAGGAAGACCAGTTAGGTGTTTGTTGCAGTAAGCCTAAAGAAAGCGATGGTGGTATGGATCAGGCTAGTAGCAGCAAAAGTAGTAAATGCTGGTCAGATTCTGTACATATTTAGAAAACAGAGTCAACAGGGCTTTCTGATGGATTCAACATGGTGTAGGGGGCAGTGAAAGAAAGGATCCAAGGAAGGCTCTAGGATTTATTGGCCTGAGCCAGTGGATGGATGGAATAGCCATTTGCTGAGGTGGAGAAGATTGGGGTAGAGTGGGGAGGAGCTCAGTTTATACCAGTTACATTTGTGATATCTGTTAGATGTCCCACTGTGGGTGTCAAGTATGTAGCTGGATATTTAAGTCTGGAGGTCCAATGAGAGGTCAGGAAATATAAATCTGTGAGAGCTTAGCAAAGAGAAGATATTCAAGCCATGTCCCTGGATGAGATTACCTAGAGAGTAAGTAAGCACAGAGTGGAGTACCAAGGACTGACTGAATCCTGGGGAAGTTCTTATTGGGAGAGGTGATGGAACCAGGAAAAGAGACTGAGAAGAAGTGGACAGTTAGGCAGAAGGAAAACCAGAAGAGTAGCCCTGACTTAGATGTCAAGTAAGAAAAGTGTTTCCAGAAAGAGGCAGTGATTGAAGATATTAAATGTTGAAAACTGACCAATTAGGATCAAGGAATGACTATTAGGTTTAGCATTGTGGAGGTTCTTGATGCCTTGACCCAAGCAGTTTCTTGGAGTGGTGGGGGGGGGGGGTGGGGTGCTCTTTGAAGTGACATCGACAATGAGAAGAGTGGATTGGAGGCAGTAAGAATAGACAACACTTGAGGGAATTTTGGCACAGAGGGAAGAGAAATAAGGTAGTACCTGGAGAGGTAAGAGGTATTAAGAGAAGGTTTTGAAAAATGAGAGGACTAGCATGTTTGGTTTTGAATAATAGTGAGTAAAATGGAGGAAAATGAGCAATGAAAGAGAGAGAAGGGAGATTTGACCAAGAGGGGTTGGGAGCTGGGCACAAGTGGAGGGGTTGGCATTATCCAGAGTCATAGACAGCCCACAGACTGATGGCAGAGAATATAGGAGGGATCAAGGTTTAAGAAGAAAAATGGAGAAAGTATGAAAGAGCTCTTTAAAAAAAAAAACGAAAGAAAATATGATGGCTTGATTCCATCGTGGTCCAAAGATTGTTGGAGTCAGAAATCTTGAAAGAGTAAGGTGAAAATAAAAGATGGTGAATAACTGTCTTATAAATGAATGGCAATTAATCTGTTTCCAACTGAGTTGTGAGGCAGAAGGGTATTGAACATTTCCCTGAGATTTGAAAGTCTCATGAGACATTTTTGGGAACTGTAGGCTTGTGCATTTACTGGAGCCATGTATACTTATCTGGGAAGGCCAGATTAACGTTGACATAGACTTCCCCACAGTATGTGGCAAGACTAAATGAATGGTCTTGGCCAGTAGATTTTGCATTTAAAATGTGAGCCAGTGAAGAGAGTGGGACGAGTTGGATAAAATACAGCCCCCAGAGAGGGCTGGAGCAAGAGACCTGTGCGTTATGCCTTCCAGACCTGAAACGGGAAGTCGGGCTTTAATAGCCTTGACCTACAAAATTAATATCCTCCAAAGAAAATTCACCTGTTGCCAAATCTAATGCCAGGGTTTGGATGCTCACGGTTCCTTCAAGTCTCTTGTTTGTTTTCATTTCTTTCTCTTTCCTTGTTCTTTTTCTCTTTCTTCTTGCCAGAGTTTTCTGACCTTTTAGGCATGAATACTAAAGGGCTTGCCAACTATCTTCTTGATGAATTGTGTAATGAGAAGGCCATAATGAGAGGGGGAGGGGAGTGGTTAACGCTTTGGTTTAAAATGCATTTCTCCTAGCTATGGATTTCCCTAAATTCTTTGTGTACATATAAATACACTGTTTATGTCTTGCAATTTGGTCCACTTATTTTGAAATCCAACTCTTCAGAACATTCCTTTTTAGTTAGGTAAGGTTGACAAACAACAGTTGTGTCAGAAGTTCTATTGACCTAGGTGCCAAGGACTTCTTATTTTTTTTTCATATACCTTCATTTTTAGAATTAGATACCCAAAAGCTGCTCCACTTGATCTATCATACAGTCAGATGTCAGTATTTAGCAAATGCTGTTGCCACTAATGGTTTTTACACTTGCGTTGTTTCCCAAAGTCTACTTTTAAACCTTGTGAATTAAAGTTTCCATTCAGTATCACCAACAAAGGCAAGAAACAACGATGCAGTTTTCTTATAAAGAGGGTATAAAAATATTCACTACCATACACTGTTTTTGGCGTTGGCTGGCGTTACGAGGAAAAGGATTTAAAGATCACTCTTAAGATTTGGCCAAAAAAAATATGAAGGGATTTCGATATAGGAGTGTTGAGATATATTCCATTTAATTTTTATTAGATAAATTTTAAGATGAGCTGTTTTCTTGTTTTGTTTTTTTTTTCATATTGCTTTGAGTTTTGAATGAGCTCAAGAATGGAAAAATGTTTGTATTTGATGACCATCTATGTTGTTGCAGTTTTCAATATCTCACTCATCTCTGTGGAGATATATTATTATTATTACTTTTGTTGGAGAGAATGTACATCGTGGTGATTTGATATATGTATTCATAGTGAAAGGAGTCCCTCCATCTAGTTAATTTACACATCCATCACCTCATATATAGGTTCTACTTTCTTAGCAAATATGTGTACATATTGCAGATATAGATATATATAACTAGTATGTTATATATACTATATATAGTATATATAGTAATAGTAGTATATATATAACTAGTTACATAGTATAACTATATAACTGCTCATATGTAACAAGAATTTGTTTTTTACTATGGTCAGTAGACGTGATAGCATGATATAATATCACTCCTTTGAAACTTTTTGAGATTTGCCTTATGGCTGAGAATATGGCAAATTTTGGAGAATGTCTCATTTGCAGTTGAAAAGAATTTATATCTTTAAGTTGTTAGGTGGAATGTTCTGTTGACATTCCAAATTGCTAATCCTTTGTTTAGAATCCATATCTTTATTGATTATTTTGTCAGTTTTTTAATCAGTTATTGCAAGAGGCATTTAAAATCTGTATCTGTTACTGTGGATTTATCTATTTCTCCTTTTATTTTTATTAAGTTTTTGCTTTATATACTTTGAGCCTATGTTACCAGATAAATATATATGTGTATAAAACTCAAGGGCCACTTAACATTTGTGCTTTCTACCAAAATGTGTTTTATAGTAAAGATGAGTAAAATCAAAAGGCAGAGAAATGCAATGAAAAGACATGGAAAGAGAGGTCGGGCTCTGTTGGGTTTCTTGATTCTGGTGATTCAGTAATCCCAGATGCATCTCTGTTTTTCCTATGGATTTTTTTATTATGGTAAAATATGCATTACATAAAATTTACCATTTTAACCGTTGAGTGGACAGCTCAGTGGTGTTAAGTGCATTCACGTTGTTGTACAACCATCACCACTAGCCATCTCCAGAACTTCTTTTTAATCTTCCCCAGCTGAAATTCCATTCCTATTAAACAATAATTTCTGTTCCTCCCTCTTCCGAGGCCCTGGTAACTGCCATTTTATTTGCTATCTGTATGAATTTGACTCTTCTAGGTACCTCATAGAAGTGGAATCATGCAGAATTTGTCCTTTTGTGACTGGCTCATTTCACTTAGCATAATGTCTTCAAGGTTCATCTCTCTTGTGCATTTGTCAGAATTTCCTTCCTTTTTAAGGTTGTGTAGGCTTTTATTGTATGTTATACCACATTTTGTTTATCTGTTTATCTCTTGATAGACACATGGTTTGCTTCCACCTTTTGACTACTGTAAATAATGTTGCTGTGATCATGGGTATACACGGATTGATTTTTACATTTTTTTATTTGCTTGATGCATTTTGTTTTGTTTTGTTTTGCTTAAGCAAATTAGACTCCCAGTGCTACTCATAACCCAAAAGGTCCCAACTAGCCTGCATGGATCTGTTCCCAGACTCCCTATTCTATTCCTTTGATCTACCATCCCTTTTTCTGAACCAATAGCACACTGTCTTAATTATTTTAACTTTATAGTATGTTTCTAGGTCTGGTAAACAAGCTTTCCCTCATTACTCTTTTACAAAAATGTGTTGGCTGCGTTTTCAGCATTTTTTTCCAGATGATCAATTGTCAAGTTCTAAAAAGAAAACAAATGGAGTTTTGTTTTCTATTGCATTGCCCTTTTAGCTAATTTGGGGAGAATTAACATTAAACCTTTTAGAAGTTGTATATGTAGCATATTCTTTTTTTAAAAGAGCCAAATAGTAGTACCATTGGCCCCCTTTCCAGTTGTTCCAGTCCTTATCCCAGTTTGATATTGTCCAGGAAAGGCTCTGTTTTCTCCTCTACTCAGAATACCTTCTTGATGGCCACCAAATGTGTGTGGGTTTTCCCACATAAAGCAATTCTGTGATACCAGTGGGATGTCCTACATTTCAGTTCAGTTCTGACACTAGTCATAGTTAGTGCAGATCCCACAGGTTATGGGCTTGTTCCCACAAGGCTGTCTTCCCGCACTTGAGACTCCAGTCACATGTCGAGGTTGTCATCTGCACTTCTGACCATTCTGGCTATGAATTGGGATCCCCATGGCCCCCTCCTTGGGTTTGATAATTTGCTAGAATGGCTCACAGAACTCAGAGACCCATTTACTTAAGTTTACTGGCTGATTAAAAAGGATGTAAGTGATACAGATGAACAGCCAGATGAAGAGATATATAGGGTGAGGTCCGGGAGATCCCCAAATAGAGAAGTTTCTTTCCTCACGGAGCCGGGGTGTGCTGTCCTCCCAGCACGTGGTTGTGTTCACCATCCTGGAAGGTCTCTGAACCCTGTACTTTTGGGATTTTTGTGGAGGCTTCATCTTGTAGGCAATGATCAGTCATTAACTCAAACTCTAGCACTCTCCTGTTCTGGAGGATGGGGTTTGGGGATGAAAGTACGAGACTTCGAATCATTGTTTGGTCTTCCTGGAGACCAGCCCCTATCCTGAGGCTATCCAGGACCCCGCCAAGAACTGCCTCATTTAGAACAGAAGAGACTCACTCGTATCATCCAGGAAATTCCAAGGGATTTAGGAGCTCTGTGTCAGAAACCAGAGGCAGAGATCAATGTATAGATTTTCTGTTATTTTGCAGATACGTAGTCTTCTCTGTATTACTCATCTAATTTGTTCTTATTTTTATTTTCCTTTTAAAAAAACCCAAGGGGCGCCTGGGTGGCTCAGTCTTTGGGCGTCTGCCTTCGGCTCGGGTCATGGTCTCAGGGTCCTGGGATCGAGCCCCACATCGGGCTCCCTGCTCGGCAGGGGGCCTGCTTCTCCCTCTCCCACTCCCCCTGCTTGTGTTCCCTCTCTCGCTGTGTCTCTCTCTGTCGAATAGATAAATAAAATCCTAAAAAAAAAAATCCTCGAATGATACGTGCATGTATTTTTCTTTAATGTCTCTATGTGGAGATCAGTCTGTGTCCATACGGATATATCCCCTTCATTCTTTTGATTTGCTATAGGACATTCCATTGTATGCATATGCTTTATTTATGTAATAAATAAGTAGACCTGCTGATAGACCTCCAGGTTATTACCATTTTTCAATATTATAGCAAAATTGTCATGAAACGTTCTTTTTTGTTCACATTTCTCTAAGAAGCTATGAATAAAACATATTGCTATGTTTAAGAAATATACATTTGATGGTAAAACTATTATCAAATTATTCTTGAGGAAGTCAGTACCAATTTATACTCCTAAGAGGTAATAATACCCATATCCCTGCCTCCTTATAAACTCAAGAGGATTATTATTAAAATTTCTGCTCATTCAGAGCAAAAGAAAAGTTGCTTTTATTTTTATTTTATTTTAATGGTTGCAGTATGGTTGAATAGCTTTACTTATTCATTTGGTCATTTGCATTCACATGTCTGGAGAAAGCCAGTTAATAATATTTGCCCATTTTTCTGTTTTTGTCATTGTTTTTTTCATTGATTTGGTCTAGTTGATTTTGGCTACATATTTTAAGTATTAATAATTTCTCTTTCATACATATAATTAAAATATTTGCCCTCATGCCGTCCATTCTCATTTAACATTGTATATATCTTTTGCTATACAGAAGTTTTATGGTTGAGGTAGTCAGATTGACTGGTCATTTATTGCTTTTTAATAATATATCTTGCGTAGGAAGGCTTCCCTACTCTAGGGTTATAAAATATTTTCTTTCATTTTCTCTTAATTAATTTTATACTTTTTAATTTTATATAAAATTCTTTGATATCCAATATTATTTTTTGTATTTGTATGTATTAAGGCTACGGTATAACTTACTTCCCCATTTGTATTACCATGTCTGTAAGTTATCTGATCATATTTTTCACTCATGTTTCAAGTGGGTTAATGAAGGCTATATTCCAACCCACCCCCCCATGTTGGAATAGCCAGTTCCATCCTTTCCTCCTTGAACTGAAATGTCTTCTTTATCATATACCAAATTATCTTTTAGTCATGGCTCTATCTGTGAACACTCTGTTCTGACCCACTTGATTACTTTTGTGCTAATATCACACGATTTTATTTACTGTGGGTTTTAAAAATAATATTTTTTTTCTTTAAAAAATAATCTCCACTTTTCTGATGTATCAGTCGTCTCATCACGTGTCATCTACAATCTTATTGGGAATGCATTGCATTTATCGATTAATTTGGAGACAGTTTACATCTTTGTAATAGTGAGACCTTTTAAAGATGTATTTATTTATTTATTTGAGAGAGAGAGAATGAGAGAGAGAGAGAGAGAGTGTGTGTACATGAGAGAGGGGAGGGACAGAGAGAGAAGCAGACTCCCCGCTGAGCAGGGAGCCCGATGCGGGACTCAATCCCAGGACTCCAGGATCATGACCTGAGCCGAAGGCAGTCGCTTAACCAACCGAGCCACCCAGGCGCCCCATAGTGAGACCTTTTAGAAACATGTATCTCCACTTAGGTCTTTGGGTGTGTGATACATTAATGTTTTATAGTTCTTTTTTTAAATATAAGTTTTACCCATTCATGGTAAGCTTATTTCTGTCATTTATATTATTTTTGTTAGTGTGAATGGAAATTTTCCAGTTATTCCAGTAACTAGTTATTTTTGGTATAAAAAGAAAGGTGTTAACTGTTAAAAATACTTATCTTAAACATGAATAGCTTACTGAAATGAATTCATTTGATTCTCAGGAATTTTCTTGATGTATAATCATGATGTCTGCAGAAGTGACTTGTTTCTTTCTTTTCAATGTGTATCCTCCTTTTATTGCTGTCTTTTGCATTAGCCAGAGTCTCCTGAATAATGTTCAATGCTGTGTTGATAGTATACATCTGAATCTTTTTTTCTGTCTTTAATGGTAATGCCTTTAATGTTTTATTTTTAACGTGGTATTTCCTGTTGGTGGCTGATAAAGAATTTTTATATTACACACATGTACACATTATACATGTTGTAACACAGATATGGTGTATGTGGGCATATTGAAGTCTGGAGTAAAGAATTGAGCACAATGCATTGTATTGAGAACAACGTGTTGAGGAAGGACCTCAGCTCTGAGAATAACCAGGTTGGAATCCTGGCTCCATCACTTATTAGCTGTGAGAATGATACTTTTTTCTACGAATTTGTTTTTACCTCTAAAATAGGAAAATAGCAATACACAAAGAATAGCTTTGCTATGAGTAATAAAAAAGGCGATATATGTCAACAGGCGCACAGAATGCTTGATGTAGACTGGACTCAATAAATCTAGATTCCAACCCTGTTCACAGAGGACTTGGACAACAGAAAAAGCCAAATAAAAATAGCAGGATGCCATTCATTGTATTTGTCTTATCCTCTCACTCTTAGTTGAGAGCCTATGATCTATTAACATGTATACAATGTGTAGTTTGTATTTGTGTATTTAATTTCACTAAAATGACTTCTATGGAATCTTCAAGGTCGGAGCCACACTATAACTAAATCAGGGATACAACAAATGAATAAGCCCATGAAGCTTGACATTTTCTTAATTTACAGATACTAGAAAAGAAACAACTTCTTTCAGAATTTTATGAAGTTGATTAACTCTGTATATCCCTAAAAAAATCTCATTACACTAAACCTTTTTATTTAAAGTCTGAATGGCTTCATCCAGATGTGAGAAGTCATATAGGAGTGTACAAAACCAAGGTAAGGGCCACTTTACTATGGAGAAGGTTTATTAGTGTTGTTAGGGTTGAGTTACTGCTGAATTAATAAATAGAATTAAAATAGAAACCAGTGAACTTCTTATGAAGTACTTTATACATGTTCAGATTTTGATAACTTAGAAAGCAGAGGCCAGTCCCCACTTGGACAAAAGTTTATTTCTTCTACTTTAGTCAGAGCTAATAATCAAAATGGTTAGAATGGCCTTACATGGTTTTCCCAATTTGGACAGGTCCCATCCTGTCATTTGTAATTTAGATGGCAAATATCTACACATATGCCTTATTAGCTGTTGTTAGTTATAACATTCTGTGACACTGTGATTCTGTGGCTTTTGGAGGAGATGCCCATTTCACGTAAATCTCAGCTTCCAAAGCATGTAAAGCATGAAACAAGTGAAATATGTTTTCATCCACCCAGGTCAGTTGTGAGTCCCTTTGTGGCATGGACCATGTTTTCTGTGACATGTCCCCACATAAAATTCAGCCTAGAATTTAAAACATGATATGTGTTTCCATAGATACCTTAATGGCCATTAGTGAAAATGATATTGGAGTGGTTTGGGGGCTGGGAATGACAAACTTGATAATAAGTCCATTTTTCCAAAGAGATTTTGTGCTTCTTGATGATAGGAATGTAATATACTCATATCTGTAATAGCGACAAATGCTAGCAGAGTACGTGCATAACAACAATTTGACAGTTATCAAAATAAAGTTTATTGAGTGAACCACAATTATATACAAAATGAGGTAAGAATACAAGGAAATATAAACTTAAAAATAATTCCCATATAAGAAGTCTTCTGGGGATGCCTGGGTGGCTCAGTCGGTTAAGCGTCTGCCTTCGGCTCAGGTCATGATCCCAGAGTCCTGGGATTGAGTCCTGCATCGGGCTCCCTTCTCCGCGGGGAGCCTGCTTCTCCCTCTGCCTCTGTCTCTCTCTCTGTCTCTCATGAATAAATAAATAAAATCTTTAAAAAAAAAAAAAGAAGTCTTCTGAGCTAATAAACTCTCTTAGGGGAATGGAGTGTACTTCCAATTGTTATGTAAATGAGTAACATATATAATGGTTGGTAGTTTAGCTTTAAAAAATCAGTGGGCCTAGAGAATGCTCCCAAGGACATTCAGTATCTTGACATCTAAAAAGCTCGATGGCCTTCTCCTTGAGGGATGGGGACATTTTCTTTTGTTCTCCGAATGCACACTCACACACACTGATGCGAACCACTGAGATCAGTGGCTGTGTCCATGTCAAAAGCCTGAGGCCAGCAATAGATGTTAATATACTGAAAGCCAAGAGTGTTTTAAGAGTGTGGTGGGCCCTTGAAATGTGCACACTGAGAACATTCTAGGGCACATGGGCAAAATCCCCAAAGGAACAAGAAATGGCTTTATTGTTTACATATCCTGTCAAAGGCCCATTTTACTGCTTTCAAGTAAATCAGGATAATTATAGGTGACTTACTGCTGCAAGTGTGTGTGTGTGTGTGTGTGTGTGTGTGTGTGTACATCAGCAAGACCTTTCTCTTTCCAAGCGGACGGGTATTTCTATATTCACTTCATGAGACTTGATTTCCTGAACTTGCAGTCCAGCTGGGAAGTGGGCTCTTTTTCCATGCGTCCCCAGACACAGGCGAGGTCTGCAGGAGCGAGCGTGACGCAGGCAGGGGCCCGTGGCCTGGTTTCCCCCCCCTCACTGGCTGCCTTTTGGGGCCTGGCCTGGTGTGTTTGAGTTGGTGCTGCCAGCTTACATGCTAGAGCCCCAAGCTGTTCGTAAGGTCTGTCCCAGAGCTTTGAAACCTAGGAGCTGGCGGCTGGGGCGAGAGAATGTCTCTCTCAGTGTTTGGGTGAACTCCATGTTTTTTCCAAGAGGTTAGATCACTGTCCACAGTCCAGGCTTGCTAGACAGAATGTAACAGTTGCTGTTTGAGACATCCTGAACTTTTAAAGGCAAAAGGCGGAGGGGGAAGGGAAAGGAAAAGCCCGAGGTCAACTTCACAGCTTGAAAACGAACACTTTTATATCTGGTAAACAAAGATTTTTGCTGAACTGGAAAGCTTTATCACCAAAGAAGGAAAAAATAACACTTCTTGTTATGGCAAGAGGGTATGTTGTTCCAAACTTACCAGGTTCGTCTCAAGTCATGTTTGAGACCCAACCAGGTTACTCAGCAGTTGTGGTAGGGGTATTATAAGTGATGTGATTTTTGTAGAAATGTACCTGGCCACGTCCCTGGTTCTTTCATCGGTCCATAAAGACTTTAGATTTCTCTGCTCCGCAAGTACCAAAATTAGGAAAACTCTGACACCTTCTTGTCCCCCTGCCCACACTTCTGTGTCCTCTCTTCCTGTTGCCCCCTTTTTTATTTTTTCTGTCATATTAGGAATATTGCTGACTGCTTTTTGCCTAAGATCTCTCTCCCCTCATCTCTTTCTATGGGAAGTCTTGGTTTGAGGGAGATACTCTATTTTGGTTATGTAAGATTGAATGTGGCTAGAATTATATATTTTACTTCCGTCTGGGTGTGTTTGTGAATGAGCACGGTGCAGTTACATAAAAGACATCATACCTGAGGAGCTAGTCAATTATTTAAAAGTTTCACACCAAAGTATAACAACTTCCAAGTAAAAAAAAATAGACACATGGAAGAATTAAGTTTAGAGCTGGATATGACTGAATTCCGAGGTTCATAGCAACTTTGTTTATAGGAAAACATAGAAGAGCCCTTGTTACTTCCTCTCCCCCCACCAACCCCAAACAAGGACAAAGTCAGTGTTCTTATAAATATGTTAAGAATTTCATCTGTAATGTTTGTCTATGAAGAACATAAAAATGCCTTTGAATGGGGTTCGTGCCAGTCTTATTTCACCAAGCCGAGGGGAAAAAGAATTACTTCTCTTGGGTTTCCACCTGGAGAAATGCTAGTGAGAAATGAATAGCCTCTCCTAGACTCCTTCAGGTGTATTTATTCTTGGGTCAAACTCAGTGGTCTTCCATTTTGCAGTGACAGCTTCTTTCTGCTTCCTTCTTTACACCTCATTCCCTAACCTGACTCATGCCATTTGCCTAATAAGGCTGAGGGATGTACAAAGGGAACATTTCGTTTGACCTTGACTGGAAGCAATGCCATTAGAGACTCATGTTGTATCAATTTCAGCGTGATAATATTCCATCCTATGGGATGGCTTTGTTTGCCATTCAAGAGATTGATTGATGTGATGTGTGTTCCCTGGTCCTTTCTTGAAGAAATGTTTATACCTGTGGGCATGTCCAGATGGTAGTGAATGACTTGCATTCATGAGAACAGCATTCAGCAATTCACGGTTGCCAAGGTAAGCAGCAAAGGCATGCCCTCTGCCACTCTATTGCCTTGTAAAGAAACAGTCTCTAAGGTAACAGACTAGCATCCTTGAGGCCAGAGTCCCTAGTGTTTTAGATTTGGTGGGGAGGTGGGGGGAGGAGGGGAGAGAGACAACATGAAATAATACCAAGAAAAGCACTTTTTGTTATTATTCTGGCAATTTAAAAGGGGGAAAGAATTAGGGGAAAAGGGGGGCTCAGAATTTTCCACTTTGGGTCTCAATAGAGATTTAATTCAGATCTGCCCTGTGCATTGTGAGTCTAATGCTCCTTTCAGAGGTTAATTTCAGGGACATAGGCAACTCATGGTCCAAGGCATGACCGAATGATTGGGCTCTGGGCTGTTAGAGGCTGTGATTGTCAGGTGGTGAATAGGCAGGCATCTGATTCTCTTGGAATTTGTGGCATTTTTAAGATTATTATTATTATTTTTTCTCTACTGTATCCCCTTCATGCTATCATTAGAATGGAAAATGTCACCTGAACAAGTGTTCTCAAGAAGATATTGCTGCCCTGGACTTCATCTTGATGGGAGGGATTTTCTTCTTTGGACCACCTCCAAGTGCAGAAAAATCTCAGGTGACAGCTTCTGGCTCTTGTAGCCAGCTGGAGTGTAGATGGTGAACCCAGTAGGTAATATTGGGATATTATGTCCTTTATAGAATTTGGCACATTGTTACTGCTTAATACATGATACATTAGGGTCTGGGAAAGGGGGAGGGTTTTTTCATGGATGGGGAAAACGGCTTCAGAATTAGAGAGGTTTTCACATTAAAAGAGGAGAATGGTTTCTGATAACTCAGTGTGCGTTTTTGTGTTCCTGGAGAAAAAGAAGTGTTTCTAAACATCACCACTGGAACCTGGGTTTTAGAAGCACGATAGCTTGTTTTTGCTAGCTGTCATCTTGTTAATATTGTTCAGGTATTATTGAAATGGCATGCGGGGAAGGACAGGGATTGGCATGTATGTCTCTCTCTCTCTCTTTTTTAAGATTTTATTTATTTATTTGAGAGAGAGAGCAGGAACACAAGCAGGGAGAGTGGGAGAGGGAGAAGCAGGCCTCCCGCCGAGCAGGGAGCCCGATGTGGGGCTCAATCCCAGGACCCTAGAATCATGACCTGAGCCAAAGGCAGATGCTTAACAACTGAGCCACTCAGGCGCCCCATGTATGTCACTTTCTAAAACTCAAATAGACTGTGATGAACACATCTGGTTGGATTGGCATAATGTCAAACCCAGTCGAAACCCCAAATGTCAAGTGTCCTAGGCCAAGCTAACAAAGAGTCGATCTGGGTTAGCAGAACTTCTGTTCATTCAAATTCTTTCCCTCTGGTTTACTATTAAACAAAGCAGCGTATTGGATATTTAACAGAGAAGGACACAATGAATAGATTTGGCTCGTTAGCCCTCCCTGATGTGACATAGCAGAGGGTCAGTGGAGAGGTCACAAGGGCAATGGAACTGCCCACTTTTCATTAACCCCTTTGAATGGGGTTACCGCAGATGCCTACCTTTATACTAACAGGCTGGAGAGAGGGACCCATTAACACTCACAGAATCTACTGCCATCTAAGAGACTCCTTGCCGTATACCAGTTAATATACTACAGTGGGCTCCTTCTCCCTCAGTCATCTAGCTACAGTGGCCTTGGGCCTGGCCCACCACAGCATGGTTATGGTAACCACAAGAGGCCGTAGAAACCATCCGTCATTTCTGATTCTGAAATGCTATCCATTCCCTGAAAAATCGCATTAGGTAGTAGGAAGTTCAGCTGAAATAAAGCCTTCATGAGGTCAAAAATGGAGAAGGCTAGAGAGCTACCCTTTTAAGAGCCTGATCACTAAAACCTATATAAAAATTAGATAATAGGGCTCAAAGGAACCTCATAAAATTCTCCTGTTTAATAGTCTGTCTTGAAGCAAGTGACTATTTAAGTCATCCAGAAAAGGGAGATAGTTGTTCCTTTCTTAAAATTTTCAGAGGGCAATGCTACACATGATCCCCTGAAAGGGAATTCCATGTTTTGGCTCTGAAAGACATTTTGTGTCAAAAAAAATCCTGAAAATCAAGCTTATTTCTTACTGTTGATTAGCTGTGTATGAAGAGAACAATCTATCATTCTACCCAATACAAATCGAACAATCTATCATTCTACCCAATACAAATCGAACATTTCCTGTCAAACAAATTTACAGGAGTTCCCAACTAGTGTACAGATTCCACTTTCTAAGCATATTTAGAAATTTGCAACTCATGTAGAAATAATCTCTTATATAATAATCATGATGATGATAATAATAATGGTAATGGTGTTTGTTTCATGCTTACCCTATGCCAGATATAGTTCTAAGTATTGTCGTTTCTCTTTAACAATGATATTAGGTAGGTAGCATCTTTCACAGATTATTAAAACTGAGGCACAAGGAGATGAAATAACTTTTTCCCATGGATAGCAAATAGACGAATTGAGAATTAAACCCATCCCAGCTTGAGAGCATACACACCCAACCACTAGGTGATACTTGCTGGTGAAGACTGAGTTCATTATGTCCTCAGCCTCACCCAAAAAGGCCTTTCAAATAGATTAAGCTCCTGAAATACTGCATTCCACTAATAGTTATAAAATCTATCACAATGTTTAAGATTGTGTGTGTGTGTGTGTGTGTGTGTAAATGTTTTCAGATTTCTTCAGTCCCAGAGTTTGGTTTTTGTTTTTCTTTTACTTAGAATATGTGGAACACAAAGGGCATAAAAAAAGCTTTTCCTATATCCTCCTCATCTCTGTTTTGGTTGTTTTTTGTGTTTATTATTTAGATCCTGAAGGAGAGACACAGTTGTTATATTGATAAGATTTGGGGTGCCCAAAGGATTAGAACAGAAAAGTGGACTCAGGGGTCCCAACTTTTCAGAGGCAGAGCAGGCTTAGAAATGACTGCCCCCCCACCCCCCACCCAGTAGAGCAGGTAACAGGGCGCTGGAGAGAGGGTAGCGTGGTGAGTAGGGAGGAAGCAAGAAATAATTCATTTGAGCTCACATTTCTTTACTCTTTCCATTTCTTCATCTCATGCCGTTAGACTTGTCACAAATACTCCACTTGGGAGAGAGAGATGAAAAAAAAAAAAAGATAAAAGCTAGAGATGTAAGATTTGTGGAAAGAAGGGGTTGGGATAGGGAGAAAAACATCACGGACTATTGTAGTGAGGGAAGGGGTCTGACTGGATGTGACTGGATGGGTCATTTTTCCCCTTTTTGTAATCATCTGCTGCAGCTTCCAGGGAGGTGACATTTGGAAATAAGAGTCCAAACCCAACTTGCCAAGAAACTACTTTGGCAGAACCCACAAAATATAGTGATCTTTAGTACTTTGTAAATATTATTTTACATGGAGCGTCCCCACAGGAGGTAGAAAATTTCAGATCAGTCCAGAGTCCATTGACAAGGGTAGACAATAGGGAATGTGTAGGAAGGGTAAAGCAAGTAGGACTAGCAGAAGGCAGATGGATGGTTCTGGGGCTGTACTTTCTGCTCACGGAAATGCCTTCCTGAACTGGTAAGTCTTGTGGAAAAAATGAGTGTCCTCTCTTGTCAGCATCGAGGGGTTAATAGATTGTGGCCTTTGTCTTTGGCTTTTAACATAGCTAGTATTAAGTGATTTCTGATTATGTCTAGGGGCCAGGCTAGCTTTGAACTCCAAAAGGGGATGAGGTCAGAGGATGCTACAGGGTAAAATCAGTAGGTTCTCTTCAGTGGGATCCTGAGGGTCATTTTCTGTAGTTCTAGAAGTCAGTAGTAGAATTATGACTGGAAAAAAAAAAAAAAAAGACTGGTAGAGAAACGTGTGAGATACGTTCCACATTTACTACTTCAACTTCTGTCGTTGACTAGGGAGGGTGTTGTCTGAGAATAATGATTAATAGAAAGAAAAATGAGAAATCTAAATTCTGTGTCTGAAGCTACAGGATTAAAAAAATCTTAAATTCACAGACTTGCCCAGGATCTCAGCTATGAAGCTATAATTGTTTTATGGTTGGCTTAGCAGATTATCATCTTTACAGTGATTGTAAGATCTATCATTGCTTTAAATATGTTTTGGTGTGTGATGGTGAACACACTGATTTTAAGACCCATTCTGATTGCAAGACATTAAAATGTAACTTAGAATCAAGCAATTATGGTCTTATGTAAAAAGCAATACTAGTATTTTCCCTTTTCTTCTTTTTTTTTTTAAAGATTTTTTATTTATTTGAGAGAGAGAGGGAGAGCACTGACACGCAGGAGGGGGGCAGGGAGCAGCAGAGGGAGAGGGAGAAGCAGACTCCCCACTGAGCAGGGAGCCCAACTTAGGGCTTGATCCCAGGACCCCGGGATCATGACCTGAGCCGAAGGCAGATGCTTAATCAATTGAGCCACCCAGGTGCCCCAATACTAGTATTTTTCACTATTTTGGCTAACTTTTGCCATTGAAGCTCTGGTTAGATTTGTCAAAAACAATTTTAAATTTTCCTTAGTTTTCATATTTTGGTGAAAGCTTTTAACATGGTATAATAAATAAAATTTGGATGCCCATAATGAAAGAATCATGGAAAAGCCCTCAGTAATTGTCTTCTAGAAAATATTTTCACTCACTGAATTCCAATAAAAAATATGCCTTTTTAAGTTATGTAATTTGGTCTTAGCAGTGAGGAAATATTTTTAGAGGACGCAGTGTGATGGAGTAGAGAGACAGCTGAGCTGGAAAGCAAATAATCTGGGTTTTAGTGTGTACTCTGCTATGTGTGTGACATTGGGCAAGTCAGGTTGAAATGCCTGGGGTCTTTCAAAGCTATAGGAGCCTCAGCTTTACCATGAACCACACTATATTAATTTCACCAGTTTGCACATAATGAGCACAAACTGACCAGAGAGAACCTTTTCAAATTAGTTCTATTTATTATAGGATTATTCAATGTAAAAAGAATTACTCAATATTGACTCACTTTATCAAGACTAAAGCTTCCTTCTACGTAGAGGTTAAAATTGCAATGATACCTAAATAGATACCTGCAGTGGTCCATTAGCTGCCTTGTAAGTGCGGATATTCTTGGTCTCTCTCCTGTAGCTGCCTAGGTCACCGTGGGGACTGGATCCTGGAAGAGGGCTCCTTTCAAAGTGAGGTCCAGAATCTTGTGCTGGAGCCTTGATCTTCCAGCTTTTGGAGCGTGGAAGGACATCATGCTCCCCTGTAATGGGAGCAGTGTCATCACTGACTATGAAAGCTCTGGGCTTGTTTCCATAACCTACAAAGGAAACTCCCTTTTTGCAATTGGTTTCCTAAAAGGAGTTGGAGTTCGCAGCCTTGCTGTGATTGACTATGCGCAGATTACTCTAAAATGTTGATCCCAGGGGTCATCAGTGCAAGTTCTGGCTATCCTCACCCATATCATGGGTAAACTTAACAGATATAAAAATCAGTTAATGATATGTTGATGCTAAGATGTGACTGGACTTAGGTAGCCCTTTTATATTAGTGTTGTGTTTAGAACCGAGACTTAAGTCATGATTCATACATTCAACAGGTTTATAAAAAAAAATGAAGGGGCTGGGCTTGGGTCTCTCAGTTATCTAAAGGAATAAATGAATTTGTAGTCTATACATTTTCTCTCTGGCCCAAGTAAATATCATGGAAAATATTCCAATTATTTAAAATCCAGAAATCTGATTAGATAACAGTATGTTCCTTACCTGAATGAAGGGTACCAGAAGATTCCCCTTAGTTCCAAATAGAATTGCCTGGAAGTTTATTTTTATAAATAATAACACAGGGGCATAATGATGAGGCATGAAAATCAAACTATCTTGTCTACATTTCTGTCTCTAACTGTGCTAATCATGAGCATCAGTAGAATGCAGTCTTTTAAAAAATTCACCTTTTTGAGTGTGAGTTGATTTAGAGCAAATCTGAAAGGATTCCCTCAAGAGTATATAAAAATTAAAAATCACATAGGCAAATAAGGAATGCTTGACTTCAAAGTTGAATTTTATCCTAATTACTGACATGAGTCATTCCCAATCAGAAATGGCTGGGAGACCTGAATACAGAGTCGTAATATATAGATTCTGTAGTCCCATTTAAATGCTCTTTCAATACTACTGACTAACAATAATAAAAACTGTTAGCATGTTTCTGCAAGTTTCCTCAATTACTTTATATTTATATTATATTCATTGGCCCTATTAGAAATGAACATATATAGAACAAATTTCTCTTTAGCTTTAGGGAATCCATCAATAATAAAGTCATATTAGGTGGAATGTGATAAAATACATTTGATATTTCTCCTTACATTTCTGCTTTACTTAGGATCAGGCACTGAAACAAGTACACTGACATCAAATAATAGGTATTTTTATGAAATGGATTGTGTTCGATGTTTCACGTGCTCATGATGGATTTCTTCACTAGACTCTCAGCGATCCCATTCTGCGTGTGGTCTGGCAAACGGAGGCTTGTATTTCTCCCTTGCTATTAATCCTACCTACTTCCTGCTCGACTTGGACACTTACAAGCTTGGACATTCTTTTCTTTTCTCATTTTCGTTGTATAGGCGTTGGCCTATAATTCTTTCAACTTCAAGGCTTTTTTGTTCCATTTAAAATTAAGGCATAAAAGCCACCAAATTTTGGCCAAGAGATTATTTATTCGTATAGATTTAAGGCCTCCTTTAGAGGTCTATGTGACCTGAAGGGTATGAAAGCAGGATGCTTTTATGTAACACTCTTCTACTTATGGCCTTCTGTAAAAGACCATAAGTTTCTTCGTCGTCATCATCATCATCATTATCTCTAAAATTTTAAAAGGGACTTGTGTCCATTGTGTCAATGTTAATAACAGTCAATTACCAGTATTAAGATAGCACTTATTGTCATTATTTCAAACTACTACTTTAGGTAGAAGTAGATCCTTTCATAATAAAAAAAAAATAGGTTAATTTATGTTGATTAGCAAAATTGTTTTGGGAACTCCTGAAAAAAAATGAGCTTTAGTTTTTCTTTAGGTTTCAAGAAAATCCAAGCCCATGTCCCTTTTATCCCATTTGAGAGATTATCCGACTGGAAAATATTTTTCCAATTGCTAAGGTCATATCTACTATGAGGCCAGTAATTTTGCATGTAGGAAAAACACATAGCATTGAATGTTGAGCATATTTCCAAAGTCCACAGCTTTGCTGGTGTTTCATCCCACAAGGAAGAACTCCAGATAAAAATGAATGACCTACTGCACCCCAAATGAATTATGGAAGACTACAGCAAACTCTGACTGTCCCAAGGAAGTAAAGACTTGCAAATGGAGAAAAAGGATTTGGGCATCTGAGTTCCTGAAGCCCTACCTCTTGTTCTGCAGAGGAGGTTCTAACATCCAAGGAGCCATGTAATCTTTGGTTAAATGTAAAACATCTGTCTAGTCTCTTGACTACTGAGATAATTTATCATTGAAAAGCCCTTAGACAAACCTGTTAGGGAGTCTGTTATGCTCATCAATAACATACTCTCAGAGGCTGTGTCTACATGATGATGAGCCATGGAATGAAACCAAAAGGTTGCTTCCATGTTAAAATATGTGCTTTATCCCCGTAGTTTTTATCATCACATTTTTGATCATTTCGTTTTTATATTGTAGGAAAAAAATACAATTATAAAATTTGCCATTTTAAAGTGTATAATAGTTCAGTATCATCACACACATTCATATTACTGTGCACCCATCACCACTGTTCATCTCCAGGACTTTTTAAACATCCCATACTGAAACTCTCTGCCCATTGAACAATAACTCCCCATTCCCTCCTCCCCTAGCCCCTGGTAACCACTGTTCTACCTTCTGTCTCTGTTTTGACAATTCTAGGTCCCTCATGTAAATGGAATCATACAATAATTGTCCTTTTGTACTGGCTTATTTCACTTAGCATAATGTCTTGAAGGTTCATCCATGTTGTAACAGGTGTCAAAAGCCATAATAGAGTTCTCTGAACTCGACAAAATAAAAGATCTTTATACTAAGAAAGATCTTGTGGAAGAGATGAATGGTAATGGTAATAGGCTATGTGTTCTGTTTTGTAAGAAAAGCAAGGACTCTAAAATTATGGTTCAATAATGACATCACATTCCTCCCCTTCACTTCAGTCAGAAGAGCAAAGTAATTCACAACCTCAAATCTAATGCTGTTCAAAATAATGTGCTGTGTTCTCTATGTTTCCTTGGCTCTCATTTTATTTAATAGGCATTGCCAAGATACCGTTGTCACAGCAGTCTGTTGCCTTTATTTAAAACATTTTATTTTATTTTATTTTATTTTATTTTATTTTATTTTATTTTATTTTATTTTGAAAGAGAGAGAGAGAGCATGTGCAGGGGGGAGGGGCACAGGAAGAGAAAGAGAGAGAGAATCCTAAGCAGCCTCCACACCCAGCGTGGAGCCCCACCCGGGGCTTGATATTACGCCCATGAGATCATGACCTGGGCCAACATCAAGAGTGGGATGCTTAACTGACTAAGTGACCCAGGTGCCCCTAAAACTGCTTTTAAAAAAAGTATTTTTATTATTTAATTTAAACCAATTGATATTGGTTAGTATCAACCATGAGCTCAAGGCTATGTTGCATTGAAGCTACAGTCCTTGCTCCTGAAGAGATGAAAAATTTTGAGGAGAAACAAAGTGCAAGGTCATGAAACTGTTAATAATAAAACACGAGAGAAGAGAATTAAGTGGCAGTGTCTGGGTGCTGATGGTAAATTGACTGGGTCCAGGACCTTGAGTTTGGTCCTGGTTTGGACCCCACTCATATTTAGTTGTGAAACCTTGGGCAAGTCATTACTGACCTCGTTACTCCCACTGTAAAATGAGGAAGTGAGCCAGAAGAGATCATGTGAGTTTAAAGGGAGGACAGTCACTCAAGAGTTCAGGAAGGAGGCATGATGTTAGCTGAGACTTCTGGCAAATTCACACAAGGAGAAGCAGGGAGTTAAATCTAAAATTCTAAAAATTAGGGGCACCTGGGTGGCTCAGTCAGTTAAGCATCTGCCTTTGCCTCAGGTCATGATCTCTGGGTCCTGGGATGGAGCGCTTGGTCCCTGCTCATCAGGGAGCCTGCTTTTCCCTCTTCATCTGCCCCTCCCCCTTTTCATGCGCTCTCTCTCAAATGAATAAAATATTTAAAAAAATTTTTTTAAAATTGACTTTCAACATATAGGAAATGACACAATAATCACAGTAATGGGGTTGCAAAGATCTGAGTTTGATTATTAGTTCTCGATGTATATCCCTTTAATTGGCTCACATAAAACTTCCTGTAGAAAAAATAGTCTTCGTTCCATGTTTCTCGATAATAACCAAAGGTGTGCAAGTTTATGGGTGACAGTAACTGCAAGTTTATGGGTGACGATTTGTTTTCCTAGTCAAACACATTCAGTGAATATTCATTTGGCACTTGTTATATATAAGGTTCAAGACTAGAATGGTGTCTGTGTTCTCTGTACCAGCAAGAGAAGCAAGGACATATAAGTTGCTTTGATTGAAGCTCTGTGTTGTGAGCTAATCTATAATTTTGCTGAGGCACGAATTTTATTGGGAGGCTGGTGTGTGGAAGGGCCACTTGGCTACTATTTCAGCCTGGTCATGTCAGCTCTGTTGCAGAGTTTTATAGATAGTAGATCTTACTGAAAACTTTGGGTAAGAATTTAAGTGACCTTGGGGCAAGTGACTATCAATAGAAATTATCTTTCAGAGGAACTCAGAAGCCTTTGAAAATGTTTGTGAGCTTGGGGATTTATGAGCTTTTGTTTATGTGAGTTACACTTATATTTACCATATTTGAAATTATATTTGAAAACATGTGAAATTTGTATGTGTTTATTTAAAAACAAACTCATTTCATGTAAACATAACACTTCATGAAAATAACTATATTCTAAAACAAATAAAATTCGTGAGAAAGATGGCATTGTTTTACATTCTAGAAATATCTTTAAAATGCTTGGTTTAAGAGAAGATAGCAGTATTCTTGTATCTGCTTCTGCAATTTTTGTGTGTATGTGTGATACTGCACACCACAGGGACAGATAAAGTCTTAGTAGTATTATGGAAATATTTTGATCCCGAAGAACTCACGAAAGGGTCTCAGGGACCCCGGAGGTGCCAGGACCTCACTTAGAGAGACACTCCTCCTTACACTCAAGGGCCCACTGAGCAAGTGGCTGTCCTATGAGGCAGCTCGTGGTACAAATGATAAATAACAGAAGAAAATGATTAAATGAGTATAACTTAAAAATAAAACAGAAAACACCCAAAGCTTGTGCAGATTGGATTAAAGGTGACATTTTCAACTTTTGTGTGCCTCATTTTTCTCATTTCTGATAGAAGCAATAATGATAAGAGGAACAATACAGAATTGTTGCAAGGCTCACATGGGATGAGAAATGTTAAGCATTTAGAATACTGCCTGGCCCAAAGGAGGACCTCAACTAATGATCACATTTACTTTTGTTAAATTCCATCAGTAGAGGTGAAGGGAAGGATGCATCTGGGAGAAGAGCAAAGGCTCAGAGGCAAGACCGGTGGGATGCATTCCAGGAACTGTGTATGTTACACTAAGCCTAGGTAAGGTTGATTTGGGAAAGAAGCAAAAGGTCAGACTGTGGAGGTTCTTTCAGGGTAGATCAGGTGGTTTGGATTTTATTTCCATGGAACAGGGAAACCATTGACATTTGGGAGGAGGAAGTAACCAAATGAGATCTGTGCTCACAGCAAGCCTAGAATCAAATTCTACTTGTGTCCTACTTCCCTAATTCATTTACCTAGCTAGTTCTTTTAGGTGTGGGCAGAGAGAAACTTTAAGCCACTGTCTGTATTCCCAATCAAGTATGAAGTTAAAATTAGCACTGTTATTTCTGTTTTGCCACTGGGCGGCTCAATTATTGAAACTCATACCCTCCCTTGGTGGTACGGTCACATCTGGGGCCTCAGAAACCCACTCCTGTGTTTAGCTGGTTGATGAATTAAAAACTCTTGTCTGGTGGTCTAGGGACCGGAGGAGGGTGGTTTTAAGGGAAGTGGGGTTTGACAAGGTCAAGGACAAAAAGAGCTCCTGGAAAAAATAAACAAATAATTTGCATTCAGGATATATTTTAAAAATCCCCCCAACAGGATGAGAAAATCATTCTAGGATTGCCAGTGCTTTATTGCAGATCCTTTAGCCAGACCCCAAATAGCAATCTGCCTTAACCATAATTCCTGCATTCATTTACTTGTGCATCGCTTTTTATTACTCGTGGTCAGCTTTGAGCCTTTGAAACTGTGGTATGTGAATAGCTTTAATACTTCAGGTATTTTTTATAAGTAAGTCATATTTTAACTTTATTTTGAAAGTCTCCCAAAGGCCTAAGGATTTATATCTTTACTGCCTCAAAGTGATGTTGTGAGGATAAAGTGAGATAATACATGTAAAAGTATCTTCAATGTTTGTAGAAAGGGAAGTGGTTTATATATATATGTGTGTGTTTCTTTTGTCTTTAGTAGTTTTGGGCTTCAAAGAAAAGCAGATTCTATGTAGTAAGATTTTTCAGTTAATTTAGAAACCCAAGCTGTATCTAAATTCCACGGAACAAACTCAATAGCTCTTTTTTTTTTTTTTTTTTGACATGGTAATAAGTTATGGTTGAAAGTAGCAGAGCGGGGTGCCTGGGTGGCTCAGTTGGTTAAGCGACTGCCTTCGGCTCAGGTCATGATCCTGGAGTCCCTGGATCGAGTCCCGCATCGGGCTCCCTGCTCGGCAGGGAGTCTGCTTCTCCCTCTGACCCTCCTCCCTCTCATGCTCTCTGTCTCTCATTCTCTCTGTCTCAAATAAATAAATAAAATCTTTAAAAAAAAAAAGAAAGTAGCAGAGCAGTGGCTATAGATGGGAATGTTTTAATGTCCTTGCAAACAAAAACAAAAACAAAAAACACCAAAAAACAAAAGAAAGAAATGAATCATTTTCTCTTTATGTGTCTTTTTCTTATTTTCAGTTGGTGGACTTGGAAGTTTTAAAACTTTTTTGTTGTTGTTGTTTTAGCAATAGCAGTATGGTGCCCTTGAGGGATGTCTTTAGCATTACAGTGAAGAATGTGCTAAAGGCGACATTTCAGATACTCACAAATTTGGGAAAGGAATTCTATAACTTTGGCAGCTTTCAAGACAGAGCTACAGTTCTCAGATTACTGTCTGTTTAGAAAATGCAATTGGGCAGATAAAGCAAGAAGATGTCAGTTATTCTAGTTATGTACCAATATTTTTTTATTCTCAATATGTATTCTTCTCTGATTGTAAAAATAATACATGTCTTTGTTACAACGTTATAAACACACGAAAGTATAGAGAAAAAAAAATGAAAATTACTTACCACTTTCTTACCAGGCAAGAATAATTACTTTGGCCTTTCCATGTATTTCCTTCTAACTTTTTCTATTCATATGTATTTGACTGGTTAGCAAAACTGGGATAATGCCACACATAAATTTTTGTGTAATGATTTTTCCCCCCTAACAGAATTTACTGCATCATTAAACAGTATTTGAAAACATTTTAACGACTATCTCATGTTCTGCTGTATGGATAGATGGGGGAGGTAGTATGTGTCCGAATTAAGACCAAGGGTTCTGGAATCAAACTGCAAGGGTTTGAATCCCAGCTCTGGGGCTCGCCAGCTGGGTGCCTTTGGGCATGTTACTTAACCTCTCAGTATCTCCATTTCCTCACTTCTAAAATGAGATAAAAATAATAGTACAAAGTTCATGGGCTTGTTTTAAGGATTAAATGGATTAATCTGTATTTATCAAAGCATTTAGAATGATTCCTGGCACAGAGTAAGTTTTATTATAATTATAATAATAAAGTAAGGCATCATAAATTATTATTATTATTATTATTTAAAATATTTTATTTATTTATTTGACAGAGAGAGACACAGCGAGACAGGGAACACAAGCAGGGGGAGTGGGAGAGGGAGAACCAGGCTTCCCGCCTAGCAGGTAGCCCAATGCGGGGCTCAATCCCAGGACCCTGGGATCATGACCCGAGCCGAAGGCAGACGCTTAACGACTGAGCCACCCAGGCTCCCCTTTCATAAATTATTATTAATAATTATTAGTAGTAATTAGTATTTAGCCATTACTATTATTACCTAATAATAAAGTAATCAATCCATTACTATCATCATAAGCATGATTAATGTAATTAGATAGGCTATTTCTCATTTTTGTCATTAAAAATAAGCCATAATGAATATTCTTGTAACTGTCTTTTTCCATCTGATTGTTTCCTTAGGATGCTTTCCTTAGAAGTGGAATTTCAGAGCCAAAAATATTAAATATATGACTAAATTGCATTCCAGAAAGATTGCAAGACTTTACCTTCCCACTTCCAATTTATGAATGTGTCTATTTCACCACACTGATGACAATACTGAGAATTTTTATTTAAAACATTTTATACTAATATTTTAATAAATTAATTTAAATTTGTATTTCTTTGAGTACTCTTATAAAAGTTAACAAATGTATTTTTTTATTTATACACTTCTCCCCTGTAAGTTGTCTATTAATTTCCTTTTCCCAATTTGTAAAAATTTTTGATATGTTAATATTTCAACTTATGATCTGTCATAGTTTTGGCAACTGTTTTCCCGTTTTTGTTTTTGTTTTTGTTCTTTATTTTGTTTGGGATGCTTTTTGTGATTTATATATATTTTATTTTTTAAAGACAAATTTACTGACTTTCTATCTCTGTATTTTTTTTTGTCTTAGCATTTTATGTTTAGTAAATTTAAAAGATCTCCATACCTATCTTTAGTTCTAGGTCTTTTTTTTTTTTTTTTTTTAACAATTAACTCTTAAGCCCATCTGGAATGTATATTGATTACGATTTGAAGTAGGAATTAATAGTATGTATTCTCTACATAGCTAACTATTTTTCACAGAATTACTGAGTAAACCTTCCTTTCTTTATAGACTTAGAAAGTCATCTCTATAATATGCCAGGCATATTATAACATGCTAAATGTAATTACTGAGCCAGTCTGTTCCTGGCATTTTTTTGTTTCTGTAACATTGAAACTGTATATAGTACATTTTAATATTTGGCAGTGCAAGTCAGATACTTCCCTTTTGTGTCACACACTAGCTGTGAAGTCCCCAAACCGTTCCCAATCTCCTTTTCCTGTATTTGCCTCTACCCTGGATGCTGAGAAGGCTACTTCACACTCTTCCAGCTTCCCTTGCACCTGTCTCTGGTCATGTGCCCAACGTCAAGCGACAGAGCCATGAGTGGAAGCCTGTAGGGGATTTTCTAGGAAAGCTTTCTGGGACATCCTAGCTTTGTTTTGTTATAGTCTTCCAGAGGTGGAAGACTAAGAATCCTATTGTCATTCTTTTCTCCTAATAGAACTATAACAAGTACGAAACCTTGTTAGGCACCATTTCCTATGGCAATATTTCCCACATAATGTTCTTTAGATGTTAATAGATATTTGCTGAAGAAAGGAGTCCATGGTCATCTGGCAGTGGCCTCCTGTACCCTTGGAAATACCTCTTGTACTTTAGCTTATTGAATCATCTGAATCTAAACATTTTAACATTTTTTTTTTAAAGATTTTTATTTATTTATTTGACAGAGAGACACAGCAAGAGAGGGAACACAAGCAGGGGAAGTGGGAGAGGGAGAAGCAGGCCTCCCGCCAAGCAGGGAGCCCGATGCGGGACTCGATCCCAGGACCCTGGGATCATGACCTGAGCTGAAGGCAGTCGCTCAACCAACTGAGCCACCCAGGCGCCCCATTTTAACATTGTTTTAGACCAGTATTTTCAAAACCAGTATGAGCATACAAAGCCACTCCCTCTTCGTTTTTTGAGGAACATCTCTTACAGGGGCACGACATTTTAAGGAAGCCTGTTACAGGGACTGTAAACTATTTTGCTTTCACTGGATAAATGACTAAAACTATAGAAGGTGTCCACTTGATCCAAATTACATCTCTCTTGGTAATTACAAAAGATGTATTCTTTCATACAGTTTTTTTTTTTTTTAAGTAATCTCTACATCCATCACGGGGCTTGAACTGACAACCCCCAGATTAAGAATTGCATGTTATACCGACTAAGCCAGTCGGGCACCCCTCTTTAGTACAGTTTGTATCCAAGAATAAAATAACTATGCTGTTAGTTCTCTAACAATCATACCATAGCAGTTATGCTATACTGACTACACACAACATATGTGTAAAGCTATGGATGGTTTCATGTTTTGGTGAAACTTGAAGAGACACTGCCCAAATATCCACGTCCTCATGTTTTTGGATGTCTTCTCTTTTACTCTGGTTTGCATTCTGTTTCTCTATTCCTTGCCAGTCCATATTGGATTAGTCACTGTGGCCCAATTGTCAGTCTCTGTTGTCATTCTTTGGCAGTCACTATTGCCAAGTTCTTAGTCTATGTGACTGCAGCAGCCAGTCTTCAGTTGGATAATTTGTATTTATTGTGAACCACATTTTATGAATAATGTTCTTTGTTCTTAAAATTTTTTTCTCTGTTAATTATATCGAGATGGGGGTGGGGGTGGGGGGGAGGCATTTGCCTCCTGTGAAAGCAGCACTTTACTTGCTGTAAGATGCCTGGGCATCGTTTCCGTTCGACGAGGTGACGGTTCCCTGGAAGATCCTTCACTCTTACTCAGAAAGCTCTGCTTCCATAATGTAGTTTTCAGTCTCCCTTGTTTCCCATTCTCTTTTACTGCAATAACTAGCGGTACAGCAGTCTACTTACTGTGATTTGGATACTTAAGAGGGTAAAATTCTAGGCTTTAGAGAGCCAAATTTTATGGTATGTACCTTCTCAGTTATATAATGATGCACTTAATCAGTGATTCCTGGTGATGTCAAGATAGGGACCTGAGAGAAGGCAGCTCAAATGGTCTCCTACTGTGGGAGAGAGTCATTAGCAGCCTTGCCATAGGAACTGACTGTCAAAGTTTGGAACATGAATACTACTGCCTTTGATTTCAAAGAGTTGAGTGAGGATTATGCTCTTCTCAGTTTCAGAGGAAGTATCATTTAATGTAGTAGGCCGTAGGTGGGATAAGCCCAAGGATTTATTGTAAGGAATCGGCAACAATACATGTATATTATTTGTCTTGTCTGTAGGCTGAATATAGATGTAGTACAAATGAGATACTTCAAGAATACTGTGGTTAACAAGGTAGGTAGGTGCCCTGCTTATATTTTTTTCAGGGCTGGGGAAAGATAGGCAATAAATGAATAAACAATAAAAATAGTAGGTACAGATAAAATTGCTATGCAGAGGATTAAAAGGGGGAATGTGATAGAGAGTGACTGCATGGCTATTTAAATTGGGTGGCCAGGGAAGGACTTTCTGAAGTGGTGTCATTTAAACTGAAATGTGATGACTCAAGAGGAGGCAGCCATTTGCAGATCTAGAGGAAGCATCTGCTGGGTGGAAGATTAGCCAGGGCAAAGGTCCTGTGGAGGCTAGAAGCTTGATCTAAGGATCAGAAAGAAAGCTGGAGGGGCAGGCAGGGGCCAGATCATGAAGGGCATTGCAGGCTTAGGCATCTTAAGTTGCTATTTTACTCTTGACTTGGTAGGAAAACTTAAATACATTTGTTTTTATGACCTGATCAGATTCAGTGACCACTCCTTCTGCTGTGTGCTTTGTAGAGGGACAAGATTGGAAGCTGGGAGGTCATGTGAGTTAAATGGAGTAAGAGCAGTATCAACAATAATCATAGTTAATGTCTATTCTGTGCTATTACGTATAGGCATCATGCTAGACATAACATGCATTATCTAGTCTACTCAAATATGGATGATTTTTTTCAGATATGAGGGGCTCTCATGATAAAAATAAATAAATAAATAAATTAGATTAAAAATACTCCTAATGGTATTTTTTATTACCCAATTAAAAAATGTTAAAATTACAGTTACCCATGGAGGGATTTGAGTAATTTCTTCACTTTATATTTGAAAATACTGGGAGGGAATATGTGAGGTGGAAAAGAATATTCAGTTGTACTCAGTGCCTATCAGGAATAGCTCTGAGGAGGGTCACACCACAATGTGGAAACCAGGAGGAGCCTGAAGGGACTAAGCTTAGCAGAAGGAAGTAATGGAGACAGGTAGAGCCTTCCACTTCAACAAAGGGACTGCAACCTACAAAACCCAAAATTCAGGGAGTATGGCAAAAATGCCATTCCAATACAGGCAGGTACCAACCTCTAGGGTTAGAGGGCCTTATCTGAGGAGAAGAGCTGGGGACAAGGTTTGGGGGACTTTTTGCAGTAGCTAAACACTAAGACAAGTGTAGGTAGAGTTGTTAACTAGGGAAGGTGGTCTGACTTAGGGTAAGAGAATTGGAGTTACATTTTATTTTTAGGCGGCAAGCGTATAGTAGACGTGAAGAAACAAAGTGGGCTCCATATCAGCCATCTCAGCAGGACACTTCAGAATGCCAATTAAATGCAGAATCAGGGCACAGAAGGAGCTCCACAGTGGGAGAAATAGCAACAGAACAGGTCAGGAAGATCGACTGGACTTTCCAAGATAGAGCAGAGCCTTACTTATTACCCAGAGGTAATCCCAGTGCCTCAGGCTTCATAATTCCTTGGCTTGTTGGTCACTAGATGTAGATCATGAAGGTGTCTCAAGTACACTCAGGAGGGAAGGACCCCTTTTTGACACATTCTGTTGGTTCTGGAGTGGGAACAGGGTGGCATGATCTGGCTTATACCTGTGTTCAGTGACATCATCAAGTTGGTTGAACTGCACACCATGGGTTGGCACAACTCACAGGTGACTGGATATGATACCTAATCCCAGGAGATATTTTATGCGAAAATTTTTCCCAGGGATTTTGTCACAGCGATCCTCATGATTATTGCAAATGGCTGACACAGCAAGGACTATGCAGCAGGACTGGTAATCCACTCTAGTTTACCTTGAAAATATGTCAGAAATCTACGTTCACATCACCTTCATTCCAATAAGCCATGGTGAAAATATGTTACAGGGATAAGAATCAGTGATGTCGTCTTAGCTGGAGCCACATGGTCAACCATAGTGTGCATCTGCAAACACACAGTGTTTTCAGGTTAATAGAAAGTCTGACTTTCTTTTTGAATTCAAAATTACAAACTGACGTCATCACATTTCTTGCTTATCAACTTTGAAAGCTGGTTTAACAAAAGATCTAAGGAACTGTTTTACTCTACTGCTGAGTACTTCCAGAACAGTTTAAAAGTGGTTTGCTGCCTCGCCTTTATCTACTTCAAGCAAAAGTGTAAGGCAAACCAGTGACTTGGACATTAAAGCATTGTAAAGCCCATAGTGACAGGTATAATTTCCCAGGCTAGTGTTCCATTTAGAGTGTTAGTCTGATATGAAATTAAAATTGAAGCATAGCTTCAGGAGATAATGTTGAAATACTTATTTGAGTTCAGGTATTTGCAGGTTTCTCCACCTCTTTTGACGTATTTAAAACAAACTACTCAATTATAAAACCCTTCCTATGACAGGATTTCCATAGAGTGTGGTCAGTTTTCTGGGAAAATTAAATTGAGATCAAGAATTTTGAAATCTGAACTTCAAGCTTGCTGGATTTCCAGTTGGTTTCAGATTTTCTTTCAAAAGTTTTATTGCACATTGACTCAGCATTCTCAAGTAATCAAAATATAATAATAAGGGTAACAGGTATACTATGTAAAGTATACCCATCTGGAATTAATTTTATTCTAAAAGAGCATATCTTCAATGTTAAACCAAGTTTTGGAAAATTCTTTTGCTTGAATTATAATTATGAATTATTTGGGTCTTTCTATTTTCTTCTGCAAAATATTTTAAAATTCCTCTTGATCACCAAGACCATTTCTTTGAAATTTAATAGGATTCAGGTGTCTCCAGCAACTCATCTAATAATCAGAAAATTCCTTCCCCCCCCTCCTCTCTATACCCTTCCTTTTACTCTCTTTGAATGCATGCTACTGAATGCACACATTCTGAAAGCCAAAGCAGGCTCCTGTTCCACACCCTCCTGCCCTTGATATCGACACCACAGCAAGCTTTCCTCCACCCAGATGCCTTTTCAGCCACAGTAACCATGAGAGTTTAGCAATTTGCCTTTACCTTTCTCTCTTTGGTCTTCAAGCCAGGTATGAGATATAAATTGAGGTAGAATGTACAGCTGGGTCAATAAAGGGTGGGGACAAAAATGAAGTAGGTTTCCTATCATTTTTCACTAAGTTTGAAAAACAGAGTTGGCAAAGAGGAAAAAAATAAAATAGGAAACAGGATTACACATATAAATTAAATATTTTCACCCCAACCCTTTTTAGATAGCCCAGGGGTATGAGGAGTGTGTGTGTTTTGGATGGGCTCAGCAAGCATTCCAACAGTAAATGGCTTCCTGTTCAGCATGTTCGAAGTCAAGCTGTCTTTTGGGGTTGGTTAAAAATATGTGTGAAATATGTACTTTTATTTCAAGCCAAGTCAAATGTTTTCAATCATCCCCCCTTACTTGCTTCTCCTCTCTTCCTATCCTGTCATTTCTTGCCCCCCAGACAGTAAAATATACCCCAAAGTGTGTTTTTTTTCCCCAAAAGGAAGTTTAGTGATTAATTATGAGTTACATGCAAACATATATTACTGCCCTCGAAGGTATTCACCAAGAACCTGGCCACTGTCACTCCTGGCTGGCATTTTGAGTGTTAGATCTTGGTGAGTAGAAGTTAAAGAAGTATGCAAAGAAACCAGGTATTTGGCTCAGGCACAACAGGGAACCAATGGATAATTGAGGGTGAGAAATGGTCTATAACTTTTCACCCCAGTGGTGATGAACCTATAATTCCCAAATTGTTTGTGTAATTTTCTATTTCTACCACATCAGTGATAAATATTATTTTGTACTGTGTGTTCCTTGTGGATTTTTTTTTTTTTTTCATCAGCAAGGTCCAATTAGGATGCCTGAAAGAAAAATAACATACCTGGGGCCATCATACCTAGTAAGAAATGCCACAGATGTACCCAGGAGGAAAAATATAGACTTCTGGTGGAAGCCACAGAGTCCCTTCTGCAGTATGCTGCTCTGATGTTGATAGACTTTAAAAATATATGTCATATGATCTAATTAGAGGAAACTCTCAGATATTCAGATTTGACACCAAGCTGTCGAGGAACCTTTTATGTTTGGCTTAGGCTTCTGAGGCTGCAAATACTCTACAAAAGGCTCAGGTAGTGGCTTTGTTTTCCCATTCCTCCATTAGTCCAAGCCTATTTAAATTCAGGAGTGTTTGGGCGCCTGGGTGGCTCAGTTGGTTAAGCGACTGCCTTCGGCTCAGGTCATGATCCTGGAGTCCCTGGATCGAGTCCCACATCAGGCTCCCCGCTCAGCGGGGGGGTCTGCTTCTCCCTCTGACCCTTCTCTCTCTCAAATAAATAAATAAAATCTTTTAAAAAAATAAAATAAATTCAGGAGCGTTCTTAGACAACTATGTTTACTAATGGGGTTAGGTATCAGAGTTCACCCTTTACATATTTTAAAATTTATTCAGTGTAAGAGGTGATTTTTTTTTTTAACTCCTATGTGAGTTACATAGCTTGTGTGTGGGGTCAGAGAGGTGGAGAAGTCAACCTTTCCAAGTGAATCTCTAAGGATAATTTAGTCAAAGAATGTTTCTTGACCTGTGATTCCAGGTTTTTGGTGTTTGCTGTTTTCATATCACTTTAACTCAGCAAACACTTATTAAATTGTTGACTGTACAAAGCTCAGTGCTGTTTAAAGGATATTAATGACTTGGAAGTCATTACACATTCACATTGACAAAGTCTAACACTTTTTTATTATAAGAACTGTCAGAAAATTAGGACGAAAAGGGAACTTCTGCTACATGATAAAAACAGCATTTATAAACAAACAAACAAACAAACAAACAAACAAACAAAAAACAACCCACAGCTAGCATCACACTCAATGGTGAAAGACTGAAAGCTTTCCTCATCAGATCAGGAACAGGACAAGGATATCTACTTTTACCATTGCAATTCAACTTTGTTCTGGAAGTTCTAGCTAGAACAATTAGACAAGAAAAAATAAATAAAAGGATTCAAATTGGGAAGGGAGAAGTAAAAGTATTTCTGTTCACAAATGACGTGATGCTATATGTAGAAAATCCTAAAGAATCCACAAGAAAACTGCAAGAGGTAATAAACAAGTCTAATTGCTTGTCCTCAGGGCAACATTTAATGTTTTAAAAAGTGAATGTGGAAAAAAATGTGACTATGGAAGATCTCTTATTTATGGTGAAAAATAATTTTATTTGCCCTCATGTTCAGCTTCATGTGTGGGAAATTCCCATGAGACTACTCTGGCAGTAGATCAGATTTTGGTTATGTTCCAAATACTTACGAAACTAGTAGCCTATAAAGCCTCATTATGCCTTGAAAAAGATTCATTATTGGGTTATCTCCTGAAAACAGATGATACTGGCTAAAAAATAGAGGGAGAAGAGTGAAGATTACCTGTAAAGTTGCGTCTGGAGGGAGGGACAGAGACATGAGAGAAGCATTAAGGAAGGTGAGGAAAGCAGGGACAGAGGAATCAACAAACAAAAGATACTGTAGATCTTCACTGTTCATTATGGTAGCCATGAGCCATATCTGACTATTTAAATTTAAATTAATTAAAATTAAGTGAAATAAAAATTAAGTTCCTTAGTTGCATTGGCCACATTTCTAATGCATGGTTATTGTGTGTGGCTAGTGACTACCATCTTGAACAGCATAGATATAGAATATTTATATCACCAAAGAAAATTTCTTGAAGAGTTCTGCTACAGGGAGTGTTTTGTCTTTATTTCACTCAATAATATATAGAAAATATGTTTTGTTGTTGTTGTTGTTGAAAGTGATCTTAAGTTCAATTTTCAATAATTGGATAGTATGTGGTTATGTTGATAGATATATGATTTTTAAAAACCAGCCATTGCCAAAATAGCTTTTATGTGACTTTCTGTTATGATAAATATGACTATGATTTTTAAAAAGGCCTTTTAGCAGAATTTTTGCACTCATTTAAATTATTTATTTAGAATAAATTCTTAGAAATAAATTGCCTGGACCAAATGTTATGAACATTTTTTAAGGCTTTTGATATTTGTGGCTAAATTCCTCTCTGGAAAGTTTGTCTGTTTACATACCATGAGCACGAGTGACAGGAGAGGCAATTAGTTCTGAAAGAAAAAGAACTATACATGAAAGAACAAAAACAAAACAAAACAGAGCAGTTGCATACTGCCTCTGTGAAGAAGAGAATTTCAAATTTGGGTAGGAAATAACTGAGGAGTTAAGCTGTAAAACACAATAACAACAAAGGAGTAAGTAACCACTTTTACAGTATTCCTACTTGGTGGGCACTGTTTAGGCATTTTATATGTTAGCTCAATCCTCAGATAACCTTTTGAGTTAGGTACCACTGTTATTGCCTTCCTATAGATAGAGGCAAAACAAAAACAAAAACAAAAACACAAAATAAAACAAACAAACAAGGACAAGAGCTGCAGCAAACTGAGGCACATGGAGTTGTTACTTGTTTGAGATCACACACTAGGCAGCAAAGCTAGGATTTGAATTCACCTGAGTTCATTCAGACTGGTAAGAGTTCAAGAGTCCCTGCCTTTAACCACTAGGCTCCATTGCCTCTCAGCCATTTTATTCAAATCCCAATGGAACCAAATATTATGGATCCGATTGTGTCTCTCAAAAAGATATGTTGAAGTCTTAGCCCCCAGTACTTCAGAATGTGACCTGATTTGGGAATAAGGTCACTACAGATGTAATGAGTTAAGAGGAGGTCATAATCCAGGACAGTGGACTCCTAATCCAATATGACTAGTGTCCTTATAAGAAGATAGCTCTGTAAAGACATAGACACACAAGGAGAACAGCAGGTGATGATGAAAACAGATTGGAGTTATGCACATGTGATCAAGGAATGCCAAAGATTGCCAGCAAACCATCAGAAGCTAGGAAGAGGCAAGGAAAGAGTCCCCTACAGGTTTTAGAGGAGCATAGCCTTGCCAAAACCCTAATTTCAGACCTCTAGCCTCCAGAAGTCTGAGATGATAAATTACTGTTGCTTTAAGCCACTAAGTTTGTGGTACTTTGTTGCAGCAATCATAGGAAACAAAGACACCAAGTAACTTAGAACGCCGTTCCAGTGTCTGACCAGATGCCCGTTAGCCCGTGGGCACAAGTCACCTACTTTTTGCCTCACGATCACATCTGTCAGATAACTACTTGGTGTCCAATCATATGGGCTGAAGGCCAAAGACAATATGTTTGCAATTGAGACTGCATGTCTTGGAAATATCAAAGAACGCTCTGACTCATAAAGAATATTTTATTGAACTTGCCAACATTTTATTCACTTTCTGGGAAGCTAATAATTGTATATTTTTGTTTGTTTGGAAGGGCAGTGATTCACTAAGACAGTATGAACTATGCTGGTATCATGCTGCAGCATTTAGATGTATCTACCTTGTAGGAAAAACTGAGGTTTAAATGGCTATAGATTATACACGAATTTGTCCTTTTGTCCTGATTTGCACTGCCATATTCAGTTGTATTGTAGTTTATCCACTTTTGGAAAGGCAGTATGCTTCTTGGCTTAAAAAGTAAATCGATAGTTTATTCTATACTCTGATAAAAATAAATCTTTACAATGAAAAAACTGGAAATTATCTTATGTTGAATAAACATCTGAAATAGGATTTTCAAATGTTGAAATATGATTTTCTAATTTTCCTTTTATAGTATCAGAAAGAGAGAAGAGCCTAGAAGTATCAGGAATTTCATGGATACTTGCTCTCAAACATACTTTTTCCCCCACCATCAGTTCATATCCCTGATTCATTTTCCTCCTCTGAAGGGATACCCTCTCCAGCTTGTGAGGGGTGCCTGACATTCTAAAAACGGTCCCCCTTTTTTTTTTTTAAATTAAGCATTAACTTCTCCTAGCAGACATGATTCAAAAGAAAAATTAACAATAGCTTCTTTGCAATGCCTTTACAATGCCAAGCATTGTGCTGAATGCTTTTACATAGATCATTGCACTTGAACTTCATAAACACTCTCTGAAGAGTAGTGAGCTAAGTATTGATGAGGAATCCAAGGCTCAAATGAAGTTGTTACAAGGGCTGGTAAATGGCACTTCAGATTTCAAATCACAGTGTATTTCCATGCCCTATGCTTGCTTGTTTTCCTAGAGCAAGATTGTGGACAGGAAAACACTGGGACTCTGAAAGGGGAAGCAGGATGATGTCTCAATGGAGAAAAGAGAGAAGAAGAGAAGAGGAGCAGCAAGGACAAACTTCTGGCTCCTTCTCATTTTGCCTGGGACTTTCCTTGAATTTTTTAGATATGCTCTGTCTAGTAGGGTAGCCATTAGATTTATGGGACTACTGAACACTCGCAATGTGGCTAATGCAGATTGAGATGTGCTAGAAGTATAACATGCATACTGGATTTGGAAGACTTAAGATAAAAAAAGAATGCAAAATATCTCAATATTTTTATTTTGGTTACATGGTGGATGATAATATTTAGCTACATTGGCTTAAATAAAATATATTGTTAAATTTATTTTACCTGTTTCTTTTTACTTTTTTAAAAATGTGGCTTCTGTTAAAAATGTGAAATTATGTGTGTGAGTCCCATTATATTGCTACCAGACAATACTGCTTAGATGTCCAGATAATCTGGACACCCTGAATAATGTTAACCTAATTTAAATGAAAAAATAGGTCTTAACTTTTTAAGAAAGGTATATAGTACTATAATTCAAAACTAATATAATTTTTAAAGCACACAACATACTGTTTTCATCTTCACGGCAATACCGTTGTTCAAATTTTAAGCCCATTTCCTAAAAAAAATATAACAGTGGGATATGAAGGTTTTAGTCTTTATGGTAGATTGTTTGCAAAGCTGGACTCCTCCCTTTGATTTGAGCTCCTTGGCAGCTCCTCTCAGTAGGAGATAGGATCTATTTTCCTACTCCTTAAATCTCCAACCACAAGGGTTGGTCTTGTGAGTTGGTTTGGCCAGCAGAATATGGCAGAATGATGATGTGCCAGTTTGGGGCTTAGATGTATCAACAGGCCTTGCACACTACCCACTCACTGTGTTGGGATCCTCCCCCACTTTTTATCTGAGCAAGACCCTAAGATAGCCTGCTGGAGGATGAGAAACCATGTGGAGCAGAGACAGATTCTCCCAGCTTAAACCATCTATATTAGTTTTCTATGGATCCTCTAACAAATTACCACAAATTTAGTGGCTTAAAATAACACCAACTTATCATCTCCCGGTTCTGTATGTCAAGTCCAAGACAGGTTTCACTGGAATAAAATCAGGGTATCACTAGGGCTGTGTTCTTGTCTGGAAGCTCTAGAACAGAATCATTTTCCTTACCTTTCTAGCTTCTAGAGGCTGCCAGCATTCCTTGGCTTACAGCCCCTTCTTTTATCTCCAAAGCCAGCAACTGCACTTGGAGTCTCTCTCAACTCACTTCACTCTGACCTCCTCTTTTGACTCCCTCTTCTGCTTTTAAGGACCCTTGTTATTATCTTGAGGGTGGGGGAGGTGGGTCATTATTCTGCCCACTACATCATCCTTGACTAGCTGGCACCTAACTAACCCCCAGAGCTGATTGGAAATGCCTGAGTGAGTCTGGCTGTGACCAGAACTGCCAAATTGCTGACCTACAAAATGAATAATTAAAAAAAGGTTGGTTGAGCACCAACCCAAAGTTGGTTAGGTGGTTTGTTGTGTGACAAAAGAAAACCGATACAGTCCTTAGAAAGGTCCAACAAACGCTGACTTCTTATGATTATGTAAAATATTCTCAGATCTAATTTTTTTTTAAAGGTTTTATTTATTTGACAGAGAGAAAGACAGTCAGAGAGGGAACACAAGCAAGGGGAGTGGGAGAGGGAGAAGCAGGCTTCCCGCGGAGCGGGGAGCCTGATGCGGGGCTCGATCCCAGGACCCTGGGATCATGACCTGAGCCGAAGGCAGACGCTTAACAACTGAGCCACCCAGGTGCCCCTCACATCTAATTTTTAAAGCAATCCTGATCATTTGAGGCACTCCATTTTTTTTATTGAAGTACAGTTGACATGCAATGTTACATTAATTTGAGGTGTACAACATACTAATTCCACTGAAGCACTCCATTTTTATTCAGCTGTTTTATTAATAATTTCTGCTATTTTTTAAGGTAATAGTGATATTATTGGGACAGACTGTGTCTCCCTACTGAATTATTTGCAGTATAGGAAATCATATTTGCCTAGCCTTCCCTACCAACATTCTCAAATCTGCTCTTAGAAGATGATTTCTATCAACAAGAGGAAGGCTTAATCTTTAGGTCCTTGCTGTTTGAAATAATAATGACTCGGGGCTTGGGCCAAATTTCCATTAGTGAATAAATAACATTTCTTTAGGGTGCCTGGGTGGCTCAGTCGTTAAGCGTCTGCCTTCGGCTCAGGTCATGATCCCAGGGTCCTGGGATCGAGTCCCACATCGGGCTCCCTGCTCGGCAGGAAGCCTGCTTCTCGCTCTCCCACTCCCCCTGCTTGTGTTCCTGCTCTCGCTATCTCTCTCTCTGTCAAATAAATAAATAAAATCTTTAAAAAAAAAAAAACAACAAAACATTTCTTTAACAACCACTCAAACTGTTTAATCATACTTTCAGTTCTTTTTTGAGTGGATTCAACATGCAGTAACTTACTTTTGGTTTGCACTCTGTGGTGTAGATTACACAACCAACTTTTGGACGAATCAAAGTTTTATTTACCATTAGTTGAAAACCTTGATATGCCTCACAGTGTAAGTTCTGTTTCAGCTATGAAACAGAAAGGGAAAAAAAGTCGAAATAGTTTCTTATGAGGCATAACATTTTAGCCTCCTGAGTAAAACCTCAGAGAAACTGGGACTAAAAAAATTTCAAATGGAAAATATGAACCAAGCAGAATAATTTCTAAATGAGGCACATGAAGTTTTCACCTTGTAATGTTTGATCTATGATTCCAAGATTTCCATTTCAAGTGTTTACTAGCATAATGTTAAGGAGCACTGGGTCGACATCATCAGTTGGGTGGCAGAGCCTCGTAAAATGGTACCCATCTGCATGCCATAGCCTCATGCTGTAAAAGTTCCACCAGATGTGTGTGTGTGTCAGTGGTATGGGGTTGTTGGTTACCAGCAAAATTTATTAGTAAAGTTCCTGAAGCTGGAAAGGAATAAACAAGGTAATTATTTGGCAACCTACCAAAATCCACACATTCAAAACTCTTGAAAGTTTAAGGCACCTGCTAATGATTCCCAGGATAACAAGTAAACTAAGGCAATATATTTAGGGATAAATAAATAAGTTGCATCATTGAAATTTCTTGGGTTTTTTGTTTGTTTGTTTGTTTTGCATTTCCCTTCTTCTTAAGAGTGTTTTGAACTTTGTCAGCAAGATATCTTCTGAGAGGGATATAAAAGAATTTACATTGTTTTCTACTTTTTCCCATAGAGAACCGAATGGATCGGAGTGACCTAGGAAATTCTGACTGTCGTGTACATTGGCTGCATACTGAGATATATCTGTTTCTTAATATCACTGTTACTGTGTTTCTGTTGGGAATCATGGAACCAGATACTGGCCTCAGGAGGATGTTGTGATACCCTTCTTGTCTTCTGAACTGTAAATTAGATAAAGATAAATGTCTACCATGGCTAAACATATTCCTATTGGAAAATTGCATAGTTTTCCCAGTAACACTAAAAGTGGCTTTGCTGCTCACCAGCAAGTAAGACACAAAATATTTCACTTAGGGAGCTGTGTGGGGCACTGGGGAGCTCTCATCAGAACTGCATTATAATGATGCTACTTGACTCTGCGTACTGTTTGCTACCTGGAAGGAGACGGGACTCACACTTGAGCACATATGTACGACACATGTGCCCATGTGCAAATGTGCACTCAGGCCTATTGGAGAATGAGGTGAGAAGAGGTGTGTTTTCCTACTTACAGGAAAAGGTCAGTGTGCTTAGTGGCGCTTTAAAGTGTTTTTACTTCATGCATTAAAACAGTAATCATTCAATTTAATTAATTTAGTAAGTTCAAATGGTAGGTAAATGAAGATGAACAAGGGGACGCCTGGGTGGCTCAGTTGGTTAAGCGGCTGCCTTCGGCCCAGGTCATGATCCCAGGGTCCTGGGATCGAGTCCCACATCGGGCTCCTTGCTCAGCAGGGAGCCTGCCTCTCTCTCTCTCCCTCTGCTTGTGCTCTCTCTGTCAAATAAATAAAATCTTGAAAAAAAAAAAAGGCTTTAAAAAAAAATGAAGATGAACAGGGAGGTGGGAGGAGGAAATATATTTAGTGAGCACCTCTAGTGTGTGTACCTCCAAATATAGCACCTCGCTGTATTTAATGTTGGCACCAATAGGTATTATATTGTAGCATATGGGTAAAGAAACAGTTCAGGGAGATCAAACCACTTTATATGTCAGAGCTAGGACCCAAACTCTAGTGTTATTCCAAATCATGTGTCATGACCACTGTTCTGTAAAGCCTCTTCACCTAATAGGAGTTAATAGTTTGGTCCAATTTAATGTTCACGGACATTTACAGGCACTTTCTTGATTATAATGTAGGAAGATTTTACACACAACTGTGAGGAATGATGGAAGAAAAAAATGAGGTTATAAAAAAATGTCTTTATGGAATTCATAGTCGCCAGCATATTTTCATAAAAAGAGGCTCCTAATTATGTTTTAAAAGCTCTACACCTGCTTCTTTCTTGTGATGTTTAATCAGGACTGGACTGAATATAGCAGAGAGAAAGATACCACTTAAGGTCCTTTAAAGAGATTGTATTAGTGTTCATATATATTTGATATTGTTTAACTTTTAAAATATATTTCTTTTCTTTTTTTTTTTTTTTTAAAGATTTTATTGATTTATTTGACAGAGAGAGACACAGCGAGACAGGGAACACAAGCAGGGGAAGTGGGAGAGGGAGAAGCAGGCTTCCCACAGAGCAGGGAGCCCGATGCGGGACTCGATCCCAGGACCCTGGGATCATGACCTGAGCCGAAGGCAGACGCTTAACGACTGAGCCAAAAGAAAAAAAAAAATTAAGGGGCACCTGGGTGGCTCAGTCGTTAAGCGTCTGCCTTCGGCTCAGGTCATGATCCCAGGGTCCTGGGATCGAGTCCCACATCAGGCTCCCTGCTCGACAGGAAGCCTGCTTCTCGCTCTCCCACTCCCCCTGCTTGTGTTCCCTGTCTCGCTGTGTCTCTCTCTGTCAAATAAATCAATAAAATCTTTAAAAAAAAAAAAATTTAAAACAGAGTTTAAGGAAAATATTGTCCTTTATAAAGTATCTACCCCTTATTTTGAAAATGCAAAATACTTGGCTCATGTATATCTTCTATTTAATCCTTTAACTGCTCTGAATGGTAGGCATTAATATCCAATTTTTAAAAATGAGAATCTCAAGGCTTAGAGATTAAGTAACTTATAAATATCAGCACTAGGTGTAAGCCAGTCTTACTGAAGACCCGCACTGTTCCTCATATACCACACATTGCCATTCTTATATACAGACTTGGATACCTTTTTTTTTTTTTTTTAGAGGGAGAGTGAGTGCATGTGATGTTGTGGGGGTGGGGGCAGAGGGAGAGGGAGAGAAAATCTTAAGGCTCAATCTCACAACCCTGAGATCATGACCTGAGCTGAATCAAGAGTTGGACGCATAAGCAACTGAGCCACTCAGGCACCCCCAGACTTGAATAAGGTTTATCATTAAGGCTACTAAGAATGATTGCTACATTGATTTGACCTAGCAAGTTCAGAGAAGGGACAACAGAATGAGAAACACAGTAGTTTTTGTTGCTATTGTTGTTTTAAATTACTGGGTTGGAATAGCAGAAGAAAAGATTTCAGAAGACAAAAAGTAGTTTTAAGTGGTAATTAGCTAGTTATCTCAAAAGTAGCTACGGGAATGACATCACCAGGGAAGAAAAGGGTAAATATTTCAGCAGACAATCTACCTCAAGGCCAACAGATCTAAAACAAAAGGGTCATTGATAATCCTCCAATTCCTTTTCCTGGCTACAGTGCTGGAAAGAGCTACATGAACCTAAGACTGAATTGTTTGGCAAGGCTGGTGACCTGCAGCTGGTTCATGGTTAATTGCTGGAGCCTCACTGGAGGTGTAAGTACTGTTAGTCTTTGCAGTTTCATGACATATACCTGAGGAACACAAACATGTATGTAGTGAGTCAGGGAGAAGTTTATTTCTTGGAACCTTTTTTACATATTCACCATATGGATACTGAACAACAATGATTTTCATGGAAAAATCTGTTGAATGACAGAGAAGCAGACGTATCTAGTGGTTCTTGAGCTCTCGGTTCTGTGTCACAAAAAAGAATTCTTATCCCTTCTGCCCCACTGACTAGTTTCATGATTTCCTGTCAGCACAATGTACGTAAGGTTCTTGGGACAGGGTTATTGTATAAGTTAAATCAGTGTGTGTACAGTTGACCTTGGAACAGCGTGGGTTTGAACTGCATGGGTCTGCTTATACACAATTTTTTTTTTTATAAATATAGTACAGTATTATAAACGTATATTCTCTTCCTTAATGACTTCCTTAAAAACATTTTTCTCTGGCTTACTTTACTGTAAGAATACAGTGTTTAATACATCACAAAATATGTGTTAATCTATTGTTTATATTATCAGTAAGCTTCCCAGTCAATAGTAGGCTATTAGTAGTTAATTTGGGGAGGAGTCAAAAGTTAGAGGAGGATTTCCAGCTGTGTGGGAGATCAGCACTCCTAACCCACACATTGTTTAAAGGTCAACTATATATAAAACACTTGGCATGGTGCCTAGAACAGAGTAAGAAACCAAACAGTAGTTGCTATTAATACATATGTTGTTAAGATGTAGGGTTCTGATCTCTGACTCTTTCCAAAGGAAAGCAATACCCAAATTTGTCTCAAGTGAGTACTGGTCTCCCATTATTGATCCCAGAAGGCCACTAAGCAGGGTCAAATGGGAGAAAAACCAGTGTCTGACTTGTAGCTGCAGAAGGCTAGTATTTAGGTTTGGGCTCTTGTTTTTGGTCCCCTTTAATCTGGCCAACCTGGTGCTTCACCAGCATAAAACTACTTCCTCCCAAGGTTTTCGTTTGCAGAAACAAGAGGACCCTTGAGGCCAATAACTAGGTATTTATTTTTAAACGTTTTAAAATAAAAATAATAGTGTGAGGCTTTTGCTGCAACTTTCTTTCTGAAATGACCCTTGACAGGAACTGGAAATAGTTCTTGTCAATGCAGTCATTATCTCTTGTGACCAAATAGGGTGTAGGGGGCAGAGTGGAATTTCTGAGTTCTTTGTACGTAGGAATAAAATGTCTGTCATTTAGTTAAAATAAATTACTGATTTTTAAATCAAATCAAAATATCGAGTCGAACAAGCAGGTGCTGTACTTGAATTTTCCCTTATTTGTAAGAACTGTTTTTCACTGTTTTATGAATAATGGGGAAAAATAAGGGGCTATAAATAACAAAAACGTCTTTTAGGCCCCATGAAACTCATACAGGCACATAATTATAGGAAAGTCTGAAAAAAAAAAAGTTTAAATTACCATTGTTTCCTAGGAAAATGATTCTCATTCTTGCCTTATCAGATAAGCAAGCTGACAAAAAGCTCAGAGGACTTAGGTCCCCTTCTCACTGGAGGCCTGTGCACAAAGCTCAAACCATTCCTTCCACACTCCGGTGCTTTCTCCTCTTCCTGGGGATCCAGGGTGTTAAGTGTCCTCAGCATCTCCCAGGGCTCGGGCTTGGGAAACTGGAGAGCAAGACGAATGACTGGGTTAGCTGGAAGGGAGATAGAGAAGCTGGACACATATTAAAGTGGAATAATGACAAGGTGCTTGTCATTATTTAGCAGGTCGAGTGTTGATTTCCTCCAGAGATTGAGATGATACAGTTTGGGGTTACTGTGTCATTGCTTCAAGACCTGCAAAATTTAAGTATCTGTGGCCTGGGAATAAAGAAAGGAAAAGAATGGGCAATGAATGATCATATTAGCTTCTTGTTTAAATTTCCTCCAAAGCTCTAATTGTTTTGAGAAATAACTTCCAAATCCTCAGCATGAGAATCGGGGAGTTTTCTTGCTCTGGCTTCTACCTACTTATCCGGTTCTATGGTTGTCTTTCTCTCTTTGAACCTTGGGCTTCACAAGCTCTACTCATAAAAAATAGCAGTATCACTGCCCTTTGACATTTGTGTTTCTCTGCTTTGAATGTCCTCCCTCTTTTGTCCAGAATGCTCCTACTTCCTTTATTTTCTAGGCTAAATGATCAGTCATCATTTAAAACGTGCCACTCAGCCCTGAATCTGGATTGTGTGTACTTTCTGTGTTATTTCAAAATATCCTTTATTTTTGTCAATCATTTCATTTATCATATTGTAATCCTCTGTTTTATTGCCTGCATCTACCACCAAACCAGTGTCTTTGACTTCACTGGTTTGATTCAATAGGTGGAGCTTCATCAGTGGCCTGTTTTTTTTTTTTAAAGATTTTATTTATTTATTTGAGACAGAGAGAATGAGAGAGAGAGAGCACATGAGAGGGGGGAGGGTCAGAGGGAGAAGCAGGCTCCCCGCCGAGCAGGGAGCCCGATGCGGGACTCGATCCCGGGACTCCAGGATCATGACCTGAGCCGAAGGCAGTCGCTTAACCAACTGAGCCACCCAGGCGCCCTTCATCAGTGGCCTGTTTTAAAAGCTCCCTGGTGATTCTGGTTCACAGCAAGGATTAAAACCTATTGAACTAGAATGAACGCTCCACGAAGACAGGACGGTTGACTGTCTAGTTCACTGCCATATCCCATTTTCTAGCTCAGTGCCAGAAACACAGTAGATGCTCAAGAAATATCTATAGATCACATGTCATTGTAGCCCCAGTGCTTGATACAGTGTTAAACCTATTTGTTGTTGAATGAATGAACGAACGAATGAATGAATGAGTGAATACCTTAAATTCTACAAGGATTATACAGATTAGTAAATCACAAACTTTGTGAAAGTTATAGTTGGAAGGGAATGAGGGGAATGGCAGAAGCACACATTCTGGTATGATCACTTACACAACCAATGATAGAAATATTTACAGTGGTTGTGATGATTTCTTAGGGAGACTCTCTCTTATGTTGAGAATCCTTCTTCTTTCTGAATGCAGAAATTTTCCAAGTGGTTTGGCAGATGTCCAGTTGATTGAAGCTTTGAGAAAACTCTGTTTAAGTTTTTTAGAAAACTGCTAAATCTTCTGAGGTCATTCCAGACCTTCGCCTTTCTGTGTTATGCACTAAGGGAGGAAATGTTTTCCTCCGTTTTGAAATGAGCAATTCAAGGGGCCAGTAAAGAATGCATGCGGTGGGACCTGCTATCAGCCCCCTCCAGCTGTTTACCATGGTCCTTTTCATTCTTAACAGGGACATCAAGTTCTTTTGGATACTAGTTATGGTTTTATACACAAGACAAAATAAACATTTCCTGGAGGGCTTCAGAGGGTAACTACTCTTAGGTCTTATCTTGCATTTTCCTTCAATCAAAAGAGGAAAAAATAAGATTTAATTTGAGAGAAGTCTACCATTTATCAGGTTATGCCATAGTCAGCTGGTACATTAAAAAAATTTTTTGAGCCTAAAAGCAGAAAATCATCTTTCTCCATCTTGCATTGCTTAATTTTTCATGCTGGTGAATTGTCGTGGCCCCCACCCAAGGTCATCTGAGAACAATAGTACCTGAGTCATTAACATTCTTAAGGTCTTATTTAGAAGGGGGTGTTTGGAGCTGCTGTAGTCTGACCTGAGTCATCCCACACTGGGCCAGGGAGGCTAAAAAAACTGGACTCTTCTCAAAGGAATGCTTGTTATTATAGGGAATCTCCAGAAGGAAACGTAGTTAGTGCTAAGTGAACAAGCACTTTGCCTCCGATTTACTGTTGGACAGGGACAGATCATGACCTTTTAATCAGGATAGGCTTAGATTGAAGTTTTTGTACAAGATAAATTTTCTTCTGGTAGGATTTGTCAGAGAGGTCACCCTGGGGGAAGGTTCGATGGTTCAGTTGGAGATCATGGGATTTGGAGTCAGGTAAGACTAAAGTTTAAATCCTGTCTCTGCCATGTACTGTGTGAATTAGGTAAAGTACTTAACTTCTTTAGGGCTCAGGTTTCTCATCTATAAGATATAATAACTAACAAAGAAATGCAAAATCACTAATTTTGTCAGATACACGCTTGCCTGAAAAATAGTTAAAACTATGTTATGTGCCGTACAAAGAGAAACATGTCCTCCTCCTACCCAGGTATTATAATCCATATTAATACAGAGAAGCAGGTAGAGAATGACAAACATAAGAACAACCTTGAATAAGGTAAAACAAAAGACTATGATGGAAAAAGCATTGAATTTGGAATTGAAAGACCTCCTTCCTAATCTCAACTCTAGCTGTGTGACTTGAGGCTCACTTATAAAATAGAAGTAAAGTAATTATCTACCTTCATATTACTGTTTAGAAAGTCAAATGGTATAAGGTTTATAGATCTACCTTGAAAGTGTTAAAAGCACAGTGCCCATATTACTTATTAAGAAGGTTGTATTTCTTCTCCTACTAACCAAAACCGAAGTAGTTTAAGAGTGGGGAGTGGTACACAGTTGGGGAAGGGGTATTTTTTCAGAAGCCAGAAAGGGAGATGGTGATTTTAGTTACAGTATGCTAACTGAAAGCAATGTTTGCATTTCCTCAACTGCCCCTTAGAAGCAGAGCTTAACTTTATGTAGACAACCCAGTGTTTGCTTAGGGGTGCAGTTAGGTGGGGCTGAGTTAAAGACCTGCCTGGAAATACTGCATAAACTTTGTATGGTGTGAGAGTGAAAAGGATTATGCTCTGTAAAACTATGGAGGGAAAGATTGAGGACTTAAAGAAAATAGAGCTTTGTGGAAAGAGCAATAAAAATAGTGCATATATGTATTTATTTAAAAAGTCAAGGTTCAGGGATCACTGGGTGGCTCAGTCAGTTAAGCGTCTGCCTTCAGCTCAGGTCATGATTGCAGGGTCCTGGGATCGAGCCCCACGTCGGGAAGCGGGGAACCTGCTTCTCCCTCTGCCTGCCGCTCCCCCTGCTTGTGTGCGCTCTCTCTCTCTCTCTGACAAATAAATAAATAAAATCTTAAATAAATAAATAAAAGTCACAGTTCATAATAGTTCTTGAAGGCAACCACCACTAACACAGACCAAATTTATTGTTAAAAAAGTCGCTTCGATAGGTAATCATTTTCCTGACCATCCTCCTGAATTGTTCTGGAAGTCTTCCAAAACAGATTCTTCCACGAGTCATATGTTTTGCAAACTCATTTTAAAGCTTTTGGACCCTATTGACTTGGAGTTTAACATTTTTTGCCCTGTATCTTCATTCTGTGAATTTCCTCAGGTATTAGGAAAATGTGTCGCACTTCTACCTGGGCCTGGTCTTCAGTCCACATACAGAGAAGGTAGAAGCTAATCAGATCTCCCTTTTATACCTTACGCCCATGCTCTTTGGGGGCAGGGAGAAGGAGCAGCAATGGCTTCTGGGCTTTTTTGTTTGAAAGGAATCAAGTACACAAAATATAGGTAAAAATATTGCAGACATTAGGGCGCCTGGGTGGCTCAGTTGGTTGAGCGACTGCCTTCGGCTCAGGTCATGATCCTGGAGTCCCGGGATCGAGTCCCGCGTCGGGCTCCCTGCTCGGCGGGGAGTCTGCTTCTCCCTCGGACCCTCCCCCCTCTTGCGCTCTCTCTCTCACTTTCTCTCTCTCTCTCTCTCAAATAAATAAATAAGTAAATAAAACCTTAAAAAAAATGTTTTAAAAAAATAAAAAAATATATTGCAGACCTTAAATTGTCACTCAAACGTCGAACTGCATTCTCTCATGATTGTAATCTGAAGCCCCCGTATAACGAGTCACTCATCTGGATGATATCTTGGGAAATAGTCTGGTATGTTATTGTGAATGGAGAAAACACTGAGTTTGTCATTTATAGGCATTCATTTCAAGTTAGTTTATCAGAGAAATCTCTGTATTGATCCATTTTTCTGCGAATCTAAAACTGCTCTAAATAAAAAAAGAAAACCAGCAAAAAAACCCAAGCAAACAAACAAAAACACAGAAGCACAACAAAGTAGATGAGATGTGAGAACAAAGGACCATGGAAGTTTTGAGATGGGAAAATTATTTCAGACTTGGGTTTGGAAAGCAGGGGAGAGAGATCAAGTAAAATCTCACTGAGATGTCAAATCGGAGATTGACCTTGAAGGGGAGATCTTAGTATGGGGAACAAAATGAGCAAAAGCACCGAAGTGGGGTAACGTTCAGGTTACGTATGTGGTGTGGTGTGAAGTGGTTAGATTGTGAAGATGAAGGTGACTGATTGGTGGCAGCTGCCGTCATCTTGAATATTTCTTCCTGAACCTCGAGGGGAAATTGAACTCGACACCATGTTAATTAGAAGTTCTTTTAAGTGTTATTTATCCATATCACTAATATGGGACATGGGAGAACTAGAAATGAATGATGAAAAAATTAATGAAATAATACCTTTAATATTCCTATTTTTTTTAAGATTTATTTATTTATTTGTTTGACAGAGAGAGACAGAGAGAGCGGGAACACGAGCAGGGGGAGTGGGAGAGGGAGAAGCAGGCTTCCCGCGGAGCAGGGAGCCCGACCCGGGGCTCGATCCCAGGACCCCGGGATCATGACCTGAGCCAAGGGTAGACGCTTAACAACTAAGCCACTCCGGCGCCCCTGATATTCCTATTTAAAATGTTCTTTGACTTTAAGCCTTTTTTGCTTTGTGAAGTGTTATCTTCCACATTTATTTTAGAAGCATTTCTTTGGATAGTTTTCTATTTTATTAAAATATTAGCCACACATTTTTTTTTAAAAAGCAAAATCATAAAGTCAAAAGAACATAGTATTTGAATGAGGATTGTGAATTTTTAAGCTTTTCTTTGTTTAATGTCACATTAATAAATTGGAAAAGAAATATTTGTCTGACTGAAATGTAGGAAGGAATCAGAAAAGATCAACTCAGTTACACTTCTAGATTTCAGCAATGCGCCCCACTGAGCTATGAGGCATTGAAGGCCCCAGAGAGATATTTGTTCACCACCAAAGCTACCTTCATAGCTGTTCAACAATTATTAGGTTGTTTCTAATTAAATAATTTAGAATGTATGTGGAATGATCTGACTATTCAGATTCATATGTTTTGGTTGTTTTTTTTTTTTTTTTAATCTCCTTTCTTTGTATATAGCCTTGGTTATCTACTAGGAAAACACCGTATTAAGCAGAAGCACATAAGATTGTGAGGTGATATTTTTACAGTTCTTTTCCAGGAAAACTACATTTAGTGAAGGTTGAGATTTAGAACGTTATTTCAGCATCAATAAAGTCTATTACAGCTTCAGAAGAGAACCAAGCTAATCACGCTTCATTCTCTCTTGAGTCTTTCATAGTGAGCCTTGTTAACACAGTTTAGAATCAGGCATCATCAATCATATCGAGTATTTGATCCAAAGTGTATATTCTATTATATTTTTTGTGAATAATCTGAGCAAATGTACATGGACCCTAGAATGATTTGCCTCTGCCACCAGGCATCATTCTGGATGCTTAAAGAAGCATGTCTATACAATGCCTGTCACAAAATCAAAGATTTTGTTTAATTAATGTAGACTGATTTTAATATTCTAGTCAAAATGTAAATAGAAGGTAAAATTGAGGTCTAACTACTCACATATTAGGTTTAATGTTGAGTAGGAAAAAAAAAAGAACAGTATTTTTGCTTCTGAGATCTTTGTAGTTTTCAAAGCATTCAGAACTATGAATGCTCTGTATGAGTCCTTCTGTCTATACATGGATATCTGAGAATTCATTAACAGCTAAAGAAGAGAAAGACTTGGAAATGAGTTTGGAAAGAGAAGATATTTGAGTCCTGGGGTCTGTGGACTATGTTTTCCATCTTCTCCCCTTACAGTATTTAAAAAATGAATTATGTGTCAGATGTTACATTTTTATGTTATGCTTGATGTAAGGTTGACACAAACCATGTGCATTTAACACTCAGGGTGAGTTTATAGGAGTCTTGTTGTAAAAACTAAAATCTAATTGTTAGTCACAGTTAATAAATGAGCATGACAACAGATTAATTTATGTAATGATGTATTTATTAGATAGACTATTTGATTTCTTACTGTTACTTAAAATTACTTGTGGGTGCCAATTTGTCAGATATTGCCCACAGTTCTAAGTGAAATCAGAGAGAAGGCTAGAAGAAACAGTGTATTAAAGACACACTATTTAACCTTTTAAGAATTCAAGAGATATTTGAGAGAAAATTGGAGACATTGTAAACAGATTCAACTCACTATAAACAAATTTAAATTCATTGTAAACAAATTCAACATATTCAGTAATAGAATATACACTTTGGATCAAATACTCTATATGACAGAAGATGCTTGATTTCAAATGGTTTAACAAGGCTCCCTATGTTACTTATATCCATTGACATAGACAATACTGTGACCAAAATTGATGCCATGTTCTTTTTCATAACATGGCTTTGAACAACCCCCGTGATTTCTTAAAGCCTATATTGTGAGTGAATTTTGTAACATGGTACAAATGTTTTGTATTTTCCCAAGGATTAATCATATTAGGATGGAGTTTTCCAGATCTTAAAAAGCAAACATTATTTGAGGGCCTATTATATACTGGGGATTGTTAGGCACTGGAAAGAGAAAGATAAACAGATATTATCTCTGCCCTCATGGATAGTATACCCAATATGTCTTTTCACATGACCAGTCAATCACATACTACCAAAGAAATGACACTCTGAGCTGCTAATGAATTATACATAATCTTGAAGAATAAAAAAACTTAGCCCAAAGAAGAGTTTGGGAAAGAAACAATAAAGATAAGAGCAGAAAATAAAACAGAGTAGAGAAACATTCCATATGAAGGACTGACACAGCAAAAAAAGATCAGTTCAGTGAAAAGACTAATAAATTTGACAAACCTCTGATGAAATTAAGAAAAAGAGAGAAGTCAGAAAAAAATACTACTGGGAATGAATGGATGCTGCACCCACTGAAATGAAAACAACAGGATGCCTTGGAGGCTCAGTCAACAATGCAAATTATTGGTGTAAGGCCAGCAGCCTTGAATTATTAGCAGTGGAACAAGAACAAGAAAGACCTCATGGTATAAAATAGTCTTGACCCAGTGGCTAAGTGTATTTCACAGCTGTTTGCACTTTTCAAGAGTCCTGCTTTCTTTATAATGCACACTTTTAGCTTTCTGTAGTGCATTGTGTGTATTTATGGTCATTCATGCTGAACAGAGAACAGTTTATGTATGTTTACTCCTAGCATCTAAGCAACTTTACTGGTACTTTTTTTTGGTCACTTTCTGTTAGCTCAGATGTTGGCAAGCCTATTCTCGTAGGAAGGGGGTATAAAAGCCATGTAGAGTGGCTTTCTGTGTTACTTAGAAGTAACAGAAATTCATTCACAATGGCTTATTAGGTTTAAAAGGCCTTATAAGGAATATGTTCTAGAAAGATGTGTATGACAACCAAGAATATACGGTTGTACTTTTATTGGATGATCACCTTCCTAATAACTTGCCTTTTCATTTGGCCAGATATTGGTTTTTCCAACTCTAACATATCAAGGTCTTCCAAGCTCCATATACCTAATGAGTAGAATAGATGCTCTTAGAATTTTTCAGTTGTGAGATATATCAGTCTCCTATGTATTTGACTCACCCTTTTCATTTTTTAGCTCTAAAAAGAAACCAGTTTCCCACATATTACTTAAGAACATAATGCAACTGTTGCCACTTACATCAACTGAAGATTTATATATCAATATGTGGAATTTACCTATAAATTTTAGACAGATTTTCTTTTTTAACTTTCCTCTTTTTTTTTCCCCGACAAATTCTGCCGCAGGTTTATTTGTACAAATAGCACAAGAGGACGCCAGCCCCATGCAGACAAGCCCAGAGGTCATACCAGTCCTTCCATAGAACTTTTATCTGCATAATTTTATGACACCTGAAATGAGTGTGTATACCTTCAGAGAAGATATTGTTTGCTTTAGCCAAGCATCCTGGGACATTATTTACCTAGTAATGCTTTAATTAGCTTGAGCTTTCTTAGATCCCACAGGTAAAAAGTTTGAACCCTAAACCTGTAGTTTGAATATTCCCCCCTCCCCCCAAATACCCACACAAAGACCACGAAGTTTTCTTGATACTTATCAGGAGATAAATATTTTCTAGACACTCTATCCTGCCCCCAACCCTGAAAGGTCCAGCTTTATGGCCAGGATCTACATTTTAACTCACCATCTTGCAAGTATCTAAGATTAAAAGTCACTGTACTCTAAATTCCTGGGATGAGCAAATGCCCTCAGGGGAAGATTTCATCTCAACCTTCGTTTATCCCTCCATTAACTGCTTCCTCTTCCTGGTTGGCCCCGGGTGGTTTTCCTTCTTTCTTTCTTGTTCAGCAATACTTTTTCATTTGGAAAATGTTTACTTAAATATAATAAACATACAGAAAAATGCACAAATTGTAAGTACAGAGCTTGATGAGTTGGTACAAACTAAACATGTGCACATAACTACCACCTAAATCAAGACAAAGAATACTACCAAAGCCCCAGAAACCTTCTGAAACTCTCTAAAGGCATCAGCTACTTGACTAGGATAGCTTCTATCCTGACTTCCATGTTTATAAATTAGCTTTGCCTGTTCTTCAATTTTAGGTACATGGAATCAGACAGTATATATCCTTTGTCTATGGATTTTTTTTTTTTGCATGACATTGTATTTCTGAACCTTACCCGTGTTTTCATGTGTATAGTAGTTTTTTAAAAAATTTTATGACTATACTACAATTTATCCAGTCTGTTTATTGATGGACAGTTGGGTTGTTTCAAATTTGGGGCTATCACAAATACTGCTGCTGTGGACATTCTTACAAAAGTCTCTTAGTGAACATATATATTCATTTCCATTGGTATATAGCTATGAGCAGGAATTGCTAGGGTATGTATATGTTCTTCAGCTCTTCCAAAGTGGTTGTCCGAATTTACATTCCTGTCAGTAATGTAGGAATGTTGCATTTGCTCTGCATCCTCCCTAACATTTGGTATTACCGGGTTTGCTTGCTTGTTTGTTTAAATATTAGCCATTCTGATGAGTGAGAAGTAAACTCTTGCTTTAACTGACATCTCTCTGGAGGTTAATTATTTTGAATACCTTCCCAAATGCTTATTAGACAGCCATTTGGCTATCCTCTTTAATGGAGAAAAATTGGTCTAGTGAAGATGATTTGCTTATTTATTCATTTATTTACTTATTAGGTTTCTTTTTCTTCTGAACATGAGGTCTTCATCAAATATCTTCTCCTACTCTGTGACTTTTCACTGTCTTAATGCTGTTTGGTTGAATAAAATCACTTAATTTTAATGAAATTCAGTTTTTCATTGTTTTCCTTACTGGTGAAGGCTTTCTTTGGTCCTGTTTAAGAAACCCATCCCTCCTTAATTCATGAAGATATTTTTTTATGTTATCTGCTTAAATCTTTATGGATTTGCCTTTCATATTTAGACATCACTATTTACATGGAACTGATTTTTGTTTGTCATAAATCAAGAGACCATGTATTTGACTGTTTCTAGCTTCTGTCTTTTGTTCTGCTGGTCTGTTCTTGTGTCCATACCGTACTGTCTTATTTACTGTAACCCCACAGGAAATCTTGACATCTGGTGGTGTGAGTTCCCCAACCTTATTTTTCTTCAAGAATTAACTGTTCTTGACCCTTTGTGTTTTCATATAAGTTTTAGTATCAGATTTGCAATTTCTGTTGAAACACCTATTACGATTTTATTTGGATTTTATTGAATTTGTGAATTAATTTAGGGATATTGAAAGTTTTACAGTGTTGATTCTACTAGTTCATGAGTACTCATTAAAATCTTTTAAATTTCAGCAATATTCTATAGTATTATATAGAAGTCTTACACATCTTTTGTTAGATTTATCCCTACATATTCAATTTATATTCTTGTGTTACCATTTTTTTAAAACTGCATTTTCCGTTTTTGCTAGCATATGCAAATACAAGTGGTTTTTATATCTAGCAACTTACTAATGCTATCAATAGTTATCAATAAACATTTAGATTTTCTACATTCACAATCATGTATTCTAGTTCTTATATGTTTTACTCTTTTTTTTCTTTCATTGTTTTACTGGATATGAATAGATGTGGTTTTTTCAAACACCCTCATTCTATTTCTGAACTCTCAGGTAAACGTTCACTATTCCACCATTAAGTATTATGCTTACTATAGGTTTTGTGGATATCCATTATCAGGCTAAGGAAGTCCCGGTACATTTTTTGCGAAGAGTTTTTATAATGAATTTCTCTTACATGTTATCAAAATTCCTGTTCAGTTGTTTTGTCTACTGTACTTTTATGCTACATTTTCTCTGAAAGGTAAACGTTTACTTCTGTGCTTGAGAAAAACAGGCAGTCATCTATCTCGTCAGTGTGCAGGTAATTTTAAATGTCTGTTTCTTTGAAAGACTTCAATCTAATCCTCCTGTTTTTAGTTGCCCCACTGTCCACTCCCATGCATTTTTATACCCCATACTTTGGGAGCACTTAATGCCTTTAATTCCTTATAGTTTCCAGGAATCTGTGCCACAGATCATCTCTCTCTCATGGCTTCCTCCTTCCTGTTCTCTTTTACTCCAGCCCTGTTGACATTGAAAGTTTAATTTTCTGTAAGTTGCTAAGTTATTTACCATTATTCCCTCAGCTTTCTGGCCTCCAAAATTCTTCTTCATTCATTTGACAAACATTTTTAAGTTAGGATGGCCAGATTTAGCAAATAAAATAATGGGATACCCAGTTAAATTTGAATTTTAGATAAACAGCAGATGGGATGTATCTGTGCTAAAACATTATCTGCTGTTTACCTGAAATTCAAAGTTAACTGGTCATTCTGCATTTTACCTGACAGTGTTATTGTGAGTACCTGTTGGGTTAAATATTGTAGATATAAGTGATACAGTGGAGATGAAAAGTGTTCAAAAATTCCTGCTCTCAGGAGTTTACGTTCTATAGGTAAGACAGATATTATGCATAATAAGTAAATTATATAGTGTGTTAGAGAATGTTAAATACTATGGAAAGGAAATGAAGCGGACTAATGGATATCAGATATATAAAGATTGGGATTGCACTTTAGATGTGTGGGAAAAAGTATCGATGAGAAAGTGAAGTTACAGCATACATTTGAAGTGTGTAATTTTGGGGAGCAGTGCACCCCAGGCAGAAGGAGCAGCCCATGAAACCTGAGGCAGGGGTGTAGCCAGTATGTTTGAGGCAGGAGGCCCTTATGGCCCAAGAGGGCTAGCAAGGGCAGGAGTGGGAAGATAAAGTCATGAGGAGGACAGGAATGGGGGTCCAGACCAGGTAAGGCATCGTGGGCCATTGTGAGAACTAGGCTTCTCCTCTCAGTGAAGGGGAACAGTAGAGTGTTTAAACACGAGTGATGTTGTTCAAAGACATGACATTGTTGAAAGAAGCAATCTGGCTGCTATGCTGAGAATGTGCAGTAGTGGGTCAGGGAAGGCCAGGGAAGAGATTACTCCAGGAATCTAGGCAAGATATGATGGTCGCCTTGACTAATGTGGTAGTCAAATGGTGAAGTCAAAATGGTGAAAATGGCAAAATTCGGAATATATTTTCATGGTAGATCAACAGGAGTTCCCAACAGATAGGATATAAGTAGAAGCAAAACAGTGGACCCATGGATAATGCTGTTTTGGGTCTAAGCAATTGGAAGGATGGTTCAGTTCTGCCCCATCTCTCATCTATTTTAATCTTCTCTTATTTTTATCCTCATGACTTTATGCTTGTTTAAGTCCTTTAATGATAGTTTAGAGGGGCTTTGGGTTGAAGCAATGATAAACCTGTGTGTTTAACTCAACATGTTTATCCAGAAATCCATATGGTTATTTTGATAAATTAATTTAATTTAATTTGATTTATGGTGAAGAAACACCTTTGGAATTTAACTGTAATGTGATACCTTATTTTTAAAAAGGTGATGGAAAATAAATGTTCATGGCCAAAACAATATGGCTCATATCCATGTGACACATGATTCAATTAGAATTTCCTTATTGTATTTGGTTTCCGTGGAGAGAGATTATTTTTTACCCTTGTGCCCCTGCCAAAATGATATCCATGAATTAACTCTGCAATTAAACTAGTCCATTTTCATATTTTGAAAGTACTGATGGAAATCATCCAAGACCTTTTATATGCCCAAAGAGATACCACATACCCTGCATAATTCCACAAGGAGTTAGGAAAGGTCCAACTGATCAGAGCAGATATTTAATGCTTCTCATTGAGAGATATGAGCAGGGTCTTTCAAAAGAGCTGGAGAAATATATAAATTGTTAAAATCAGTACTTTGTTATTGGTGTTTTTTATCAGTATTTTGTTAATTAGCTTTTTAAAGTTATTATTGTCCAGTTACTGCTTTTTTCCCCCTGCTTTGTAAAAGAATGTCAAAACTTAACTGGGTTTGCTTATTTCTTTTAGGTATGTCCCATATCTCCCTGTCCTTTCCATGGTCTAACATGATCAACTAAAAAAATTAAAGAAAAAACAAATTATCATATATTTTAAAACTATATACTGTAAAATGTTCTTTCTACAAAAACCTGAAAACTTAATTTAGAAAGAGTAATTTGGGCAGCCTGAGGCATTAATTGAGGATCAATATGATAGCTTTCAGTTATGTTGGGAATCAGATATACCTTCTGAATACATTAAAAAATAAAATTCTGCAGGTGAAAAGTACACTTAATCACCTTTTAAGTCTTTTCAAATTTTTGATACACATGAGAATAATCAGAGAGCCAGAATATTCAAGATTTATCCCCACTGGGCCTCCTATTTCACAACTGTGTGTGAAATAATTTGTGTAATCTATCTCAGGGGCAGTATGATAATTGGAATTCTGTTTATATTTCCTGTTGTCATGCTTCTCAAATTGGAGTAACTGAATCTCTGGGAAACCATGCCAGATTGCTGGTGGGTGATACCCCAGAATGAACAAAGTGAAATTGCCTGGAGCATCTATCTTGGAATTTTTTATGAAAACTTTCTGTATTTACATATTGGTGTGTAACACAGAGTGTTCATAAAGGAGACATGAAAGAAATTTTTACTAGCCACAGGTCTCTTTGGACTTTACCTCAACCTACCTTCCATCTCCTCTACTATTTAGACACGTTGATATCAATATTTGAGCAGCTCATTTTGTAAGTTTTCAGGAAGGTTCCTGTGATGCTAGCATGTTCTTCAGATATTTCTAGGGTTTGATACTGATATCATATTTCATGGTGCTTGTAAAAGTGTAAAATATTCTAGAATAACTTGCAGAGTACAATGTAAATGTCTAATTATCCTACTAAGTTGGCCAGTCTTCCTTTTTACCAGAACATGCCTAATTTTGTCTCAAGTAAGTCAATTCCATGACTTTGGATGACATTTGCAGTCTTGTACAGAAAATAATTATAACAGATATGAATTGAGAGCTTTCTTTGTATTAAGAGCCCTTCTGTAGTCTCTCTTTTATCACAGCCCTCCTCTAAGTTAGGTACTAGTCTCTTTCATTTTTTTAAATTTATTTATTTTTACTTAAATCCAATTAATATATAATGTATTACTGGTTTCAGGGGTAGAGGTCAGTAATTCATCAGTCTTATATAATATCTAGTGCTCATTACATCCTGTGTCCTCCTTAATGTCCATCACCCAGTTACCCCATCCCCCCACCCTTCTCCCCCCTAGCAACCCTCAGTTTGTCTCATTCATTTTTACAGGTGAGAACCTGGGCACAGAGCAGTCAGGTTGCATTCTCAAAATCATACAGCCTTGGAAGAGAAGGATCCAGGATTTGAACTCAGGTGGTCCTCTTTGGAGGCCCTACCTACCTTTAAACATTATTCTTTGTCTGTAAATAATCTTGAGTTAACACAGTCCTTTGTTTAAAAAAAAGCAAATGAAATCTTTATAATTATGCATAGCAGGGTTCACTTCTGCAACATGATGTGATCCTTACTTAACTGGTGGGATCCAGCCGCACATGGTACTCAGCTTGAACAAACAGCATCAACTTAACACACACTTAGAGCTGCATGGTCAATCCCAAACCAAACTATGAAGTTGATGAAATTTATGTTCCATTTTCATAGGCCTCGGCTTCCACATTCTCGACTTTTCTTGGCACATTCTCTCCAACTGCTTTCTAGCTCTCCCGTCGTGTGTAAACAGAAGAGAATTTGATACCAGCCTTTATAGTGTGGTTGATGGATTCCACTTTACATGGGTGTGAATGAATTTCAGTAATGTGCATTATCTCAAGTAAGCATCTTCACTCAAACCTTTGGTTTTATCTCTAATGGAAAGATTTGAGTCCATTAAAATACCAGCCTCAGTAACCATGTGGTAAGATAACTTGAGAGTGGTAGGCTCTTGATCTAACTCTCTACCTTCATTAAGATACTCTATTTAATGAGACCAATAGAAGGTAAAGGTGCCCTAAAGGAACAACATCACACAGTTTTCTTTGCTTATTTAGACCTACCCGCCTTTGGTGAAACTAAGGCTAACAGTGACCCATCAGTTGATGCACCAGACATTTTCCAGGAGTTTCTGGGGGCAGAAGAGCATGTATGTCATTGTTATCCCTTTCTGCCAAGACTGGAAGAAGTGTCTAGGGCACATTTGTTCCTTCCGGATACTCTGCCCACCATCACTGCCTGTATAGAGGCTTCAAGATCAAACAGCTTGAGCCCCCTGTTCATTATGATGTTGTGATATTTGGTAACCAGCATTGAGGTATCATAGGAACCCTGCTCTTGTGACATCCTGAAATGCCTATGTCTTTTGTATTACTTTGATCTCTGATAAGAAATTGCTAAAAAGAAAACCATCTTCCTTATTAAAAGAGGCAGTGCTGTGGAATTTTCTTCTTTCACATGGTTTTTCTCTGTTTATATATTTATCTTTTCCACTGGACTCATCGAAGTCTAGGACTGTTTCTTTTCTCTTTGCACCCTCAGTGCCTCATGGAGCACTTGACACAGAGTAATGTAAATGTGGAATGAGGGAATTAATGAATGAGGAGTGAATAAGTACATTTTTGTCGAGTCTATATATAACTTTAGCCTCTGTAGGGGTATGTGTAGAATAATTTTCCAACAGAAATTAATAATAGCACAAAGTATCCAGTGGTATTAGGCGGGATAATTTATGCTACTAGAATAAGATATTAGCTTAGACATTCATTCATCCCAAAAATAGAAACTGTCTATTAACAAAAATTTAGGACTTAGGTTATAAGTAAGTACTAATTTTAGATTATTTAGAAAAGTCTCATTAAAAACAGACAGAGAATCTGAATAGACATTTTTCCAAAGAAGACATACAGATGGTCAACACATACATAAAATGGCGCTCAACATCACTAATCATCAGGGAAATGAAAATCAAAACCACAATGAGATATTACTTACACTAGTTAGAATGGATTATCATCAAGAAGACAAGTGATAAGTAGTAAGGATGTGGAGAAAAGGGAACCCTTGTATACTCTTAATGGCATGTAAATTGGTGCAACCACTATGGAAAACAGTATGGAGGTTCCTCAAAAAATTAAAAATCCAGCAATCCCACCTCTGGGTATATATTCAAAGGAAATGAAAACACGATATTGAAAAGATGTGTACACTGTCATGTTCATTGCAACATTATTCACATAGCCAAGATATGGAAACAACCTAAGTGTCACTAGATGGATAAATGGATAAAGAAGATGTGCTATTTGTATGCAATGTAATATTCAGTCCTGAGAAAGAAGGAAATCCTGCCATTTGTGACAGCATGGTTGGAACTTGAAGGCATTATGCTAAGTGAAATGAGCCAGACAGAGAAAGACAAGTACTGTATGGTATCATATATATATATATATATATATGAAGTCAAACTCATAGAAACAGAGAGTAGAAAAGTGGTTGTCAGGTATTGGGGGGGTGAATATGGAAAGGTTGGTAAAAGGGTACAAGCAATCTTTCAGCTACAAGATAAGTAAGGTTTGAGGATCTGATGTATAACATGGTGACTATAGTTGATAATACTATACTGTATAATTGAAATTTGCTAAGAGGGTGAAACTTAAATGTTCTCACCAAAAGAAAAGAAAAGAAAAGGAAAAGAAAAGAAAAAAGGGAGGAAGGAAGGAAGGTAGGTGAGGTGATGGATGTGTTAGTTAACTAGATGGGGGTACCCTTTCACAATGTATGTACATCAAATCAGCATGATATACAGTTTAAATATCTTACCATTTTGTTGATTATACTTCAGTAAAGCTGAAATTTATTTTATTTTATTTTATTTTATTTTTTTAAAGATTTTATTTATTTATTTGAGACAGAGAGAATGAGAGAGAGAGAGCACATGAGAGGGGGGAGGGTCAGAGGGAGAAGCAGGCTCCCTGCCGAGCAGGGAGCCCGATGCGGGACTCGATCCAGGGACTCCAGGATCATGACCTGAGCCGAAAGCAGTCGCCCAACCAACTGAGCCACCCAGGCGCCCCTAAAGCTGAAATTTAAAACAAATGTACTTGGCAGTGTTGTTTGTTTGTTGTCAGAGAAGGTGTGGGTTTGTTTTTTTTTTTTTTTTTTTATGTTTCACTGACTCCTTTAGTGATACTTTTCATATCCATTTCCTATTTGATCTTTAAAAATTAAAATCACTTGTCAAAATCATTCTTATAACCTGTCATATCTTAATGCTATGTCTTAATCAAATGATATTCAAACTTGTCTGAAAGGAAAGTTTGCCTTCCTGTTTGGAAACTTACACAACATTCTGCCCACCAGATGTCAATGCTTCTTTTGGAAACACTTTTTGTATGGTTTCTCTTCTCATCATGCAAAGAGCACAGTCTGTAGTTTAAAGATTTTGACAGTTTTAACATCTGTGGGTGACAAATCCAGGAACTCTATGGCCATAATGATAAGGATAAACAAAGAGTATACGAAAGGTAGTCTTACAGGAGAGAATATTTCCCCCCACTTTTCACTTAGAGTAAGGACTGAAATGAATAGGGAATTGAAGGATAACGTATAAGTCTGAAACAGCACTTTTCCAGGTGGAGAGGATGTGAAATTGCTGACATTGGTTTTAAAAAGTTCAAACTGTAAAGAAAAAGGAAATAGTACCTGGAATGGTGGTTTTTCACTGAAGCTAAGATCAAACCTCATCGTTTCTAAGTATAAAGTAAATGGAGGCTTTGGGAATTGCTCTAATTTTAATATAAGACAATTTTCTAATTTTTATTCACTTTCTACTGACTCATGCCTTGTTTGCAGTTACATCGATTTGAAATGTATTTGTGAAAAAAATAGTTTAACCACTTGTCTTTTAACTTGGTACTGTGATAATTAGCAGTGAGATCCATTTGTTTTACATCTGGACTACTGTAGTATTAGTTAGAAAGGACAGTATATTTTTCAGATCTCCGTGTACCTTTATACACTGAACCTTTTTTTTTTTAAGTTTTTTTATTTATTCGTTTGAGAGAGAGAGCACTCCAGGGAGAGCAGGAGTGGGGGGGAGGGGAAGGGAAAAGAGGAGGGGCAGGGAGAGAGGGAGAAGCAGATTTCCTGCTGAACCGGGAGCCCAATGTGGGCTTGCGGGCTGATGCGGGGCTCCATCCCAGGACCCCAGGATCATGACCTGAGCCGAAGGCAGATGCTTAATGGACTGAGCTACCCAGGTGCCCCTACACTGAACCTTCTAATATGTCTTATTTTACTTGTCACACTACAAGGTGTGACATTATTGGTAGCCATAATGGAAAGATTTCATTTCTTGATTTAAAACATAGAAGAGTAATTGTCCAGATCTTAAATGAACCCTGCCTATTTTGACAATGGGAAATGAAGTAAAGATTTCGCTCTATTTTCCTTAGTATGTGGAAATTGTAAAGGTAGACTGAGGCCCAAGTATTGTTTGGGCCACTTCAAAACCCTGCCTTCACCTTTTGTATTTTCTACCTCTTCTGCTTTTTGAACTGCCTTGGCCTCTTTAAAAACAAATAGGTCAAGATTTTTTTTTTTTAAGTTCCACTCTTCAGACTTAGACTTTATAACTACATGAGTTAACATCACGAATATCATAACTAATTATGGTCTGTGCAATTAACCAATTTTCTATTTTATCTGGGGCATTTGATGGCAGATGACAGAGCTTTGATGAGTGATTAATTGGCCAGGAGAAAGGTGGGCTCTTTGGGCTAGATTGATAGGGTCATGGGAAATACCCCAAATGCCAAGAAGTTGAAATAAGCCCCCCCCCAATAAAAATTCTTTGAAGACTATATTTAAATTAGAAAAAATATAGTCAGTCATGTGTATATGCTTCTTACAGGGGCAGTCAGTTTACATAAGCATTTTAATAGCCCTTTTGGATATCTGCTAAATTTTGGTAAGAATGAGAATTGACATGGGTATTCTCATTTTGAAAGGGGTGAAGGAAGGAATTTTTTTGAAGTAAAAGCAGTTTAGAAAATTCAATATAAAAACAGCTTTATTTAGACACTCTGTGAACTTTGCATAAAAATTTAAATGCCTGAAATAAAACCTTTGTGCATACAAGTCATTAGGGTTTGGTTGACACAGAGTTTGAGCTGGCAAAAAAAAAAAAAAAAAAAGTAACAAACTGTTTTGGAGGGTCTCATGACTCCAACACTATGACTCCTACGCTCATGTTTCCCTGATTTGGGATAGGTTTATATTTCTTAGGACAGGAGTCAAATTAAAAACAAAAAACAAAAAACTCTTAGGACAATTGTTCCAATCACTTTTCCTATTTCTGATTTCAGGAAAAAAGTTATTGGTTATTCATGGTTAAAAGGTAAACTGAGGCACATTAAAATTTTTCAAGTTTATTTGAGCATGCATTAATTCAAATTGGGCAGTGCCAAACCAAAGGTAGTTAGAAGAGTTCTACCCATAGGAGCGAGGGACAGGTTTTTATAGAGAAGACACTGAACCAAAGCAAAAAGATGGTTTGATTGGTTATTGCTTAAGTGGTTGCCTCATTTGGGAAAACCTCCTTCACTCTTTGTGATTGGTTGTTCTTAAGTTTCATTGTTTTGGGTTCAAGTGCATTGACTCTGGCTCAGACTTTGGTTCACTTATGCAGGCTACTACTGCATTAGAGACACCTCAGGGGGCTGGCCTCCTTGTTTAAACGTTTAACAACATTATAGGCTTAAGCTACTATTTCTGATTTGCGCTATAAATGTGGACAGGCTAGAATTCTGTATTCTGTACCATACTATTCAAAAGTAAATATCATATAGCATCACTGTTGTGTATCCAGTTATTTCTGTATATCAATAGCTCTGAACAGGTTTATTTATTCAAAGACTCTCCAATCTAGAGTCATTAAAACTGTGTATTCAGAAAATCATATAGCATCTAACCTCCCAGCTGCAGACCTAGAAATTCAGGTCAAGAAAAGAATTTGTAGCCACACAAAACTGGAGATCACGGCCATGTGCAGTTGAGTTTCAGGTGTGGCAATCTTGGCAAAGGCAAGTTATCTAGGTTTAAAAAACATGGAACTCCTTTAGAATTGTATTTTGTTACCACAGTAAAGAGACCTAAGTTTTCATCATGTGCTTTCTCCTTAATATGTAACAGGAATGAGGTTTCAGAAATTGAAACCTCAAAATCCCCTTTACAAATATAATAGTTTAGTTTACTGATAATTAAACCAGAAAAATTTGCAGTTGTACCTGTCTTCATGTACCTCTTTCTTATATGCAAAATGGATCAGTTTCTATTCAAAGAAAAAAATACCTATTTATGTAATAGTACAGAATATTTCTCACACTCACTTCTTTGCATGGGATAAAAAAGAACAGGTCCATTTTCTTTGTTCCTGAGATTTTTTTTTGAATCGATTCTATGGACTCAACGTTGTGTTGTCTATATGTCTTTTTTTTTTTTTAAGATTTTATTTATTTAGGGGCGCCTGGGTGGCTCAGTTGGTTAAGCGACTGCCTTCAGCTCAGGTCATGATCCTGGAGTCCCGGGATCGAGCCCCGCATCGGGCTCCCTGCTCAGCAGGGAGTCTGCTTCTCCCTCTGACCCTCCCTCCTCTCATGTGCTCTCTCTCTCTCTCTCTCTCTCATTCTCTCTCTTTCAAATAAATAAATAAATAATCTTAAAAAAAAAAGATTTTATTTATTTATTTGACAGAGAGAGATAGCGAGAGCAGGAACACAAGCAGGGGGAGTGGGAGAGGGAAAAACAGGCTTCCCGCCGAGCAGGAAGCCCGATGTGGGGCTCGATGTGGGGATTCCAGGACCCTGGGATCATGACCCGAGCCGAAGGCAGACGCTTAACAGCTGGGCCACCCAGGCGCCCCTGTCTGTATGTCTTTTTAATTGCTGCTTGCTGTTGGCTTTCTAGATGTCCTTCTGAACAGACCTTTACATGAACTATATTTGTTCTGGAGAATGCGGCATGACCACACAGATTTGGTCAAAATAATGAGCATTCCTTTAAAGGCCAGCTGAGAGAGAAAGGATTTGCTCAGCACATTTTTACCACTGATGCAACTCCCTCCCTCTCTTTCTTTCTTTTTTCTTTTTTTTTTTTTCTCTCATACAAAACGTCACATCATTCCTAAGGACCTTGAGAAACTCACAGGCTAAAAATGTAAGGCTTTCTCCGTGTCTGGAGGAAAATTTTGTCATTTAAAATAAAATAGCTCTGACCAGGCTGGACAGTTTTCCTGAGTATTTCATTCCTAGGACTGTTTGCATTCTTTCCCAATGAGCTAGAGTGATAGGCACCAGAACCTATTTATAACAGGCAAGATGAGCTATTAAACTATTCAGTGCTGGTTTAAGAATAAAAGCTTCAAGTGATTGGTGGGAATTTCTACATGCCTCTTGTCAGCAAGCATCCTTTGCCCTTTTGGGGGAGATGTGGCTGTCTGTTAGGTTTGTGAGAACCCAGCTCAGGAATAGCATGTGATGTGAAAAGGGAAACAGTTGGATTGAAACCATACATGGTGAAGTAAAAAAGATGCTCTTTCTTGAGCTGTTGCTGAAATATGCTGGGGTTATTTCAGTTTGCTTGCAGAATAAATAGAACTGAAGGCACCCTGGAGAATAATGTAAAAGTATGTGAGAGGACTCTGAATTTTCCCAGCTGCATCTCTCAGCCAGTTACCATTCAGCTTTCACTCTGACTCGAGAAAACATTATTCCAGGGCACAAGAGTCTGAGCCCTTTGTGAGACTGCCCTGCTTGTTTAAAGACATAAGAGAAGTTTCAACCTAACCCTGTATGCCTCACAATTACTGAGAATCAAAACACTGAAGCAAAACCAAAGAAACAAACAAAACAACAACAACCCCCCCACCCGCCCGCCAACAAGCGCAAGAAGACATGGTAAATGATATGATAACTCTTGATAAACTACACAGAATCATAGAATGTTTGACCCACCTAAAGGTCTTGGTCTAAGCTCTTAATCAGATGAAGAAAGCAAGACACACTTAATTCAAATAACCTAATAACTTAGCCAGTTCTACCAGAACTGGAATGACTTCTCGTGGCTTCCTGTCTCCCTGTCCAAGGGTACCCTTCATTGGGAAATGCACATCAATAGCAGCCATTACAAATGGAAAGCATGTCTATAAAGTGTTAGAGCAGTGTTGTCCATTGGCAGTCTCTAGACCTATCAAGTCTGTGGCCCCGTAGCTATGTAGCGGCTGAAAGAAGCTATAGCATCGGGCTCCTGGGTGGCTCAGTTGGTTAAGCGACTGCCTTCAGCTCAGGTCATGATCCTGGAGTCCTGGGATCGAGTGCCACATCGGGCTCCCTGCTCAGCAGGGAGTCTGCTTCTCCCTCTGACCCTCTTCACTCTCGTGCTATCTCTCATTCTCACTCACATAAATAAAATAAAATAAAATAAAAAAAGAAGCTACAGCATCTTGGTATTACAAGCACTTAGGTTCATCTGGTTTGGTTATTCCCAGGAAGACTAAAGTCACTGGATATTTTTAGGAAAGTTTAGCCATTCAGATTAAAAGGAGGGTGTTGCTGGTGTTGTGAAAAATAGACCGAGATACAGGATTAGGTAGTTAAGAATGATGACTGATCAGGGGAGACATTCTTCTCTGCATTTTTTACTTTATTTATTTATGAAGCATTGACATATTTTCTTTGAGTTAGTTTTCAGTACAGTGGGAATTCGTCTGTTTAATGTAATTCATTCTTTTTTTTTTATTATGTTCAGTTAGCCAACATACAGTACATCATTAGTTTTTGGTGTAGTGTTCAGTGATTCATTAGTTGCATATAACACCCAGTGCTCATCACGACACGTGCCCTCCTTAATGCCCATCATCCAGTTACCCCCCTCCCACCTCCCTTCTGTAACCCTCAGTTTGTTTCCCGGAGTTCAGAATCTCTCATGGTTTGTCTCCCTCTCTGATTTCTTCTCATTCGGTTTTCCCTCCCTTCTCCTTCTTTTAAACCTGCCTTCATAGCTAAACTTAATCTCCTAGCTGAAATTGTATATGAGAAATATACTTCTTCCTCTCTATGAGTGCTTATTTAAATTGATATTTTGAGCTCTCCTGCAGACATGAGGTCATGTCTGTGAGGCTCTCAGCATCACAGAAACCCATCAGTAGAGGATAGTGCTTCTTATCAATAACATCTCTTCTTCATGCCAGGGCACAACAACAGGGAGGAACTTTTCTTCTAATCCAGACCTACACTGGGAAACAATTACTGAATCTAGATCAGTTTTTGTTATGAATTTGAAACTTAGGTGTGAGAGTCTTTCCCAAGCTGTCCGTTTCCCTACCTTAGTGTAGCAAACATCTTCAGAATGACGGAGAAGGAAAATCCAGATCAACCTCTAGGTTATTCTGGGTTTTATCTTAGCAGATTTTTTAGTAGATCAAATGAAATAGTATACATATGAATTAAAGCTTATTGTTGTGACTTTAAACATCAACTTGAGGAAGTTTATTTTACTTGATAGTGTTAAAATATAGAAAGGGATAAATATTTATCAGGAAATTATAATAATGGCACGTGTATTACATTAGCCACACACCTGAATATGTGTTATCTCACATGATCTTCTCAACCCTCTAAGAGTAACTAGTGTGATTACTTCCATTCTTAAATGTGAAAATGGAGGCTTACAGAGATCATGCAACTAATCAGTGACAGAGCCACCGATCTTTATGATTCCAGAATATATGTTTTTGACCACTAGGTTCTGTTATCTGAAATATAAGTTTTACTTTTCATTATACCATAAAAACACATGGTAAATAACTTTATAACTCTACTAGTTGTGTGCTAAGCCTATCAGATTTTCATTGGTTTTGTTGGTTAGGTCTTTTTGTTTTGTTTGTTTTGATGAAAAATCTTGGAAGATTTAAACTATCCTATGTTTTTTATGAAGAGAGATCAGAACAAAGTAGGCTGTCAGCAACTGGCAAGCATCAGTGATTCATGTGAAAGACTATTGTCTTTGGTGATACAATGAGTGCTGGGCTAAGATTTATGTAAACAATGTCACTGGGATACATCGTCTACAGTTCCTTTGTAACAGCTCTGGGGTGCCATGATTCCCTTATAAAATTTTCCATTTGAAGATCTGGCATTGTTTATTTAAAAGGCATATGTAGTTTTAAATCACAGGAAAAAATAATGGTATCGATATATCATTAAATTCACACTTTCAGAGTCCCAGATTCCCTCGAAGCATGATTTCTCTGAAAAGTAGGGCCAACATATTGATTGTAAAATGCCTAAATTAAAAATGTAGTAATGTGGGCGCCTGGGTGGCTCAGATGGTTAAGCGTCTGCCTTCGGCTCAGGTCATGATCCCAGGGTCCTGGGATCGAGTCCCGCATCGGGCTCTCTGCTCCTTGGGAGCCTGCTTCTCCCTCTGCCTCTCTCTCTGTGTCTCTCATGAATAAATAAATAAAAAAAAAAAATTAAAAAAAAATGCAGTAATGTGTAATAGGAGGCACTCTGCTAGATGTTGTCTGGTGTAAGAGACTTGCCTCACAGAAGAAGGATATGTGATGTGTGTTTTTGGAGCAGAGCTCTGGAGCCTCATTCTCCACGCCCTATCCTCATGTCAGCTTTAGCTCCGGGCCGAAGCCCTGGGAATTGTCCAGTACATACTCACCCTGAAGGTGTTCTGCCTCAAGAGAGTTGAGTCATTTTGAACTTCAACCCAGTTTTTCTGACTTCACATTCTGCAACTTCTTTTCACCCTTCTGTCATTCTCCTTGTCATCTTACAGATCTAGAAACCGAGCAGAAAGGGCATGAGTTACTTTATCCTGGTCACTGGCAGAACTGAAACCCGAGTCTAGATGCACATGGCTACCATGTTGCACCCTCGACTTTGAAGCGGTTTAATTTAACACAATACTGACTTGTGTAGACATGGCATTTGAAACTTACCCGGACTTTCTGGGTCCAGTTACTGGGTAGGACAATTGCAGATGTTTTTGTTTGTGAATGTTGGGTTTCCCTGGTCTTTTTTTACCTCCCCTTTTCATAAGACAATCTGAGATTATAAATAGACCATCACTGCTAGAAAATAAGAGAGTCGGTAGGGTTAATTTATAAATGAAGAATACCGTATTTTATTCTTCTGTGTACAAACAGAAACGCAAAGTAAAGAAGCATACAGAAACACATGTACACAGTTGCCCTAAACAAGATCTTTCCTGCATCTTTAGACCTCCCCCTGCTAAGAATTTTTTGGGATATCTCCAGGTAACATAAAAAGCAACTGAGTTGGGAAATCCCTGATTCTTTTAGCAAAATGAGAATTTTGTGACTGAGCTAAATAGGTGGTTTTTCTAGTATCAGTGCTATGCAAATTTGCTGTCAGGCTTCACATTTCTCCTTAGGAGATGTTCCCATTCACCCCGTGGTAATATCTTAATGAAGGAGGCTTGTTCCTACAAAGAAAACTCAGAGTATGTTTGCAAATAATGATGATATTAGCTGTATGTCGTCCTGGATATCACTGCCAAGAATTCTGCACACATTTCATTTTTAGGACGGGAAATTTCTATTTAGTCTATGGCTTGGTGTGTGAATGTGAGCCAGTGTCTTATTCAGAAGCTGATGATGGTATATTTTTCTATCTTGATTATTTTCTTGGGATTTCTGGCCATCCTGTTTAGGCGCCTGCTGCTGGCAGTGAGTCTCATCAACATCCAAATGATGCAAGGCTTGAGGTGCTCCATAAATGCCTGTCTGGGGAGGTGAAAGTAACTTTCCTCTTTTCCAAATATCCACAGGGCACAAGACTGCAAAAACACATGCCTGGCTTTTGTAGACATCTCTGTAGGATATCTTTTTTTTTTCTCTAGGAGATTCCTGCCACGTTTCCCTCAAGCCTTTTTAAAAAATATGAATTTCTTTTCACACCTAGTCCGGTTTTGCCCATTGTAGATGAAATTATTCAAGGAGGAATTATTTTGTATAGGAAATAGTGAAACTGGAAAAAAGCAAACACGCACACCTTTATCACAGGTGAGATAACCCTTTTTCTCTCTTACTTCCTGTATCATATTAAGAAAACTTTCATGATATGCAAATGGGAAGATTTGTTGTTATGGTCTGAATTGTGTGGGCCTCCCACCCCACAATCCATATGTTGGAACCCTAACCCCTGATGTGATGATACTTGGAGGCGGGGCCTTTGGGAGATAATTAGGTTTAGATGAGGTCATGAGAATGGGGCTTTCATAATGAAATTAGTGCCCTTAAAAGAAGAGACACCAGAGAGCTTGTGCTCTCTCTCTTTCCCTGACATGTGAGGACACAGGGAGAAGGGATCCATCTATAAGCCATAAAGAGAGCCCTCACGGGAGAGCAAACTCTGATAGACCTTGGTCTTGTACTTCCCAGCCTCCAGAACTATGAGAGAATTTATTTCTCTTGTTTAAGCACCTAGTCTGTGGTATTTTTTCAGCACAGCATGGACTGACAAAGACACTTGTCATATAACAAATATCAATGTAAATATGATTGGTTAGTTTGATTTGCAAAGTGGCCAAGTTTCCTTATCCATTTAAAAATTCACTTATAGTTAACAGTACAAAATACCAAGAGGTTCCCTCTGTAGGAAAAGTTGCCATGGTTTGTCCCAGAAAACTTTCAGACTCTCTCACAGCCTTAGAGACTCCTTTTCAAGTCTAATAATGTATAGATTTTCTCAGATTTTTTATGTAGACAGCCATACCATTTACAAATAAAGTTTGTTTTGTTTTTATCTTTATGGTATAAGCCATTTTATTTAATTGTCTTCTGTTATTGAATTGGCTGTCATATCTAATGTTTTATTGAATACAAGAGATAGTGGAAGGTCTCCTCGTATATTTGCTGGATTTTGATAAGAATCCTTTATCTGGTTCAGCATGTTTCTCTTCTATTCCTATTTGCTAAGTTTTGTTTTTCTACATGAATGAGTATTGAATTAATTTTCATAACTTATTAGGGATATCGTAAGTTAATTACTCTTTAAGGAGTGCATTACATTCTGAGATAAATCATCACTTTATTTTTAGGGTTAGATTTCTCTGTGGAACTTTATTTCTTTCTATAAGAAATACAAGGGCGATGTTTCTTTCTTATGTGAGTCCAAGTAGGTGGCTAGTCAGAGATAGCCTTTTTTTTTTTTTTTTAAGATTTTATTTATTTAATTTGAGAGAGAGAATGAGAGAAAGCATGAGCACAAGTGGGAGGGGCAGAGGGAGAAGGAGAGAGAATCTCAAGCAGACTCTGAGCTTGGTGCAATGCCCGAGATGGGGCTCGATCTCAAGACCCTGAGATCACGACCTGAACCAAGGAAACCAAGAGTCGGAGGCTTAACCAACTGGTTAACTCTGGTCCCCCAGAGGTAGCCTCTTTAACTCCAGTTTTTTCATATGCATTCCAGCCAGTTGGAAGGACTATGGGGAGGAGGAAGAGAGGCCTACATTTTATAAGGACATACATTTATGATACTCTGGTGGCCATAATTTATATATGGCCACCCTTAGTTATCAGAGAAGCCCCATTTCACCATTTTCTATTTACTATTTCCTGTATCCTCTTTAATTTTGGTATTTTCTATTATGTATTGTCCAGCATTATGGGTCAAATTTTTAGCTCCTTTATGCTTAATCTTTATAATTTGTTAATAAAATTATTGATGTCTGTAAATGTTCCTTGAAAATCACTTAGGTACATCTCACAAGTTTGACATATTATACACCAAGTGTTGCTCAATTCTATACATTTTATAATATTCATGTGTGAATTCCACTTCAAACCATCAACTAGAGAGTATGTTTTTTAATTTCTATATGGTTTAAGAATACATTTTTAAAAATTTTTTATTGTTATGTTAATCATCATACATTACATCATTAGTTTTTGACGCAGTGTTCCATGATTCATTGTTTGTGCATAACACCAAATGCTCCATGCAGAACGTGCCCTCTTTAATACCCATCACCAGGCTAACCCATCCTCCCATCCCCCTCCCCTCTAGAACCCTCAGTTTGTTTTTCAGAGTCCATCATCTCTCATGGTTCGTCTCCCCCTCCGATTTCCCCCCCTTCATTCTTCCCCTCCTGCTATCTTCTTCTTCTTCTTCTTTTTTTTTTTTTTAACATATATTGTATTATTTGTTTCAGAGGTACAGATCTGTGATTCAACAGTCTTGCACGATTCACAGTGCTCACCATAGCACATACCCTCCCCAATGTCTATCACCCAGCCAACCCATCCCTTCCACCACCCACCACTCCAGCAACCCTCAGTTTGTTTCCTGAGATTAAGAATTCCTCATATCAGTGAGGTCATATGATACATGTCTTTCTCTGATTGACTTATTTCGCTCAGCATAACACCCTCTGGTTCCATCCATGTCGTTGCAAATGGCAAGATTTCATTCCTTTTGATGGCTGCATAATATTCCATTGTATATATATACCACTTCTTCTTTATCCATTCATCTGTCCATGGACATCTTGGCTCTTTCCACAGTTTGGCTATTGTGGACATTGCTGCTATAAACATCGGGGTGCATGTACCCTTTGGGTCCCTACATTTGTATCTTTGGGCTAAATACCTAGTAGTGCAATTGCTGGATCATATGGTAGCTCTATTTTCAACTTTTTGAGGAACCTCCATACTGTTTTCCAGAGTGGCTGCACCAGCTTGCATTCCCACCAACAGTGTAGGAGGGTTCCCCTTTCTCCGCATCCCCGCCAACATCTGTCGTTTCCTGACTTGTTAATTTTAGCCATTCTGACTGGTGTGAGGTGGTATCTCATTGAGGTTTTGATTTGGATTTCCCTGATGCCGAGCGATGTTGAGCACTTTTTCATGTGTCTGTTGGCCATTTGGATGTCTTCTTTGGAAAAATGTCTGTTCATGTCTTCTGCCCATTTCTTGATTGGATCATTTGTTCTTTGGGTGTTGAGTTTAAGAAGTTCTTTAGAGAGTTTGGATATCAGCCCTTTATCTGATATGTCATTTGCAAATATCTTCTCCCATTCTGTCGGTTGTCTTTTGGTTTTGTTGACTGTTTCTTTTGCTGTGCAAAAGCTTTTTATCTTGATGAAGTCCCAATAGTTCATTTTTGCCCTTGCTTCCCTTGCCTTTGGCGATGTTTCTAGGAAGAAGCTGCTGCGGCTGAGGTCGAAGAGGTTGCTGCCTGTGTTCTCCTTTAGGATTTTGATGGACTCCTGTCTCACATTGAGGTCTTTCAACCATTTTGAGTCTATTTTTATGTGTGGTGTAAGGAAATGGTCCAGTTTCATTCTTCTGCATGTGGCTGTCCAATTTTCCCAACACCACTTGTTGAAGAGACTGTCTTTTTTCCACCGGACATTCTTTCCTGCTTTGTCGAAGATTAGTTGACCACAGAGTTGAGGGTCCATTTCTGGACTCTCCATTCTGTTCCATTGATCTATGTGTCTGTTTTTGTGCCAGTACCATACTGTCTTGATGATGACAGCTCTGTAATAGAGCTGGAAGTCCGGAATTGTGATGCCGCCAGCTTTGCCCTTCTTTTTCAACATTCCTCTGGCTATTTGGGGTCTTTTCTGGTTCCATACAAATTTTAGGATTATTTCTTCCATTTCTTTGAAAAAAGTGGATGGTATTTTGATGGGGATTGCACTGAATGTGTAGATTGCTCTAGGTAGCATTGACATCTTCACAATACTTGCTCTTCCAATCCATGAGCATGGAACGTTTTTCCATTTCTTTGTGTCTTCCTCAATTTCTTTCATGAGTATTTTAGAGTTTTCTGAGTACAGATCCTTTGCCTCTTTGGTTAGATTTATTCCTAGGTATCTTATGGTTTTGGGTGCAATTGTAAATGGGATCGACTCCTTAATTTCTCTTTCTTCTGTCTTGTTGTTGGTGTATAGGAATGCCACTGATTTCTGTGCATGGATTTTATATCCTGCCACTTTACTGAATTCCTGTATAAGTTCTAGCAGTTTTGGGGTGGAGTCTTTTGGTTTTCCATATAAAGTATCATATCATCTGCAAAGAGTGAGAGTTTGACTTCTTCTTTGCCAATTTGGATGCCTTTTATTTCTTTCTGTTGTCTGATTGCTGTGGCTAGGACTTTTAATACTATGTTGAATAGCAGTGGTGATAGTGGACATCCCTGCTGCGTTCCTGACCTTAGGGGGAAAGCTCTCAGTTTTTCCCCATTGAGAATGATATTCGCTGTGGGTTTTTCATAGATGGCTTTTATGATATTGAGGTATGTTTACCCTCTATCCCTATACTCTGAAGAGTTTTGATCAAGAAAGGATGCTGTACTTTGTCAAATGCTTTTTCTGCATCTATTGAGAGGATCGTAAGATTCTTGTTCTTTATTTTGTTAATGTATTGTATCACATTGATTGATTTGAGGATGTTGAACCAAGCTTGCAGCCCAGGGATAAACCCCACTTGGTCGTGGTGAATAATCCTTTTACTGTTGGATCCTATTGGCTAGTATTTTGGTGAGAATTTTTGCATCCATGTTCATCAAGGATATTGGTCTGTCATTCTCCTTTTTGATGGGGTCTTTGTCTGGTTTTGGGATCAAGGTAATGGTGGCCTCATAAAACGAGTTTGGAAGTTTTCCTTCCATTTCTATTTTTTGGAACAGTTTCAGAAGAATAGGTATTAATTCTCCTTTAAATGTTTGGTAGAATTCCCCTGGGAAGCCATCTGGCCCACGGGCTTTCGTTTGTTGGAGATTTTTGATGACTGCTTCAATTTCCTTAGTGGTTATAGGTCTGTTCAGGTTTTCTATTTCTTCCTGGTTCAGTTTTGGTAGTTGATACATCTCTAGGAATGCATCCATTTCTTCCAGGTTATCTAATTTGCTGGCATATACTTGCTCATAATATGCTCTTATACTTGTTTGTATTTCTTTGGTGTTGGTTGTGATCTCTCCTCTTTCATTCATGATTTTGTTGATTTGGGTCATTTCTCTTTTCTTTTTGATAAGTCTGGCCAGGGGTTTATCAATCTTGTTAATTCTTTCAAAGAACCAGCTCCTAGTTTCGTTGATCTGTTCCACTGTTCTATTTCATTGATTTCTGCTCTGATCTTTATTATTTCTCTTTTCCCGCTGGGTTTAGGCTTTATTTGCTGTTTTTTCTCTAGCTCCTTTAGGTGTAGGGTTAGGTTGTGTACTTGATACCTTTCTTGTTTCTTGAGAAAGACTTGTATTGCTATATACTTTCCTCTTAGGACTGCGTTTGCTGCATCCCAAAGATTTTGAACAGTTGTGTTTTCCTTTTCATTGGTTTCCATGAATTTTGTAAATTCTTCTTTAATTTCCTGGTTGACCCATCATTCTTTAGTAGGATGCTCTTTAACCTCCATGTATTTGAGCTCTTTCTGATTTTCCTCTTGTGATTGAGTTCTAGTTTCAAAGCATTGTGGTCTGAAAATATGCAGAGAATGATCCCAGTCTTTTGGTACTGGTTGAGACCTGGTTTGTGACCTAGGATGTGATCTATTCTGGAGAATGTTCCATGGGCACTAGAGAAGAATGTGTAGTCCATTACTTTGGGATGGAATGCTCTGAATATGTCTGTGAAGTCCATTTGGTCCAGTGTGTCATTTAAAGTCTTTATTTCCTTGTTGATCTTTTGTTTAGATGATCTCTCCATTTCCGTGAGGGGGGTGTTAAAGTCCCCCACTATTATTGTATTGTTGTCGATGTGTTTCTTTGCTTTTGTTATTAATTGCCTTATGTAATTGCCTGCTCCCATGTTAGGGGCAGAGATATTTACAATTGTTAGATCTTCTTGTTGGATAGACCCTTTAAGTAGGACATAGTGTCCTTCCTCATCTCTTATTACAGTCTTTGGTTTATAATCTAATTTGTCTGATATAAGGATTGCCACCCCAGCTTTCTTTTGGTGTCCATTAGCATGATAAATTGTTTTCCACCCCCCTCACTTTCAATCTGGTGGTGTCTTTGGGTCTAAAATGAGTCTCTTGGGGCACCTGGGTGGCTCAGATGGTTAAGCATCTGCCTTCGGCTCAGGTCATGATCCCAGGGTCCTGGGATTGAGCCCCACATCAGGCTCCCTGTTCAGGGGGAGCCTGCTTCTCCCCCTCCCTCTGCTTCTCCCCCTGCTCATGTTCTCTTTCTCTCTCTGTATCTGTGTCTCAAATGAATTAAAAAAAAAATCTTTAAAATGAGTCTCTTGCAGACAGCATATCAATGGGTCTTGTTTTTTAATCCAATCTGATAGCCTGTGTCTTTTGATTGGGGCATTTAGCCCATTTACATTCAGGGTAACTACTGAAAGATATGAATTTAGTGCCATTGTATTGCCTGTAAGGTGACTGTTACTGTATATTGTCTGTGTTCCTTTCTGGTCTATGTTGCCTTTTGGCTCTCTCTTTGCTTAGAGGACCCCTTTCAGTATTTCTTGTAGGGCTGGTTTCATGTTTGCAAATTCCTTTAGTTTTTGTTTGTCCTGGAAGCTTTTTATCTCTCCTTCTATTTTTAATGACAGCCTAGCTGGATATAGTATTCTCGGCTGCATATTTTTCTCGTTTAGTGCTGTGAATATATCATGCCAGTCCTTTCTGGCCTGCCAGGTCTCTGTGGATAGGTCTGTTGCCAATCTAATGTTTCTACCATTGCAGGTTACATATCTCTTCTCCCGAGCTGCTTTCAGGATTTTCTCTTTGTCTCTGAGACTCGTAAGTTTTACTATTAGCTGTCGGGGTGTTGACCTATTTTTATTGATTTTGAGAGGGGTTCTCTGTACTTCCTGGTTTTTGATGCCTGTTTCCTTCCCCAAATTAGGGAAGTTCTCTGCTATAATTTGCTCCAATATACCTTCTGCCCGTTTTTCTCTTTCTTCTTCTTCTGGGATCCCAATTATGCTAATGTTTTGTCTTATGGTATCGCTTATCTCTCAAATTCTGCCCTCGTGATCCAGTAGTTGTTTATCTCTCTTTTTCTCAGCTTCTTTATTTTCCATCATTGGTCTTCTATAACACTGATTTTCTCTTCTGACTCATTTATCCTAGCAGTTAGTGCCCCCATATTTGATTGCACCTCATTAATAGCCTTTTTGATTTTGACTTGGTTAGATTTTAGTTCTTTTATTTCTCCAGAAAGGGTTTCTCTAATAACTTCCATGCTTTTTTCAAGCCCAGCTAGTATCTTTAAAATCATGATTCTGAACTCTAGGTCCGACATTGTACTAATGTCCATATTAAGTAGGTCCCTGGCAGTTGGTACTACCTCTTGTTCTTTTTGTTGAGGTGATTTTTTCCATCTTGTCATTTTGTCCAGAGGAGACTAGATGAATGAGAGAACAAAATGCTAACAGGGTAACAATGTCCCCAGAAAATATACTCTAAACAAATCAGTAAAGACCTTAAGCCGGGGAAAAAGAAAGGAAAGGAAAGAAAAAAGAAAAAGAAAAAAAAGAAAAAGAAAAAGATAAAAACAGAACAAAACAACAGCAACAAAAAACAGAATATGATCAAATATGATCAGGCTGGTGCATAGATCAGTGCCACACACTAGATTTTGGGTGTATTTTGGTCTGTTAGAGGAAAGTGACTCCCAAAATTTTAAAAAAAGAAAAACTTATATATGTACAAAAATAAGGGTTAATACGATGAAGGGATGGAATATGACTGTAAAGATGAAAATTATAAAAAATTTTATAAAAGGAATTGATAAGATAAGTTGTTTGAAAAAAGAAAGAAGAGGATTTAAAAAAAAAAAGAAAAAAAAAGGGAGAGAATGTGATCAGGCAGGAGATTAGAACAAAGCCATACACTAGAGATTTAGGGTATATTTTGATCTGTTAGAAGAAACTTTATCTCAAAATTTTAAAGAGAGAACAACTTATATATATATGCCAAAAATAAGGGTAACTACTATGAAGGGATAGAATATGACTCTAAAAATGAAAAATAAAAATGTTTTTTAAAAAAGGGATTGATAAGATGTTCGTTGAAAAAGGGAAAAAGAAAAATTAAAAAAAAAAAGACAGTTAAAAAAAATTAATTTTGAAAGACTAAAGAATCATGGTAAAAAAGCCATGGATTCTATGTGCAGTATTCCCCTAGCGCTGGAGTTCTGCCGTTCTCATTGATTGGTGAACTTGGTCTTGGCTGGCTGTTCTTGCTGATATTCTGGGGGAGGGGCCTGTTGCCGTGGTTCCCAAATGTCTTTGCCGGAGGCGGAATTGCCCCACCCTTGCTGGTCCAGGCTAAGTAATCTGCTCGGGTTTGCTCTCAAGAGCTTTTGTTCCCTGCAAGATTTCCGTACAGCTTTGGAGGACGAGAGTGAACATGGTGGCCTCCCAATCTCCGCCTCTGAGGAGCCAAGAACTCGGGCCCCACTCCTCAGTGAGCCCCCAGAGAAAAGCAGTCAATCACTCCCGTCTCCCCAGTCTCCAGCCGCACTCTGCTCACCCAGCCTGTGACCAAGCGTTTCTATCTCTGACACCTGACCCCATGTGGAGTCTCCAAACCCAGCTGATCCCTGCGGTGCGCTCCCGCGCCACTCCTCCCAGGGGAGGAAGGGGAGTCTCCCCGGATCTGCCGCTCGTTGGGTCCCTGCTGGAGGAGCAGTGGCCCAGCTGTGCCGGGAATCACAGTTTATGGCAACCCCGAGCTGAGAGCCCGTGCCTTGGCTCCGTCTCTGCAGCCGGCTTCCCCGCTCCGATACCTGGGTGCTCTGCCACACTCAGGCACCCCGGGACTTTCTGTGGCCCCGATGGTCCTGAGACCACACTGTCCCGTGAGGGTTCCACCCCCCGCTTAGCCACTGGAGCGACGTCCCTCAGTGGAGCCAACTTCTAAAAGTTCCGATTTTGTGCTCCGCGGCTCTATCACTTGCCAGAAGCGGCAACGGAGGCCCCTCCCCCGCCGTCTATCCTCCCGAATATCGCCTCAGATTCACTTCTCTGCACGTCCTACCTTCCAGAAAGTGGTTGCTTTTCTGTTCAGGGAGTTGTTGCTGTTCTTTTCTTTGATCTCCTGTTGAGTTCGTAGGTGTTCAGAATGGTTTGGTCCCTATCCAGCTGAGTTGCTGAGACCAGACGAAATCCAGGTCTCCTACTCCTCCGCCCTCTTGCTCCGCCCCCCAAAATACCTTCTTTTAATGGGAGGTCTTCTGAAAAGAACTTCCCATACATTCTTGGGCTGTTAAACCACACCACAAAAGCTGGCCTGAAAGTGAGGGAGAAATGTTGACAGCCTAGTAGCAACTGCCATAACCCAGCTGAGCTATTGTTTGGACCTGCTCTCTCAATCCAGACCCGCAGACACAATTCCCAGGCTTCTGTCTTCATTCTCATTTTGTTGGCTTCTTTTCTCATTAATCTGAAATTGGAAACCTAATCCATGGCTATATCCCCAAACTCTCCTCTGGGCTGACTTCAAGTCTAAATGTTGCACACAGCCACATCCTCACACCCAAGACTCTACTGAGTTGTCCATTTTGGCCTGATATTATAGACCTCTGATCTCCATTCATATTCAAGACTCACATCAATGTAAAGAATTATCATTTCTAGAACATTTCATCAGCAGCAATCTCTAAATTTACCCAAGCTATTAATGACAGCTGAGGCTCTCAAACTTGATCTTCTGATATAGTCTTCTTCCATGGTAAATACGAATATAGGGAAAAATAGAAAAATCAAAGACATTTCAACTGTCATTAATCATTTCTCTGCTTAATAACTTCTGGTGGTTCCTCATAAATGATAAGCAAATTGCTTGCTTTGCTAGTTAAATTGCTTAAGATCTTATTTCAAACAACCTCTCATCTCTAAACATCAGCATTTTATAACTATCCCTATGTGCCCTATACCTTGGATCCTAATTAAGCAGGACAACTAACACTATTCCCCCAACTTATCATGTATTTCAATACCTCATGCAATTAATTATTCTTTCTCTTTGATTGGTCTGGAACTTCTACCCATCTTTTTCCCAGTGATCTCTACTCATCCTCTATAGACCCAATGAATTGTCCCCTCTTCTAGAAAGCCTTCCCTAACCCATCCAGAAGGTAAAAACTGCTTATATACCACTTACTACAGTGTGTTATTAGTGTTCTTATGATTTCTCAAGCCATGTTACTCGAGGGAAAAATATCACAACTATATCTGTGCTTGCCAAACTAGAAAGGACAAGTTAGAATATTGGCTTATAGCATAACATATAGAGTTGTCGAATCACTATGTCATGCACCGGAATCTAATGTAATGTGTGTCAGCTATATTTCAATTTAAAAAAACATAATAAAATAATAAGAATATGGGCTTTTAAGCCTGCAAAGATCATTTGTGCTTCAGCTATGATATGAACTTTTCACTAGCCCTACTCTGAAAAATCAAGACCTCAGACAGGAGCAAAGACTTGCAGTACAGAAGAGGCATTATTGGAACTCTCTGGACTCCTCAAGAAAACAAGCCTTCTCTTGAAATCCCGGTACCTTACAGAATCCTATATCCAAAAGCCTTCTTCTACTTTCCATCAAGAAGACTGACTTTAGTAACAGCAGAGCCCATCTTCTATGAGATCAACACGCATGCTTCTACTCTGCTATTTTTGGAGAACCATCTCTCCATACTCTGAGGAGTTGTTCCCAGTGTTCTATAGAGTAATTCATTCATTCAGTAAATAGATCATTGATCAATGGCTAGGCATTGTTAAAAAGAAAACCATAGGCTCAAAATGGAGTCACTTACACTTGGCCATGCCACCAAACCAGGCCTTCAAATACCTAATGTAATTGCACTTTCAGCCTCGCCCAGAAATGTAGTCTCAAGCAGTCAGTCAGGAATTTTCTGGTCAGCACCAATGAGGTCATCTGTCACATGGACCCTCTCCATCCCCCCAAAGGAAGGCAAACTCACCTGAAATAACTCTTTCTTCTGTTTATGACTTCCTTGTCCCGCCTTTAAAAACCTGTCCCTTTCTGTAGCCCTCTGGAGCTTCCCTCTGCTTGTAAGACGAGATGCTGCCTGATTCATGAATCAATAAATAAACCCAATTAAATCTTTAAAATCTATTTGAGTGAATTTTTGTTACTTAACAGTTTTGGTGGCAGCGATGGGATCCCAGGTGAACCCCTGATGGCATTCGGGGATAATGAGAAACACAGATGTGGTGCCCCATAAACCTTTTGAGTTCACTGTCTTTATCACCATTTCCCAGGGCCACTGGTGAGCTCATCTCAGTTGAGCTCCTCTAGGGAGCTTTGCGATTTTTGCATTCAAGCTCCTGACCTAACTGGCTTTCTAGTCCAAGGTTAACACGTCAGTCTAGACTAACAGGAGGGTCTAACGGAGCACCAGTCCTTAGTCCTTGGTTCAGTCCTCAATTCCACACTAGAATCCCTTCCCCAGTTCCAGTCTGCAGTCTCCATAATAGAGTCTGCTGGTTTGGTCCACACTGGGAATTGCTGGTGGTGAGCACAGTCTTCTCTTGGCCAGTCCACAGTGACATCTTTTGGTTACTGCTGGAGGTGAATGTTTTTTGACCTGTTTTCTATAAATAAAGGCTATTGCCTGTGGGGATCTAGGAGGTGTAAAAAGGAAAACCACAGGCAAAAATTGGTGAGCACAGGTCACGCATTTAAGAGCTGTTAGAGTGCTTGCCATCTAACTCAAAGACTCCCGTGTTCCAATAAGTTGGTCATTGAACAGGTTAGATTGATACTAGGTTACACCTGCCAACCTCAAGGAAAACTTTCAGTACACTGCAAAACATGCATAATCTCCAAGCCAGTGGCACATTCTTTCTAGGTATTAGTTTGGCTCTGAGCGACCCAAAGGCTGACTTAATAGGATCCTTAAATTCCAAAGAGTTGACTGTGCCACCTTCCAGTGCACCTGCTTCTTTTATGCTAAGAACTGTAGTCCCCAAAGTCACAGATATCTAGTAATATGGCAAAATCTTACTAAAAGCAACCTAGAATTACAGTGGCCATTATGTAAAATGTTATAATTAGATAATACCATTTAAGAAGTGCACCTGAAAGCAAGGGTTCCTAAATGAAACAGAATTAGATATTTGTTTTAATCAGCATGCAGAACTCTTCAAAGGTTTCACAATTCCAAGTAGTTTTCATTGAAAGATTTGTTGCAAAAGGCTAATGAAAAATTAAAGATGTAAAAGGCCTAAAACAAAAGACTAAGACTGACATGACCCCCTATTTCTTCTCTCTACCCTTCTTTGAGTAATCCTGTCTCAATTGTTTTCCCACTGTGAAAAAAAAAAGCTATACAACCATAAACAAAAGTCCATTAAGTTAATTGTTTTTCAGACACCCCATATCTACCTTCAGAGAAGGGCCCTCCAATGGGCCCCTGCCAGAGTTGATGAAAGTGAGGAATTTTCTGGTAAAATGCTACATTATTCCCTTAAGTAGCCAATGGGAAACTGGTTATCAGTGTCTGCAGAGGGGATCCTGGAAAAACTGGCAAAAGCCAGAGGAAGGTAAGAATTCTTTCTAGAATCAATTCTTCCAAATCTGTCTGTAGTGCCCAGTTGAGTGAGGAAAATAAAATTTCACATTGTCCCTTCCTTTCCCAGTACAGACCCATTGGTTATTGATCCTTTCTCTCCTAGGGACAGCTACTGACTTCTTCCTTGTTCTCATTTTGCATCCTAAGAACTGGGCTTGGTCTTCTGCCTGCCAGGACATAGAGCTTGCTAGTTCTTTCTTTGGCTGTCTTTTCGGGAGTGACTCTCGAACTTGGGAAGACAGTATCCTTTATACCCTCTTTGGGGAACCCTCTGACACCCAAGGGGACTTAGGCAATACTGCCAGAAACATTCATTGTTTGTGCCAGCTGAAGATTGACAATATATTTAAGCAAATTTTTTGAAAAGTGTTCTATAGTCAAAAGGTTGGCCAAACTGATGTTCAGAGCCAGACAGGAATTTTTTTTAAAGGCCTCTCCCCTAAGTTAAAATTAGAGCTATGTACCAGATGGAAAGAAGCAAACCGAGGATAAGGTTGTTGGATAGGTAGATTAACCTATGAGATCATTTAGATTACAACCCAAATCTTTGAAGAATTGAGAACAACTGTCCTTACCTTACAAATCTGCAAAAGTAGAAATGTACCCCTAGAGGAAGTTCAAATTGTACCTATTCCTTTTCACCAATCCCAAAACCTCCCCTCTTTATCTCAAAAGTTTTTTTTTTAATAAATAGGATAATATCATTTTTTAAAAGATTTTATTTATTTATTTGAGAGAGAGAGAATGAGAGACAGATAGCAAGAGAGGGAAGAGGGTCAGAGGGAGAAGCAGACCCCCGCTGAGCAGGGAGCCCGATGTGGGACTTGATCCCGGGACTCCAGGATCATGACCTGAGCTGAAGGCAGTCGCTTAACCAACTGAGCCACCCAGGCGCCCGATCTCAAAAGCTTTGTAACCTCTCTGGAAACTTATCTAGATCATCCCCAATTCCTAAGACTGAAGAAAAAAAAAAAATAAACAAACAAACAAGAAAAAAGAGGACTTTTAAAAAATACAAATGGCTATAAAATCACCCTTGCCCAAAATCTAGCCCATGACTTCTATAAGGTTACTTGTTAAGCACCAATGTAAATCTTAAGTTTCTTCTCTACCAATATTAGTAGAAAAAACTTTAGCCATCTGAGCAGATAAGCTTAACTTATTCCAATTGCCAGAAAAACAGTTTGGATCCCACTGTTCTTTTATGAACTAGTGAGTTTTGCTTTATTATACTTCTTATGGCTAAAAATTTTAAAACAATAAGGTGTTTGCATTTGTCTGTATGTTCATGTGTGTCCCTATATACGCGTTGTAGATATGTGGTATTTTCTACCTCTGGATGGTATTGCCAAAATTCATTTGCAAAAGAGCTCTATTTAATTGGCTTAAAAAATTCATTGCTTATACAAATTAGACTCTCAGAAATATAATAGAAACTTAGCCCAAATGTTTTCCAAGTTCATGTGATCTAAGATTAATATTTAATAAATAAAAGCTAATTGAAGTTTGTTGGTTTAACTAAAACAGGCATGTTTTAGTTTTCAGCCTTAAATATAATACTTTTGGTCTACCTAATTCACTATAAGTCAAATACGCTCATGTTCCATCACAGAATTTGTCAGCAAGAAAGGTAACTTCAAGATGGTGCTTAGCTGTTTAATGTCTTGTGATGTTTTAAGACTAATCTAAACATATTTAAACAATATGTAAGATTGTTTATATGTAAGATAAAAGCTTATAAATTAATTTTTCAACAACATTTATCTCTACTTAGTTTTCCCAGATCATTTTGGTATCTTAAAACTTTAGAGTTTTGCTAAGTTAAATTAGATGATGGATAGTAATTAAATATCTAGATCATTTCCACATAAGACAAAATACTGGGTCACCTGTGTGGCTCAGTTGATTAAGCATCCGCCTTCAGCTCAGGTCATGATCCCAGGGTCCTGGGATTGAGTCCCATGTCTTGCTCTCTGCTCAGTGGGGAGCCTGCTTCTCCGTCTCCCTCTGCCTCCGTTCCCCCTGTTTGTGCTCTCTCTCTCTCTGTCAAATAAATAAAATCTTTTTAAAAACAAGACAAAATACTAAAATTAATTACTGAACAGTTTATGTACTTTGGCTTCTTATTACAGAGAAACTGGAAAATTGGAAAAACTGGAAAATTGCTTCTAGAAATTATGAAATGTATTCATGAATTTGCAAATCTAAAGAATGCTAATATAACAGTTCATACTTGCTTATACTTAGCTTTCATTAGAAATTAAGGTTTCTGGGCGCCTGGGTGGCTCAGTCGGTTAAGCGACTGCCTTCGGCTCAGGTCATGATCCCGGAGTCCCGGGATCGAGTCCCGCATCGGGCTCCCTGCTCGGCAGGGAGTCTGCTTCTCCCTCTGACCCTCCCCCCTCTCATGTGCTCTCTCTCATTCTCTCTCTCAAATAAATAAATAAAATCTTTAAAAAAAAAAAAGAAATTAAGGTTTTTAAGGGTTAAGAAAAATTCTAATATATGTAATTAAAGCCACTAAGGTTTGTGGAAAAGGGATCTTTGGAAAGAACTTTTAATATGTAGTCAAGCTGGCTTTCATGCAAAGAGAGTGGCAATAGAATCTATAAAAATTGGGGCACACATGGATAAAGTCCATTCCGCTCCTCAAACAAAACAAAACAAAACAAAACAAAACAAAACCCACTTCCTGGTGCCAGATTTGCCATCCTAATGTCCTTGCAACATGGTAATAGTCTGCTCCTGAATCAGAGAAACTAAGATGGGTAAAGAAAGGTTGAAAATCAACAGCTCAGGCTATGGGAAACCCAAGATAGCTACTTGGTTCTTCCCGGATCCCTGGAAAATCCCATTTTTCAGCGTTTGCATTCCTTCACCCACCACAGTACATTTCAGATGACTCAAATTATGAATAGACATTGGTGGGGAGACTTTTATAAAATTGCAAAAACAGTCTACCGGCAATGCCTGACCTGTCAGGTCCATAATCCTGGAACAAACATTTTTATCCCCACAGGCCCCAGACCTCCTCCCTCTGGACCCTTTAAAATCTGCAGCTGAACTTCATTCTACTGCTAATGAGTACAGGTTATCAATATGTTCTAGTTATTGTACATATGGTTTCTAGATGGGTTGAAGCTTTCCCTGCCCCAAGGCTGATGCCCTCACAGTGGCAAAGAAAATGTGTTTCCCATTTAGGGGGTACCCTCCATGATCTTCAGTGATCAAGGAACCCACTTCACTGGGCAAATAATATGATGCTCAAGCTTGTCATCAACAGGTTAAAGAAGCCTTTCCAGATCCCAATTCAAAGGATCTTGCTGGTTATAGTTTAGAGCCTGGTAACTGAGTTTTCCGGAAATACCATCAGAGGAAGACAGCCCTCAAGTTCCATCTGAAGGGACCTTACCAAGTGGTCCTGACCACTGACACTGCTGCAAAACTAGAAAGTACTGAGCTTTGGGTACCTATCCCACAGCTAAAGACTCCACCTGACATTTGGTCTTATTTAGACACTGCAGACCTCTGAATCAAAGGACAGGGAAGAGAAGTAGTTGACATTGAGGTAGACTGCTTCCAGTCAAGATGAGGCATCAAGACTTCCTGCTTAAACAGAACATGAAACCCTTTCTCCTTTTTCCTTCCTTTACTCTGACATTGGCCTTGAAAGATAACACCCTCACTGTATCACGTAGGCCATTGCTAGGGGGTGTAACCTCTAGAATTTAGAACAACCTTTTATTTCAGGCTAGGAGAAAATCTAACTGAGCCCCTCACTTTTCACAAGCAAAATAAAACATCTCATTGGCTGACTCCCCTGAATTTACATCATCGAGTTAGAAAGGACCTACTAGGAGGATTTCATGATTCAGATTCACTTCTTTTACCTTGTTAGTGATAAATGTAAATGAGGCTATGATCAGGAATTTCTCCTTAATTCTTGAAATTATTGAAAAATCCACTGCTAAAGCAGTAGCTATGCAGCAAAGATCCTTAGACTCTGGCCAAAGTTGTTCTTGATAATAGAATAGCCCTTGATTATCTTCTAGCTGAGCAAGGCAGGCGTCTATGCTGCGGCCAACACCATCTAGCTACACCTGGACTAATACCTCCAGGGAAGTTAAAACTCAATTACATAAAATAACGAGTAAGCCACTTGGCTTAAAAAAAGGTGAGTCCTTTAACAAGATCTTTCTTTGACTTATTTGATTTTGATTGGCTTGGGTCTTGGGGACCATCACTACAACTTGCATTACGAACACTGAGAATTGTTCTGTTTATAGTGATCATAATAATCTCCCTGGTGTGCTATATTCTCTCAAAGGCTTTAAGTACATGTCTGCAGCAACCATCCAAGTAAATGATCTCTGTAAGCCTGGCACACTGGAAAAGGAACAAAGAGAATGACCAAATTAAAAAACGTAAACCTGAAGCCATGACCTGTGAATATCACAGAGGTTCAGCAAAACATCATGACTATGGACATCACACGAAGCGAATAACAAAAACTGCAAGAACTTCAGAGCGGTAGCAAAGAGTGGCACCAATGCTTCAATTTTTATCACATGTCTCAATTAAGCTGAGAGTCTGATCAAAGCAGTGGGCGGGGGGGGGGGGCGTTTTGTTAAAAAGAAAACCATACACCCAAAATGGAGTCACTGAGGATCAGCCATATCACCAAACCGGGGTTTATATACCTAATATAATTGCACTTTTGCCTCCCCCAGAAATGCAGTCTTAACCAGACAGTCAGGAATTTTCTGGTCCGCACCAATGAGGTCAGCTTTGGGCTCCCTCTGTCCCCCAAAGAAAGGTATATTCACCTGAAATAATCTTTTTTTCTGTTCATGACTTTCTTATCCTGCCTTTAAAAAAATCTTCCCTTTTTGGAGCCCTTTGGAGCTCCTTTTTACTTGCTAGATGGGATGCTGATGTGTGAATCAATAAAGCCAATTCGAGCTTAAAATGTACTTGACTAGGGGCCCCTGGGTGGCTCAGTCGTTAAGCGTCTGCCTTCGGCTCAGGTCCTGGGATCGAGCCCCGCATCGGGCTCCCTGCTCGGCGGAGAGCCTGCTTCTCCCTCTCCCCCTCCCCCTGCTTGTGTTCCCTCTCTCGCTGTGTCTCTCTGTCAAATAAATAAAATCTTTAAAAAAAAAAAAAAAAACTTAAAAAAAAAATTTACTTGACTAAATTTTTGTTATTTAACAGCATTCAATAAGACAGATTCGCTCTTTGCCATCATGGAGCTTTAATTTTATGCAGAAGGAAAATGTTAACCAACCAGTTCTTTTTAAATTTCCATGATCAGAAGTGCAGCAAAAAGAGAAGTACAGGCAGCTGTGGCACCAACTGATCCTGTTTGAAGAGCAGAGAAAGCTTCCCTGGGTTCATATTTATTTAGTATTTGAATATTTTTACTTAAGCTGAACCCTAGATGTTGACCTCTATCTTCATGCTTGATTCTTCTGAGTTTTACCTAAGAAGGCACAGAGGAAAATCATTCAGACTCTCATTTGTAAAGATCAGGCATAACTTGAGGTTTGCTTTTCTTATTTTCTCACCTCCTGGTCCATTATAAATGGTGTCCTTCCTCTTTCAAATTCTGCTATATTTTTGTTACTGTAATTCCATACTAATAAACAAGTAAATTAGAAAAATCAATTAACTATGAAGCATTGTTATAAGGGAAGAAAGCACCAAGAAAGAGCAGATATATTGATGTTTACTCTCTGTATTTTGTACTTGTTGTTCAGCTAGTAGTTTTAGGAAGAAAGATTTCATTCTACCAACATGATGAAATAGTCAGGATCAGGGTGAAGTGAAATCTGTTCTTTTTCTTGAGTTTAGGGGGTATCCAATACAACATTATTTTTATAAAAAATGTGTAGGTCATAATGTCAGAGTTTTCTGTATCCCAAATCATGCAGCCTAGAAAAAAAAGTTGTGGCAAGTGAGAAAGCGATTGGTTGGGGTAGAAGAAACATTCCCTCTAGCATAGCTATAATATTTAAACCATACAAAAGCTTGACTTCTTGAAAGTACACCATATGAAAGCCAACATTCATTTTAGGGCAAACAATGGCTTCCCCCATCCAATGTCCTGGCAAGCTTTTCACATTCCAATTAACTTTGTTGGGGATAAAGAGAATTCTGGCCAAATTTACCCTCTGAGTATGAGAGGGTAGGAACATTTGCCTCTGATTATAAGGATGTGAAATGTCTGTCCAGTTCCTCAAATCTTTTATTTTGCTTTGATCTTTTTCAATGAATTTGTTAGGAAGATATTTTTTTTCTTAGTTTAAGTTGGTCAGATAAAAATATTTCTTAAAAATAAAAAGATTTTTGGCTGTGTGGCCATAGCTATTAGCTTATACCTAGTTGTGATGATGGCATATTTTATCCCTTAAACAGGTTCTTAAGGAAATTATCAGGTTGCTCAGTAAAAGATGGCTTCTCTTTGTATCAGTCCTGATTAAGTTTATACACACATATACATGTTTATGTATGGTATGTGTACACATATGTGATATATATGTGTGTGTGTGTGTGTGTATATTTAAAAGTCTACTCAGTTCCCTTAATACATTCTTTATTCTCAAATTGGAATAACCCTGAGCCAAAGAGAAGTAGACACACCATTAATAAAAAATTAGTGGATTATCTGCTTTAAAGGCATGTTCTATGCCCCTAAGGCATTCTGGAAAACTGCTCTTGTGTAGTCTGTGAAATCTACCCTGCCTTATTTAAGGCCAGCAAATGACTAACTTGAAGTTTGATCTTTGAGTTAGTCACATGGCTTCCAAGGAAGTATGACTTGAAAGCTCTTTATATAATACAGAGGTAAGCCTGTGTCTTTTCCATGTAAAACTGGACTTCATTCCATTGGGAAGGAAAATCATGACCGTGATCATGATTCAGAGCTTCTACTTCAGTTACCAGCACCCCTTGCTGTTTTTTCAGAGCTCTGGCATTTTCAAATGGACACTGCTCCACCCACAACTCTATCTTAATTTCTTTCCCAGCTCTAAAAAAAACCTACTTTATTTATATATTTAATCTGTTCTGATTTTTTATCCCCATTGGGAACCTGAATGTCCTACATAAGTTCTGCAAACATGATTACTCGTACCCCAGGGTGTTAACGACTTCATTCTGGGAATAACTAAACATAAGGAACAAAGGACTAAAAAATTTGTTTTGTGTATGCCATCATCACAACTAGGTAGAAAAATCTGTATGTCGTTCGGAACATATTCTTGAAGAGGGAAGGGTTAAAAATCAGACATTGTATTAGTTAACTATTACTGGATAAGATAACACTCCAAACCTCAGTAGACTGAAACAACACAGATTTTTTTTTTTCATAATTCTGAGTGTTGGCTTGGTGGTTCTCCTGCTTTCACCTGTGGCTGCTTTCAACTAACAGGATGGCTGGGGCATGACTAGAGGTTAGACCATGAGTCCTCACAACATGGTGATCTCAGGGTTCCACTGGGGCCAGCCCTAATGCACAAGCATATATTAAGCCTCTACTATGTCACATTTGTGGATGTCCAATTAGATAAAGCAAGGCACATGTTTAAGCCCAGAGTCAATGTGGAAGGGACTATGTAAGCCATGGCTACTGAGGGGCAACATTCATTGGGGCCATTATTATAACAACCTACCACAAATGGTAGTAACATGAGAGCACATTTGATATTCTCACTGAGACAGAACCCTAAGGAATCATGACTTGTATTCTAGATTTAGCACAGTTGTATACCTGGAGAGAACCATAAACTAATCTGTGGGTTGTCAATATAAGAACCAGGATTACTGATTAAAGGATTATCGACGTAATACTTACTAGATAAAAGGACATGGATTTTCAGATTGAAAGTTTACATCAAGTAAAATGTAGGAACAATAGGGATAAATTCACATCTAGATACATTATAAGGAAACCATGAATATCAAGGCAATTACATCAAAGATAAATACAAAAGTCACTTAAAAAAAGGGAAAGGAAAAAAGAGATAAACTATGAATGAACAACATTCAGAAAGACAAAAATCTTATCAGTAACACTAGATTGTATAACACAGTGGAGTAGTATCTTCCAGGTACTGAGATTAAATGACTTACAATACAATTCTATACTTAATTCAACATTCAAGAATAAGGGCAAGTTTTTAAAATTTTAGACCAGAAACAAGTTTAAGAGTATTTGCTACTTTCAAATGGTAGATAAAACTCAATATAATAGTTAGTAAGAATGATATGGGATTGGGTGTTGTGTGAATAGTTAAAGCATACTGAGATCCCTATCATGCATTGAAGTAAGTATAGGTATTTTGAATAACTTTGAATTTTGTTCAAAAAATGTATACTTAAATAACAAGCATAAACTTAATAGGTGTCTACTACATGAAAAGAGATATAATCTATAGCTTCCAAATCAGCAAAGGAAATAAAGGTAAATTTTCTAAAAGTTTTTAATGAAACAAAATGCAGAAAAGAGGAAAAATAAACAAAATGTATGGAAAATAAAATCAAAGTAAGATGTTATTATCAGTAAACATAATAAATGCAAATGTGTCCAACTAATATATTAAAAGAAGACATTATTAAATTGATTTTATAGGGGCGCCTGGGTGGCTCCGTCGTTGGGCGTCTGCCTTCGGCTCAGGTCATGATCCCGGGGTCCTGGGATCGAGCCCCGCATCGGGCTCCCTGCTCAGCGGGGGGTCTGCTTCTCCCTCTGACCCTCTTCCCTCTCGTGCTCTCTGTCTCTCATTCTCTCTCTCTCAAATAAATAAATAAAATCTTTAAAAAAAATAAATAAATTGATTTTATAGAAATCCAGCAAGTCTATTTTAAGAAACATACCTAAAACAAAGAAGACAGAACTTGACAATAAAGGGACAAAAATATGTTACAAGCAAATGAAGATGCAAACTTAGCTTAGCAATATTTAATAAGTTACATTAGAATTTAGAGTAAAAATTAATAGAAAAATTCACATAGATGCAATAATCAATAATTAAATGTGAATAAAGACAAATATAAGAAAAGAACTTCAGGAAAAATGGACAAATCCACAGTCAATAAAATATTGTAACATACCTCTATTAGAAATATGCAGAAGTAAAGCAAAAAAAAAAAAGCAGATAAAAATTAACAACTATATGGAAGAGTTCGGTGACATAATTAATAATCTTGATCAACAGAACTCCTGGATCCAATAAATAGAGAGTACACATTTATTTTAAGCATAAAAGGGACAGCTAAACGATTTGACCACAAATTAAATGACAAGGCAATCTCAATAAACATTAAAGAATCTATAGCATATATTTCATCTTCTCTGGGCAATCATATAAGAAATCAACCTTAAAAATGTATTCTTAAACTCCTGGCCAGACTTATCAAAAAGAAAAGAGAAATGACTCAAATCAACAAAATCATGAATGAAAGAGGAGAGATCACAACCAACACCAAAGAAATAAAAACAAGTGTAAGAGCATATTATGAGCAAGTATATGCCAGCAAATTAGATAACCTGGAAGAAATGGATGCATTCCTAGAGATGTATCAACTACCAAAACTGAACCAGGAAGAAATAGAAAACCTGAACAGACCTATAACCACTAAGGAAATTGAAGCAGTCATCAAAAATCTCCCAACAAACGAAAGCCCGTGGGCCAGATGGCTTCCCAGGGGAATTCTACCAAACATTTAAAGAAGAATTAATACCTATTCTTCTGAAACTGTTCCAAAAAATAGAAATGGAAGGAAAACTTCCAAACTCGTTTTATGAGGCCACCATTACCTTGATCCCAAAACCAGACAAAGACCCCATCAAAAAGGAGAATGACAGACCAATATCCTTGATGAACATGGATGCAAAAATTCTCACCAAAATACTAGCCAATAGGATCCAACAGTAAAAGGATTATTCACCACGACCAAGTGGGGTTTATCCCTGGGCTGCAAGCTTGGTTCAACATCCTCAAATCAATCAATGTGATACAATACATTAACAAAATAAAGAACAAGAATCTTACGATCCTCTCAATAGATGCAGAAAAAGCATTTGACAAAGTACAGCATCCTTTCTTGATCAAAACTCTTCAGAGTATAGGGATAGAGGGTAAACATACCTCAATATCATAAAAGCCATCTATGAAAAACCCACAGCGAATATCATTCTCAATGGGGAAAAACTGAGAGCTTTCCCCCTAAGGTCAGGAACGCAGCAGGGATGTTCACTATCACCACTGCTATTCAACATAGTATTAAAAGTCCTAGCCACAGCAATCAGACAACAGAAAGAAATAAAAGGCATCCAAATTGGCAAAGAAGAAGTCAAACTCTCACTCTTTGCAGATGATATGATACTTTATATGGAAAACCAAAAGACTCCACCCCAAAACTGCTAGAACTCATACAGGAATTCAGTAAAGTGGCAGGATATAAAATCCATGCACAGAAATCAGTGGCATTCCTATACACCAACAACAAGACAGAAGAAAGAGAAATTAAGGAGTCGATCCCATTTACAATTGCACCCAAAACCATAAGATACCTAGGAATAAATTTAACCAAAGAGGCAAAGGATCTGTACTCAGAAAACTATAGAATACTCATGAAAGAAATTGAGGAAGACACAAAGAAATGGAAAAACGTTCCATGCTCATGGATTGGAAGAGCAAGTATTGTGAAGATGTCAGTGCTACCTAGAGCAATCTACACATTCAGTGCAATCCCCATCAAAATACCATCCACTTTTTTCAAAGAAATGGAACAAATAATCCTAAAATTTGTATGGAACCAGAAAAGACCCCAAATAGCCAGAGGAATGTTGAAAAAGAAGGGCAAAGCTGGCGGCATCACAATTCCGGACTTCCAGCTCTATTACAGAGCTGTCATCATCAAGACAGTATGGTACTGGCACAAAAACAGACACATAGATCAATGGAACAGAATGGAGAGTCCAGAAATGGACCCTCAACTCTATGGTCAACTAATCTTCGACAAAGCAGGAAAGAATGTCCGGTGGAAAAAAGACCGTCTCTTCAACAAATGGTGTTGGGAAAATTGGACAGCCACATGCAGAAGAATGAAACTGGACCATTTCCTTACACCACAGACAAAAATAGACTCAAAATGGTTGAAAGACCTCAATGTGAGACAGGAGTCCATCAAAATCCTAAAGGAGAACACAGGCAGCAACCTCTTCGACCTCAGCTGCAGCAGCTTCTTCCTAGAAACATCGCCAAAGACAAGGGAAGCAAGGGTAAAAATGAACTATTGGGACTTCATCAAGATAAAAAGCTTTTGCACAGCAAAAGAAACAGTCAACAAAACCAAAAGACAACTGACAGAATGGGAGAAGATATTTGCAAATGACATATCAGATAAAGGGCTGATATCCAAACTCTCTAAAGAACTTCTTAAACTCAACACCCAAAGAACAAATGATCCAATCAGAAATGGGCAGAAGACATGAACAGACATTTTTCCAAAGAAGACATCCAAATGGCCAACAGACACATGAAAAAGTGCTCAACATCGCTCGGCATCAGGGAAATCCAAATCAAAACCTCAATGAGATACCACCTCACACCAGTCAGAATGGCTAAAATTAACAAGTCAGGAAACGACAGATGTTGGTGGGGATGCGGAGAAAGGGGAACCCTCCTACACTGTTAGTGGGAATGCGAGCTGGTGCAACCACTCTGGAAAACAGTATGGAAGTTCCTCAAAAAATTGAAATAGAAAAAAAAAAAATTTGAAATAGAGCTACCATACGATTCAGCAATTGCAGTACTGGCTATTTACCCCAAGGATACAAATGTAGGGATCTGAAGGGGTACATGCACCCTGATGTTTACGGCAGCATTGTCCACAATAGCCCAACTGTGGAAAGAGCCAAAATGTCCATCGACAGATGAATAGATAAAGAAGAAGTGGTATATATATACAATGGAATATTATGCAGCCATCAAAAGGAATGAGATCTTGCCATTTGCAGCAACGTGGATGGAGCTGAAGGGTGTTATGCTGAGCGAAATAAGTCAATCAGTGAGAGACATGTATTATATGACCTCACTGATATGAGGAATTCTTAATCTCAGGAAACAAACTGAGGGTTGCTGGAGTGGTGGGGGGTGGAAGGGATGGGGTGGCTGGGTGATAGACATTGGGGAGGGTATGTGCTATGGTGAGCACTGTGAATCGTGCAAGACTGTTGAATCACAGATCTGTACCTCTGAAACAAATAATGCAATATATGTTAAGAAAAAAAAAAGAAGAAGAAGATAGCAGGAGGGGAAGAATGAAGGGAGGGAATCGGAGGGGGAGACGAACCATGAGAGACGATGGACTCTGAAAAACAAACTGGGGATTCTGGAGGGGAGGCGGGTGGGAGGATGGGTTGGCCTGGTGATGGGTATTAAAGAGGGCACGTTCTGCATGGAGCACTTGGTGTTATGCACAAACAATGAATCATGGAACACTACATCAAAAACTAATGATGTAATGTATGGTGGTTAACATAACAATAAAAAATTTTTTAAAAAAGAAGGTATTTTTAGTTCAGCTGGATCATATTCAGACACCTTGTCATTGCAGCTTTGAGGGTTATCAAATGGTCTTGTTAACCTGTGAGTATGGCATAAAATAGAGCAGAGGCCAAAAGGCATGCCGGAGGAGAAGCTCAGACGCATATGACCAGCAGCACGGCTTGCTGTACAGATAAAAGTAAGGAAGATGGCCCTCTAAAAACTGCCAAGCTAAGATGCTTTCCATAGCCAATGAGAACATGGGCGGGGGGAATTTGGTCTCTTTGAAGTCAGTAATATATATGTAGATGCTTATAATTGAATAAAATGCAAAACATATTTGGAAAGGGAAATAAAGTAGGAGTCAATGATTTTTTTTTTTTTACTACTGATGATCAGAATCCAAAATGCCAAAATAAACATTCTACAGGGTATTAATACAACAATGCTATTTTAACTCAAAGAATGTTTAGTTTTAAATATTTGTACAAGAATGTCAACTGCTCACTGAATTCTTAGGACAAAGAAGAGGTTGCTTTCTAGCATACCTTCTCAGATCTGAGCCATGGTAGTAGCCACAGATAAAAACAAACAGATAAAAAATCAAATCAAAAACCACCTCTATCCCTACTACCACCATTTCTTAAAAAACACAGAGCCACCTTTTATGGTGCCTTCCAATTTTGTTCACTTTTTTCTTGCTTTGAATAATACATGCCTCCATCCTAATTAAAGAGTGCCAGTCAGTTAAATTAGCATCCAACTAAAAGATTGGAACTAGAAAGTGATTATGAAGTAGAAAAAAAATCCTGGGAATGTTAAGGGCTTCCTAAGAATATCAGATAAGTGAGCTCATTTAATGACAGAATCAGAAATGGTAGAGTGATACGCTCAGAAAGCTACATAGGACCAGAGTTATTTAGGCTGTAAGTTTATCAAACTATTGAACTGATTTTGTTGTGCAGGTTAAAAGCTATCTCAAGAAAAAGCCCAAATTATTTCACTGCACTGGAATTTTCAGTTTATCTGTTATGAGTTGCAGGGAGTAGACTAGCAGTTCCCTTGTTATAATGCTGTTTGTCCTAATCAGAGGAATTTGGGGAGGCAGAGACAGGGAGAAGCACAGACTGTCTCATTTCAATAAGAAGGCCCAATAGCAAGCAACTCTCTTCGTGTGAAAGCACAATCTGAAATAGTTGCTCTGAATTTCTGCCAGGGAACTGCTGCAACCCTTTGGTAGCCCAACTTATCATATTCCCCAACGGCCTGGGGGAGGTTCAGATATCATTATCTTTCAATCATTATCCAACCAATGTCCTGTGATTTGGGCATCTGAAAATAAGATATGATATGGAGTAGAAGGGAGTAAAGACAGAAATTTGAAATAAGGCCAACCATTTTTTAATTAGCAGAAGATAACCATGTAACTTATTTTCAAACCTGGATAGATTTGAAAGGGGACCCTATTAATAATTATACCAGGACGAGAGTAGTAAGTAGGAACTGTCTTAGGCGGATAGAACAGATGATCAGTTTAGCCACAGAGAATCATATGTCCAAGTCTAATATATTAGTTCTTTAGCTCAGATATATCTTAATAGCTGAGTGTAACTAAAACATATCTAGGCTTCATAAAGTGTAAGCTCTTATTCTTCAACACTGCATATCTTTGTGAAAATATTTGGTGCTGCCTAGGCCCTGTACCTCTGATCTTATCAGAACAAAAACTCATATTTGAAAAAAGAATTAAAGTATAGTTGACTCTTGAACAACATGGGTTTGAAATTTGTGGGTCCACTTACGCAGGATTTTTGGGGGGATACAGTTCAGTACTGTAAATATACCTGCCTCCAACCTAATTAAAGTCTAAGTGTATTTTCTCTTAATGATTTTCTTAATAATGTTTTCTTTCTCCAGCTTACTCTACTATAAAAATACAGTTCATAATACATATAACATACAAAATATACATAAACAAGAGTTTATGTTGGTGGTAAGGCTTCTGGTCAACAGCAGGCTATTAGTAGTTAAATCCTTGGGGGAGTTAGAAATTACACATGGATTTTCAACTACATGGGGGATTGGAGTTCCTAACCCCTAAGATGTTCAAGGGTTAACTGTAAATAATTATAAAATGAGTGTCCCTAAAAATTTCTAAAAGATTACACACATCCAGATTTCTACTGTATGAATTTAATTAGTCATAGGAGAAAGTGTCCTACAGGGAACTAAGGACTTTGAGAAGGATAAGTAATCTATTTATTAATAACAGATTGAACTTTAGATCAATAACCATCAGCAAAAATAGATATGCATTATGGCCAGTTTATTCATATCATGCCTGCCCTTTTGAATATATTTTAATTCAACCAATTTAAGCTTTAAATTCTTCAACTGTACCCCAAATATAAGTTCTTTATTCAAAAACTAAAGAAAGTCAATGAGCATTGAAAGAGAAAGAAGGAGAGTGTCTAATTTGTATTCACCTACAACTGGAACCTAAGATCATATTCAAACAAATATAAACTGTGGTTTCCTGGGCCACCTTTTTCCCCCCCAATATAGAAGTTGTTCTGCAATGCCTAAGTTGTCTTTCTGAATCGAATCACTAATACTCCTGCATCCCTTTATGATGTTCTTCATAATTGGAAGAGTGTGAGTGCAGAACCTATCAACTGTAAGACTCCCCTTTGGGAAAGGGTGGCATGGACCTCCAGGATGGCCCCTTTATCTCTTCACCATTCGGATCCCCTCCTATATCCTTTTATAGATTTCTTTTTACAAATAGAGTCCTATTTCTTTTCCCTCTGTACTTTGGGCCTAAACCATCCATCATTTATCATGTGTAGTTTTCCTAATATGAAAGCAGGAAGATTTGTTCCTTCATTCTGTATGTTTTTGTTGAGATCCCACCATGTTCCAGATGCAGCGATCATGTAAATGCACAGCAAAGCTTGGAATCACAGTAATAAACTAGGCTCATTTTGCAGGGGTGTTGTGTGTCATCATTCAGTACATACTCAGTAATTTGCTTTTGGCATTTAATAGGTCATGTTTTGAGGTGCCTGGGCGGCTCAGTGGGTTAAGTGGCCGAGTCTTGATTTTGGCTCAGGTCACGATCTCAGGGTGATGGGATCCAACCTCATGTCGGGGAGTCTGCTTGAGATCCTCTCTGTCCCTCTCCCCCTCCCCCTGCTCACGTTCTCTCTCTCTCTCTCTCTCACACACGCACACTCTGTCTCTCAAATAATCTTTTTTTTTTAATAGGTCATGTTTTTTCTTTGCTTTTGTCATCAAACAAAATGTATTTCCATATCAGCACCTATAATTTATCTCGTGCTTTTCATGACTGCTAGTCATCGGTAGAGATGCGTCTTCTTTCTCCTGAGAGGACAGTTGAAGCCACTTCCCAATTTGCGGCGTTTCACACCATGATGCGTAGTCGTCTACGCAGACGGGAGTGTTTCTGTGGTGGGATATACTTCAGGATCCTCAAAAAACGCAAGTCAGAGGAAAAGCGTAGGGTACCAAAGAAAATAATGCGTTCTAGTTATCCAGGATAGGGCCGTATTGCTATTTTGTGAGAAGCAGAAATCTTTGTTGTCCCGTTCACAACAGAGAACGAATGCACAGAATACAGGTAATGATGGGCGCCTGGGTGGCTCAGTCGGTTAGGCGACTGCCTTCGGCTCAGGTCGTGATCCTGGAGTCCCGGGATCGAGTCCCGCATCGGGCTCCCTGCTCGGCGGGGAGTCTGCTTCTCCCTCTCCCACTCTGCCTGCTTGTGTTCCCTCTCTCACTGTCTCTCTCTATTAAATAAATAAATAAAATCTTTAAAAAAAAGATTCTCGGGCGCCTGGGTGGCTCAGTTGGTTGGGCTGCTGCCTTCGGCTCGGGTCATGATCCTGGAGTCCCGGGATCGAGTCCCGCATCGGGCTCCCTGCTCAGCGAGGAGTCTGCTTCTCCCTCTGACCCTCCTCCCTCTCATGTACTCTGTCTCTCATTGTCTCTCTCTCAAATAAATAAATAAAATCTTTAAAAAAAAAAAAAGAATACAGGTAATGATGGTACATGAGGGGATGGGATGAGAAAGGGTGAAGAGACTGGCACAGGAGAACTTGTACTTTTCCCTTTTTTAAAAAAATATTTATTTATTTATTTATTTGAGAGAGATTGAGAGAGCATGAGTGGGAGGAGGGGCAGAGAGAGAGGGAGAAGCAGACTCCCCACTGAACAAGGAGCCTGATGCAAGACTCAATCCCTGGGACCCTGGGATCATGACCTGAGCCAAAGGCAGATACTTAACCGACTGAGCCACCCAGGCATCCCTACTTTTCCCTTCTATATCATTGGACTGGTTTATAACAGGTGGGCATTCATTTTAAAATTAATTCTCAAAAACCATAAACAAAGAAAATAGTATTTTCTCTCTATTCTCTCAGTGAAAAGCATAAGGCTTCATTCATCCAAAGTAAATTACAGGTCTTGTTTTTTTTGTATTAATAAAATTGTTTAATTGAAGAGCTGCTTCTGAAAACTTTAGGGTGATCAGAAAGAACTTGTCCAAGTAATCAGCTTTTTAAACAAGCAAAGATGAAAAAAAATTTAAATTACCTCTGAACCTCAGTCCTGATTTCTTTGCAGATCAACAGAACCATTCCAAGTTGAGAACTGTTATGTAAAAAAAACAAACACAAGGAGTTATTGGGAAATCTAAAATAATTTTTTAAAATTAATTGAGTAACTTCCTTCCCTGTAATCCCCACCCTGCTTTGTAGGCTTGGCTCCTTTGGTTCCTCATTTACCTCCTGGCCTGGTTTTATTTTTGCCCTTCCTAATTTAAGAGGTCCAAAGCTACTTCATGAATAATTAATAAAAACTTAAAAATTATTTATTCCATGATAGTCTGTATGATTTAATATTATTGCATGAAATACCTTAACTCCTCAAATCACAAGGTTTTTAGCTGTGAGCTGTTTATCTAGGTTCCCCAGCTTAGTTTTATAGCTCCTGATTTAGCAATTAACATCACATAATTTTTGACATAATTCCTATGTGTGTGTGTGTGTGTGTGTGTGTGCGCACATGTGTGTAGAGAGAGATAGACTGGGAGACGGACAGAGAGAGAAAGACAGAGAGACAGAGATTTCACAAAGGCTTTAAAGGAGTAGTTTTTAAGGCAAATATTTTGGGCTTTCTCCATTATGTCCCCTGAATGTGGATTATATTGCTATGGTATCAATGGATACATTACTATATTTATTGGGTGTAAAGAGGATGATAATAAGCAGATCATTTTCCTTCAATGAGAAAGATCAGATGAAGATATCAACATCTAAGATTAGTCCCAAACTAAACTGCTTTACCCAGTATATTGCAGCCCAGACATTACTATCTTACATTTCAACCAGGCCTGCCTTGCTTAGAACCAGATATTCTTTCATCTTTAAAATTTATCCCCATACCCCTGCCACCCTGCACACTCACTAGATATCATCCATCAGGGAATGGTGTTGAACTGATTTTCTAACTTTTCTGAGTATGGTGCAGAGTGAGGTATAAATGGCATATTAACCTCTTCTAAGGAAAACTTGCCATTTAAAAACACCCCCCCCCCCCCCCGCAAAGAAAAGACACTATGATACAGCAGTGCTTAAATTCAGAGGAAAGGAGGTGAAGATTTCAACCAATATTGCCTATTCTCGGGAGGAGTGGCATTATTCTCTCTAAAGCCCACTGTCTTGGTGCTTAATATTGGCATTCCTAATTCCATTTTCCCTTGTTTAACTTCCAGTGCCTTTAGGAAAGCAGACTGCCATTCTGATCATATTAATGTTATTCACGGTTGTTTTGAGGCCTTCTCGTCTTACAGTTACAGGCTGCCCTGCACATATATCAGGCAAATTAAAATCCACCCATATCCTGCAGTAAATATAATTTATACTGCAGTTATGAGAGTAGAGTTGCAGTTGACTGGTTGATGTAATGTTATTTTTTTGTAGACATTTAATTAAGTTAATTAATTTTCATTTTGCAACTTTCATTTTATAGTTTGGAGCCAATACTTTTTTTTCAAGTTTCAGTCATTTTTCTAGACCTTTAAAAATCTCATAGCCCATTGGCACTGGGCTCAAATGACTAATGGATAAAATGGCCTTGATGATGCTAATTAAATAGAGGAGTGTACTTTAAAACTCTTTTATTAAAAAAAATAGGACCATTTATAATGGTTTGCTTTTCTTACATATGTGTGTTTTATACAGCAAGCTATCTTCCTGAATTTTCTACCTCTGTCCTATTATCTAATTTTTGAAAAATTAAAGTACCCTTCTTCTTTATAGTCAATTTTCTTTTCTATTTGCATATTTTGATGTCTAAGATCTAAAGGTACGGTCCCGATCTTAAGGCAATTTCTGTAATTTACTGTTTATTGCCAATTCTTTGAAACATTGATGTCCAGTGAACCCATTGGGCCATCCCTTTCACAAACTATGGCTCCAACTTTGGCTTCTAAAAAGATAGTTCTGGGGCGCCTGGGTGGCTCAGTCTGTTGGGCATCTGCCTTCTGCTCAGGTCATGATCCCAGGGTCCTGGGATTGAGCCCCGCATCGGGCTCTCTGCTACACAGGGAGTCTGCTTCTCTCTCTCCCTCTGCTGCTCGCCCTGCTTGTACTCTCTCTCTCTCTTTCTCTCTCTCGGTCAAATAAATAAATAAATAAAATCTTAAAAAAATAAAAAAGTTCTTTGGATGATGAAGCCTCCAGCCCCTCAACTGTAGTAGTTCCTACAGAGATTTCCCTTCGTGTTGCTCCAGACATTAATTTTTGTTAACATCCAAGCCACAGTGCTCTATGCAGCCCCATTTTGGAAAATGATGCATGAATGTAACTGTGGGATGTTCTGAAAAGAAGTCCAGAATCAGGATACACGTTTGTAATTCCCAAAACATGGGCACCTTCAGTTCACTGAGTTCAAAATTTCTCATATCCTTCAAAGTTCAGGAGCATTTTAGTAGAGTCTGCAAACTGTTCTTAGTTTAGCTGAGAAACTTCTCCCCTGTGGATTCTTGGTAAACCTCCATCTCTCAACTAACAGAGACAAAAAGTGTTTTTTCTTCTCTGCCATGTCTCCTATTTTACTTGTTGTCATCTGGGTGAAATGTACTTCTGTATATTTTTTATTCAGCAGAGAGGAAAAGCCCCATCCTAAGCTAGTTTTTCTGCAAGAGAGAACATTTTCTGTGTCACCGAGGTTGGTGCAGAATAGTAAAATCAGTAAAGTTTCAGCACTTGCCTTAGGAAGACAAATATTTATTCATTAAATGCACAGCTTGCTTTCTGATACATTGCGTGGTGACCTGGCTAAATTATTGATAGTGATTTCAGGAGGGATCAAAATGCCAAGAAGAAGATATTAAATAAAGCATTTTTTTTTCTGTTTCTGTTTTATAACCCTGGGAAGGTAAAGGTGAGTTCTATTTTTATTCCCATACGCATTGCCTTTTACAAAAAGATTTCCATTTACACCTTTGAGGGACCTTCGCTTAGGATGTCTCTATAGAGTCTGGTTTCTTTTCTTTGGAAAACCCGAATATATTCTTGCAATACAAAGTTCTCATCCTGTTGTCCACCCTCGGAGGATGCCACGGAATTCACAGCGACAAGAATGTTTTGGAATGCTGGCAAAGGAGTGAAAACAGTGTGTCCTCCCCACACATTTAGAAAAATGAAGGTACGGAGGACATGGCGTACTTCTTATTAAAGGCTTTGAAAAACACCACGCCTCAGTAAACATTCCTCAGGAGCTGAGGACACACTCTGGGCAATGGCTTACCTCAGCTCCCTTAATTCTGTTCTAGTGAAGTGGACAGTAGCATAGATACAATGCCGGCCTCGGAGAAGGGAGAGCCAAGCCAGGGACATGCAGGCACACTCTTGTCTTGCCTCAGGTAGTTCGTGTTGTCATCCCAAGACATGTTTGGGATTTGCTGAACACTCGTCACTAGGTAACCAAGCCTTGGTGCGTTCTTCTATCCCCGAATGAGACACTTTACGTTGCAACTTCCTCCTTTTTGGCCTTCAGAGCTCCCGGTGAGGCTCCCTTTGGAGCTCCTCGTAGGCCAACCCAAGTGCAGCTGCCTCTGATGTTAGTTTATTTACTCCCCTCCTTCGTTTTCAAAATGCAAGTATCATCATCTTCTGTGACAGTAACCAGAGAGAAGCAAATGTTCAGCTTATGGTCAGATTGCGTATTGTCATTCCCTTTTGCTTCCTGAATGTTTCCCTTGAAGTAGGAAGTATCTTTCCCACCAAGAGGGAAATGATGTACTAGGAATGTTCCCATCATTTTTATTTTTGTTTTTTTTTAATTTTTTTAAAGATTTTATCTATTTATTTGACAGAGAGAGACACAGCGAAAGAGGGAACACAAGCAGAGGGAGTGGGAGAGGGAGAAGCAGGCTTCCCGCGGAGCGGGGAGCCCGATGCGGGACTCGATCCCAGGACCCTGGGATCATGACCTGAGCTGAAGGCAGACACTTAACCATTTGAGCCACCCAGGCACCCCTGTTCCCATGATTTTTGAAAAGACAGGCAACATTCTAGATTCATTCCCATGACAGAGGTTAGTACTAACCTGGGTTCCCTTCTTAAGTTTGTGAACCACATATTCTCTCCTGATGCCATTTTCCTGAATCACTAACAAACTATTCACCTCACGCCAGCCCGTTTAAACAACCCTAGATTCCCAGAGTGATCTATGCTGGAGTTTTGTAAAAAGCTAGTGAGAGCCCCCGCTTCTGCCTTCAGGTTTCTCCAGATTGGTGGTTCCCTAACACACAGCTCCACTGACATAGGAAATCAGAAAATATGTGTGAGCTACAAAAAAAGACAGATGTGTGGGCCTCATTCTGAGGATTCTCATTCAGTGTGTGTATTGGTGGGGACCCAGTTTCCACGATTTCTTAATGCTCAGGTCAGCCTAATTCACAGCAGGTTTGTTAACTAGCAATTTAGAGCACCACCTCTGGTTGTCTACTCCCCTCCTCATTTCTGATTTCCCTGTTTTAGGATTCCCGGACAGATCTCAGCTTCCCCTCTCTTGTCACTTGCATCGATGTCATCTTTCAGATTTGCCACCCCAGGGTCAGCCTCTGACCCCACTCCAGAACATGACTCATGCTTACTACTCTTCTGGTTTTACTCTCTCAGCCCTCCTAGCCCTTACTTGGGCCCTCTCCTGCCAGGAAAGAATAACCAGACACAAGCACCTAGTAGGGCAGGGTCTCCAAAGCACGGTACCAGGGCAATTGCTTGATTTGCTACCCTAAAAATTCTTTATGCAAGGGCTTTCTCAAAATGACTGTGAGTGATACATAAAAAATAATTAAGTAAGGACATCGCCACCTTCAACCTTGGGCTGCAAAAAATGCATTGCCCCTGGCTGTGTCTTTGCTCTAGCTTTGTTCTTCTGTCTTCTAGGGTAAATATATACGAAGAATGTAGGCTAGTAGCAACTCTAAGCAACTGTCATGCTCTGAAGGAGGGCATGCAGAGCAGACAAAGTGCAGAATTATCTGTGGTTATGTGAAGCATAGTTCCAAAAGATTTGACCATGCTGGGGAACTGCTGAAGAGGAATAGCAGGATAAAGACTAACCTCAAGGTGTAACAATCCACAAAGAAGATGCTTATTTGGAGGTAAGTTACCTGAGCCACTCAAAGTAGAACAGCAAACACACAAAAACAAAAACATGAATTAACAAAAGAAAGAGTAAGAATCGGCCAAACCAAGCTGAAATATATAATACTTTGGAATTTCAGGCTACAGTTGTATTGCAAAATGCCTAGAGTGTATTGGTAACTTTTCTTATATATAAAGAAAGCTAAGTCTCAAGATGGAAGTTTAGCTAGAAAACAAAAGCATTTGGATAGAAACTAACATATAGTCGGTGTATTGAAACAGATTGTAAATAATTGGGAAAAAATCCTACCTGTGAAAGTTTATTCTGTGCATATTTCCCAAAGAAGGCTCACTGAAGCTCAGAAATTCCGTTCAGAAGAGTGCACCAGGCTGATATTCTGCAGCTAGAAGGGGAGAGTATTTGTTAAAAGTCTACTTGGTCAAAGATCATGAATGACCTTGGACAGGGACAATGTAATATGAGCCCAATAGTATTCTTTTTAGCAGGGTCAGATCTTCTGCCTTTTCTGCCAGTGTCCGACCTTTTTCTCAGTTCTAAATAATGATGTTATATCCTTCACCAACTCTCTTACACGGGTATTCTATATTTTTGTGTTTTAATATAATTTTTATTGACATATAACATACAAAAAATGCACAAACCTTGAGTATATACCTTAATGAATTATCACAGAGTAAACACATGTAATCACCACCCAATCCATAGAATATTATCAGCATCTTAAAATTCCCCACTATGTGCCCAAACACTACCCAAACTACCTTTTAATACCATAGATTAGTTTTACCTGTTTTTGAACTTTATATACATGGAATGACTGACTTCTTCTACTTAACATTATGTTAAATTATGTTAAGTAGAAGTGCTGTTGGGTGTACCAAACAGCCTGTTCGGTTTTTTTAAAATAAAGAATATTCTCAGGTATGTAATATGCAAACATGTCTGTCAAAAGAAGACTGTCTAAGGTGCTGTTAAGCACAAACCATAGCAAGTTTAGGCAGTACTTAACTTACACCTAACTTGATTTTCTCATTTACTTTATCTGTCTGACTTTTATTGGTGCTTTTTAGCCTTTATGTTGAATCACATATACAGGGTATCCGGAATGATGCCCATACCATAAGCGTATGGGCAAATCATTTTCATTAACTGACTGTATCTGCATAATGACCACTCGCATAAACTCAGAATATTATCAACACCCAAAGAAGTCTTCTTTTTGCCATCTCCTAATCACTGCTGACCCCCAAAGATGATTACTATCCTGATTCCAAAAACGTAAATTAGTTTTGCCTACTTTTATATTTTGTGAAAGTGACATGTGAAATGTACTTTTTTTGGTCCAACTTTGTTCCTCTAATATTATGTTTGTGAAAGTCACCCAGATGTTGGCATATAGTTATGGAACACTAATTCTCATCTCTGTGTGGTGTCCCATCATATGAATATAACATAATTTATCCACATATATATGCCTTTGCACTCTGTAATAGTCTTTTGATGAACAGATGTTTCTAATTTTAATGTAATCCAATTTATCAATTGTTTCCTTTAAGACTAATGCTTTATGAGTTCTGTTTAAGGAATGTTTTTACCTTCCCAAAATCATGAATTATTTTCCTATCTTTTGTCGTAGAAGCTTTATTATTTTACCTTTTGCATTTAGCTCTACAATATACCTAGAATTGATCTTAGTATTATCCAGAGGATAAAGTCCAAGTTTCTTACCATAGCATAAAAGTTGTGTTTTGCATTTCCATGATTACTAGTGAGGCAATCAAATAGTCATGTTTCTTGGATATTCAGATATTCACTTTTGTACTATGCCTATTCACATCTTTTGACCATATTTAAAATTTGACTGTCTTTTCTGGTTTACGAGAGTTCTTTTTTCCACTAGAGACAGATATTTGTCTTTATGTAACTCTCTCTTCTGATTACTGACCAACCTTCATTCCTCAGTTTGAAGTCTAGTAACATTAAACTGCTTCTAGGAAAACCATACACACGTTACTTTGGTTCTTCTGCTCCCTCTAATTCAGTACCCATCCCCTTCCTTCTTAAATTGGCCGACTCCTACTCATTGTGTAAAATTTAGTTTAGACCTGATTTCCTTTCACAATTTCTTCCCTGGGGCCCTACTTTTAAAATGGCTTCTATGCCACTCTATGCTTGTCTCTGTCTTGGAATTTACCTTACAATATCCGAAGTTATCTTTTTATATATCTGCCCATTTTATGCATCTTTTTCATGTCTGTGCACCATCACCCTGCACAGTTTCTGACTCATATTAAGTATGTAAGTCACTCAACATTGATGGCAATCTCCAATCTAGACAGTTCTTGCCCAAGAGCAGCTGCTAAACAACTTGAAGTCTTGTTTGTGTATTTGTTGCAGCAATTTTCGTGTTTGGCACTAATTTTTGCATCTAGAATGAGTGAGTGGATGATACCTAATAATAACACGGGAGACTTTGTCATGCGGAATGTTTCTGATTTTCTAAGGAAGGTTGGGCCCGAAGTCCAAGGGGAGACTTCTCCCTTCAGGACACTTAGCAACTTCCTCTTTCTGGCCTTCAGAGTCTCTGATTGGATTCACTTCGTAGATCCACATAGGCTAATCTAATTCCAGTTGCCCCTGTAAAGACACTGGAGCTGTAAGTTCATGTGGAGACTCCCAACTTGGAGGGAATGAGCAAAACATTATACCTCTTTAAGGGATTGCCAGGCAGGAGAAATGCTTCAACCAACATCTAATTACTAATGGAAATGAAAGGAATGACTTAACCTCCCACTCTTACTACATTCAAACAACACCCAACATGTTTAAATATTCCTCTAAAATCTCCTTTATGTAAATAATTTATATAATCTTTCGTCAGCCTCAGTGGACTGGATTAATATCCTACATAGGTAAGAACAGACTGTTTCTGATGACTTTGATGTCTGTGAGATATAATATCTTTCTTTCTCTGTGGCTGTCCTTCTGAGCATAAGTGACATTTAGCCCGTGTGTCTACATGGTGGTGGGCGGGGCAGATCAAGTGGGAATACGTTGGGCTGCCAACCAGAAGCCATTGTTTCTTGTAGTTAAATTGGATTCTCGCTAAGAAGTGTTTCATTGAAATGTTTGCTTCAAAATGACTCTGTTCTGCTGCAGTGAGGAGAGACTTCCAGTTAAAACATTTAATTAGTTCCCAATTTAGTCGGCCAGAATGATCAGTCAGCCTGTGTTTTGGAACCTGAGTTTGTACATTCCTTGGGATTGGTGAGTCTTGCCCAGCGGATGTGGTCAACTGAATAGTTTGTATGCAGTTCACATCACAGAACAGATATTTCTTCAGCCCCTTGAAGGAAAAGCTAGAAAGAGATTAGGAAAAAGTGGGCAATATAGAGATAATACCTCTCTGTCTTCTCCTTAACTTCCCCACAGAAGCATATAGTAAGGGTATCTCCAGTCTTAGAAGTTGCAGATGCTGGGGAGATTACATGGAACTAAAGTGAGCAGGACTCTGGTTTAAACTGGTTAGACTGTTTTCACTCACTTTCAGGGTAATCAAGATCTGGGTAGTGCCTTTAGACATACTACATTCTAAGTAATTATGTTTTAGCTAATACAAATAAATTGCTCTATCAGCGTTGATGTGTGTATGTGAATTTATGTGCTGTATGTCTGTGAGTAATTTGATTCCTCAGTCCAGCTAACCTTCTTGTTTATTCCCATAGTATAAATCTAACCTACTTTTTCTCTCTGTACCAGATGATAGGAAGCTCCGACCCAAATTCTTTACAATCGTAGTAAGTTAGCCTAATGAGTTTATAATGCCTTGCTGAGAGAATACCTTCACCCTTTCTAAATTCCTTCTAGGCAAGGGACTTTGAGAAGATGAGCTCTTTCTTTCCAGCCCAGCTCTTCCTCCTTCACAGAAATCCAATCTCATCTGTCATTTCTCTAATCCTAGCATTTAATGTTCTACAAATAGCTAGTAGCCTAGATTCCTGCATTGTCCATGACATTTCACATGACTCTGCTTTTGACTATGCCCTTTACTTACCCAGAATGCCCTTGCCCCATCATCATCTATATAACAACAATTCAAATGTGATTTCTTCCAGGAAGATGTCCCTGAAATCTCCAGCTGGGCTAATGGCCTTTCCTCTGAGTTTCCTTCTGCTGTCATGATCAACTCAGTGAGTGGTGGAGGAGGACCTCAATATGTGTGAGTGAATGCATGATATTCCCAATCTCTGTTGATTCTCTTTAGTGTGTCTCTCTTTACTAGACTATGAGCATCTTGAGATCAGGGACTCTATCTTATTCATATCGTTCATATTTGTACTCCTGGAGTCCAGCCAAAAGCCTGGATGGAATATGGAGGGTGCTTAGTAATTGTTAAGAAAACTGATGGGAAACATTTTAATACCTTGTGAACAATTAGAACTGGGCCTCAGAAGGCCACACAACTTCTTTGAAATATTTCCCCATGTCCAGTTCTTTAAGAAGCTGAAGCTAAAAGCCCACAGATGCATGTGTTGCCATGTATCACTACTCATGTCCTCCTCCTCCTGCCTCAGGCTATTCAGCTGGCGAAAGGGAAAAATGCTGGTGATTTACAAAGGATTTTTACTAGTAGATATAGCTTCTGAGAACTTCAGGATACTAATTGACATGATCTGATAAAACATGAGTGTGAAGAAAGTTTGCATGAACAATAAATCATAGAAGGAAATTTTGGTAATGTCAAAAATTTATGAGGGAGAATTAGAACAGAAATAGAACGTAAATGAAGGCTACTGATCAGTGAATCATTTGGACAGAATCATGAGGGTCCATCAGCTATCTGTGTTTTCTTTTCACATCTCAACGTTTTTGATGCAGACAAGTGAGTTAAAGCAGGGATGAGGAAAACATACGTGGGCTAACTGGCTAAATGCTACCTAATTGCTTTGATTCAGGGGCCTCCTTCATTTAGGGCTTATTTTCAGAAAATAAGCTTTGTAGTTGGCCAAGAATGCTTGAGTTGAGTGTAATATATAACATTCTTGGAAAGCTTTTTGAGATATTTTAGTCTCTGTTTCAGAAATTAATATGAATAAAAATGAGAATGCTTTATCTGGGAGAACATAATACCTCTGAAAGTATATATATTTAAATGATCTGGAAATTAGTTTCTTTGTTCTTAATCGTTCTGCAAAACAGTAAGAATTTTGTTCCTTTGGGTTCTAAAACGTAGTATTCTACTTACTGTCAGATACCCAAGACAGCATCGGAACCTGGGACCCATAGGGAATAAGCATGGGAGGGGAGTGTTAAAACCAAAAGCAAAATAGCCGAAAACAAAACAAAACGCAAGTACTTTTGAAAGAATATGCCCTATGGGAAAACTCAGAGCCAAATGAAAATAAGCTGCTAAGATCACCCATGCAGTGCGTTGGGTGCATAATAGTTGCTGACCAAATACATGATCTCATCAGATCTTTAACATCTCGGTTTTCTGAGGTATAATAGTGGCTTGCCTACCATTCTTCTGAAGAAAACAATCTTACTTTTCACTTACTTGCATGGGAAGCACGATTATTCAGACGTGGGGAATATCTTTGCAGAAGCTTGAAAGTAGAAACCTCAAAATATCCAGGACTGCTGAATCTGCTTAGAAAGAAAGAGTTGTGTTTCAGTCAGTACAAGTTTTGGCGAGTCTGTCAGTTCCCACAGTTACAACACAGATCCCAGGTTTTGACTTGTGCTTCAGTAAATTCACACTCACATCATACTGTTAATAGGCATGAGTTGAAAAACGAGACAGTCAAATAGAATATAAGGTGGCCTGATCTTCAGTAAACTTGGATCCTTATTTTATTTTTATTTATTGTGGAGGCACTCAAACGTTGTGCCTAGTGGTTAAATATATGAAATTGAAGTGGTAGTAAAAGTCTTGGCCATCTGGCTTGAAAGATTGCTCTAGTTTCTGAAATTTTCTCCAAGAAATACTATTTATGTACACCACTGAAATAGAATAAAAATAAGATTACTTTCACTCATTTCGGCAACTGTTGTAAATGGCACGCTTAAAGATGTACTCCAGGCGGTCCTGATCTGATGACAAAGGACGCCATGCAATATCACTGAGTTTAGAGAGTGTATTTTACATCTCTGTGCTCTGAAACAGTACCCCTTAGATTGTTGCCTCCCTCCATATGTCCTTTTCCCATTTTCCCACTCCACTTTTGGTCCTGCAGCTTTGAAAGAGAAACCTTCTTGCATTGTTTCATGTAAGGTTCTACACCCCCACCTTCTGGGTAGCGCTGGCAAAATCAAAACTCTTGTACTCTTCTCTCCCTGTGTAAACATCGCTGATTTTCCTAAAAGCCATGGAAGGTTGTTTACGTATCTGTGGTCACTGTGCTTGGAGACACTGCCATACTGATGCTCTTGGTCACGTGAGTGGGTGAAGGGGGTCATACCAGGAGGATGAGAGGATCGAGCATTTTCTACTGACTTGGCCTAATTATGGGAATGGTCCTCGATTTTTCAACTGTACTCCTGGAGCTCCTTCCTTCATTTTGTTCAAATTGGTTCATATTGTTCAAATTGAGCCACTCTGCCTCTTGCCAGCCATGTTGGTTAGCCCTCATGAGTTCACTGCTTAAAGGTAATGGTTCTTAAATTTGGGGCCTCAATATCCCTTTATAATCTTAAAAGTTATTGAGAACCCCAAAGTGCTTTTGTTTATGTGGGTTATATCTATTGATATTATATCTATTGATATTAGATGTGAAAACTAAGAAAAGAAAAAAAGTGTATTGATTGACTCATTTAAAATAAAAATCATAAATCTACTACATACAAATAACCTATCCTTATGAAAATTAACTATATTTTCCAAATAAAAAATTTTTGCAAATCTCCTTGGTGTCTAGCTCAATAGAAGAGAGCTGGATACTCATCTGTATCTGCATTCAATCTGTTGTGATATGATCCTTTGAATTAAACTACATTACAGAAAATCTGACCTCACACAAATATGTAGATGGAAAAAGGGAGGGATATTTTATATTATTTGTTTATTTTTAAAAGATTTTATTTATTTGAGAGAGAGAGCATGTAGGAGGAGGAGCAGAGGGAGAGGGACAAACAGACTCCAAGCTGAGCACAGAGCCCCATGTGAGGCTCGATCCCAGAACCCTGAGATCATGACCTGAGCCGAAACCAAGAGTCAGCTGCTTAACCGCTTGCTGCACCCAGGCGCCCCCTGAAGGTATCTTTTGGTGTAACTGTGGTTTTGACTTCCTCTTTCACTTGCTTTTGAGTAACACAGCAGCTATTCAGAGGAGGTTTCCATCATCCTTGCTGCCAGCCATTTTTCTAGATGCCAAGACATTGGTTACTATTGTCATGTTACTTGAAATCAGTACTGCCCATTTACATGGTTGATGTAAACCTTCAAAAAGCCGTAGAAGTGAATGTTATGTTTAAGTTTGTAGGAACTTAATGGGAAGATATATGCGAAGTACTAACCCTAGGCAGAGCCTGATGCATTATGACAATAAAGTGTCTTTTATGCAGTGGTTTTCAAGCAACATTTATTGGACTAAAGAATGGATTTGTTACTCAAACAGACTACTGATACTACCCATCTTTAGAGACAAATCATTAGACCGTATCAGTGAAAGCAAAAATAAAATCTCACAGTATTTATAATAAGGATAACATAATGGAATTGGCTTGGCTGGAATGATGATGTCATAATAATGATAGTTCTCATTTGAGTGTTTCTAGATGCCAAGCCCCGGGGCAAGTACTTTATGTGCATTCTCTCATTAAATCCTTGTAGTCCTACTCATAATCTTCACTTCTAAAGGCAAACAGCCCCCAAACTTACATATTTAAATATGTTCATTTCTAATGTTGATTGTCCTTACATGTATATGTCAAGGTAATTAATATTGAATTTGTCTAGGCTGTAATTTGTTTGGTTGCATCTATCTGCATTTGCCAGCTTGCATGTCAAAACCTAAAACTGTAGTTTGTGGTTGACAGTCAGAGATAACTTTCCTTTTAGTTTAGTTGTACTCCTCTAAACCTATTTGAAACCAAACTTCATTTCTTTAAACGCTTTGCACTTTGGCATTAAAGTATTCTGAGTCTGCCTGTTTTGAAGACATTTGTAATTCTATAAAGAAAAATCACTAAGGAATCACCAAATCAGCATTTTTATAATGGCCATTTCTGGTTACATTTCTTTAGTACATAGAGGATTAGTTCCTAGGAGAAAAAAAAAAAACCAAAAACAAAACTGTTGCTCTTTTGCCTTATTCCATAAACTTGTCAAACTCAGAGTAGTACATTTAAAAATGGTGAGTACTCTTGGTAAACTACATGGGTTTCTATTTACAACTTTTTATTTTAAGGAGTTGTAATCTTTATGGTTTTGTTTTGGATTCCTTTATATATTACTTTGAAAATTAAAAAAAAAAAAAGCTAAACAACAGTGTTGCATAACCAAAGTTAACAAGGATGAACATGACTTGGCTGCATTAAATCTTTGAGATCCATCTGTTTCCACAAGTTTCTCCATTTTCATCCAGTGTGTGCTCCTTTTCTCATAGGCTAGTCCTCATGATTTATCTTGTGATCCTACCCAGCCTTCTTCAGATGTCTGAGAGGAAGGGGCAGGATAAAATTGTTACCCTCCACAAGGACAGCAGTATACTCTCCCTGAGACCAGAATTGATGGGTATCTCCAATAAACAAAATGACTTCTGAGGGACCAGTTTCCTTTTGATCTCCTCGTCTCTAACTATGTTTTTCACTGTTTATCCCACTAATACTGGTATCCTCATCCTTGCTTATTCTCCTGAGCAATATTCTCCATAACCACAGCTTCGAGGACCATACACTGATGACCTCCAAATCTCCAAACATTTCTCATCTTCAGGTCATATATCCAGGCTGCCTATTGGACATCCCACTGGATGATCTTTATATAACTGAAATCCAGCATGTGTCTGTTGCTGAATACTGGGCATGCATAGGATAAAACTCCACAAAACTAGGCGGAAAATAACCAGATGACTGAGGAGCTCTAAACTGAACAATTCCTAGAGCTCACATGTAATTCATGTTGGAGTAAAAGATTGTCCACCTCTGAAGCAGGTGTAGCAAGTTTATCTAATCAGGCCATCAGGAGTCGTGTGCTACCTATCCACTGAGCATCAGTTCTAAAGGCTGAATATTATGCTGTAAGCACTTGAAAATGACAAGTCCCCACTGTATTTGGATTTCTCTTGGCCATCCCATCTGATCCTTCCTCTCCCATCTGAGCATAAATGGGGAAAAACAAAGATGACAAGCTGAGTTGAGTTTCCTAGTTAACTCAGCTTCCTTAGAGGATCTAAGCAAAGCGCAAGTGGATGCAGTTTTGTGTGTGCTTAAATCTACATGCCACACCTCTCCGGCATCTCTAATCCTCACCCATGCTGAGAGCCACGTGCAGGGTCATCCAGCTGGTGAGAATAAACAACCATTCAGGGCTTTTGGCTTTCTGTGTATGTGAGTCATGGAGGGGTGCTTGTTGAAGTGTAAAGAAAGATAAACACATGGCAGCTCTCTAAAGCCTAGCAGGAGGGAACAGATAGCCATTGTTCAGAGCCTGTAAAGTATTATGAGACTACAGTGGGAAATGCATACTTAGGGAAGACCAAACTTTTGATGGATCAGAAATTGAAATGTTTGTAATTAAACTGGAATTAAACCAGTGGTGACAGAGGGTTTTTTGGGTGAAAGGATATAGAGGTAGGAGAGCAAGAAAACAAGACTCAAGATCAAGGAGTTGTCAAGTTCAGTTGGATCAGGAATTCTCATAAGAAAACAAAACAAAACACTGGAGAAAACCTGATTTCCCCTGGAATAGACTTGACCGTGTGTGAGAAAAAAGTATTGCTGAAGCCCTTTTGCTAGAAGTGACTCTAGAACTGTATTCCCATGTGGCAACAATGACCACCTCAATAATCTATACATACAATCACCAAATTCTAGTCTGCCAAAGAACCCCATAATAATAGCTTTCTGTAGGAGCTTGTTCATGTCTTAAGCCTTTTTAGATTCTGCACATCTGTGAAAGAGCTCGGGAAATAACCTAAGTCCAGCACTGAGTTCACATGCAAGCAAAAGGTGTCCTGCACTTCTGGGCCTGCCTATCACAAACCCAGTATAAAGGAATTTTATAAGGAAATACAGGTGGCCTTACTATGGATCCAGCACTCAGCCCCGACACAGAACAACCTGGAACCATAGACTTTCCCGCTGGGACTAACCTTGTTCAGGCTCTAGGGAAATGTTCGTGCCTATTTTGTGCCCTGTGTCCTAGAAAAAAGTGATTATATCTGGGTCTCTGTTGCTGTTGGAAAAAGAAACCACTTTGGAGTGAAGGCAGCCTTTGAACAGCAGAAACCCTTGAGTATGAGAAAACATATGGAGTGATTTATCAAGTCCCTCCTTGCAGATAATAGGAATGCATATTCACTCTTTCCTAACAAAGTGTCCTTTCCCAGTAGAACAGCTATTGTTCTTGCTATTCTGCCTGGTTCTGATTCATGGTTCCAGGGATTACTCTCAGACTAGCGTGGTATTCATAGCAGTTGCATATGGTGGCTGTGGAACATTTTGCATAGTACTATGAATTTTTTAGTTTATAGAATATTTACTCTATTGCTATTAAATTTCTATACCCATTACATTAATCATCCAAGTATCATTGGACCATCCACAGAACACAGAGATGTGCACAATAAAAATTAATGTGCTTGTCTTTGATAATTTGCTGACATCCAGTCATACAAAAACCGTAGATTTGGACATATTTCCAATTTTGTCATAATGACAGTGACACATGTCAAAGTAAGAGAATAAATCATTTTTTACAGTGCGGTAGCTTGATTTACAACTTAAATATTGAGACATTCGGTATGCTGGCCTCCAATTTTACTTTTTTTTTTTTTTTCATTTTATAGGCATTGAATAGTTTACCAATTGGTACAATAGGATTTTTTAATATGCAGAAAACATGAAAAAAATATGGAACACTTCATGAATTTGTGTGTCATCCTTGTGCAGGGGCCATGTTAATCTCTGTATCATTCCGATTTTGGTATATGTGCTGCCAAAGCGAGCACTCCAAATTTACTCAATTTTTAAAGATTTTATTTATTTGTCAGAGAGAGAGAGCACAAGCAGGGGAGGTGGCAGGCAGACGGAGAAGCAGGATCCCCGCTGAGTAAGGAGCCCGATGTGGGACTCGATCCCAGGACCCTGAGATAATGACCCAGGCGTCACTCTGATTTTATTCTTATCTTGAGTCCTGCAACCCTTACTTCTGGGCCTGTCTTACCACACTTGACCCAGCACTATCCAGTTGACCAGAGTTAGGTGACATGTCTTATTCATAGTGACATTTCAAGAAGGAAAAGAAGTTATATCATCTTAGCCTGAAAATAACTTACTATTCACTCAGAAAATATTGATACATGCCTTTGGTTCTGGTGACATAGTTTCTTTCTAAAGAGGAGTTTCTCTTCCTGAAAAAAGTCAGTCATTTTTATGTTCTGCCTTCTTACAAAGTTTTGTCACTGAAATTTCCATGCTATGAGTTGTAATACAGAACATATGCAGAATAAATTCTGATCTTGTGCAGAGAAAGACTTAGGGAAATCCTCACTTTTCAAAGGTCACTGCTTGCTGTCCGTGACACTTTGTAATAACTTCACCCCTCATTTAGTATTGCTTATGCACTGTGTGTGGGGATAATAAAATGGGATGTCAAATTAGTCTGTTTGTCGGTATACGTACAGCATACACAGACATATATAATATATATATTTATAATGAATTTATCTCTGTAAATAAACTATGATAGAGAGAAGAGATGTAACAAAATATGTTAAATCTATATTGGGAGCTTGTATAGTGCCCAGGAAAATTTTTCTATAATAGTATAAGTAAAAGCCATCTATTAGGGTGAGTTGCCTGGAGTAGAGAGAAGATAGTAGTTTGTCTTCGAGGGCAAATGACAAAGATGGGACCCCATCCTGAATCTAGGATGGATAGTCTATGCCTCCTGCTACTCTTTTTTATTTTATTTTTTATTTTTTTTTAAAGATTTTATTTATTTATTTGACAGAGAGAGAGACACAGAGAGAGAGGGAACACAAGCAGGGGGAGTAGGAGAGGGAGAATCAGACTCCCCATTGAGCAGGGAGCCGGATGCGGGGCTCCATCCCAGGACCCTGGGATCATGACCTGAGCTGAAGGCAGACACCCAACGATTGAGCTACCCAGGCGCCCCTCTTTTTTTTAGATGCACCCCCACTAACAAAGGACCAGGTTCCAGGATGGGAGCCCCTACCCTCTCCTTTACGTAGAGGCCCAGAACTATTTGGACCTGTCTGCTGCTTGGCTTTGTTCTTTGTTATTTCTTAACTAGTCTTAGGATGAAGACTTAGGCCTTTTCTTCTGAAGAAAAGTTAAAGAATCTTGAGTAACTCTTTGAAAACAAGCTCGCTAAGCCTTGCCCTTGAAACCATAATATCACTTCTAAAGATTGTTTGTTCCAGACGTGCTTTGGAAACGTAGGATAAACCACTTGGAAAATGATAAACTTTAAGAGAGAATATAATATTTGGTTTTAAAAATATGTTTGATTTTTCCTAAATGTGTTGTGTGAAGCATATTATGTCAGTAAAGTAAATGAAGCCTGGTTTCTGATAAACTTAGTAGCATTAGATTTATTCATAACATCCAAGATTTTTTTTAAGTGGTTTAAAATTAATTATGTTTTGAGAAAAATTTGGCAGTTCACATCATTGGGAGATAATTATAAACACCCTCCCTTAAGCATCTTATAAACGAGACTACTGATTTCCAGGATGCCATCATCTGGGTAATAGAGAGAATGTCATCTGTTCTCCTTCATTACTGTTTTCTTATTTCTTTAGTTTGTTTATTTCATAAAGCCCTTTGGATTGAAAACTCCATTGTAGAATTGTCAGAGTGGAAAAGATCTTTAAATACATTGTTACTCTTATGATTTTTTTCTCTTATTATAAAATTAGAATCATACCTAAAAATGAAAATCAACATGTATTTACATTATTTTCTCCTCTTTCAGTTTCAACCTAAGCCTCTATTTTTTCCATGCCTTGTGTTCTTTTCTCTTAAATTATAGTATATAGTCTTTTGTTTTCTGATTCTCAGATATGCTTGTCTCTCTTGGGCTTATCTGTCCCAAACTGTTTTGTAGGCATTTCTATTTATTTTACTTTTTTCAACTTGATTTGGTTCAAAACTCTTCTGCCAAGGGTCCCTTGCTTTCTAATTTCTTTATGTTAATGCAAATCTACATAATTGCTTTATATGTTTGGTTATTGGGCCCTCTGCCAATTCCATCCCTCCCATTCCTTGCCTCTTCACTCCTACAATCAGTGTGCTTTTACTCATAACTTAAATATACAGCTATCAAAGTTAATTAATCCGCTTGACCATTTGACTACCCATTTGGTTCTTTTCCCCATTGTCTACCTAAAACCACACCAGATTTGACAAACTACGGGCCCCAACCAAAGAAAACTACCAAAGTACTTCTATATTTACCTAACATAAAAATCTTAATAGCCAATAAAAATACTATTTTCTTTTCTAAGTGCGTGTCTAGATTGATCCCACCAATCTTCAAATTTTGTCTTCTCTTTTCTCCAAAGAGTTATCTGCACTTTTTTCTAAGTGAAAGTGATCTTTCTAATCATACTCTTCTCAGACCATTCCCTTCTATGACTCCATTTGGCTTTTGGAAATGAATCATGTGGCCCTCTCATGCTTCTTTAATCCTCTCACATACTGTTCCAGTAAACAAATCCCTGCTAAATTTTAATTGAGGCTCTTTTCCTTCATCCTGGGAATGGAATCAGGAGAAAAGAAACTGCCCTTGGCTACATTTTTATTTGGAAGACTTATTTTTTTTTCTTAAAATGAAGCCTTATCCCAGTTCACTTATTTCTCCCCCAGTCCTTCTTTCAGATAAATTTTCCATGTGTCAAGCCTCCAGCCTAGACCAATACCACCATTCATCTATGGTTTCCAAAACGCCAGCTACTACCACTGAACAGCCCCAAGTGCCACAGATGCCCTAACTTATCTCCTGTTCCCTAGATGTTGGCATATATATATCTTATCTCTCCAGTTAGAGTATAAATCCCTTTAGAATAAGAACTGAATGTTTCGGGGCACCTGGGTGGCTCAGTCGTTAAGTGTCTGCCTTCGGCTCAGGTCAGGATCCTGGGGTCCTGGGATCGAGCCCTGCATTGGGCTCCCTGCTCAGCAGGAAGCCTGCTTCTCCCTCTCCCACACCCCCTGCTTGTGTTCCCTGTCTTGCTGTCTCTCTCTCTGTGTCAAATAAATAAATAAAATCTTTGAACAAAAAAAAGAACTAAATGTTCCTATGATTGTCAAACCAAATGCCATATGTAGTAGGTGATAAAATCCATTTAGAAAGTTGTGACCCACATTAAAAATAAATCAAATATAAACAAAGAGAGGATATCCCAGTGAATTGCTCATAGTAAAAATAAGAATTAGCCAAGATATGGAAACAATCTAAGTGTTGATCAGTGGATGAATGGATAAAGAAAATGAATGGATAAAGAAAAGAAATATATATATGTATATATTTAATGGAATAATATTCAGCCACAAAAAAGAAGGAAATCTTGACATTTGTGACAATATGGATGGACCTTGAGGCATTATGCTAAGTGAAATAAGTCAGACAGAGAAAGATAGGTACTCTATAATCTCACTTATATGAGGTATCTAAAAAAACAAAAAACTGAGATCATAAATACAGAGCACAGATTGGTGGTTGCTAGAGGTGGGGGTTGAGAAATGGAAGAAATGGGTAAAGGGGGTCAAAAGGCACAAACTTCCAGTTATAAAATAAATAAGTCATGAAAAATGTAATGTACAGCATGGCAACGCTAATTAATAATACAGCACTGCATATTTGAAAGTTGCAAAGAGAGTAGCTCTTAAAAGTTTTCACTCAAGAAAAAAATGTGGTAACTATATGACAACTGACGATGATGGATGTTAACTAGGCTTGTGGTGATCATTTTACAATATATACAAATATTGAATTGTTATGTTGTATATCTGAAGCTAATGTAATATGTCAATTATACCTCAATTCATAAAAACAAAATTTAGAAATGGGAGAAAAAGAGTAAGAGTTGTTTTGGGAAACATTTTAGTGTGTGGCCACTGGGTCATGACCAGAATTTTGAGAAGCACTGCACTACAGTATAAGGACACAATAGATGCCTAGTATTTGGTCATTTAAGTTGTTTATTTATTTTTTTTTAAAGATTTTATTTATTTATTTGACAGAGAGAGACACAGCAAGAGAGGGAACACAAGCAGGGGGAGTGGGAGAGGGAGAAGCAGGCTCCCCGCCGAGCAGGGAGCCTGATGCGGGGCTCGATCCCAGGACCCCGGGATCATGACCTGAGCCAAAGGCAGACGCTTAACGACTGAGCCACCCAGGCGCCCCTTAAGTTGTTTAAAAAGAAGAGTTGAGGAAAGATTCGGAAGAAGCCTGTCTATGAAATTCTGAGGTCTTTTTGTGGCTCTTGCTCGTTGGCCCTTCAGTCTGTGTGGGGTCTCAGCAGTCTCAGGTTGCTTCATTAAGATGATTGAGTACCTCTTTTCCTTGTTCAGAACATTTGGATGAGCCACAAATTCCCTGAGAGAATTCATATGCCGATGTAAGCCTCATGGTGGACACAACGCAGAAACCCTACTGTGGGTTTTCTATCTCCCAAGTGGGAAGTTAATGATTATTGACATAAATTGCTAAACTCCACACCCTTCCGTTTATTGTAGCAAATATTCGTGGAGGGCCTCCTCTGTACCAGGATTGCGTGGACTGAAGATACAGAGTTGAATCAGACACAGGTTATACCCTGGAAGAGCTAATGATCTAATACAGGAGCTGACAAACTGCAGCCCACAGGCCAAATCTGGCCCACAGTCTGTTAGTGTAAATAAAGTTTTATTGGAACTCAGCCAGGCTCATTTGTTTGCAGTGTATAGTCTATGGCTGCTTTTACGCAGCCACGCAGAACTGAGTTGTTGCAATGGCAACCAGATGGCCCACAGGGCCTCAATTTTTACTGAAAGGACTGAAAAAGGACTGTGAAAAAGTTTGCCAATCTCTAATCAATAAAACATCAAAATTTAAGATAATACTTCTTTTCTATGGTACTTCTATATGCAAAAGCAACAGGTATGTCAAGAACAATGTGATATTTTCCTTATTTTTATGATGGTCTGATGGTGCAGCCTTAAAAGTATCCAAGAAGTGACCACTTTTGAAAAGCTGGTGAGAGAGAAACATTATGATCTTAACGAAATGACATTTCATGTTTTCCTCTCTTACGCATACATAACCACCCTGCCCAGAAACTTGGATGTCTGAATACAGTGCCAATATTATCATAAAAATTACAGAGCTAAATCAGCTGATTATGAGGTCAGAGATCACCAAGGGCCTGCCTATTAGCTGAGAATAGTTCATCGTTATCATATGCTTGGCTCTAAAATTTTTGAGCAACATTAATTTGAGAAATTAACTTAATTTCACATTAAAATCTGGATCTCCCAATTCTTTTGAAAAATCACATTTGGCAGCACTCGGCCTCCCTTCCTGCATGACGAAAGCTTGCTGGGGCTGAAAAACAGCTTCTGTCTTTGGACACAACATACACACTCCAGATTACCCCAATTTCTACTGCTCCCAAATATTTCCCTGACTCAAGATTGTCAGTTGCCATTTACAACAAACTTACACTGCTGTTTCTCTCAGTAAAGAAATTTCTCTATAACTATTCTCTTTTAGAAGTAGTACAATAAGATTAACCAAAGAAGATTCTGTTTTAAAAAAACTTTCTTGGGGTGCCTGGGTGGCTCAGTCAGTTAAGTATCTGCCTTCTTCTTTTCTTTTCTTTTTTTTTTTTTTTTTAAAGATTTTATTCATTTATTTGACAGAGACACAGCAAGAGAGGGAACACAAACAGGGGGATTGGGAGAGGGAGAAGCAGGCTTCCCGCCGAGTAGGGAGCCTGATGCAGGGCTCCATCCCAGGACCCTGAGCCGAAGGCAGATGCTTAACCACTGAGCCACGCAGGCGCCCCAAGCATCTGCCTTCTGCTCAGGTCTTGGTCCCAGGATTGAGCCCCACATCAGGCTTTCTGCTCACCAGGGAGCCTGCTTCTCCCTCTTCCTCCACCTGCTGCTCCCCCTGCTTGTGCTCGCTCTCTCTCTCTCTGTCAAATAAATAAATAAAATCTTTAAAAAAAATTTAAAAAATAAAAATAATAAAAATTTTAAAAAATAATAAAAAACTTTTATATATTTAATATGCAAGCAAAGGGTATGTAATCAGCAGTCACACATAGTGACCTATGTTCTCTCTTAGCCCCTGTGGAAATGATGATTTAATGTCTTACACTCATAAAGAAAAGCAGAGCTGAAATGTGGCTTAGGGCATTGATCTCCAAAGAGACCCCAGGGAGTGCTTAAGAGAAACTATTGAGGTTTAGAGAGAAAATACTAGAATTTACATATTTGGTCTCCTTTTTAATCTGTATTTTATATGTTTTATATATTTTGTCAGTTTATAATATACTTATAAAGCAGTACATATACATACACATGTAACTAGATGGATATTCAAATTTATATTAGTGATTGAGGCATGTGCTCAAACTAGCTTGCAGACTTTAGTCATGGGAACCTGGAGAGATCTGGGAAATCATCACATCCAAAGTTCCTTTTACCAGTAGAGAATCTGAAGCCCCTCAAGGTCAAGTGATCTGGTCAAAGGCACAGACATGTTAGCAATATACCGCACTGCCTGCTTTCTTAGCAAAGGCCTACATGAGAAAATGGGACCAAAGTGGTGATAAATATTCCCCAGAAATAGCTGGGCGATTTGTAGGAAATGGTCAGACGTCTTCCTCCAGCATAGCACACATTTCAACTAGTGGTACCTAGAATAGTCTCTCTTTTTTGGTGAAAAATGGCATCTGATCAATTTCCCCACCTCCAGTAGAGGCCGCCCCTGTGGCCGCGTTCTCATTGGCCAGCTCCCATTGGCCCTCGTCAGCCTTCTTTTCCTGTGGAAATAAAATATAAGGGCAGGAGAAAGGACATATTTGGTAATGTTACGCTCCTCAGCTTCCTGCTCAGGGCTGTCTCAGCTGCAAAATGTCAAGGGAAAAAATATCCCTCCAACTTGGAATGAATTCCAGACAGACCCTGATGCCTGCAAATTTGTCAGAGGGAGCCAAGTCCAGAAAAGCAGAACATGAAGAAGGTTCATTATTCGACTTCAAGAGACGCTCACATAATCAGACACTCTGGTATTTATGATTTTCCCCATTTCAGATGGTCTGCAGTTCACAACATTCCCCTCCCTTTACCGCTGATTCTGAAGCTTCCTTTTAAATTAAACCTCAACAGTTATAAAAAGACTCTCACATTACTTGTAAGCCGCAAACACTACTGGGAGACACTGTTCGTTCAGGGCTGTTTGGGGCTGAGGAAGGACAGCTCTTTTTGATTATTAGTCTGGGAAGGGCAGTCCAGGAAGACAAACTCACTTCACCTTGACCACGCCACCCTCCTCATCTAGTTACCACAGCGGTGCCAAGACCTCCTGCCACTCATAGCATTTGATACAATGACCCTTACTAAAAAGCAGTTATTCTATTCCATTGGCTTGCTTTTTCATTTTGGCTTTTATTTTTATGCGGGGGGGGGTTCCCGGAATAACCAGAAAGTGGATCCTGATACTCCCGGCTTGTGAATTTACCAGCGGGACTGTTTGTGAGGTTGAGTTTTGGGGGCTCTTAGTCTTTTCCTGGCACTCAGCACATTTTCTTTCTCTTTTAAAACCATCGCCACATGCTGGCAAAAAGGCAAGGAAACCGAATTTGTCATCCAAACCTCATTACATGGCTACCTACACATTTTCCCTTCGGCTTCTTGTTCTTCATTTCTAAATGCCATGGCATTTGTTAGTCCTCGGTCACCCGAAGTCCTTATTCGGGTCCTCCGATAGGCACGAAGACGTCCACAGAGCAGTTTTAGCAACCGGTGGAAGTGCCCACATGAGGAATAGGGTGTTCAGTCCTCACAGGCGGTCTCGATGAATAAAGGTCTTCTTTTGCCTCTTCCGAAACTGTCCAACATCTCAACACTGGTTTTGCTCCTCAACAGTCTAAGGTTTGTGCTCCTTCCATGGTGATCAACTGTTAGGTCATAAACATTAGATTGTGGCATCACCGGATGAGTCAGTTGGGAGGAAGCTGGGCTGGAAATATAGCTGAAAGCCTCTGTTGACAGACAGATGCCTTCTTAATCATGGCCTGCGTGGGGAAAGGAAAACTGTGCTGGGCCCACCCCCGGCCTTGATTCACAGACCTGGACTGCTCTGGGAGGGGCTGGGAAAGCCCATCCTCGGGGAATACCACTCTGCCCTCCCCCAGGCTTCTCACAGGATAGTTGCACAACTCAGAGGAAGGGGAGACAGGACAAGGAAGCTCTTTCTGGTTACTTTTTGGGTGGAAGCAAAGAAAAACAGCTTTCACCGTCTTTTCAACATCTTGTGTGGTTCCTTCTTAAATAGCTTCTATTGTTAACGTTGCCTATTTCTTGGTACATTCATTTTTGATAGGGTTCCTGTTCCATTTTATCGGCCTTGTCAATAAAATGGACATCCTAAGAGCTTACCTGTTAGAAAGCAGGAGGTGGGGATACACAATATGGTTATGTTTCCTTTCATCACATTTGCCTGTCTGTCTTGGAGCACCTGGGTGGCTCAGTTGGTTGAGCATCCGACTCTTGATTTCGGCTCAGGTCATGATCTCAGGGTCCTGAGATGAAGCCCCGTGTTGGGCTATGCACTGAGCATGGAGCCTGCTTAGGATTCTCTCTCTCCCCCTCCCTTTGCCCCTCTCCCCTTGCCCCCGCTGGTGTGCGTGCTCTCTCTCTCTCAAAACAAACAAACAAACAAAATTCCTCTTTTAAGCACTGGGAACTACTAGAAATTTAGCCATATTTTAAAAACACAATTTCCCGAGTCCGTATTTCATTTTAGAAGAATTGATTTAATATTTCCAAATTTGGGTTTTTAGAGAGCATGATGTCAAGAGCCACTGTGCATTAGGCTGCTAGGAGATTGGTCAGTGAGAGAAACAATGTCCTTCCCTGTGTCCCCTATCAAGAACTGCTCAGTATTCTTGCCAGCCTGTTAGGCTTTATCATCCAGTCATTTTAGACCTGCAAGAGAACATTCCATCAGGAGATCAGGTTCTATCATTTCACTGGAATGCAATGTAAGACCACAGAAACTCTAGTACAAACAAATTTACCATGGCTCAGATTAATAATAGATAGCACGTAAATGGCCAGCCCCATTGTGTCCCCTCCCTGCTAAGGAAAGAATCCATGACATTAAGTTGAAAATCCAGTCAGGCAACTCAGAACAGAAGGAAGGAAGCATTTCTGGCCTTAAGGTTACAGAAGAAGTTGTGACGTTTGCCTCTTGGGGAGAATCTCGTAAGAGTCACCTGAATGGTTAAGATGCAGTTCTGTCTGAGATGGGGGACAAATTTATAGGATTTCCAAGCTTTTGTTCAAGACACAGGAGTGTCGAAGTTGTTGAAAAGTGACTCCATGCATTTCTCACTGCTGTTAAGATTGTTATTCAAGATCAGGCTACTTTTATATGACAAAGACAAATTCTGCTGGCTAGAAGATAAGTGAGAAGTTATTTATTACATCTCTCTTGTTTTACTGAGGACACAACCTAGGCCCAGAGAGGTCATTGTCAGATAGCCAGCAGAAGAGCTGAGCCTATAATGCAGACCCCCTTAGCTCCCTGTGCTGTGTGCTTTACTACACCATAGTTTTTACTAATAGGATAAATCGATTTAAGATGTAGCTCCAGTTTGTAGGAATTTTGTTTATTTCATGAGCAGCACCGAGACAGAAATATGAGAATCTCTGGGAATTGGCATGGCTAAATATTACAATTTAGAAGAATAGCTTAGGCAGAGTACAAAAGAGGAAATGCTATTGAGATGAGTTCATTTCTACTCACTAAAAAAATTAAAAAATTAAACTCAAGATCCAACAACATTTTCCTTTACTTCGCCCAACATCAGAGGCTTTACACAGCAACTCCCCAAACAAATCTGTTTCATACATTTCATCTTTCCAACTAAGGAATTTGTTTTAATATCTAATCTTGAGTTTATTAACTTCTCTTAGAAAAAGTTCTATTTCATCTTCACAAATGCAAAATTGAACCTAATTTTACCTCTCTCGTCTTTTATAATTCTTTAAATGGATAATGCTGACTGATTTTAGAAGACATCCAACAGCTTTAATTTCCAAGATGTAAATTGCTTTCCTTCTTTCCTTCCTTCCTTCCTTCCTTCCTTCCTTCCTTCCTTCCTTCCTTCCCTCCTTCCTCTTGGAGGGTAATCTATCCATTTTACATAGGAATTCAGTTGAATTGTTCCTTTGGTTTTCTATATGGAAGCTACACTTGAAATGTGTCCTCAATCTTGCTATTGATCAGAAGTCATGCCTCTCAGATTCATTTACTTACAAATGACTTTAGGAGCCAGCATTTTTAAAACACAGGAAGTCAAATAATTATATTAAATGATAAAATTCTCTTCTAAAACTGATATTAATATCATAATGTCTGTCTTCTTTCCTGTTTTGGTCTTTTTAGATTCTTTCTTGGGTGTCTAACAAAATCATAATTTTAGTAAACTCCCCATGAAGTTTGAGTAGGCACATTCCTAGTTGGTTTGATTTAGGGGGTTCCAAAAGCCAATTTTTATCTTAAATATTTTTTCTGTTGATCAATGGGAAACTAAAATTCCAACTAATGGATTACATTGTTCAGGTTAAGACATCATCTCTAAAACACTGTATTGGTTGGCACCTGGCAGGGTCAAAGTATTAACCCATTAGTACCCATGAGTACCTTAGCTTTATATCTTGAATATCAGCATGGGACAGAGGGTTATATGTTTATAGTAAGCATACATGGTCTAGATTGATTATGCTGGGAAAAGAAGCCCAGGTTGGGCAATAGCAGTGGAAGATTAAGGTACAAATAAGAGAAGGTGCCAAATAGACCATGAATAAATCACAATTTTCTCTTTACCTGTTTTGCGAGGCTGTTAACTCGTATTTCAAGCATCCTTAATACATCTATTGACTTCTTTCTCAAAGGTCTTCACTGATGTTAATCGATTTGAATCTTCAGATTGAGTCTGAAATGTGTATCATTAAATGAGAATTTGCTAGATCCAGAGGTCCTTTTAGAGTAGTATATGTGCATTAGATTAGGTAAAAACTTTGAAAAGCAAAGCAAGAAGGTAAGTGGTCAAATTTTATGATGGTTTATGTATGTCAGGGGAGGCAAGCAAGGCATAGAATGTAAAAGAAAATGGAATTTAGGTCATTTTTTAAGTTAAGAAAAAACAAGTTGGAATGAGAAGACTGGAAATACTAGTACAAGGTAACCATACATTTTAATTCTAGAGATGACCTGTTAGAAAAATAAGTATCAGCTCAGCCTAGTGAAGAGACCATTGTGGCCTTGCTTTCACTGTTGTTCTTTTCAGATAAAGCAACAAAATGCATTTTAGTACTTGGGCACTTTGTGTGTATATGTGCGTGTATGTGTGTTGAAATGGATTTTGGAAGACACAGATAAACTTTGAGCTATGCATTTTATTCCTAATTTTTACTTGATGAAAAATGATCATTGGCAGCTATAAACAGTTGTTTATGCCCAGCAGATTAGAGGAAATCTAGTGATATGCAACCACTATTTTATAGAAGATTATATTTTGGATTGGATTTGGGAGATTGGTTAAACTCTGGCAATTTCACTGTGTCAAGAACTGAGTGGTGTAATTCAAAATAAAGCTATCACTCCTCTCCTTTACCAATAGAGAAAGCTGGATACCATTTATTTAGGTTATCAGGAAAATAGTAGCAAGAGTTGTAACAGTTAAATTTTACTTCTAAATTATGGAGTTTGTACAATAAGAGTTTTAATGATTATTTTGAAATAAAAAAAATTTGAACACACGCCAAACACATCCATGGAAGAAACATACATACATTGGTCATGAATTAGTATTTCATTCATTCATTCATTCATTCATTCATTCATTCAACAAATGCTATTTGGAACTACTCTGTACCTACTAAATTGTATTAGTCAGGGTTCTTCAGAGAAATGGAACTACCTAGATGTGTACATATCTTGTCAGTTACATTTATAAAGAGACATTTATTTTCAGGAATTGGCTCCGGTGATGTGGAAGCTTGGCAAGTCCAAGATCTGCAGGATAGGCCTACAGACTGGAGACCCGGGGAAGAGTTACAGTATGCGTCTGTTAGTCTTGCTGGGAGAATTGCTTCTTGGCTCAGGCAGGTCAGTCTTTTTTTCTATTAAGGCTTTCAGTTGATTGGATGAGACCCACATACATTATGGAGGTAATTTGCTTTCCCAAAGTCTTTTGTTTTAAATGTTAATCTTACTTTTAAAATAGTTTCATAGAAACATCTACAAGAACATTTGACCAAATATTTGGGTACCATGGCCTAGCCAAGTTGATGCATAAAATTAACCCTGACATGAGGGCTAGGCATAGGTCTAAACATTATGGAAAGAGGCATCATCTGATGGGGCTTACATTCTAGTGGCCTTTAGAAGTTTGAGACATGTTGCCATAGACTTTACAAAAAGTACCCAAAGTTAAATTCAGTTGGTAACATTCTTAGCCTTACCTTTTGGTGATGATGATGGTGGTGGTGGTGATGATTATTTAGCTTCTTCCTGGGATTACATGGATCAAGAAACCTTATGCACTAGTAATTGTAAAGAGTTCGTTTGTTGCCATTGTTGGCAAATACTAGGATCATAAGAATCTTTCTGAAGAATAAAGCATCTTTTTCTTTATTCTACTAAGATTAAGGTACTATGATCATATAGCACTTTTCCTAATGCTTTTAGAAAAATTACACAGGACATTTCACTGAGCAGAATCAGACTGTGAGGGCCATGTTAAAATAGCAGACCAACTGCAGTATCAGAGACATACAAGGAGTTTTATGGATTCCCATTTGTTTACCTGCAAGGAAAATGTCTGAAAGTCTGCAGTATACATTATACATAATTTGGCTGGTTTCCATAGTGTGGTGGTCATCACATCTGCCTGACACATAATTTGGCTGCACTTAGAGGAAAATCTTGGATTGCCCTGCACCTTCTAACTTTTATCAAACAAAGAACCTATTGTCACCTTTCCATACCCATTGGTGAAACACAGAAGTTTTCCATCTATTTTTTACTTTATTATTATTTTATTTTACTTTTTTTTTTTTTTTTTTTGGTTACAGTTTGTTTTTTCACTTCATTACACCTGTTTTCAAGTGCTAAGTGAAATCACTCCTTATCCTTGGGAGAAAATGACACAAGAAACGACAGTGATGGAATCTTCCTCTGGATGTGGGAACAGAAATAGTTCTCAAAATAAATCGTGGCCACACACAGGTAGTTTCTTCATGAGGTGACTTGGTGACTTCACAAGATAGGCCCCACCCCACGCTTCTGGGATGAGCATGACTTGGGCTGCCATCCTCGTTGGGGGCCTATAATTATAGCACAGAGGCGAAGGTACATCTATGAAAGCAAACTTTGTCCAGATCTCCCTCAAAGATACATTCTGCTTTTCCAAATTACCTCACTTGGGGGCGTATAGTAGAAAAAGTCATTAAATGTCTGGAAAGATACATAGAAGACCTGGTAACATTGTTTCCTCTGGGATGGGAGCTGGGAACTCTGGGTAAGGGCAGGGCAGGGGCTTACTTCTCAATGGACTCCTTTGGACTACTGAAAATTTACTATTTGCATATATTAGCTCCTTAAAATTAGCTACCTACCTAGCTGGTTAATTAGCTAACTAAATTAATAAAATATAAAAAATCCAAAAAACTAGAAATACCGGATCTTCTGTTACTATTTAGCTACCTCCTCAATTTAACTCTTAAATCAGTTATTTCCTTTCTTTCCCTTCTTTCTTTCTCTTCCTTCCTTCCTCCCTCCCTCCCTTCCTTTCTTCCTTCTTTCCTTCCTTCCTTCCTTCCTTCCTTGAACATATCAGGCACATTCCTGCCTCAGAGTCTTTGCAAAACAAGTTTCCAGTACCTGGAAAATTCTCCTCTCCATTATCTCCATGGCTTGGCCCTTGCTACTTTTTTTTTTAAAGGTTTTATTTATTTGAGAAAGAGAGAGAGTGCGCATGAGTGGAGGGGAGGGGTAGAGGGAGAAGCAGACTCCCCACTTTGCAGGGAGCCTGATGCGGGACTTGACCCCAAGACCCTGGGTTTAGGACCTGAGCCCAAGGCAGATGCTTAACCAACTGAGCCACCCAAGCACTCTTGTTCCTTGCTACTTTAAGTCTTGACTCAGATATCACTTTTTCAGTAGGGCCTACCTTGACTACCCAGTTTAAAATTGCAAGCTTAAAATAGGTGATGGGGATTAAGGAGTGCACTTGTCGTGATGGGCCCTGGGAGTTATTGTATGGAAGTGCTGAATCACTATATTGTACTCCTGAAGCTAATATTACACTATATGTTAACTAATTGAAATTTAAATAAAAACTTGAAAAAAATTTAAATTAAACAATAAAATTGTAAGCTTACATCCTAGAATTCCTTATCCACTGTATTTTTTGTAGTAACTATGTTCTTTTAAAGTACTGTGTAATGTATTTATTCAACATCTTTATTGTCTGTATCTCAACACTAAAACTAAGTTCCCTGAGGGCTAAGATTTTGTCTGCTTAGTTTGCTGCTGTTTCTCCAGCATCTAAATACTGCCTGGCAGTCATAGGTTGTCGTGAAAAAATTGCTAAACAAATGAGAGAGAAAATGAATGAGTTTTGTTTTCCAAATTTGTTATGCTTGACTGAATACCATTAAGTGATTTGAAACTTGACACATGTAGTTTTAAATTCTATTAATGATTACTGTTTCCCAAAAACATTCCTGAATGTATATTTTGAACATAAATTCAAGAATAACCTTCTCTTGAAATGCCTGGGTGGCTCAGTCGGTTAAGTGTCTGTCTTCGGCTCAGGTCATGATCCCGGGGTCCTGGGATGGAGTCCCCGTTTGGGGTCCTTGTTCAGTGGGAAGCTTGCTTCTCCCTCTGCCTCTGTCTGCCACTCCCCCTGCTTGTGCTCTCTCTCTGACAAATAAATAAATAAAATCTCTAAAAAAAAAAAAAAAAGAAGAACCTTCTCTTGTTTTTGCACATGAGGTATGCTTTTTCTTCTGTTACTTCACAAATCTGCCTAGCCAATATCCTCCTATTTGTTAACGGTACTTTATAATCTAAATTATTGTTACTTGTTTATAGATTTTTGACTTCTGTTACCTTGTCTGGAAAATGATAATACAGCAGTACTCATTTTGTGGGATTATCCTGAGGATTTACTGAGATTTTATACACACATATATAGATATAGATAGATAGAGACAGGGAGTCTGGAACGGTGCCTGGGCCGTTTTAAATGCATAATGAAAGATAGTTGCTATCATCAACATCAGAATCATCATTCTCATTCTCATTATTCTTTTTTTTTTAAAGATTTTATTTATTTATTTGAGAGAGAGAGAGAGAGAATGAGAGACAGAGAGCATGAGAGGGAGGAGGGTCAGAGGGAGAAGCAGACTCCCTGCCGAGCAGGGAGCCCGATGTGGGACTCGATCCCGGAACTCCAGGATCATGACCTGAGCCGAAGGCAGTCGCTTAACCAACTGAGCCACCCAGGCGCCCACTCATTCTCATTATTCTTGTCCAGAAAAACTGACAGGTTTATGTGATGGATTGTCCGTTGGACTTAATTCTTTATTCCATCCTGTGTCTATGCCTTTGCCGTGGTCTCTTCAAGGGCAGAGTGTGGTTCTTCACTGCTGGAATTTGAACTCGGTCATCTGACTTGTTTTGGTCAACAGCATAGGAGCAAAAGTGACAATTTGCCAGTTCTAAGTCTAGGCATTACAAGTCCTGTATTTCCACTTGCATCCTTGCTCTTCTGCCATGGCTGTGATAAAAGCTTCCTCCCAGGTTGCTCCTGCCCCCTGCAGCCTGGGTCCCGGAAAAAGTACACATAGGCCAGAGCTGCCTTGGTCAAGCCACAGAAACACGGTGAATAACAAAGCCATCCGGCCAAGCCCAATCTTGATCCTCTGAACCCCATTCTGCTCACATAGGTGTAAATAATAATAAATGATGGCAGTTTGAAACCTCTGTGTTTGGGGGTAGTTTGGAGCGTAACAGGTGAACCAATATGCCTCATTTCAGATACACCTCCACAGAAGACCGACCAGTGACAGAGTCGCGTGATGACACTTACTCTCTGGCTGAATTATAGTATGGGTTTTGCCCCTACGCTGGCCACTCTGTGAACATGGCCCAGAGTGATGCTGCAGGGAGTGAGTGGGCGTGGGGAGAGGTGAGGCTTGGTGCCAGTTTCTGCCTTCTGTGTTTGTGCCACCTTCCCCAGTCTACCAGCTGGTGCAGCTGCACCCTTTGGATGAATGATACAATATCCCGGGCATCAGCCTAAATGGTACCACACATGTGAAGAGCCCCAGCTGCTCTTTGTTGTGCTCCCTGCTGTTCTTGGCTCCGCTGCAATGCCTACAGGTGGCATAGATTTCTACACATGGGGTGTGTCTTTCCAAGAGTCTCAAATTTGATCAAGGCTGCCACTAACGATGAGGATTGTGCATTTGGAAAATAGGCCAGGTTCTTTTTTGGATCGTTTGATGTTTTATTTTTCTCAAAGTAATTGTGCAAGTAACTGAATCATATAAAATTATGATATAACATCATATAGTTTGTCCTTCCGGGAAAAAAAAACTGAAACCCCACCCATATTTTTAATATATTTTTACATTTTTTTTAAAGGCAGGAACATTTATTACTTTTTTTTTTTTTTTTGCTTTATATACTGACATTCATACCAGTGCATATGTGGATAAATCCTATGTGTTAATCATTCAATAAATCAAATGTATAATTAGATTCTAAGTAAAAAAGTGATTTATTCTGCATGTGTGTCCTGAGATCGTTGAAAATCATTATTAATTATGACATGCTTCTGGTGAACGTGATCCATCTCAAAAATTTCTGAGCTTGGTTTGAAACCTAAAAATGAGAAAGTAAGGATAAATGTGAGTCCAATAGAATAGTGTCCTATTTCTAGTCCATCCAAAACAATCAAAGTGCTTTTTTTATTGATACTATGGAGATGGGAGAAGGAATAAAAAGAGAAAAAAAGAAATCACATATCTGGTCCAGCAGGGTTCATAATTTAATGGGATGGAATACAGCTACCCTTCAGAGCATTATCAGTGAGAATGTAGACAAGTAAGTATATAGAGCAGTTGTTTTCAACGCTGCTTGCAAAATAAACACTTGGGGAGCTTTTTAAAAATATCAGTGCCCTGCCTCACTCAAAGCCTTTTTTTAAAGATCTTACTTATTCATTTGAGAGAAAGAGGAGAGCATGCATGGGCAGGGGGAGGGGCAGAGGGACAAGCAGACTCCTTGCTGAGTGGAGAGCCTGGACGTGGGGCTCAGCTCCATCCCAGGACCCTGAGATCATGACCTGAGGCAAAGGCAGACACTTAAGAAACTGAGCCACCCAGGCGCCCCTCAAAACCTTCTCATTTAGTTGGTCCTGGGTGGGATCAAAGAATTAGTACTTTATGGAAGCTCCCCACGTGATTCTAGTGTGTGGGGTTAGCCTGGATGGATAGTACATGGCATTTTGAATTGGTCTTAAGTCCAAGAGGATGCTAAAATGGATACACCACCTATTTTCAGACTTCTTTAGAGGATTTGAGCTTACAAGCAGGGTTTGAAAGGGAAGAAGCATGGATTGACATAAAAAGGTATTTTGGGGGGGAAATCGGAGGGGGAGACGAACCATGAGAGACTATGGACTCTGAGAAACAAACTGAGGGTTCTAGAGGGGAGGGGCGTGGGGGGATGGGTTAGCCAGGGGATGGGTATTAAAGAGGGCACATACTGCATGGAGCACTGGGTATTATACGTAAACAATGAATCATGAACACTACATCAAGAACTAATAATGCAATGTATGGTGATTAACATAACAAAAAAAGATAAGAAAAAAAGGTGTTTTCCTTTTAAAATCAATTCCATGATTTGGATTTTCTCAAGTTTTACCATTTCAATCAGCAAAACTTAGATTCATTAATTTGTGAGCCGATGCTGTTTGTCTACTAATTTCTTTTATCAGTATTTTTACCCGATGTCAGTCTAGATTGCATTTTCATATCTGTCTTCTTTGTAAAACTATGACTTCACTCCGTGATGTGCTGGAACAGCGTATGGTGGCTTGTAAAAGTTGACTGTGCATGTTTCGTTCCAAGTCTTATGTTCAGGAACATTGGGTTGGTAGATTGAAATCAGCCACGATAAAAAGTGTTTATATCATGGACATTGGCGAATGCTAAAAAATCAGATGCTCTCAGATCACAGAGATGACTATTAAACATTCAGTAGCACACAATGATTTCAGCAGAAGAGAATTATGGCACACAAATTGATTTTTTAATTTTTCATATCCGATATCTTTGAATTAGAAGTCTCAATTTTTAAGTATCTATTGATCTGGGGAAAAGTAAACCAACCCAAGGATGCTTCTTCTGTATTTTTATCTCCTACTGAATCCCCCTCCACATTTTACCCCTTCCATCCACAACAGAAATTTCCACATGTTCTATGCTGAGAATGGATTTACTGGTGTTAACTTAAGAATCGTTCTATGGGTTCTATGAAAACCCATACCACAGTGTTCAATTTTTCATTTCAGCTATACAGCAGCCCTTTTTTGTTTGATGAGTAAAGATAACCAAGAAACTAAATTAGCAGTCTTATGATTGACCCTATTTTTTGTTATTCAAGGAAACCCAAAATGAAGCAAAATAACCAAATTTTGCCAAGGAAAACATTTCCAACCATTTCAATTACTGTTTTAATTGGCTAGGTCTGGCTGCCAGATTATCCTCTAATCTCTACAAGAATGTTATTTGGGAAAAGTTGAAATATGCCCTGCGTGGAAGCCACATTCTTCTCTTCAGCACATTCTAGTTGGAATAACTCTCTCAGTATACTGGAATCATATTAGAGTAAAATTGGCAGTTCCTGGAAGAACATAATCCATAGATCATATAAAAGCCTAATTCACTATCAGCGCATTATTGAAAAGTCTGAAAAATGTTGCATGCCCAAGTCCAAGATAAAGAAAAGTGAGGATATTGAGATGTTTGTATAGCAAATACCTCTGGACCATGTGCAGATGTATGTGTGTGCATGTGTATGTGAGTGTGTGCAGGACTGTGTTTGTGTCTGTGTGTGTATTAAGGAATATAATAATAGAAGGAGGAAAATGGTTGCAATTATTTGAGTGGTTTCATGAAAGCATCTCGGGATGTGCGACGTGTTTTATGAAGACTTTATGGAGAAATTGTCCCAGATGCTTATCAGACTTGGTTTAGAGACAGGAAAAGGCTTTTCTTGTTTGTTTTAACTGAGTCTTGAAAAGATTGATTTTAAGACTAGATTATGACATTTTCAGACTGCCATTTCAGTGTGTTCTCATTCAAGTAGGATAAAGAGTTACTGTGCACATTATTCTTTAAAAGTTATTTGTCATCAGATTCCAGACTCCAGAAAATGCACACAAAAAATATGTGTGGCTATGATAACCAGTTGGGTTTTTACCCTGGACTAGTTTCTTCAATAAATTCAGGTTGTCAGGCCCTGTATTGAAATTATAAAATTTAAACTAACACGAAGTTCACCAGCATCTGTTTCATATGTTGGGGCAAGACCACCATGAAGGAGCATGCACAATTGTGCAGTTGTTTTTTTTTTTTTTTTTAAGATTTTATTTATTTATTTGAGAGAGAGAGAATGAGAGACAGAGAGCATGAGAGGGAGGAGGGTCAGAGGGAGAAGCAGACTCCCCACCGAGCAGGGAGCCCGATGTGGGACTCGATCCCGGGACTCCAGGATCACGACCTGAGCCGAAGGCAGTCGCTTAACCAAATGAGCCACCCAGGCGCCCCACAATTATGCAGTTGTAGCCAGAAGTTTTGTTGTGGCTTCTCAGAGCAAATTCATCTCTGAGAATCTACTTTGGGATGTCATTAAGGGGTATGGAAAAGTTTCTTTGTACTTCACAGGATTAGATGACTGGAACTGGGGTCCCATGCTTTGATACCTCCAATCAGCTTTTTTACAGGAGCCTGCCGCAGAGAAAGAAGTAGCTTGCAAAGTTCAGTCCCCATCATTTAATCCCACAGGAGCACTAATTCACTCAAAATTCATATATGTAATGAATCTTTAGATATGAAGTGATCAAGGGAGAAGAGGGTACAGGGGGAGAGAGAGAGCGAGAGAGAAAGCACAAATTACGTTCAGGCCAAAAGAATTTCAGGAGTACCGAAACCCATAAGTCTACAGGGACCATCACCCATTTCTTACGTTCCTGGTCGATGACCCATTTATATTGTACAAGTAACAGATCTTCTCAACTTCTCACTGACATTTGTGTTGCCCCAGACTTAAGAGAAACTGGCTGAGAAGCCACATGTGGTACTCTTCACCTCAAGCGGAATCACTATTCCGATTTCCCTCAATCTTTGTTGTTTCTAACAAACTTGCATCTATATTACACCATTGTCAGACCGAGTGGGATTCTAATATATCTCCTGTGCCTCCTGACTTCTCCATCCCACAAGCAGATTTTTCAGGAGAGATTGAACAGAGTGTGGCAATGAGACCAGCACTTTCACCACAGTGCCTCTGGCAACCAAGTGAGAGAGATTGCTACTGGTGGGTCATTAACAACTGTGCAGATTCTGAATCATTGGAGCGCTTGACAAAAGAAAGTTTGTGGGTGATGTGAAAATCCACATATGCCCATGAGAGTGTATTGAGCACATACATCTTGTTGCTTGGTGTGTCATCGAAAAGAAGTTTGTGAGCCACTGTTTTGGAGTAAGAAACAGCACAGAAGAATTCATTTCAGCCTGAAGTGGCTTATTTAGCCACTGGCCATCAGGCATGTAGACAGCATCAGGTCTTACTTTGACCTAGATGTGTAATGGGATGCACCAAGTTCCTTCAGTGAAGTGAAACTTTAATGCATCTTTAGGTAGAACTCTTAAGTGTCAAAAAAGATTTTCCCATAGTTAGTATAAATTTCTTGACAAGATAAAGAATTTATTCTTTTTGAGCCAAGAGGAAACCTCTGTTTGTTAGATACCCCCATACCATTTGATTGTTGAGGAAGGAGGAATGAGAGCAGTATGGACCTTTTCTTACCGTCCATGTATGTGCTAAATGAAGTAGGATGTGGTTAGTCATGTGGTTTGTAGCTAAATTAGATTGTCCATGGGAATCAGCTTCTTTGGCCTATAACAGAGACCTTGAACACTATTTTATAAATACTGAAAGAGAAGTCTTTCTCTGGATAAACATCCTGGAGGAAGGATTTGGGGATGCTCATTAACATCTTACATTTATAGAGATCTTATAGATTTCATACTTTGAAAAAAAAAAACCTGTTTTATAACCTGACATGATAGCCAATGCAGGAAAACTAACAAAAGATTCACATGCAGTGAGAGTAGTGTTCTTACAGCAGGAAATAATTATGGTCAGCAATGTAGGAGAAGAGTCATCCCAAAGTTAGCTGACTAGAGTGGATTAAGTTCACATCTGGCTGATACAGACTATCCAAAACTGATTCTGGGAATGCAGGAAAACATTTGACAGTGCTGTGATTCTGTGCTATCTTTGTGAGCACCATCTGACAGTGCTTCATCAGTGGCATTCATTATGACATCATTTTATGGACAATTCATGGACCAAGAAGATCTGAGAATCCCTGGGGTGAAGGGAAATGCCACAGACATCCATGGTCTTGGATGCTCAGTGAGTAAACAATGGTTTTTAAGCAGTTTCTAAAGCCTCAGAAATAGTTGGTCATCACCCAGGCCTACACCCTCCAGTATGAGTTTTCTTGGGGAGGAGTTGGAAACATCTGCCCCATACTGACCCCACATGTTTCTAACACATTAGAGTGAATACAGTTAATATGGAGGAGCTTCTCTTGAACTGAACTCTTTAATGGAAAATGTTTGCGTGAGGAGTCCAAATGCTAAGACACCAATGCCTTGTTTCATTGGTGCCAATTAATTCCCTGTCATAATATTGACATGCATAAGGCATGAATGCAATCTTGCTCTGGAAAAAAAGAAATTCAGGCAATTCTTACATCTGCATGCATAAGCCTTCATGATTATAATATTTTAAGCATTATATGGAAAGATACACTTTCAGCTCAGTAGATGTAGGTATAGATATAGATAGATATACATATACATACACATAAATATTCATACTCAGATATAGATATACATAAAATCATCCTTCATGGACATTTGATCTACTTTTCCTATATTAGCTCTTATCGCTCTCAAGATCCTACATGGCATCGAAACTAGGTTTATTTCCTTCCATCACACCTTTATTCTGCATTTGCACTACTACCTCAGCCCCGTATCACTACTCTCTCTAATTCTCCTTTAAGACAACTGAAAAGATATGATTAAGTTTCTCTGAAAGATTTAACTGGACAACGACTTTGTCCTCTGCTAGCTTTCAGGACTATGTTTTTTTTTGTTTGTTTTTTTCTTTTTTAAAGATTTTATTTGACAGAGAGAGACAGCGAGAGAGGGAACACAAGCAGGGGGAGTGGGAGAGGGAGAAGCAGGCTTCTCACGGAGCAGGGAGCCCGATGCGGGGCTCGATCCGAGGACTCTGGGATCATGACCTGAGCCGAAGGCAGACACTCAACGACTGAGCCACCCAGGCGCCCCAGGACTATGTTTTTATGTCTCTCGTTTTCCATTCCATTCCTTCTTGTGTCATCATCTTTTGCGTGCATGCTCGAAGATACTGGGTGTGCACTTCAATAAATGTTACATTTTGGAAATGACCTGTTGGCTTTTATATTAGGCAATTTTGTTTGTGAAAGATCTGATCTGCATTTTTCACTGAGCTAACTCGACTTCTCTTTTTGTGACTAAACCCAGCCAATCAAAACATTGTGTGCATATTTGTAGTCATGTAACAAAAGGGCCATATACAGAAATGGTTGCATTTGCAAACTGATCCCCAGTGCCATAAATCATATTTTTGGCAATAATATCCCTTGACCTCCAAGTTAAAAAGATTTGTGTCTCCTGTAGAGAGGGCTTACAAGGAAAATGCTTTTGGCCTATTGGAATTATTCTAACTAAATTCATTTTACTTTTCGAGTTCATGATGTCAAGTTAGATATTTGCTGAACATAAAAAAATGAATGGTATTCTCTTGACTTATAGACATACCCTTAATTCTAAATGGCCCACGTAAAGATCAAACATGTTGAACTTAGCAAACATAAGTGGAATGTGGCTTCTTTTGGCAGCTACTAATTTGTATGTCTGCTTGTTCATAAGATGTATATTACTCCCTTATGATCCTGTGCCACATGAATAATGTGAACATTACTGACTTCTAATAAAAAGTACCATCACATTCTTTCAAGTATTTTCTCACTGTGTATGTTTATGAAAATATGAATAAACCTTCAGTGATAGTAAGAAAATAATGCCTTTTTTACTTTTTTTTAAAGATTTTATTTATTCATTTGAGAGAGAGAGAGCAAGAGAGCACAAGCAGGGGGAGCAGCAGAGGGAGAGGGAGAAGCAGGTTCCCCGCTGTGCGGGGAGCCTGACGCCGGGCTTGATACCAGGACCCTGAGATCACGACGTGAGCCGAAGGCAGACACCTAACCATCTGAGCCACCCAGGTGCCCCAATAATGCCTATTTTAAAGAGGGGAACCAAGAAATGAAAGTTTTAGTAAGGCACTCATTCTCCTATTGAACCTACAATTTCCATTACAAATTATTGTCTGATTTAGTGTCTGCTTTCAGAAAAAAAAAGACACATTGTATCAAATTAAAGTTACTTTAAATGACAGCTATAGAGACTCTAGTGTTTCATGTAACAAGAATTCAATGCAATATTTAATTTTAAATAAAAATGAGACTAAAATCAGTTAATACTTACACTGCCAGTCAAAGCTATTCTATGCTATTATAAAACACCAGACTTATTTTAATATGTATGTATCCCAAAGAGTAAACATATTTCAGTGACTGACAATGTAGCATCTTATAAAGAACATGGGCTTTCGCATCAGACAGACGCAGATTCATATTATATTTCTGCCACTTAATAGCTGTGTACCATTGGTACACACTTAAACCAAAACCAAGATTCTTCCTCTGTGAAAAGGGAATAATTACACTTTTTAAAAAAGCTGTAGTAACGTATTCATTGAAGCACTATTTATAAAAGCAAAACTGGAAAACAATCTCAATGTTCAATTCCAGTTGTATTCATCAGATGTTGACACAGTAATGCATGCAAAAAAGCATCTCCAAACTCTGTTATCTGCAATAGCAAGCATTTATTCTAATGCTTATGTGTCTGCAGATCAACTACGATTGGCTGATTTAGATTGGCTTGACTGGGCTGCTCTGTGGTGACGGTACTTGGCTCTAAGGTCCAGTTTGGGCTCAGATTTGTTCCAGATGTGCTTATTTTGGGGGGTCCCAAACTATCTACACAGTGAGTCATCAAAGCATCAGAGCCAAACCAATTTGGGCAAGCACAATTATCATTTCTGCATAAAATTCATTAACTTCCATTGGCCAAAAGAAGTTCCATGGCCAAGCTTGAAATCAACAGTGTTAGAAAATCATCTGCTGTAGGAAGGGAGGGAAGCAAATATTTGCTATTTAATAATCCACAGTAGCTAAGTAGTGTTTTAATGATTAAGCAAGATTCATATGATAAAGACTATCTATCATTAAAAAAATAAAAATGTAATAGAAAAAAATGATTGATGGGAAAATATGATCTATTTTCAAGGGAAAAGTACACTATAAAAAGACATCTGTGTAGAAAATTATAGGAAGGTTTTGGAGTAAAATATTAACTGACAGCGGTTATCTTTGAGGAATGAGATATTGGATGATTTTGATTTCTTCCCCTTTACATGTTTTTCAGTGTTTTCCAAGTCAGCTGATTGATTAGATTTTTTTTTTTGTCATTTTAGAGTTAATTAATAAAACTTGTTTTTTGAACTTTGGAAAAATGTAACTTCTTATTTGGGGCAAGAGCATCACCACATTACTATGGCTCAAGCAAGAAAAAAAATATGAAAGAATGTTGTAAATTACAAAGCAGAACAAAATGTAAGAGATTATTTTTATAATTTGGATTATGTCTCAAATTCCAGTATTCAGTATTCAATTAGTTTTTCCTTTGAATACAAAAAAAAAGTTTTCATTTCATCCTTATTCCCAAAAGATAGTTTTATTGAGTATAAAATTCTAAGCTGAAGCTTCTTCATTTCTTTCTGAATTTACTTTCAGAGCTCCGAAGATATTCTAACTGCCAGTGTTATTATTGAGAGTTCTGCTTTGGTTTAATTTTTATTTGTTTGAAGTTATTTTATCTTGTTTCTCTTTTAAGATCTTTTTATCTTTGATGTTATAACCATATACCTGGATGTGCTTTTTATATTTGGACTTCCTGAAGCTAAAAGTTGATATCCTTCAGTAATACTAGAAAATTCTAAATCATTAACACTTTGAATGTTTCCTTGTTTACAATCTTTCTCCCTCACTCTGTCTCTCTGTCTCTCTTTCTCCATCTGAAACATCAGTTATCTTATTTATCTTCTGGTTTGTTTAACTATATTTCATATTTTTAATTTCTTTGTCTCTGTACTATATTCTGTTTAAAGTCTTTATTTTCAGATTCATGATTTGAAACACGTGACTGATATTCACTTCAGAGTCTATACGTGTCTTTTCAAAACCTACAATATTTTGAGTCTGATCATTTTGGTGATTCTCATTCACAGTTGTTTGTATGCCTTCAATCTACTTCTGAGAATGTTCTTTCTCAGTTCATTTACTTGGATGTCACCATTTGGAGGCTTTGGGTTTGGGATTTTTTTTTTTTTTTTTTTTTTTTGCTCTTGTATCTCCCCTTGCATAGACTCCAGGCTTTGTCTCTACTTTGCCCATGCAGCTGTGGGCCACCAGGTATGGCAGATGCCCTCAGGACAAACAGTGATTTGGGAACTTGCCTGCTTCTTTGCATTTATACCTTCTTACTATGTGCCCATTAAGATTTCCTTGTCTTAGAGTAGTGAGGCAATTTTATTAAAAAAAAATGGCGGGTAAGCATTAAAGCTAGTTAAGTATCATTAAAGATTAAATTGTTATATGTAGGGTTATAAAACGAAGTGCAAAGATAAATTCTTGAGTTGGGTCTAAAATTTCAGTTTGTCTTGTTTTAAACCGAAAAAGTGTGCTAAATGTTCAATGTAGACAATAAGTAAGTACTGTTTTTAGTATGTAATGTGGATAAAGATATGCATGCTCTTCAGCTAAACAAATAAAAGGGCTTTGTTACTGTGGTGGACAGGACACCTAGAGAAAAGGCATTCCAAGTGTTAATCTCATAAAATGGGAAATTGGTACAGTATTGTGTCCTTTATTTTTAATTGTAGAGGGTGGGGAAAGTAACAAGTTTGTTTATAATGTTAATGCTGACAGTGTAAAGAAAATTTCCGGGGCGCCTGGGTGGCTCAGTTGGTTGAGCGACTGCCTTCGGCTCAGGTCATGATCCTGGAGTCCCGGGATCGAGTCCCACATTGGGCTCCCTGCTCGGCGGGGAGTCTGCTTCTCCCCTGACCCTCCTCCCTCTCATGCTCTCTGTCTCTCATTCTCTCTGTCTCAAATAAATAAATAAAATCTAAAAAAAAAAAAAAAGAAAAAAGAAAAAAAAAGAAAATTTCCAAATCCCTGACTGGGGAGGTGGTAGATGAAAACCTTGTTTTATGTACATCTTGCCTAGGGAAAATCAGTAGTAACCACTTCATGTAGTAGTTCATTCTAAGTAAATTTGACATTGAGATAAGTGTTACAGATAAAATTGGAGAGGAAATGGTGAAAAAACAAAAACAGCAAGGAAACATTAAAATTAGCATAAAATAGATTAACAGATCACACTCATAAACAGGCTAAATATCCCTGTTAAAAAGATTCAAATTGGGTCAAAAATCAGTCTCTGAACCTGGAGGTTCACATTTGTATAAAACAAAGGATAAAGGAGTTTAAAGATAATGAAAACTGTTAAGGCATAGAAATTGAAATAGGGAGCAACATTTTTATGAGAATTCTTTTTTCCCCCCATGGTACCTCCACACCCATTTTTTTTATCAGAATTTGAGCTATAACAAAGTATAAAACAGTGTAGGATGTAGCATTTAAGAAGCTTCATGTGGTAAATAACATGGCATTCATCTGTAAAATGTTCAATATCTTGATGTGAGTGGTAGTTTTACTGCTGTATATATAGTTTTTAAGTGCATTCTAAAATAAAGTAATTCTTAATTCAAAAAAAAAAAGATTTCCTTGTCTTTTTCATCAGTTCAGACAAGTAAAACAAAAATATATCATTTTATAAAAAGTTATTCAGTATTTGTAGGTATTATTTTCTGGAAGAGTTTTTCTGGGCAACTACCCTACCATATTTTCAAAAATAAAAGTGCCCAATCATCTTTTAAATTACCTGTTTACCTGTAGACAAATGAAAGCCCTTTATGGATATGTTATGTTATGCATGTAGAAATCCCTAAAACTTAATTCCATGCCTGACACATATGAGGCAATGAAGGAATAAGGAAGAAATGAATGGAATTAATCATATAATCTCATGGCATAAGACCTTTGAAAAATAACTACAAAATCAAGAAATGCAAGACATTACTGTTTCCCCAAAAGATTTGGATGTCATACAAAGTTTCTCATTTTACTGTAAAGATGCCTGAAAGAGATTTCATAGCCTGGTGAAAATCTTATTATCTGAGAAAATTAAAAAGTCAAAATATTTCTAAAAATCTATAACTTATGCATAACTAGATACTTTTAAAAATGTGTGGCAACTGGCAAAGAAACTACAACTTGCTATCAGGCCACTATTCTTTAATTGCCTAGTTTTAACTTGGTTTGCACCCAAGAAAAAGGCAACCTGATGGGTGTCTTTAATCCCTAACTTCATTCTGTAGAAATTTTCTGCCCTCTACATAAATGAGGCTAAATGATAGAGGTAAAAAAAAAAAACAACTTGTGGTAAAAATACCTATATTTTAGGAAAAGATTTGGGGTCTGGGTCCTAGAGGAAGATTTGAAGCATAGTAGTTGATTTTTTGTTTTAATCAGCTATGTATGGTCTGAGCATAAGAAACTGAATTCCATGGATTGTATTTTTTTATTTTTAGGTTTTGTTTTTGTATATTCGCAATATTTGTAAAGCCAAGCATTTAAACATGGAAACAGACATGAAATTTTTATATACTTTTACTGGGCTGTTAATAAGCTTAAAAAAATAAAAAAACTACATTGATGAAAATTCCTGGGAAAAGGGCAAACCTGTGTTGTGTGTGTGTGTGTGTGTGTGTTGTGTCTACCTGTGTGTTTACACTTGTTTGTGGTTCACATATTTGGTGGTTGAATTATCCAAAGTTTGTTCCCTCCCTTCTGATGAAGACTTGCATTCCAACATCATTGCAGTGTGCAGTTCTTCTGTGTGGTTTGCTTTTTCTTGCATCTGAAAATAATTTGGGAGAAACAGAAACATAAAATTTGATTTGGCCTGAAAAATTTTTTCTTCATTTCTTTTTAAAATGTGACCAGTCCAGCCATTTCTATATAAGGATAAAGAGTCGAAGACTGGCTAATCCAGGAAAAATGTGAACCTGAAGACTTCTTCACATCCGATATTTGGAGAAACCAATCCCAAAATATCCAAGACTTATTCCTTGGCTCTGAGAATTACAACATCATGGGGATAGCTCTTTTCCCATTATTGGCAGAGCTTTTGCTTGTTCACACTTTGCCATTGAGATTTTCTTCTTAAGATTCTTTTTGAAAAAGATTGAGTTTAACTAGAATGAACACTGCACTCCTAAAGTCACAAGAAATGTAAGGCAAAATGATTTTATTTTCAGGCATCAGTGCAAAGTATTTAAATCTGGAGGACTTCACTCCAAAGTCAGACCAAAAATAGAAATCATTTTCTAAACTATGGAACATCCAATTCAATGAAACACCACCCAGGCATATTTACAAAAGTTTTGAAACTATGGTATGTGTTTATTATAAAATTAAATGGAAAAATAAGCTCTAAAATTATATGATGCTACATTAGTACAACTATGACTTCTTTTAAAGCTAGAATAAAAATGAAAATAAATCAGATAAAAATACACCATCAAACTGTTAATAGTCTTTATCTTTTATTTAGAGAGTATGAGATTTTTTTTTTTTTTAAGATTTTGTTTATTTATTTGAGAGAGAGAGAATGAGAGACAGAGAGCATGAGAGGGAGGAAGGTCAGAGGGAGAAGCAGACTCCCTGCCGAGCAGAGAGCCCGATGCGGGACTCGATCCAGGGACTCCAGGATCATGACCTGAGCCGAAGGCAGTCGCTTAACCAACTGAGCCACCCAGGCGCCCCGAGAGTATGAGATTTTTAAAAAACTGTCACTTTTCTAAACTTAATGTGTGTGGGTATTTTTATGATTTTTATTTCTATATTATTGAGATATATATATATATTTCTGTATTATTGAGATTATATATATATATATACATCTGGAAGGGGCAGTGTGTTAAGGCAGAACATATTTCCAGGAACCTGAGTTCTGTTTCTGTTCTTTACCATCTAGTCATGAGGGATTTATACTGGAATATTTATGGTCTAAATACTATTATCCTGAGACTGTATTTCATTCATACTCATTCATACTCATTCATACCTTATTCTGGTGATCCATAAAAAAAATGTATTTTCTATTCTGCTTACATTATATAAGGAATCAGATATATAAGGAACCAGATAGCTGTTTAGAAATGTATTCGTACTGACAGATGTCACAAGTCACATTTTTCACTTTGAAGTGACATTTCAGATGCTGCATCGAGACGTTCAGATGGGTTGTATTCAAGATGATTATAGACTCTATATTTTAGTTGAATGAGGCTAATGAACAAAATTTTAGGTATAGAGACAAACATTGTTTCTTTATTGGGTCTTATTCTTTATTATACATACTGATTGACCTGGCTTGGGTAATAGGCTTACCACATCCCTTAGGAAGCATAGATCTCCATAGTAAAACTGGGGAACTATTAGCAGACAGATGGGAATGAAGTTTGAGAAGGCAAGAAAAAAAAAAATCCAGTGCTTTTTATTTATTTTCCTTGTTTCTTAAGTTAGAGCCAATGAAGTATATGCATGAAAAATAATAGTTTTCCCTACAAGTGCTAATTATTTGAAATATTTGAACCTTCTTTTTCTTTTCCCTTCTTCCCTCTGTTTCCTTCCCTCCCTCCTCCCTTCCTTCTTTCCTTCCTTTTGCCCTTCTGTCATTCCACACTTCCCCCCTCTTTCCTTACTCTTCCCTTTCTTCCCTTCCTCCCTTCCTTCTATCATGGCCACATTTTCATTCCAAAGCACAATACTAAATATATAGGCCTAGTTCAAGTTGATAGTTGACACTCAGAATCAGATCACACAACAATTAATTTATCGTGGCTTTTTCAGTTTTGTGGCTTGCTACAAAGTCATTTAGGTATGTGTGAAGAACTAAGCTATTCTTTTCTTAAAATAGTAACTGCTCTTTCAAAATTTAAAAGGATAGAATTTTTTTAATTTCAAGTATTCCTCCAGATATATTTCTTAAAACCCTATGTTGTGCTGAAAGAAAATAATTATAGAGTTAGAAAAAAGTATTCTTAAAAGAAAAAAAAAATTGTGGAAATGGGACTAGGACTATTGGTTTGTTGCTTATTGTACTCAGAGCTGGTTTTTGATATTGAATAAAGAAATATTTTCTTATATTAATATTGGTCTAAATTTATATAATGACATTAGAGATACATATTTTAAAGTAGTGTCCCCCCAAAACACTAGAAATTTTGTGTTTCCCCAGTGAACAAACTGGAGAACTTTTGTGACATGGCACAAAACCTTTCCCAAAGGCTGCTGTTGTGGTTGGTGTTAGAAGTTGCATTTTCCCCCACCTACTATTTGTTCTATTGTAAGTTTCATGAACTAAATCTTTTCTGTTTTTCTTTTATTTCCTCCTGCAAATAATTTCCTGAAAGGCCAGCTAATAATGTGCATCTTTTACATATTGGCTGAATTTGCCATATTATCATTAGATCAGAAGATGCTATATATGCATAGTTTGGGGCTTGTCTATGATTATGCATCGCTGATCCAGTAGAATCTTTCCAAAGACAACAGGCTAAACTTGATTGCAATTAAGATGATTCACATTTTTTACATCCAAGCATATGTAGAGAGGGATCATTTTATACTGAAATAATACAGTCAATGGAGCTGATTTCACACTATCTCTTTGAAATGCAAATGCTTATGGAGAGAGGTAGGAGTTCAATTAAAATTGTCAGTGAAAGGAGAAGATGGAATAGACATACTTTTTCTTATTCCTTCCACTATGGACAACTAAAAATCCTGGTCATTATATACAAAACAAACAAGGGAAGACTGAAAGATGAGAGAAGAAGGCAGACTGAGAAGAGAGACCCAAGAAATGACACAGTGGTGAATTCCCTGTATTTTATTTTTGCCTCATATGTCCCAGACTTGAAACTAAAGAAACTGGTAACTCAGAAACACAAGTAGATATGGACCAAAAAAGCCCCAACAAAAGCCTGCTCTCCTTAGCTAAAGGACCAGGAATAGGATGGTCTAGCAAGAAAGAAAAGTTTTAGACAATAACTGCTCTACTTTAGCTAAATACCATAGGAAAGAAAAATCTGGCCCCACCCTCACCCATGCCAGTGAATGCTGACAGGAGATTCTAGACTTCCACCATCATCAGGCTATGAGGAATGCCCCCCAACATTGGGGTAAGGTCAGAGAAAGCCTAGTGAAGCATCAGGATTTTCACCACCATCCAGCAGTAATGAAGCCATCTTCCCACTCTCTGGTGTCACATGCAGAGCAGTAGGATGCACTCCTTTCTCTACCAGCAGGGTGGTATCCGAGGATGCTTACTGGGGGGTCTGAATTCTCACCCACATCTAGCAGTAATAAGGAGCCCCTTCTCTTTTCAGGAGTCAACAGAGGCTGAAAGGGAAACTAGGAACACATCAAGCAGTAATAAGGTAATGCCCACACTTAACCTGACACAGTGGTGTCAGAGGAAGCTAAAACTAAAGCAAATAAAATTACCAGATACATGGAGAGACATTACAAAATGTTAAAGTGTCAATTCACCAAAAAGAGCTAGCAACCTTAAATGTATATGCACCAAAGAACAGAGCAGTAAAATATGGGAAACAAAAACTGATAGAACTGGAAAGAGAAATAAACAAGTCCACAGTTATAGTTGAGGATTTCAACATCCTTCTCTCAATAATTGATAGAACAGCCGGACAGAAAATCAGCACAGATATAGAAGAACTCAACACTACCATCAACCCACAGGCTTGAATTGACATTTATAGGAAACTCCCCAACACCAGCAGAATACACATTCTTCTCAAAGATCCATAAAACTTTGCTGAAATAAATGATATCCTGGGCAGTAACACAAACTAGAACACATTTAAAATAATTGAAGTTATATAAAAGTGTGGTCTTGGACCACATTGGAATCAAACTACATACCAATAGCAAAAAGATAACAAGAAAACCTCTAACCATTTGGAAACTAAACAACACATTTGTAACCATGGGTCAAAGAGAAAGTCTCAAGGAAAATTAAAAACATATATATATATATATATATGGAATTGAATGAAAATTAAAATACCATATATCAAAATTTGTGGGTCATAGCTAATACAGTTCTAAGGGGGAAACTTATATCACTAAATGTTTGTATTAAGAGAGAGAAGATGTCTCAAATCAATAATCTACACACATAAGTTTGATAACTTAGAATAAATGGACCAAATCTGCAAAAAGCACAAGCTATCACAACTCACCCAATAAGAAATAGATAATGAGGATAATTGCAGTAACACTAGAACCATTAAGGGAACTGAATTCATAATTTTGAAACTAATTATACAAATATTTAAAGAAAAAGTAACATCCATTATACACACAATATTTTCCAAAAAAAGAATAGGAAAAACATTTCCCAGTTAGTTTTATGAAGCTAATATTACCCTGATACCAAAACAAGACAAAGATAGTACAAAAATGAAAAGTTCAGACTAATAACCCTCATTAATAAGAAGTAAAAATCCTTAACAAAATATTAGCAAATAGTATTCAGCAATATATAAAAAGAATTATACGTCATGACAAAGCAGGGTTTATTTCTGGAATGTAAAGCTAGTTTATTATTTGAAAATCGGTAATGTAATACACCATATTAACAGTCTAAAGAATAAAAATCACATAACGGTATCAGTTGGTACATAAAATGCATTTGACAAAAATTCAGCATTTATTTGTGATAAAAACTTCCAGAAAATTAGGAATAGAGGGAAAATGATAAAGAGTATTTTCAAAAGCAAAAATAAAAACCCTACAGCAAAGATAGACTTAATGATGAAAGACCAAATGCTTTCCACCTAAAATCGGAAACAATCCAAAGATGTCTGCTCTCACTGCTCCTATTCAAATAGTAACTGGAAATTCCAGTCAATGCCATATGACAGGAAAAGGAGATAAAAACCATAGAAATCATTACACCCCAAAAGTGAAATACTTAGGTATAATGCTAACAAAATATGTGCAAGATGAGGAAAACTACAAAACTCTGATGAATGAAATTAAAAAAAAAAGAACTAAGTGGAGAGATAGTCCATATTTGTGAACTCAATATTGTTAAGATGTCTGTTCTTCCCAACTGACCTATAGATTCAGTGCAATCCCAACCAAAATCTCAGAGAACTATTTTGTAGCTATCAATAAAGTGGTTCTCAAGTTTCCTTGGAGAGGCAAAAGATCCAAAAGAGCCAACACAGTGTCAAAGAACAGGTTAGAGGGCTGACACCACCTGACTTCAAGACCTACTATAAAACTACGGTAATCAAGACAGAGTGGTATTGGTGAAAGAATAGACAAATAGATCAATGGAACAGAATACAGCACCCAGAAAGAGACCCACATAAACAGAGTCAACTGATCTTTGGCAAAGAAACAAAGGCAATATAATGGAGCAAAGATGGTCCTTTCAACAAATGGACATTCACGTGCAAAAAAAAATGAATCTAGACATAGGCCTTACACACTTCACAAAAATTAACTTGAAATGGATTATTGACATAAATGTAAAATGCAAAACTATAAAACTCCTAGAAGATAACATAGGAGAAAATCTAGATGATCTTGAGTGTGGTTTAGGTACAACATCAAAGGCATGATCCATGAAAACAATAATTGATAAACTGGACTTCATTAAAATTAAAAACTGCTCTGCACAACATAATATCAAGATAATGAGAAGGTAGGGCACAGACTGGGAGAAAATATTTGCAAAAGACACATCTGATAACTGTTACCCAAAATATACAAAGAACTCGTAAAACTCAACAATAAGAAAACAAATAACCCAATTAAAAAATGGGTCAAAGATCTTAGCAGACATGTCCCCAAGGAAGATGTAGCAAATAAGTGTATGAAAATAGGCTCCATATTATACGTCATCAGGGAAGTGCTAATTAAAACAATGAGATACCACTACACGTCAAGTAGAATGGCCGAAATCAGGAATGCTAACGTTAAATGCTGGTGAGAATGTGGAGCCACAGGAATTCTCATTCATTGCTGATGAGAATGAACTGGCACAGCCACTTTGGGAAACAGTTTGGTAGTTTCTTACAAAACTAAACATACTCTTACCATACAATCCTGCAATTGCCCTCTTTGGTATTTACCCAAAGAGCTGAAAACTTATGTCCACACAAAAACTGTACACAGATGTTTATTTATAATTGCCCAAACTTGGAAGCAACCAAGATGTCCTTAAGGAGGTGAATGGTTAAATAAACTGTGGTACATCCAGATAATAGAATATTATTCAGCTCTAAAAAGAAATGAGCTTCAAACCATGAGAAGAGGTACACCTGGGTGGCTCAGTCGGTTAAATGTCTGCCTTTGGCTCAGGTCATGATCCCAGGGTCCTGGGATCGAGCCCTGCATTGGGCTCCCTGCTCAGCAGGGAGCCTGCTTCTCCCTCTCTCTCTGCCTGATGCTCCACCTGCTTGTGCTCCCTCTGACAAATGAATAAATAAAGTCTTAAAAAAAAACCATGAAAAGACATAGAGGAAATTTAAATGAATATTACTAAGTGAAAGAAGCCACTCTGAAAACACTACATACTGTATGATTCCAGCCATATGACATCCTGTAAATAACTAACTAGGGAGATAGTAAAAAAGTTAGCAGTTGACAGGGGTTGGGGAATAGAGAGATGAGTAGGCAGAGCACAGAGGATTTTTAGGGCAGTGAAAAATACTCTGCATGATACTATAATGGTAGATGCAAGTCATTATATATTCGTCCAAACCAACAGACTGTATAACACCAAGAATGAACCCTAAGGTAAACTATGGACCTTGGGGTGATAATAATGTGTCAGTGTGTAGATTCATCTAGTGTAATAAAGGTACCCGCTGGTGAGGGATGTTGATAATGGGTGAGGCAATGCATGTGTGTGGGCAGGGGGTCTATGAAAAATCTCTGTGCCTTCCTCTCAGTTTTTCTGTGAATCTAAAACTGCCCAGAAAATTAAAATTAAAAAAAAAAATCCACACAGATTATAAAGGAAAAAAATAAAACTGTTCATATTTGTAAAGGATATGATTGTCTCTGTAGAAACTCCCAAGGAATCTATAAAAACTCCTGGACTTGATAAGTGAGTTCAGCAAGATCGCAGGATACAAGATAAGCATATACAAGTTAATTGTAGGTCTCCCACAGGTGTCAGGCATGGTTAGCAAGGTCAGCAGGCTCAGCGGTATCCACAGCGGTGGCCCAGCTGCAGGTGGGAAATGATGCAATAAAAATCTTTTTAATTAAAAAATAATAAAATAAAAGTGGATTGCAGTTCTGTATACTAACAATGAACACACAGACATCAAAATTAAAAATATAATGCCATTTTTGTTCACTCAAAAAAAATGAAAAATTTAGGTATTAATCTAACAAGCACATATGCTGAAAACTGTAAAATGCTGATGAAAGAGATCAAAGAAGATGTGAATAAGTATAGAGCCATGCAGTGTTTGTGAATTGAAAGACTCAACATAATAAAGATGTCAGTTTTCCCCAAATTCCCATCCAGGTTTAACACAATTTCTATCAAAATCCCAGCAAAGTTTTTGTGTAGTGAGAGAAAGATTATCCTAAAATGTACATGGAAAGGCAAAGGAGCTAGGATAGCTAAAACAATTTTTTAAAAAAGTAAGTGGAAGAAACTCCTCTTCCTGATTTCAAGACTTATTATATAGTGATGGTAATTAAGATAGTGTGATGGTGGTGGAGGAATACACACAGAGATCAATGCAATAGAATAAAGAACCTGGAAATAGACTCACACAATTATACCCAACTGATTTTTGATGAGGGGGCAAAAGCAATGCAGTGGAAGAAAAATAACTTTTTTAATCAATGGTGCTGGAGTGATTGGATGTCCATAGGCAAAAAAAATGAACCTCAGCCTCCTCTTCATACCTTATGTAAACTATAAATCAAAATGGATCATGAACTTAATGGTAAAACATAGAACTATAATACTTTTAGAAAGAAACAAGAGAAAAGAGAAAATGTTAGGGATCTAAGACTGGGCAAGGACTGCTTGCACTTGATACCAACAGCATGGTCAAAAGGAAGTAATACATTGATTTAATCAAAATTTAAAATAAAACAACAACTTTTGCTCAGCGAAAGACCTTGTTAAGATGCTCAAAACAAGCCACAGTCTAAAAAAAATTTCAAGCCACATATCTAACAAGAGGTGAGTATCTAGAATATAGGAAGAATCAAAACTTAGTACAAAAACAGCACCATTAGAAAACAGGCAAAAACATTTCACTGGCCAGGATGCAGAGATAGCACATAAGCACATGAAAAGATGTTCAACAATATTAGCCATCAGGGAAATGCAAATTAAAATCTCAATGAGATAGTACTACACACCTATCAAAATGACTAAAAGAAAACAATAGTGACAACCCAAATGCTAGTAAGAATGTGGAGAAACTAGATCGCTTGTACATTGCTGGTGGGAATTTTAAATGATCTAGCTATTCTGGAAAACAGTTTATTGGTTTCTTAAAAACCAAACATGTAACTGCCCTACAGCCCAGCAATTGTACTCCTGGGTATTTATCCCAGAGAAATGAAAACTTACGTTCACACAAAAACCTGTACACAAATGTTCATAGGAGTATCATATGTAATATAAACTGGGATGGGGGCAGATATTGTTTAATGGATGAATGATTAAAAATACTGTGGTATATTCATATCATCAAATATAACTCCATAATAACAAGGAATTAACTATTGATACACATAACAACTTGGATGAATCTTCAAAGAATTATCCTACATTAAAAAATACCAATCCCAAAAGGTAACACACTGTATAGTTTCATTTATGTAACTTTCTTAAAATTACAAAACTGTAAAAATGGAGAACAGATTAGTAGTTCCCAGAGTTAGAAATAGGTGGGAGGGAAAGGAAGATAGGAGAGAAGTAGGTGGCTATACAAGGGCAAAATAAGAGATCTTTGTGGTGACGGAAATGTGCTGCATCTTTTTTTTATCAATCAATCCTGTTTATTTTTTGTATGTTAAGGGTTTTTTTTAATTTAAATTCTCAGTTAGTTAACATACGTGTAATATTAATTTCAGGTGTGCACCAGAGTGACTCAACATTTCTGTACAACACCCGGTGCTTATCAAGCAAGTGCCCTCCTTGATTCCCATCTTCTATTTCACCCATTCCCCCCCCCCCCCACCTCCTCGCTGGTAACCATCAGTTTGTTCTCTATAGTTAAGAGTCTCCTTCTTGGTTTGCCTCTCTCTCTCTTTTTTCCCTTTGCTCATTTGTTTCTTAAAATCATATGGTATTTGCCTTTCCCTAACTGACTTATTTTGCTTAGCATTATACTCTCTAGCTCCATCTATGTTGTTGCAAGTGGTAAGATTTCATTCATTTTTATGGCTGAGTGATATTCCATTGTATATACATACCACATCTTCTTTATTCATTTGTCAGTCAGTGGACACTTGGGCTGTTTCCATAATTTAGCTGTTGTAGATAATACAGGTATAAACATCAGAGTGCATGTATCCCTTTGAATTAGTATTTTTGTATTCTTTCGGTAAATACCTTGTAGTGCAATTGCTGGATCATAGGGAAGTTCTATTTTTAAGTTTCTGAGGAACTTCCATACTGTTTTCCATAATGGCTGCATCAGTTTGCATTCCCACCAACAATGAAAGAGCGTTCCCCTTTCTCCACATCCTTGCCAACACCTGTTTCTTGCATTGTTGATTTTAGCCATTGTGACAGGTGTGAGGTGATATCTCACTGTAGTTTTGATTTGTATTTCCCTGATGATAAGTGATGTTGAGCATTTTTTCATGTGTCTGTTGGCTATCTGTCTTTGGAGAGATGTCTGTTCATGTCTTCTGCCCATTTTAAAATTGGATTATTTGTTTTTTGGGTGTTGAGTTGTGCAATTTCTTTATATATTTTGGATAGTAACCCTTTATCAGATATGTCATTTGCAAATATCTACTCCCATTCTGCAGGTTGCCTTTTGGTTTCATTGATTGTTTTCTTTGCTGTACAGAAAACTTTTCTTTTGATGTAGTCCCAATAGTTTATTTTTGCTTTTATTTCCCTTGCCTTAAGACATATCTAGAAAAATGTTGCTACAGCCAATGTCAGAGAAATTACCTTATGTTCTGTCTTCTAGGATTTTTATGGTTTCAGGTCTCATAGGTCTTTAATCCACTTTGACTTTATTTTTGTGTATGGTATAAGAAAGTGGTCCAGTTTCATTCTTTTGCATGTAGCTGTCCAGTTTTCCCAACACCATTTGTTGAAGAGACTGTCTTTTTCCCATTGCATATTCTAGTCTCCTTTGTTGAAGATTAATTGACCATAGGTTTATTTCTGGGTTTTCTATTCTGTTCCATTGATGCTATGTGTCCTTTTTTTTTTTTCCCAGTACCATACTGTTTTGATAACTACAGCTTTGTAATATAACTTGAAGTCTGGAATTGTGATGCCTACCATTTTATTTTTCTTTTTCAAAATTTCTTTGTCTATTCAGGGTCTTTTGTGGTTCCACACAAATTTTAGGATTGTTTCTTCTACTTCTGTGAAAAATGGTGTTGGTATGTTGATAGGGATTGCATTAAATCTATAGATTGCTTTGGGTACTTCAGACATTTTAACAATATTTTCTTCTAACCCACGAGCATGGAATGTCTTTCCATTTCTTTGGGTCATCTTTAATTTCTTTCATCAGTGTTTTATAGTTTTCAGAGTACAGGTCTTTCATCTCTTTGGCTAAGTTTATTCCTAGGTATTTTATTATTTTTGGTGCAATTGTAAACGGGATTGTTTTCTTAATTTCTCTAACTGCTACTTCATTATTAGTGTATAGAAATGCAAGAGATTTCTGTACATTGATTTTGTGTCCTGCAATTTTACTAGTTTTGTAGCCTCTGACATTAGTAGCTTTTTGGTGGAGTCTTTAGTGTTTTCTGTATGTAGTATCATGTCATCTGCAAATAGTGACAGTTTTACTTCTTCCCTACCAATTTGGATGCCTTTTATTTCTTTCTCTTGTCTGATTTCCGTGGCTAGGACTTCCAGTACTATGTTGCATAAAAGCAGTGAGAGTGGACATCCTTGGAAAAGCTCTCAGTTTTCCCCCATTGAATATGATGTTCACTGTGGGTTTTTTATATAAGGCCTTTATTTTATTGAGGTATGTTCCCTCTAGACCTTCTTTGTTGAGGGTTTTTATCATGAATGGATGTTGTACTTTATCAAATGCTTTTCTGCATCTATTGAAATAATCATATGGTTTTTATCCTTTTTCTTATTGATGTGATGGATCACATTGATTTGTGAATATTGAACCCCCCTTGCATCCTGGGAATAAATCCCACTTGATTGTGGTCATTTTTTTTTTTTTTTTACTGTATTGGATTCTGTTTGCTAGTATTTTGTTGAGTATTTTTGCATCTATGTTTATCAGAGACACTGGCCTATAGTTCTCTTTTTTTTATGGTATCTTTATCTGGTTTTGGTATCAGGGTATCTTGCCTCATAGAATGAAGTTGGAAGTTTTCTTTCCTCTTGTATTTTTTGGAATACTTTAAAAATAATAGATATTAACTCTTTTTAAAATGTTTGGTAGAATTCACCTGTGAAGCCATCTGGTCCTAGACTTCTGTTTTGGGGAGTTTTTTTGATTACTGATTCAATTTCATTGCTGGTAATCAGTCTGTCCAAATTTTCTATTTCTTCCTGCTTCAGTTTTGATAGATTATATGTTTCTAGGAATTTATCCATTTCTTCTAGATTGTCCAGTTTGTTGGCACACAATTTTTCATAATATTCTCTTACAATTATTTGTATTTTTGTAGTGTTGGGTTTTATTTCTCCTCTTTCATTTGTGATTTTGTTTATTTGGGTCCTCTCTTTTTTTCTTATTACTAATTTGTTTGTTTTTTTGTTTATTGATGAGTCTGGTGAGAGGTTTCTCAATTTGGTTGATCTTTTCCAAGAACCAGCTCCTGGTTTCATTGATCTGTTCTATTTTTTTTTAGTTTCTCTATCATTTATTTCTGCTCTAATCATTATTATTTCCTTCCTTCTGCTCGTTTGGGGTTTTGTTTGTTCTTCCTTTTCTAGTTCCTTTACATGTAAGGTTAGGTTGTTTCTTTGAGATTTTTCTTGCTTGTTGAGGTAAGCCTGTCTTGTGATCAACTTCCCTCTTAGAATCACTTTTGTTACATCCCAAAGGTTTTGGTTCATTGTGTTTAATGTGATGCATCTTTAATGGGTCCACATCAATATCTTGGTTGTGATAATGTATAACAGTTTTGCAAGATGTTATAATTTGGGGAAAACTGGGTAAAAGTTACATGAGATCTCTATATTATTCCTTACAACTGCTTGTGAATTATCCCCAAATTAAAATTAATTTTTAAAAAGTGTCCAGTAGAAGTCACCAAAATTAAGGTTTATAACGTCAAATTGCTACTGAAAATTACTTATTTTCAAATTTTGGAGTGAAAATTATGTTTCCTACAGGTATTTGGGGTTAGGACAATTTCCATTTAAGGTAATTTCTTGCTGTCAGTTACTTCTCCCATTCTGTATTAGAGAAATTCTTTCAGTGTCATTTGTAAAAGTCATTAACAGTCTGCAATGATGCAGTGATAAATTCTGGTTTTATATTCAATTATTAAATACTCATAAATACTCAATTATTAACTACTCATATAAATGATTATGGTATCCTTTTGTCCAAGCATATTTATTACTATTATGTTGCCCAACAATAAATATTATATTTTTGGTCAATTTGTGAAAATATTTGCAGTGTTACTATGTTTCCATAAAATGAAACTCTAGTAAGTAATGTAGCAGGAATCATAATGAATAATCTCTAGTAGTTTTTTGCAGAAGCCATCTGTAGTGTGGTGAGCTTTTTATTAAAGACAGTTTTTAGTGGAATCTGAGATTACCAATGATAAATGTACTGTTGCCTTGGCATTGGGAGATTCCAGATTCACTACTTGATTATTGTATGGAGTCAGCCATTAAACTGAATGCTTGAGTCAAATTACAAAGACACAGCTATAAAGATAGAGATATAGATCCTGATTACCAGGAAGTAGACTCCTACAGGCAATGACTGATAAACTAGGATGAGTACATACTGATCTTATATAGAAATAAAATAACAAGAATAATAAAAGAGCATGAAAGAGTGACTACAATCAATACTTAAAAATTTTAGCTTTTATTTATTTATTTTTTTTTTTAAAGATTTTTATTTATTTATTTGAGAGAGAGCACATGAGAGAGGGGAGGGTCAGAGGGAGAAGCAGACTCCCTGCTGAGCAGGGAGGCCGATGCGGGACTCGATCCAGGGACTCCAGGATCATGACCTGAGCCGAAGGCAGTCGCTTAACCAACTGAGCCACCCAGGCGCCCAAAATTTTAGCTTTTAAAAATAATTACGGATCATTGCATTGTGGAGTTAAGTAACATTAAAAGAATATTCAGTTGGAAACAATATTTTATATATTTTAACTATATTAAAAGATGGATAATTTCCAACATTGGTAGGGAAATGGGTGCACACACGTTTGTGGGAATATTAATTTTATCACAGATTTTTTGGAGAGAAATTTGGTAATAAATAATAAAATATAAAATTTTCCATAGTCTTTGGCTCAGTTGTGGCTCTTGTAGAAATCCAGTGTAAAGAAACAATCATGCACAAGGATAAATAAATATATTCACTATGCATCATTTATGATCATGACTAACCAGAAATAATAAATAATGGAATGATTGGACAGATTATATTATATTCACACCCGGGCACATTATACAGTCATTGAAGAAGCAGATCAATATGAATTCCTAATTTTAGGGGCAAGGGAATTGTTTCCCTTTTTACTTTATATGTTCCTCTGTTATTTGAATATAGTTTCATCAAACATATTACTTCTGTAATTTTTAATGTAAATTAAATGACATATATGATAGATAAATAAATCATGGTCACTGAAATAGAACTAGCACTGTGAAAATTATGGAAAGATTTGCATATTTTTGTGGAAAATAAGCTTGCTAAAGTAATTTTTACAATAATTTTCCAATTAACTACTATTTGCTAGCACAATTATGAGGACAATTATGTGTGAGTAAAACTTAGATACTGCTCAGCTTAAGATTTCAAAATTTTAAGTGGATTTAAGAGTGTCTATGAATGTATCTTGTCACTTGTGGTTTTTTTCTTTAATCAGATATCAAAGACATGTAAAATAAGACCTAAACTTTCCTAAACATCTGAGAAAAAGTACTGTTACCAAAAAAGAGGTGAACATGAGTAATGAATATGTGGGCATTGAACTGGACATTGAACAATTTCCATATACAAAGTACATTTTGTATTAGCAATGGAATTAAAAGTTTTTCACTATGTTTAGGTTAAAAAATAAATATGATTCATGTTTCAACTTGTTTATTTGAATAAATCTTTAGAGGAAAAAGTAAGTATTTCAAAGATTGACATTAAACTCTTTACCATATCATAGATTTCTCAGGACTTTGTTTTTCTCCCCTTAAAAAAAGGGGGGGATACTAAATCAGTGGTGAGCAAACTGTTGCACAAGGTCAAATACAAAAAAAAAAGTATTTGTAGGCTAAAGTTTTAGCAAGCAATGGAAATTATATCTTTTAAAATCAGGAAATACAGTAATTATCACTGGACTTAAGCAGACCTTCATTGATTTGTTGTCACTTGAGGGTTTCAAAATGTTTGCCAATTTTCCAAAAATGGAAATAAATGATGCATACTGTAGTATCCAATTATAATGTTGTACTATGAACAAAAGTTGTTTCTGAAAATAATTCTGAAACAAAATTATTTTATAATCTGTGTGATGGCTAATTTTATGTGTCAACTTGGTTGGGCCATGGTGCCCAAATATGTGGTTAAACATTATTCTGGATATTTCTATGAAAGTGCTTTTAGATGAGGTTAACATTTAAATTGGTGGACTTTGAGTAGAGCAGATTGCCCTCCATAGCGTAGATGGGCTTCATTCAATCAGTTGAAGGCTTGAAGAATAAAAGACTGAGCTCCCAAGCATGAGAGAATTCTGCAACACTCTGAACCTGAATAGCAACATCTGCTTTTCCCTGAGTTTCCAGCCTGACAGTCTTTGGATTTAAACTGTAACATTGGCTTTTCTCTGGGTTTCCAGCCTGCTTGCCCATCCTGCAGCTTTTGAACTTGACAGCTTCCATAATTACATGAGCCAATTCCTTAAAATAAATCTTTATATATATATATATATATATGTAAATCTCTTATACACACACACACAGACACACACTCATGCACACACATCCTATTGGTTCTGTTTCTCTGAAGAACCCTAACTAATACAATCTGCTTAGTTTTCTCAAAGTGTTTTTATTTTATTTTATTTTATTATGTTATTTTAATCACCATACATTACATCATTAGTTTTTGATGTAGTGTTCCATGATTCATTGTTTGCATATAACACCCAGCGCTCCATTCAATATGTGCCCTCTTTAATACCCATCACCAGGCTAACCCATCCCCCCATCCCCCTCCCCTCTAGAACCCTCAGTTTGTTTCTCAGAGTCCATAGTCTCTCATGGTTCGTCTCCCCCTCCGATTTCCCCCCCTTCATTTCTCCCTTCCTACTATCTTCTTCTTCTTCTTTTTTTAACATATAATGTATTATTTGTTTCAGAGGTTCAGGTCTGTGATTCATCAGTCTTACACAATTCACAGCACTCACCATAGCACATACCCTCCCCAATGTCTATCACCCAGCCACCCCATCCCTCCCACCCCCCCATTCCAGCAACCCTCAGTTTGTTTCCTGAGATTAAGAATTCCTCATATCAGTGAGGTCATATGATACATGTCTTTCACTGATTGACTTATTTTGCTTAACATAATACCCTCTAGTTCTATCCACGTCGTTGCAAATGGCAAGATTTCAATTTTTTTTGATGGCTGCATAATATTCCATTGTATATATATACCACATCATCTTTATCCATTCATCTGTTGATGGACATCTGGGCTCTTTCCATAGTTTGGCTATTGTGGACGTTGCTCCTATAAACATCAGGGTGCATGTACCCCTTCGGATCACTACATTTGTATCTTTGGGATAAATACCCAGTAGTGCAATTCCTGGGTCATACAGTAGCTCTGTTTTCAACTTTTTGAGGAATCTCCACACTGTTTTCCAGAGTGGCTACACCAGCTTGCATTCCCACCAACAGTGTAGGAGGGTTCCCCTTTCTCCACATCCCCGCCAACATCTGTCGTTTCTTGATTTGTTAATTTTAGCCATTCTGACTAAGTCAGACAAAGACCCCATCAAAAAGGAGAATTACAGACCAATATCCCTGATGAACATGGATACAAAAATTCTCACCAAAATACTAGCCCATAGGATCCAACAGTACATGAAAAGGATTATTCACCATGACCAAGTGGGATTTATTCCTGTGCTGCAAGGTGATACAGTACATTAATAAAAGAAAGAACAAGAACCATATGATCCTCTCAAAAGATGCAGAAAAAGCATTTGACAAAGTACAGCATCCTTTCTTGATTAAAACTCTTCACAGTGTAGGGATAGAGGGTACATACCTCAATATCATAAAAACCATCTATGAAAAACCCACAGCGAATATCGTTCTCAATGGGAAAAAACTGAGAGCTTTCCCCCTAAGGTCAGGAACACGGCAGGGATGTCCACTATCACCACTGCTATTCAGCATAGTACTAGAAGTCCTAGCCACAGCAATCAGACAACAAAAAGAAATAAAAGGCATCCAAATTGGCGAAGAAGTCAAACTCTCACTCTTTGCAGATTATATCAAAGTGTTTTTAATTAACTTTAAAATCATTTTCTCGTTGCAAATAAATTAAGCAGCAATCCTCATGCCTCACAGTCCCCATTTCAAGGTATCTCTCTGACTTAGTCAATAGCTCTCACTGATTGTTTAGTGACTCCATTCTTGAATCTTCTTTCTTTGCAGACCTGACTAAGTGCACCCAAAGTATTAAAGACCACAGAGTTCCCAAGTGGGCCAATGAACCTGAGTTTTCCGTCTGACAGATTAGGCTATATGTGGCTAGGAGGCTTGGGTAGTTCATTTTTAAGGTTTCTCCCAGAGATATCCTATAGTCTATAATTCTAAATGTAGCATTTACTATAAATTGGGTGTATAGATGATTGTGCAAGTTGGAGCATGAAACTGAGTGGTGAACACTTGAAGCAATGTTGCTGTTGTGGGCACAGAATTTTTACTGGCTTTGGAAACATTGGTTTTCTCATAGTAATGATGATGTAACTCATGGTCAGGATGGTGATAAAAAGGGGCATTTGAGGTATTCATAGATAAAACCATGTGAGGACCCATGGTCATAAAGCAAGGGTACAATAGCTGCCAATGTTTATCATCCTTCAAATACAAAATTATGCTTCCTCTCATAGAATTCTAGAATTGGAAAAGATGTTATAGAGATGTTATTTCATTAAACCTCTCATTCTAGAGATTAAGAAATAATAGTCAAAGAGGTCAAATTACACTTCATCAGACCTACCAGGTCTTAAGATAAAAATGGTATTTGAGGATTAGGCACAGGAAGCATCAGAAGGCCCAAGCAAGCAGCAGAGTCTGGGGGCTTAGACTTATGTTTCATTCACCACAGTTGTATGAAGCATAAAGAGCAAAGCTGATTTATGAACTGTCAGCTAAGTATGAGTATGCAAGCTAAAAGTGGATTGGGACTTCCTTATAGCCCCTCTCCATGGTGACCTTGAAAGACATTAGTTGGGGAAAATCTTCTCAATAGGCAGAGCTCTAGGTGGTACAACTGATATTCCTCTTTTGGTGGAAAGAAAATAGCCCAGGATTAAAATCTATGTAAATTCATGGGTGACAAATAGCTTGGAAGGAAAAAGTTGGGAAGATCAGGGACAAAAATGTCTGCAGTCAAGATTTGTGGATGGACTCATGGGAGTGGGCATAAAGTGTGAAGATCTTTGTATTGCATGTTTGTGTCCACAAGAGAACATCTACCCTAGAACAGGCATTAAACAAAGCAGAGTAGACAACATGTCAGCCAGTCCATGTTAGCCAACTCTCCCTGTCATCAGAGACCCCAGTGTTTGAACACTGGGTACAAAGAAACAAAGTAACTATGGTGTCAAGGATGGAGGCTGTGCATGGGCCCAGCTATATGATCTCCCATTTACTAAGACTGATAGAACTTCTGCCACTGCTAAATGACCCAACAGTTAGCAAGAGAGACCAATGCTAACCCCCAAATAAGCACCGTTCCTTCAAGACGCCAAGCAACCATCTACTGGCAAGCTGAATATACTGGACTCATTCCATCCTAGAAGAGACCTCCATTCATTTTGGATTAGCACTTTTTGAATCTACACATATTCTAGGTATGGATTTGCCTTTCCTGTTTGAAGAACCTCAGATGGCATCATTATCTGTGGGATTACAGAAAGTTTAATTCATCCACATGAATTCCCAATAACATTGCATCAGACTAAGGTAGTGTTTTTAACCAGGGGTGATTTCCCCCCGGGGACATTTGGCAAAGTCTGGGAACACAGATGGTTGGCACAACTGGGAGGATGCTACTGACATCTAGTGGCTAGAGGCCAGAGTTGCTGCTAAACATCCTACAACGTATAAGATAGTTCCCCGTAACAAAGACTTATTTCACCCCAAATGTCAATATGCCACTGTTCAAAAACTCTGGACTAAGAGACTCTATGGCAAAGGAGGTGCAACAGTGGGCCCACAACCCGAAGATCCACAGGTCCTGTCGCATACCAGCGGGCACTGAAGAGCAATAGAATAGCTTACATTGTCACAGATAAGGCTCAAAAATGAAACCATGCAAGGATAGGGAGTCATCTTCCAGGACACAGTATATACTCAAATCAATGACTACTATATGGTGCTATGCCTCATTAGTTAGAATACATGGTGCCAGGAGTCAAAGGGTGAAAGTAAGAATGACCCATAGGGAATTTCTGCTTCCTTTTTCAGAAATTCTGACCTCTGTGTGTTTAGTGGTATTTGCTCCTAAGGTGGAAAACACCCACCATGGAAATGCAAAGTACGATTTATGCCTGTGTACTTCATATTCCTCGTCCTAAGGAACCAATGTCAAGGACAGGAGCACCATATTGATAGAGGCAATTGGTCTGAACATCAGGAGGAAGGCTGTTATGACACATTGGGGACAGGGAGGAATATGTTTGGTATATGGTTATCTCTTAGTACTTTGTTGCCCAGTTTCGATGGTAAATGGACAAATATAGTAGCCACAGTCTCAAAGGGGCTTAAGGACTTGGGGTTTAGGCAATCAGATATGACTTTGGGTTGCCCTACCAGCTAAGCCACTAAGACCAACACAGGTACTAACTGTAGGAGAAGAGTATCTAGGATAGATTGTGGAATAAGGAGACAATAACTTATCACAGCTGTAACTGTGAGAGCTGGAGTTTTCTCTGTTAATTCTCCTCTAATAAGTTTACTGTAGGAAAACCAATCACCAGAGTCCTGGAGGAATGATGTTTGGGGCTTAGGTAAAGCAAGAGGAGCAAAGACATGTAAAAGTGGACAGTAATGGATGCTGGGTTACCCTGCCGGGATTACTCTTCCAAGAGGAAGGACTAATTCCCTTAACTGTTGAGTGTGTTGCTGGCTGATATCTCTGGGCTTTGCTCTCCCCTGAAGAGAGGCACATTGGATGAGATCACTCTTTCTCCAGAGGGCGAGATGCATCCCCAGATTGGTTGAAGGCCGGGTCCCCTTTCCCCAACTCAGGATGTATCTAAAGGACATTTCCGACCCCAGGGCTCCCCTTGGGCTTGCCCTATGTGTTGTTACTGCACTGCAGCTCAGCTTTTCCCTTGGCCCAACTCTGCTTCCTTACCATCCTGCACAGGTGTTGATCCTGACAGCAATCCCCTCAAAACTTTGTGTAGACTAAGCTCCATCTCCTAGGCAACTTTCTGGGGAACCTGACCTGCAACATTAGTACATGCACTGCAGTCCAGGCCCTCAAGATATAGTGAAAGTATGCTGCTTAAACTTGCCAGAACTTTCCTTCTTCCTTGAAAGCTTACCTTCCAATGTCTGTTCACAGACGCACAGCATTCCCTTCCTCGCTTTTGCCTCTTCTCTTTCATGTTTGGGGAAGTTTTCTGCTAGAAGCCAGAATGGCAATTGTTAGAACGGGAAAGAAAAGCACATAAAAGGCTGTCCTTTCTTACTTCATTTTTATCTGCAGCAAGTACCCTGTGATAAAAAGATTGAAAGGAATTGCGATTAGTCTAGTCCATCAAATATTTGGCCTGAAGCATTTTTGTTTATGAAATGCAAAACTCACCTTGATCTAGGCTCAAATTTACCAGTGCTCCTTCTTTTTTCTTCTTTCAAACACACTGACTTTATGTCAATCTTGATTTTAGTCACCTTCAAGAAGACTCTAACTTTGATTCGTTTGTCCAACAGCAGTGTCAGGTTCCTACGTTTGTCTTTTCTCTTCTTGTGCCTCAGCCTCTGTTGGGGGTGGGAGTGGAGGGGGGGTGGCTGAAGTGAAGGGTCAGTGTCAAATGTCAGCTGAAGAACAAATGGATAAGCTCAGTAATAGTATAACCCACTTGAAATGATAGTCAAATTCCTTATTGGCCAGACCTGAGTTCTAAATATCTCCATTCAGCAAATAAACTCAGGCGATTCCCTTAAGTGCACATTTCTATGGGGAAAAAAATCAGAAAAAGTTATATTATAATTGAGATCATTTCTTTAAGTGCTTAATAAAATTCACCAGTGAAACCATCTGAGCCCAGCATTTTCTTGGAGGTAAGGTTTGGCTTTTTAATTGAGATATAATTGACATGCATTTTATTGGAAGTTTAGATGTACAACATAGTAATTTAATATATGCATATGTTGCAAAATGATCACTACAATGAATCTAGTTAACATCTATCACCACACTTAGCTTTTAGCAACTTACAAATATACAATACAGTACTATTAACTATAGTCACCATACTGTACATTACATTCCCAGTACTTATTTTATACCTGGAAGTTTGTGCTTTTTTTTTTTTTTAATTTTATTTATTTATTTGAGAGAGAGAGAATGAGAAAGAGCACATGAGAGGGGGGAGGGTCAGAGGGAGAAGCAGACTCCCTGCTGAGCAGGGAGCCCGATGCGGGACTCGATCCCGGGACTCCAGGATCATGACCTGAGCCGAAGGCAGTCGCTTAACCAACTGAGCCACCCAGGCGCCCCTGTGCTTTTTGATTACCTTTTAATTATGACATCCCTACAGACATAACTGTATGCAAACAGACTATTCCACTTTTTTCTTTCATTTTAATCAGTTTGGTTTGTTGTTTTTCTCAAAAAAACGTTTACCCCTTTCATCTGATTTAATTTTTTTTCATGAAACTTACCACAATATTTAATGTTTCATTTTTTCTTGTATAGTCAAATTTTCACCTGCATCATTTATAATCAGCCAAAAAACTTCCTCTAGTATTTCTTGTAGCGCATATCTGCTGCAGATCAATACTTTCCCAGGTTAACAGGTTTATATTTTTCTTTAGTAAGTTTAAAGATGTCGTTCCAGTCTTCTGACTTTCACTGTTTCTGATGAGGGGTGAGCCATCTTACTGTGGATCCCTATATTTAAGGTATATTTTCTTCCTGTTCTTTTTATATGCTATTTGACTTTGACTTTCAGCAGTTTAAAATCATGTGCCTGTGGGGTTTTTTCCCCCTGCTTGGTGGTTGCTTATATTCTTATAATTATGGGTGGATTTTTAAATAAAATTTTGAAATTTTCCAACCAATATTTCCCCAAATAATTTTTCTGCCCCATACTCCCTCTTCTTCTCTCTTTCTAAGACTCCAGTTACACAACTGTTAGTTCATCTGCTGCTTTTGTACAGGTCACTGATGTTTTGCTTTTGATTTTTAAAGTAATTTTTGTGCTAAATTTGCTCATGATTATTAATTATTCTGATAGAAAAATCCAAAAAAATCAAAAGATAAACAGTATCAACAAATTCATATTGTACTGTTGGAAGTGGAAGGTTTTTTCTTTTCTTCCAAAGTTTGTACCTCATTTTCTTTTTTATGTCTTATTGTCTTGGCCAGGACTTGCAGTTTGTATTGAGCAAAAGCAAGGATAATAAGCATTTTTATCTTTAATCTCATCTTAAGGGGACGATATCTAAAATTTCACCATAGGGAAACAGTTTCCTAGGTTACTGAAAGATATCTTTAATCAACCTTAGAGAGTTTCCTACTTTTAGTGTTTTGCTGTTTTAAGTAAATTTTGAAATTTACTGCTTTTGCTTTTCTTCACCTCTTGGGAAAATATGGGACAGTCTTCACAAATGCTACTCTCCAAACATTTCAAAACGTCTCCATTTCTAAATACATGTAGGATTGTACTTCCTTGTCCCCTGGAAGTCAGGTTGGCTGTGTTATGTGCTTTGGCTTATGGTGTGAGCAGAAGAGATATATGTCTCTTATGGGCAGAAATCTTCAAAGCCAGCGTGTTGTAGCTTGCCAGTTTCCCTTCTTCTGACTTAGTGATTGTGTAAGCATGTGTAGAGAAGGAGATTCCACCAGCCTGGATCCCTCAATGACTATGATGAGCAGAATCTTTTTGCCAGTGTTCAGTGGATGGGTAACCTGAGAAAAATTCATTTTTATCATGATCTGCTTCTCAGATATTAAGGTTGTTTATTCATGTAGAGTAACCTAAGCTAATCCTTTATTTTTCTTTTTATGCTAAGCCATTCTTTCATTGAAGATACTTACACTTGATAATAATGTATTACTTATTAATTTTCTTTTATTTCATAGCTTCCTCTCAAAGATAAGACTATACTTGGTGTACCTAATAGGCAAAACCGGGTAAGCAATGCAGCTTAGGGAATATCTTTTTAAAAATTTTTTTTTTCTCCCAAGTTGAATATAGTCCCTATCCTTAGGGAATAATAGCCAGACAGTTTATTAGAAAAAAGTAAAAAAATTCTGAAAGACAATTCTACATGTGCTATGGGAACTTGGAGCAAAAAGAAGAAGAAATCTTTTCTAGACAGAGTGATCTTGAAAGGCTTTCTGGAAAAGGTGACATTTAAATTGAGCTTGAAGGGTGAACAGAGTTATGCTAGAGAAATTCTAGGCAGGGTCCATTAACTAAATATATTATGAGGGAAGTTAAACAAGCCATATTAGTGGAACAGCAAGTTATACAGTTTGCCTTACTTATAATAAACAGCAGAGTTCATCTGTAGGAGTGTGAATTTGATTCTATAGGCATCAAAGATTTTTGAATAAGGGAGAAATTTTTTTGTTTTAAGAAGATGATTAATATTGGCATAGGATGAATTGCAAGAGGTGGGTACTAGAGGTCATGAGAGTTTGGGACGGGCAAGGAGTTTTCATTGTTGAGGTGAGACAGTGAGGGCCTCGACAAGGGGATGGAAAGGAAGGAACAGCTTTGAGTTTTGTTGAGCCACATGGTTTACAGGTGTATTTGTCTATGACTTAGCACTTGAAAACCTAACATTCTTCATTTCTGTATATCGTGAGCCATTTAAATAGAGTCTGTAACAAGAGACACCTTTATTGGATGACCACCTCAAACGTATTAATTTATATTATTGACTCAGTAGGCTAATGTTTAACACTAAAGCCAAAAGTGAAAACACAGATGCTTAGAGAAAGAAAAGTTGGCAGCACAAACCTCTGGGAATTAGGTAGAGTGTTTTTTGTTTGTTTATTTGTTTGTTTTTGCCTAATGTTGTACAAAAGGCAGTTGTGATTCAGGTACATTTGTTTATTCTGATGGAAAAAAATCCTCCCACTGAAACAAAAGTACCATTATAAAGAGCTAGACGTAATCAACAGCACCCTACTTTGCCATGTCTTGCATGACCGGAAGGGGGTCCCATTCAGGAACTGCTGATCAGACTTTTTTGTCTTCTTATTTTAAAAGGTATTTTGGGAACTGTGATATTTTTCCATGTTCGAAAGCATCATTTGTCCAGGGGAGAAGGGTTGGGCATCAAGCATAGGGGAGTTTTGGGGTTTCTAAAGCGGTCACTTTGAGAGTCATTTCATAATATATTTGTCGGTATGTCTTTCTTCCAGTTCTGGTTTTGTTACCTTCTCTCTGTTTCAATGTAAACAGTGGTGCAAAGGGAGCTATCTTCCTGCTGCTCAAAATAACTACTTAGTTGGGTAAAATTTATAATGTTGAATTCTACTTTTAGCCAGGAAATGCAAACAAAGCTTGGAGACTGCTTGTTCCCTGACCCCAAATTCATTCCATGTTGCTATAGCATCACCCCTGAGAAAATGGGCCAGCCTGTTTTCCTCTCCATAGACGCACTCAATGGGCTTTTGTCAGCTCTTGAATTATAGCATTAAAATTTAAACACCAGGGATTTAATGGAGGATTATTATGACACTCCAGTGCATTCTTTCTGTTGCCATTAGCAACAACCCACGGATGAAATAAAATAATTGTTTTAAGAGATGCTGTTTTCCTAAAAGATGAAGGATCTATCTCACATTCTTGGAGTTTTATAAACAGGTTTGTGTGGGACCATTACCATGAGAAGAGTACTGGTAGTATATAATACCAATCCAATGATTGAGGGTACTTTTTTTTTCTTTTGGTTCACCAATCTACAAAAGCAAAAGATATTTTCACAGGCCCCAGAAGATGAACTTCAATCTGTTGCTCCCAAACACATTCTCCACTGTCTGGAAGACGTGCAAAGGCTATGGTACAGCGTTCTCCATCTCAAATCCTTCAAAGTGCTGTGGGAATAAAAGAATCCCCGCCAAAAGCCCCAGAGAGATCTGTCTGTCTGTATGGTATGGTAATGACTGAGGCTAGTCCAGATAGGATTCTGGGAGAAACTCAGCTATTGAAACCTAATGAATGGAACAGAGAATTTCTTGTTACAATACTATTTGTTTCTTCGATTGGTCATATCCTTGGACCTAAGAAGACATCAAAATAAATAATAAAAGCAAGGTATTGTTGGATTGGTCTTTGAATTTTCAGACGGTCATATAATCTGTGCAATTTTCTTATAGGGAATTTTGCATCTAGATTTATTTTTTTCTACCAGCCATTTGCCTACTAATTGTGTGACATTTTTACTTCTTCCCTGTTCTAATGTCAGCATCCAGGTTTAGACTCAGGATTGTATTTTTCTTTTCAGCAACAGAGATTACAACAACTTTTGTTGCTCTCCCAGCTACCAAGTTATGGATATATCTTTTCTTTAAACATAATCAAAATATTTCTAATTTTTCTGGTCTTTGGAAAAAATTTAAGTTCATTGTATAAATAATGCAAAATGAGTAACAGGCAGGAAATAAATCGTCCTTTGGATTTTCACCACCCAGAGATAATACTTCTTAACCTAAGTGTGATTCTCCATATATAGCAATGAAAATAAGTCTTATTTTCCCCAAAGACTTTTCAGGGTTCCCCTGGTCTCTTCCCAGAGGCAACTCTATTACCAGTGTCTTGTGTTTTCTTTCACAGGTTGTCCACACAAACATCTCTATATGTGCTATTTTTGCATGAAAATGATAAATTTTACATTTTTCAATGCCTTGCCTTCTTATGTAATGATAAATCTTGAAACCAAATTTGTATGGGGGACCATAGAGGTGATATTGTTGTGGGACCAGAGGGCTTGGGGTTTGAGGGAGGAGTGGAAGGGATTTGCCTTAAGGTTGCCTGTCTAAGCAAGCACATTGTTATTTGTTAGATTGTATGTAGCTGATCGATAAATGGAAAAGGTTATGAACCATTTTCTTATTCACACCTTACATAACACTGAGAAAATACTGTCCATAAAAACAAAAAGTTACTAACATCATTTTTACTTGTCATGTTTTGGGATAATTTGACATGGTTTGTATGGAACAATTAATTTAGCTGTCTAGTCCCTAAATTAGAGACTTTTTAATAGTTCCTTGTCATTTGCTATAAGAAACAATGTTGCAATAAACACCCCTACAGACATAACTGTATGCAAACATACCAATATACTTGTACTCTAAATTACTAGAAATTGAATTACTTAGGTCAAAACATAATGTATATAGATTCACCATCAGGGTACCAGACCAGGCATTTAGGAGAACCTCTGTGAATTGAGGGCCCCTTTGAACCAATGGTGTGACTTTGGAAAGCACACTGGGAAATGAAATTTCCCCTCATATCAAGCTGAGTGGTAGCCAGGCCAGGCTGACTGTGCTCCTGAATATATAATTTTCACCTGACAAACTTGGCTAATTAGGCTATTCTCACCATGCGAGTCACTGAGTTCCAGTTGACCCACCCAAAAAATGGGACTATTAAGCCAGAGGGTCACAAGGCTTCCATGGATCCAGTGTTCAGCTTTGCCAAAAGCCCAGTAGCAAGCTATAACTGGTTTCAAAAAGCCATACGTGGTAGCTATGACAGAGAGGTGATGAGTCTGAAACCCCAATGTCCCTCAGGATAGAGGCTGCCTCCCTTTGCCAGAAACCCCAATTGCCTGAAACTTGTCAATGAAACTTGACCTCAAAGGTGTCATTAGGTTTGTGTGTTCTATCAGCACTTATCTATATGTGGTTTCCATGATTAGGAGAATCCCCGTAGCACTTTTGGGATGAGGAAGTGCATTCAGATATAAAAGCAACAAGAACAGTACATTGAATTGGTCCAAATTTCTCAATGTCCAAAGTCCTATTAGCTTCTTTTTCCCACTGTGAAACCTGCCCAAACTCCATTCACTGAAGTTGGGTGCCCACTCACCCCACAAGACTGGGTAAGATAGTGACTTGGACAGTTGTATCCAGCAGAGTTGCCCAGCATAATGAATGAGACTGATGTGTATGACCTTTGGCCTCTTTTGGGGACAGGAAGACCTCTCTGTATAGCAGCTGAAATCAGAACAGAAAGGGAGAGAGTAATCAGAGGGTATGGAGGGATAAAGGGGCTCCATGCCAGTAAAAGAAGTATTGCATTCAATTTGAGCAGGTTTTAAGCATATACTAGCTTATAGTTCAATAAAAAGAACTTCTAATGATTTTGGTCTGCCCAAAGCTCTGTGTCGAGAAGCAAAGTCCTCAGTGCTGACACCAGGTTTTTGGCTTTGGTGCCTCTTTGGTTCATCAGTTGTAGCCTCATTACCTTTTAGCTGAGGCTGTAATCCTTGCTGTCCCATTGTTACGGTAACATTAGCTCATCTATCCTCCCAGAGGAGAGTGAGCAATAACCAAGACACCATTTGGGTAGCTTGGTTCAATTCTACCTCTCACTGCTCTAAACATTTATTAACAGGCAAGACAGGAGGGGCTTTACCACACCATCTCCCCCTTGCCCAGCATTTGCTGTCAGATCCTAGAGAGTCTTGTCACATTCCCAGATCCGGGGATGTCCTTTCTCTTCCAGAAGTCAGCATCCCCTCCTTGTAACCAAAACTGTTAAAGAATTGTGCAGGGTCTGATATATTCTCTTACTTGCAAGTTAACAAGTTAGAATTTGTATGGGGGGGGAGTATAGGGGTAATATTCTCATAGGACCAGAGGGGTGGGGCCTTGATGGAGGAGACTAAGGGACATCTTGATAAGTATGATAAGCAACACAAACATCAACCTATTTTTGAGAGTTCCTTTTGCTCCCAAGTCCTATGGAGGTGACATAGATGGCCCAGATGTAGCCTACATATGCAGTACTTTGCATTCCTGGTGAGGAACCCTTAGCATAAAGAATGTCAATATTTATAATGAGCAGTAAGCATGTCTGCTCTTTAATCAAAAGGGAGATAATTATCTTTATAATAGCAGACAGTAAGCATGCCTGCAATTTGTTCCAGGGGGAAATACTATCTCTATCATTCAAAGTTGTTCATTATACAAACATCCTTAAAAAGATAGTCCAGAAGAAAAAAATCAATGCCTCTATTCCTAAGATGTTTCAAACTGTGAGACCCATGGAAAATTGTTTCCCAACACATTCCATATTTGGATATACTTAAATGTATTCAACTTCCCACTCTGCACTCCCCCATTTGTAGCCATTCTTTTATTAAAAAGCACTACTGGGTATTTACCCCAAAGATACAAATGTAGGGATCCGAAGGGGTACGTGCACCCCAATGTTTATAGCAGCAATGTCCACAATAACCAAACGATGGAAAGAGCCAAGATGTCCATTGACAGATGAATGGATAAGAAGATGTGGCATACACACACACACACACACACACTGGAATATTATGCAGCCATCAAAAGGAATGAAATCTTGCCATTTGCAACGACACGGGTGGAACTGGAGGGTATTATGCTGAGCGAAATAAGTCAATCAGAGAAAGACATGTATCATATAACCTCACTGATATGAGGAATTCTTAATCTCAGGAAACAAACTGAGGGTTGCTGGAGTGGGGGGGGGTGGGAGGGATGGGGTGGCTGGGTGATAGACATTGGGGAGGGTATGTGCTATGGTGAGCGCTGTGAATTGGGTAAGACTGTTGAATCACAGACCTGTACCTCTGAAACAAATAATACATTATATGTTAAAAAAAAAAAAAAAGAAGAAGAAGATAACAGGAAGGGAAAAATGAAGGGGGGGAAATCGGAGGGGGAGATGAACCATGAGAGACTATGGACTCTGAGAAACAAACTGAGGGTTCTAGAGGGGAGGGGTGTGGAGAGATGGGTTAGCCTGGTGATGGGTATTAAAGAGGGCATGTATTGAATGGAGCACTGGGTGTTACACACAATGAATCATGGAACACTACATCAAAAACTAATGATGTAATGTATGGTGATTAACATAACATAATAAAAAAAAAGCAGTACCAACTGCTGTAATATTCCTTATGTATTATTTATTTCTATTGGATAATTTCCCAGGGGGAATGATTAGGTAGGAATAGATATATTTAATTTTAACATATTTTGCCTATTTTCTAGACCAAGAGGCTGTTAATAGTAACATTTTGAACAGGCGCGTCCAAGAATGACTCACTCCCTAATGTGGAAAAAAAAATAAATGGTAAGCTTCATATTCTTTAGTTTAATCTTTCCTAGAAAAGCAACTGAACACAGAAACTATAGAATTTAATTAGAACTTCTTGGTTTGTTTGGGCTGCTATAACAAAAGCAGACAGGGGGCTTATAAATGACAAATTTATTTTCCATGGTTCTGGAGACTGGCAAGTCCAAGGTCAAGGCGCTGAGTGATTTGGTGTCTGATGAGGACCTACTTCCTGGTTCCTAGAGAGTCAACTCTTCACTGTGTCCTCGCATGCTAGAAGAGATAAAGGAGTTTTCCATGTTTCATTTTATCAGTGCATTAATCCCATTCATGTGGGCTTCATCATGACCGAAGCACCTCCCCAAGTCTGACCTCCAAATACCATCACATTGGGAATTAGGTTTCCACATATGAATTTTGGAGGGACACAAACATTCAGTCTATAGCAAATTTAATAAAAAACCTTAAATGTAATGGTTAGACCATTGATATAGCTGTTTTGAGAAGAAAAAGCTCTCATATAACCATTATATTTTATCAGGACAATGAGAGGAGGCTAGGAAATATTTACATGCTTGTTTCCATAAAATTTAAAAGTCTACACTTAGCCTATATCTCATCATTATGAAATTTGAGTTTTTGTCTAAAGTTTATTTAAAAAGGACAAAGATTTTTTTCTTTATTAAGAGATTCTAAGGACTTTTATAATTCCAAGTATATTTTTTTAAATAGGATAGTACATTTATTAATGTTTCTTGTAAAACTGTATTCCCTTGTTTTTAGTTATGTTTCTTGTATGAGATTGAGGTTATCTGCTGGACATAATAATTAACTCACTCTAAGACCTCACTGATTTATTCATAACTGCCTTGGTAGTGGCTTGAACTTAGTAGCATCAAAAACACAGAATTTTTTTAAATAAAGAGTTATTTATTTATTTGAGAGAGAGAGCGCACATGCACGTGTATGCGGGGGGGAGGGGCAGAGGGATAGAGAGAATCTCAAGCGGACCCCCCACTGACCGAGGAGCCCAATGCAGGGCTTGATCCCACGACCCTGAGATCATGACCTGAGCAGAAGTCAAGAGCCAGAAGCTTAACCAACTGAGCCACCCAGGCACCCTCACACTAAGAATTTTTGTTTAGCTTTCTACTATTACCAAATCTTTCTTAAAATAAATTTTGTTATTTAACATATTCTATTATTTTTTTAAATTTTTCTTTATTTATTTGAGAGAGAGAGAGAGAGAAATCATGAGCAGGAGAGAGGGGCAGAGGGAGAGGGAGAAGTAGACTCCCCACTGAGCAGGAAGCCTGAAATTGGGCTCGATCCCAGGACCCAGAGACATCATGACCTGAGCTGAAGGCAGACGCTTAACCAACTGAGCCACCCAGGTGCCCTAACACACTCAATTCTAACAAGCAGTAACTATTCAAGTTTTTCCCCTTTAGAAAAATGTGTATCAGTAACAGGTACTCTCACTTAAAATTTTTACTCAACTAATTGGGTAAAAACAGGACTTTATTATTGTATTAATCCACTCTGACTTAAATTCAGGTCCTCATGATTTTTATTTATTTATGTCAGTCAAATATTATCTCTGATCAAAGATCATAGCAAAATGGAACTAACTGGCATTGATGAGAATCAATAGAATCAACAAACAATATAGATCTTATGGACTGCAGATATGAAAATTATGAGATGTAAGACATGTATAAAATATTTTAAAAATTGAGTGTAAAATATTTCTTAAACTAACAGGTGGAGTTCAACAAACTACAACTTCAAAGAATAAAAATATCACCTTCAAATTAAAAATTATAGGATGATCAGATTAACACAGATGAAAAATCAATAAGTAAACTGGAAGTTTCATCACAAAAATACTGAAAAATGCAGCACAAAGGCAAAAGAAAATGAAAATTTCTTTTTTTTTAATATTTTATTTCATTTATTTGAGAGAGAAAATGAAAGAGAGAGAGCACAAGAGCGGGGAGGGTCAGAGGGAGAAGCAGACTCCCTGCTGAGAAGGGAGCCCAATGCAGGACTTGATCCTGGGACTCCAGGATCATGACCTGAGCCGAAGGCAGTCACTTAACAAACTGAGCCACCCAGGCGCCCAGAAAATGAAAATTTCTTAAGAGAAGGGATGAGATAGGGAAAGTAGAATAAAAGGGCCTAAACTTTGTCTTAACAGAGTTTGAGACAAGAATAGAGTTCATGGAGCAGAGCTAACTTTTGAAAAGATAATGACAATTTTCCAGGAATAATGAAAGGTAAGAATTTATAGACAAAGGAAATATAGTGCATTCCAAATGGCATAAATAAAAATGAATCTATGACTATATATCTTTCATGAAAGTTTTAGAACTCCAGAGACAAAGAGAAGTTCATAAAGGCAACTTGAGAGAATAAACAGATTTTCTCAAAAACAAAAAATTGAACTAACAGTAAATGCCTTTTTAACAGAAATAACAGAAGCCAGGACAGAGTGAAATGATGAAATTGTCAACCTCGAATTAGATAACCAGCCAAACTCTCTTCAGTAACAAGGGCAAAATAAAGACATATTTACATAAATAAGAACTGAGAGTTTCTACCATTAGCAGAATTTCAGTTAGCCAACTTCTAAGGTGTGTTCTTCAACATAAAAGGAAATTACTTCAAAAGGAAGATCAAATATGCATAAAAGTAAAGAAATTGCACAAATATAAGTGTACAAAATAGTCAAGCTACTGAATTGTTCAAGAAAAACAGAAAGGAGATAGGGCTAAATAATATTTGTAGTGGAAAAGAGAACATAAAGATTAAAAAGATAATATCAGAATTCTATAAACCTTTTTTTTTTTTAAGATTTTATTTATTTATTTGGCAGAGAGAGACACAGCGAGAGAGGGAACACAAGCAGGTAGAGTGGGAGGGGGAGAAGCAGGCTTCCCGCTGAGCAGGGAGCCCGATACGGGGCTCGATCCCAGGACCCTGGGATCATGACCTGAGCCGAAGGCAGACGCTTAACGACTGAGCCACCCAGGCTCCCCACTATGAACCTTTAAATAGAAGAAAATTTTAAATTCTTGGGGAAAAAAAGTTGCACAACAAAAGAATAATCTTATAATAAGAAGAATTTAATAATTAGATTAAGAATAATCTGATGGGCTTTAGGATATTCTACCCCAAAATATGGCACATTGGCATATTAAATATTTTAAGCTGAAGGAGCTTGAGAAAATGGCAGAAGTGGGACAGTCTCTCTGACTTCCCCCCTCTTCTCCCCAAAACAGGTCATAAAACCCTCATGTGGGATGTGCCTTCCTTATACAGAGAGGAAAGAAGCATCCTTATCTCCAAAGACAAAGGAATGCCAGGAAGAATCCAAACATAGGATTTACTGTTTTCCCCAGTTTACTACAATTTCTTCAGATTCTTTAACCTATCATATTTCTACTGCCTACTCTTCATCAAACCTGCCATAAATGCACTCAATTCTTTTTTTTTTTTATCTTCATCTCTTTATGAAGGCTCCCATGTCACATAAAATTTATATTAAATAAATTTGTATGCTTTTCTCCTGCTAATCTGTCTTGGTCAGTTAAATTTTCAGACTTAGCTGGGGACCCTAAGAGGGTCAAGGAAAATCTTTTCCTCTCCTCCAAATCTTACAACAATTTAAAATTGAACCAATGTTTTTTTAATTATGTTATGTTAATCACCATACATTACATCATTAGTTTTTGATGTCGTGTTCCATGGTTCATTGTTTGTGTATAACACCCAGTGCTCCATTCAATATGTACCTTCTTTAATACTCCCACACTGGGAGTTCAGTTGGATGACAAATGCAAGGAGATGCTGAAGAGGCACCCACTGTCTTTCATGCTGGACCTGAAGTGCAAAGATAACAGCTTGCTTCAGCTGACTTTCTACTACCTCATGAACCTCAACATCATGACGGTAAAAGCCAAAGTGACAACTGCCACGGAGCTGATCACCCGCATCAGTGCAGGTGACTTGCTGTCTCCTGACTCAGCCCTGAGCTGTTTGTGTCCAGAGGACCACAGAAAGAAAACTCCAAATCCAGCCAATCAGTATCAGTTTGATAAAGTTGGCATCCTGACTTTGAGAGACTACATATTTGACCTAGGTCACCCCTATTTGTGGGTACAAAAGCTGTGTGGCCTCCACTTCCCCAAAGAGCAGCAGTGTGGGTCGCCGGCATTTCGTGGTCTGCTCCTCCTCAGCATCCGAGCCGCTCTCGTCATCTTGGGAGTCTTCAGGAGGCTTAAAGAGAGCCTTGGCTTCATCCACACTGCCTTCAATTGTCACAGACAAGGTCTTATCACAGGCCTGCCCATATGCAGTGGCTTGGACAAAGAGGACACAGAGGGGATGTGGCAGGTGTCTAGCTGTCTCATATTGCTTGTGAGCCTGGTCAAATGGCATAAACAGGTATTCTTGCACGGGGAGGGAAGCCTGCAGGATGCTACTGAGGCGAGGCTGGAGGTTGCTTGGTACTCCTTCTTCACCTCAGTCTCCTTAAGGATCTTCTCCTTGTTGGACAGGCACTCCTGGTACTTCTCTGCCAGCCTTTTCCGCTGTTCCAGTTCCCAGTCCAGACGTGCAAGGGTTTGCTGGTGAGGGTCTCCCATGGTGACTGCATCCTTGCTAATATCGGGAGGAGCCTCCTTATAAAATTCCTCTAAACTGACCAGATCAATTTCTTCATGCTTTGACTTAAACTCCAGACATTTGGTGATCTCTTTCTGCAGGTGCATCACCTCATACAACAGGTTCTGCTGCTGCAGGTGATAAGCGTCTACTTTCTGCTTGGCCTCATGCGTCTGATCTCTTCCTTTATTTAACCTGATGTGGGCTAATCGATTAAGCTTCTTTAGAGCCACGAAACGCACACAGCTCTGGATCCTCCGAACTTCTATCTCAACTGCCACATCCTTGCCTTCTCTGCTCTTCAGGTCCTGGATCTCAGCCATGAGCCTCTGCAACTCCTGGCATGTGTACTTGTACAGTTCATAGTCTCTGCCAGGGTCCCGCGGGTTCACTTCAGCCTCCTCACTGTAGTATTTACCTTTCTGCTCTGTGTCAGAATGGTTACGCTTCCCTTCAGCTGGAGCTCCATCACTTCGGATCACTTTGGGCTTCTGTTTTTTTTTTTTTTTAAGATTTTATTTTATTTATTTATTTGAGAGAGAGAGAATGAGAGACAGCACGAGAGGGAAGAGGGCAGAGGGAGAAGCAGACCCCCCGCCGAGCAGGTAGCCCGATGCGGGACTCGATCCCGGGACTCCAGGATCATGACCTGAGCCGAAGGCAGTCGCTTAACCAACTGAGCCACCCAGGCGCCCTGGGCTTCCGTTTTTTGCTTGATTCTGATGACATGGTTGTTTGGTGAGGTCAGGAGGAAACAGCAGAGACCGCTCGGAGCTCTGAACCATTCGTGGCAAGCTAAGTCAAATATTATCTTAATAATAAAACCAGATGTATCAGTTGTCTATTGTTGCTGTAACAAATTACAACAAGCTTTGTTGCTTAAAACAGCACACATTTTTATCTTAGAGTCCTAGAGTTCAGAAGTCTGACCCAGATCTCACCAGAGTAAGATCAAGGTGTGAGCAAAGCTGTTTCTTTCTGGAGCTTAGAGTCCACCTGTGTTGCCTAGCTTATGGCTTCTGCCATCTGCAAAGGCATCAATGGTAGGCTGAGTTCTCACACTGTCTCTGCTTCTCCACAGCTGGGGAATGTTCTCTGCTTTTAAGAACTGAAAGGATTAGATTGGGTCCACCTGAGTAATCAAAGCTAACCTTCCCTTCTCCAGATCCTTAATGTTAATCACATTTGCAAAGTTCCTTTTCCCAAGTAACATAGATTCCAGAGATTAGGATGTGGACATCATTTGGTGGGTGGGGTCATTTTTCTGCCTACCACACATAACAAGTAAATGCGAGAAAGGAAAATTAGAGGTCATGAACTTACATACAAGTATTTCTTTTAAGATTTTATTTATTTATTTTTAGGGAGCGTGTGCGTTTATGCACGTGCGTGACTGGGGGGAGGGGCAATGGGAGAGGGAGAGAAAGAACCTTGAGCTGACTCTACGCTGAGTGCAAAGGCCCACAGAGAGGCTCAATCCCACAATCCTGAGGCCATGACCTGAGTCAGAGTCCCACCCTCAACCGACTGAGCCACCCAGGTGCGCCTATATGCAAGTATTTTATTTAAAGATTTTTATTTATTTGACAGAAAGAGAGACAGCCAGAGAGGGAACGCAAGCAGGGGGAATGGGACAGGGAAAAGCAGGCTTCCCACAGAGCAGGGAGCCCGATGCGGGGCTCGATCCCAGGACCCTGGGATCATGACCTGAGCCGAAGGCAGATGCCCAACGACTGAGCCACCCAGGCGCCCCTATATGCAAGTATTTTAAAACAATATTTTAGCAAAAGAATACTTTGTGAATCTTAATCCATGATCATATTATGATTAAGAAATTCAACATTGTTGAATAGCTTAGAAAAATCTATAAATGTAATTCAGTATGTTAAAAGAATAAGATATAAGGGCACCTGGGTAGCTCAGTAGGTTGGGAGCCCGACTCTTGATTTAGCTCAGGTCATGGTCTCAGGGTCATGGGATTGAACCCCACCTTGGGCTCCATACTCAGCAGGGAGTCTGCTTGAGATTCTCTCTCTCCCTTTCCCTTGGCCCCTCCCCTTGTTCACACGCCCATTCTCTCTCCCTCTCTCTTTCTAAAATAAATAAATAAATAATATCTTTTAAAAAACAGAATAAAAAGACATATAATCATCTCAGTAGCTACAACAATTGCTAGAATTCAATTATTTATGATCTTAAAAACTTAGTAAACCAGAAATAAGAGTTTCTGTAATCTGATAAAAGAGGCCAACAGAAAACCTATATTAAACATCAGCCTTTGAGACAAAATATTCCTTTGAACATGGAAGTCTAAGACAGTCAAGTAGGACGAAAAGAAAGATAAGTTCTAAAATTTGGGGGAAACAAACTAAAATCTTTATAATTTCACAGATGAAAAAAACCCCAAAGGATCAACAGAATTAATGAGACAATATGGCCAGGTACTTGGAAAAAATTAATATGTAGAAACCTGTATATAGTTGCAATAAAGTGTTAAAAATGAAATTTTAAAATAGATGTCATTTTGTTATGTCATCTTAGAGTACAAGATGCATAGAAATATATTCAATGAAAATGTGTAAGGCCTTCATGGAGAAAACCTTTAAATATTATTGAGAGACATTAAAGAAGATCTAAATAAATTAAAGCTTTGCCACGTTCAAAGAAGACTTCCTATTATACAGATGTCAGAATCCCCAGCTATTCCACAATTTACCATCTAGAGTAACATTTTTACCTCTGGATCTTGAGACAAGTATAAGAATTTTCTAACAACAATATTCTAAAAATATTTGGGGGCACATGGGTGACTCAGTCAGTTAAGCGTCTGCCTTTGGCTCAGGTCATGATCCCAGGGTCCTGGGATTGAGCCCTGCATCAGGTTCTGTGCTTAGTGGGGAGCCTGCTTCTCCCTCTCCTTCTGCCTGCAGCTCCCCCTGCTTGTGTTTGCTCTCTCTTTCCCTCTGCCAAATAAATAAATAAAATCTTTAAAAATAAATAAAGAAAAAATAAAAATACTTGAAACTTAAATAACCATGAACAGAAGATATTATAAATAAATAGGGGTATAGTGATAAACTGGAATATTATACAGGAGTGAAAATAACGAGACTTTAAACACATGTGGGATAAAATGATAAAACATTATATATGAGATTCAATTTTGTAAGACTCTAAGAAAAACTAGGAATATTTTGGAAAACTTAAAAAATGAACAATAAATTCAAAATTCAGGAGAGTGATTGCCTTAGGGGACAGGAAGATAAGATATGAAAAAATATACGAGTATACACAGGTAGTTCCAAAGTTGTTGGAACTAGTTTATAGATATAGATATAAATCTAGAAATTGATTGTTGTTTATTTTATTCTTATGCCTCAGAACTTATGCATATGTTACATATATGTTATGTATGTTAAACACTATATAATAAAAATTTTAAAAGTTTTATGTTACAAATAAGAGGAACAATATTATTACAATAAAACAAAACACAACAACTATAATGTTCTCACCATCAATGATAAACTTGGTTACTATTTTGTTGTATTTCCTTCCAGTACAAACACACACACACACACACACACACACAATGTTTCCCTTATTTTATTTTTTTAAATAGTATCATATTATTTAGACTATTAGACATTTTCTCTTTTTACCAACATTGTGAGCATTTCCTTTTTTTCTTAAATGGTGCTTCAAGATAGAACTTCTGAGGGCTCCATTATCTTAATCACTGTAACTTATTTACCCAGCACACCAGTCTTGACATTGACATTGCATTCTTAATTGTTATGGCTGTGATTAATATTCTTGCACTTAGTCCTTTGTAAATATAACCTTGATTATTTCCTTAGGGTAAATTTCTAGAAATAAAACTGATGAATCAAAGTATACAGATTTCGGTGGTCAAGTCAATCTACTTTAGACTGCACCCAGAGGTATGAGGCATAATTTTTCCTCTCTCACATATTGTAGTATTAAATTTTGTATTTAGCATTAAATTTAGAACCATAGTATTAAAATAACACCATGTAAATTTTGGGAGGAATAATGAACCTGGTCAATGGATAAGTCAACATGCCATTTTCTTATCTTTCTCTTTCCCTTCTGTCTTTCATTCGTATACATAAAAAAACAAAAATGAAAACACAAATACCAACACTATAGATCACCAGGTATTGGGAGAAAACCAAAAGAACAAAGAAGGAAACTGATATTCTAGGCAAAAGAAAGATTTTTTTTCAAAGGGGAATTTAAACGAATCATCCTCCACAAGATTCTGGAGAATATTTTATCAATAAAACAAAAATATGTTGCTATGAGAAGAAAAGCCAGAGAACCAAAAGCTTTGTTGGAACTTAAAACTATGCTTCTAAAAATAAAAATATGTTAAAGCCATGATTGTGGAAATAAAATGATTCATAAAGAGATTGAATAAAAGAATAGTCCTGGTAGAGGAACCTAGTCACATCAAGGAAAATCTCCCAGAATGAAAAGCAAAAATTGATGAAAATTGGGTTATGGATGTGAAAGTGTTTTGGGTATTAAGCTACTACACACATATAAGGTGGCATTAGTAATAGGTAGTGGAACATAATATACAATGGAAGACTTCTACATATTCGGACAGAAGATTGGGACAAATATGTTTACCTAATATATAAAGATGTGAGGATGTCCATGTGTGTTATCTGATTGAAGAGTTGAGTTGTCTAATTTGACTAAGTCACTTTCTCTTTCAGAAGACACCTTTTATTATGTAATTATTTCTCAACATTGTGGAAATCACATAGGTTCCTAGAAGTTACAAGATGCAATTTCATTCAGGCTGGAGACACGGGTAGCATGGAGTTCCATATATGGTCTGATACTTCTGTGATTGTAGGTAAGCAATGCCTGGATAGGTATACACAAGAGACCAATGAAGGTCATTAGAGAACATGGGTCAGTTTTACCAGCTTCTTCAAGGGTTGACTTAAGTTCAGACATAAAACAAGGATTCTGCATTGTTGTCATTTCATCTCAACTCAATTTTCCTTTTTAGTGACTTTAAAACCAAACAGCACAGACAATTTCATTTGTCTGTCAAGCTCCCTGTAATACACTTAGGTTTTCATTATTATGCAATTTGAGTGTGTGCACATGGATTTTTCATAAAGACATGTGCTTCCTACAAGATATAAATGTTCAACTTGACCCCAAACTCCTAAAATAGTCCCCCAAACATATGTGAAACCCGATAGTAGTTCCAGAAAGGCCGCTAATACCCAGGCTTTCAAACCACAGATATGTGTTACTCAGTGAGAAAGCACCTTTAGCCTAGTCTCACTGCTTAGTAACAAGAAGTTAGGTTGGTGGCATACACCATTTCCAGCAAAATGAGGAAACCTAAACCACTGACTAACGTTGTCAACTCCAGAAATTGGGATTAGGTTATGGAGAAAATAAAAATTTTAAATGAAGTGACCCTGATAAATATTGACTTTCTGGCAAGCTTGGATCTCTTCATGCTAAATAAAAATATGAGGTTTCTTAGTGACACTTAACCTATGAAGTCATCTCCAATAATGTTATAATATATTGGACAAGAACTGCAAAACAAATGATTCCCCTAACTGAGCCAAATTATTACAACAGCCTTTTACTAATTCTCTCCATATTATGCTTTCCTCTTGCCAATTACCACCTACTTCCTCCATATGGTTTTCCTAGTTTATGGGAATTTCAGGCTGTTGGTATCATAAACCTAAAGAACAATGACCACAGGCAGAAAGTATAAACAAAATGTAATCATAATGCAGTACCTTAAGTTGGGGAATAAAGGTGAAAAAGTATACAAAATTCCTGAAAAATGTACAAGAAACAAGAGATAAATTTTCTTGGTTGGGTTAAGTTTATCAAATTATACTCTGAGAATTCTATCTTCCAACTCATTTCTGACTTCTCATAAACAAAAGTCAAAGTCTCAGTTTCCATAGCATTTTCCTCTTTCTCCTCTCCTAAACTGGGCTTAATTCAATTTCTCACCCTATTCTTCTACAGGAAATGACCACTGTTAATACAGTAATTTTATACTTTGCACAAGTATATCTCCAAGTAAATAATATCATGCATAATACAAATTTTGATCATACAGACGGAAAGCAAAATGGCTCCACACACGTTATGGTGTATGTAAATATGAAAAATAATGCATGGTCCTTGTACTCAAAAAAACCTTACCAAATACAAGAGGAAAAAGACCTGTTCAAAAAGGTTCAGGAGTCACGGGTGTAAACAAAGAGGTGAAGATACAGAGAAGTGGGAGTACTAACTGCATGCTGTGTTTAAAACTATGTTTTGACATTTGAATGCTAATTTTATGGCATGAACTTTTAAAAAGTCCTATTCTGCTGCCTTGGTAGAATGGGCTTCCAGATCTGGGAGAGAAGGTCACTTTTAAATACTCAGCCATGGTATAATGATGTAGGATGTTTTTCTGGGTTGGATTTCAGGAAAGCCAGCTAATGCAGGAAGTCAAGCTGTATATACCTAGCTCCAGCCAACTGGATGTAATACATAGCTCAAGAAAATGCCATTTACTCTATTTACATCAAAAAGTCTGACTTTAATATTGACAAAATAATTGTTGTAATTTATGAAAGAAAAACAATCTACCACAAAAATTTCCTTTTGATATTATGGAGATAAAACGATTGTTCAGTTGACTGATTAAACTCACTTTTCAACTAACTGTGGTTTTATAGAAACATGATCCTGGCTTCATAACCTTCTTTTTTTTCCCCAATTCAATTTTTGATTAATTTTATGGCCATGAGAATGTAATAAGCTCATGTTCCACTTATCAGTGGTTTAACAGTCATTTCTTTGGGGATATTGAATGAGTCAACGGAGTATCAGTTGATAAGACTGGGGCAAAAAGAATCTAAAAATGCAAAATAGTCACAAAACAGGCCTGAGTTCTTTTCTATCCTGCCATTCAATATGCTGTGTATCTCTGGGCAAGTCACTTCAACATGTCAAGGGGGAGCCCTGGTATATATAAGATTACCAGCACCTGTTCCCTGTGGCTACATTACAAAGAAATCATATTACCATAGGGTAGTAAAGGTTCATTTTGTTTTGTTATATTTTGTTTTAATCAGGAAGGCAGAAAAACCTGTGTCATAGGTTTGGTTCTGCCTCTTGGTCACTATTATTGGGGAAAAAAAGTACCTCTGGGCTTTTAATTTGAATGCCAGGTTTTGGCCTGATGTGAATTAAACTGTCTGGGTTATAAACCAACTTAACTCCAAAACAAGGTTTATAATGGAAACAAGTGACCCTTGGCTTCGACAAAGCTAACAGTTCCCTCTATAATATTCAGTTACCACTCATATCCCTGGGCAGTGACTGAAGTGTTATGTAACAGTGACCTTTGCAGGATTACCCAATCCTTTCACCTAACCCTAATTGTACAGTCTGCTTGTGGTTCCTGTAATACCTGGTTCTTTTCAATGACAAGCTCCAGGATAGATGTGGCTGCCACCACTAAACCCAACTCTTGCTGGTTTAAAATAACACAGTTATATGCAACTCGCAAGTACTGTCCTTTTTAGAGTACATTATTTTTGCTTTCCCTTCTGCCTCTTTTCTAAGTGGTAATGACTTCTTGCCCAAAATGACCTAGCACTAGGAAAAATTCTAACAAATAATAAAATGCTCCAGTACAGGTAGGGTACATACTGTCCTCTGACTTAAGGCACAGACCAAGTAAAAAGGTCCAGCTGGAAAGACCTAGAGGAAAGGCAGAGAGAGATGATTTATGTTAACTACAACAAATCTTAAATGGAATGGACTTGACTCTTTTTTGCCTTTGCATTTAGCCTGTATTCCCTTTATTATATGCAAATGTTTTAACTTTCAGAAAAAAAAATGATAGTAAATTTAGAAGAAAAAGAACACTTTTTTATTGAAGTGTAATTGACATCATTTTTATAACACAAAATAGAAATGGATATCGAGGTAAATATCAAGTCTGACACTTAAGATGAAACGATAGATTTATTACAAGATGGGCATATCATCTAAAAGTTTAGTGATTAGAAACAATGTAAACATATTTTCCTCAAAATAGAACAATCTAATAACATGTTTCTCAAAATATATTAATTTTTTCTGCTTATGAGAACATAGGTAAGCACAAAAAACAAAGAATCAAAACAAATAACAACTTATCAAATAATCCACACTTTTTCAATGCATGGTTATATTAACATAATAAAGAAATTACATTTATAAATTTTGCATGCTGTTTATCAATCACTGTCATATAAACATTGATATTATTTAAGTTTTTGTGAATAATATAAATGGGTATATATTTTATTAGCTATACTCATCCATTATGATTGAAGTCTAGATTGTATCCAATTTTTCTATGTACTTTTTATGAATGATACAATAAACATCCCTTTGTAAACACTTTTGCCTGAATTTCCGATTTATTCCTTAAGCTACATGCCTTAAGTTATTCATACAGACTACCATCTAAATCTAAAAGCTACAGCTAAAATTTAAAAATTATTTTCCATCCACTAGAGGGAAATCCTAATGCCAAATAAGTGTATAGTATAAAGATAGAAACTGCATAAGGTAGAAAGAAAAATTCTGTATGTGATGCAAAGTGTTTATATACCTGGGTACTTTATATTTCAAAACAATGTTGTAAATATGCTAAATTCTAAAAATTATCCAGAAGAAGGAAATTCATTTAATTACATTAATTACATTAAATAAAAATATTAGTTGTAAAACCAGGTGTATGAATGACAATCATATAGAGGCTTGGCTATGGATAGATTTTTAAATATCATGCTATAAAATAAAAATTTCTGGTATGAGAACTTCCCACTAACAAAATTACATACGTATCTGCATTTGCAAACCATCTTGTTGTCATATGTAGAGAGATAGATAGATGTATATGCCTATCTACATCTATATCTATACACACACACAATGGAAGAGGTGCTTCTCCTTCCACCTGAAGCTAATTCTTTCATTCATTGTCCGGGTCCCAGCACCCCCAACTTCTTTCAAGGAATTTACTCTATTCATTGCCTACCTCCCCTCCTGTATCTAAAGTTCCCTACTCTCTGCTGGATTTTTTCCATGAGTATTTTAAAAATATACAAGACCCTCCCATTTTTAAGATCTTTCCAATTTCCACTTTCTCCCCTAGTTATTACTCTATTTCTTTCCTCCCTTTGACAGCCAAATAGTTTTTTTAAGAAATATTTGTACATACTGACTCTCTTTCTCATTGTCTTATCACATCTTAAGCCACTGTAAAAGGGATCCTACTTCTATCAATCAGTGGCCCTTACCAATCTCTTAATTTTCCTATTACATCTCCTCTCTGGCCAGTCTTTTTCTGTCTCTTTGGGCTCTCCTTCTCCTTTGCACTCTTGTGTAAGGATGTTCCTCAGGTTTTGCCTTTTAAGTCGTGTCACAGTATATGACCTCCTGTATTTGAATTTTGAATACCATATTGTTAATTAAGCAACACAATCAACTTTGTAAATACATATTAATAAACTTTTTCATCATCATTAGCCATTCAGTTTTTATTCACAATTATACATTCCGTTAGATGCCATGGGTCTTACTTCTTCTTAAGTCTGCTGCTGGAGCTAGAAAATCCCCATTTAAATCTGTTTTCAAAATCCTAGAATTTTAGAAATAAAATAGCAAGTTTGCAAAGTGAAGAAAAAAGATGTTATTTTAGACGAGCATGTTTATCTATTTGCTAGAGGAAAAAAAGAGCCTTAAAAGCAAGCACACTGCTTTCCAAACTTTATTTCTACCATAAGTAGAGATGGAGGATGACCCTGAGAGGCTGGACACCCACCAGACAGCTCCATTCTTGTCAGCCATCTGAGACTGGCACTGGAGAAAGGTCTTTCTTTGTACGCTTCAGACTTGACTCAGCAACTGATGTGTGCTGCCCACCCACTAGCAGAGTAAAGTACTCAAGGAAAAGAAGATTCCAAGCTGACAGCATTTAGCTGGGACTCCCTCTCGCAAAGCAGCTCCTGAGAAGACTGGATTGTGTTTAGTCAGGTGCATGTAAGAATAATGCCCTGTCTATTCTTCACATATCCTAAGATATTGTACTTTAGTTCTTTCAAAGGAATTTGTATATCTAGGAAGTTTAAAATTGACTTGGTAAGATACTGCCTGTTTTCTAGTAATGAGCTTGGTTAAGGCAACTGTCTGATGACACATTTAGGCTTTCTAATCGTATTTTTGTACTGCTGTGGCTTGAAAAGTGTTTACTTTGTGTGTGTAGGTTTTGGACGCTAACTTTAGTGAATTACATGGTAAGGAGGAGCAGAAGAACTGGTATCTGCTGGCAAATTCTTAAGCAGGGGAGCTACTCAGTGATAGAACCAACCAGATCACCTCTGATTGCATGATTCTGAACATCTAGAAGACTATTGTTTTGTTGTGTATATTTTAATGTAATACAACTTTTTGTGGGTTCATTAAAAGTCTTCTCAAAAGTAACACTAAGAAAACCACTACAACGTACATAAAAAAAGTGCGCTTTAGGCCAAAATAAAAATTTTACTTGGACTTGTAAAATAAAAAGTAGACAAACTACATGTAAGGATAAAATTCTGAGTGGGAGACAGAGAGAGCCCACACACTGAACACTCTGCTAAGAGACCTACAATTGGTAAAATTATGCCCTTGTTTGGCACTGATCAGACATTCCCAAAAGTTGTACAGCCACACAGTGGAAATCAGACACAAAACAACCTTAGCCATTGAGTGAATTTTATTACTTATCCAAGTAAAAAAGCATTTTTAGGGCATGACAGACTGAAATGTAAGAGCATACAGTACAAACTGTACACTAATAAAATTGTGTCTTGTGTGTGTGTTGGAAGCATGAATGTTCATGACTAGACCAAGTTATAATCACATTCTTGGATTTTGGATTTTTTCCTTTTTTAATAGTTCAAGGATAACCTCCTATTTTGTAAATTTAATCTTAATATATGGATTAGAAGAAAAAATGGAAATGGTAATAATATTGCAATAAAAGAACCTGAATAAACCTTTGGCAAACAGAAGGCCATTTTCCAGATGATTAATCAGAAGTCTATCTTAATTTGGAACAGATTTCTGCCTAAGACAGTAGAGGAAAACAACAACAACAACAACCACACACACCAAAACACAGACAATGATAATGTATATCCAGCACTACTTAGGTCTATATTTGTGTAGGATAAACCATTTAATATAGGAACTGACAATGATTATTAAGCCAGCCAAGATATTAAGGAAAGCACCATAGCCAAAGCCAAGATGCCACCAATTATAAAACCCTCCCTTAATATATATTAGGTAATATGACTTGGGATGATGTAATGTGGACACAGTGCTTATTCAAATAACAAATAATCCCTCTGTAGTTCAGCTGTAATAACTTTGTTTCAAGACAATAGGAGATGGGAAAAATCAAGTTCCCAATATCTCCTGAGCACAAATACCCCTAAAAATGTTTGGGTAGGTTTCTACAAGTTTCTCATCTACAACATCAAGCTTAACTTCTTGAGGAACAATGATTTATTTTGTTTTACCTCCAGCACAGAGCATAATATCTTTCATATTGAATTTCTGAACAAAAGTTTATTCAATTTACTTGCTAAGAATTTTGGAGGTTTGGATAAAGTAGCTCTCAGAATGACTCTAGAAGAGTTTGGGGAGACCTCTTTAATAGGGCATTATTTATGGTCTCCGGTTGAAAGGATCACTTAATCAAGGCATGATTGGGACACAAAAGAAATTAAATAGACTGAGGCTATGAATAATCAAAGAACTAAATAAATGAAGAGATAGTTCGTGTTCACAGATAAGAAGACTCAATATTGTCAAGATGTTAAGTCTTTCCAACTTAATTACAGATTCAATGTAATCCCAACCCAAATCCTGGAAGACTGCTTTACGGATATCAACAAATTGACTCTGAAGTTTATACGAAGAAGCAAAAGACCCAGAAGAGCCAACACAGTATTGAAGGAGAAGGACAAAGGTGGAGAACTGACACTATCTGACTTCAAGATTTACTATAAACCTACAGTAATCAAGACAATGTGGCACTGGAGAAAGAATAGACAAACAGATCAGCGTAATATAATAGAGATCCCAGAAATAGACACACATAAATATATTCAACTGATCTTTGACAAAGAAACAAAGGCAATACAATGGAGCAAAGATGGTCTTTTCAAAAAATGGTGCTGGAACAACTAGATATCCATACCCCCACCCCCCAAAAAAAGAATCTAAACACAGACCTTATACCCTTCACAAAAACTAACTCAAAATGGATCATAGACATAAATGTAAAATGCAAAACTATAAACACCTAGAAGATAACAGAAGAGAAAACCTAGATGACCTTGGATGTGGCAATGACTTTTTAGATACAACACCAAAGGCATGATCCATGATAAAAGTAATTGATAAACTGGATTTCATTAAAATTAAAAACTTCTGCATAAGACAATGTCAAGAGAATGAGAGATAAATCACAGACTGAGAGAAACTATGTATAAAAGACACATCTGATAAAGGACTGTTATCCAAAGTATACAAAGAAAACACAACAGTAAAAACACATAAGAACCTGCTTTAAAAATGGGCCAAAGACCTTAACAGACACCTCATCAAGGAAGATACACAGATGACAACTAAGTGTAGGAAAAGATGCTCTGCATCATATGTTATCAGATAAATGCTAATTAAAACGACCATGAGATACCACTACACATCCAGTAGAATGGCCGAAGTCCAGAACACTAACAACACCACATGCTGGAGAGGAGAGGATATAGAGTGATGGGAACTCTCATTCATTACTGTGGAAATGCAAAATGGTACAGCCACTTTGGGAGACAGTTTTATAAAAATAAAGAAACAAAATAAACATACTCTTACCATATAATCCAGCAATTGCCCTGCTTAGTATTTCCTCAAAGTGTTGAAAGCTTATGTCAAAACAAAACAAAACAAAGACAAAAAACAACAACAAAAACAAAAAAACCCAAAACAAAAACCCAAAAAACCTGTATACAGATGTTTCATGGAAGCTTTATTCATAATTACCAAAACTTGGAAGCAACCAAGATATACTTCAGAAGCTAAATGGATAAATTGTACATCCCAACAGTGGAGTATTATTCAGCTCATCATGCTATCAAGCCATGAAAAGACATGGAGGAAACTTAAAATGCATATTATTAAGTGAAAGAAGCCAAGCTGAAGAGGATGCATACTGTATGATTCCAACTATATGACCTTCTGGTAATAGCAAAACTGGAGACAGTAAAAAGATCAGTGGTCGCGGGTTGGAGGGGGGAGAAGGGGGGATGAATAGTCAGAGTATAGAGCACGGAGGATTTTTAGGGCAGTGAAAATACTCTGTATGATATCATAATGATGTATACATGTCATTATATATTTGTTCAAACCCATAGAAGGTATAACACCAAGGAAAAAACCCTAAAGTCAACTATGAACTTTAGGTGATTACGATATATAGCTTCATCAATTGTAAAAAATTACCACTCTAGTGGGGGATTTTATAATAGTGGAGCCCACAGTGGAGGCTGTGCCTGTGTGGGGGCAGGAAGTATATGGAAAATCTCCGTGCCATCCTCTCAGTTTGGCTGTGAACCTAAAACTGCTCTAAAAAAATAAAATCTTTAAAAAAAGGCTACCTAGACCATTGTGATGTGTGGCTTCGCCCAAGTCCATTAACCTGAGTCACAGTTCCTTATTGATATAAAAAGTCCTCCAACTCTAAAAGTCCAAGACTCCGTGATCTCAGCTGGAGAGGACCATATGCCAGCACCATTTACCAAGATCCTTCTATTGTTGCAAGTCAGTTAGAGGGAGCACCTATGCCTTATTATTTTTAGGCACAGTCAAGTTCATCCTCAGTAAGCACCCACATCATTCTGTCTCTGAAGCAGATAGATGGTTAATATCCTAGAAAATTATATTGTCCTTACCCTTGTCCCATTTCCCAAAGTCTTATTTTCTCAATTCTCCAAATTAGTCTTGTTAAGTAAATTCTTTTCTGATAAGGTGAAGATGTCTAGCAAACAAAGTAAATTTAAACATTTGAAGTCAAACTAGTTACTTCAGTACATTATAAACAAAGCCAGCAACAGCTTCATTATCGCGTTTTTAACCTTAAACAATCTTTATAAAATTCTCATTTCACGGATGGATCTTTGGTAAAACATGTCTATTTTGGCTATTTAAGAAGTCAGAACTTTAAAATATGTAATTTTCCCTACCGGAAAATATTGATTTTTTTTTCCCAAAAAACACACTAGTTTTAGTTTCTCATGTTCATGAAAATAGTAAAAATTAACAAATACCTATAGGTTTAAAATACAATCTCCTTGAACAGTCCAATTTCCCATAACTCCCGGAAGCTGTAGCCATGACCTCCTCAGGACCTCATCCGTAAGCAAACTCACTGAATTTATTTCAGACCTGTCCTTGCATCCCGTATCTTCAGGCACCATGACTTCATAGGGCGGGAGTCTGCTATCAGGGAATGCACCCCAGTCAGCAGACAGGACAGTCAGAGTAGCCAGCAGGAACAATCGGGGAGGTCGCAGGCTTGTTTATGTTAAAAGCTCTTGCTGCTAGACGGCAGAACGAACTCCTTTAGAATCTGTTCCCATAATAGTCCCCAAGGTAATGACGCACAGCTGTGGAGAGGAAATAGGCTTTTTAATTTGTTAACCATGCCCCAAAAAAGAAGAAAACAAAATGCTCAAAAGAGACTATAAAGAGTTCTTTTTAAAGTCTTCTCCAGAAACAGCTAAAAAAAAAAAAAAAAAAAGTACGAACTTTCCCCCCCAATCACACAGTGTATGTATATATGGCTTGTTTGTTCCTTAATATATATCCAAACTTCAATTTGAATCTAATGAAGTCTTTTCTTCTGACTTCTCAATTTCACCTTCCCTTAATGATCACATTGTCTGAAGACTCTGCTGCTATCATAAGACCCTTGGATCATTACTGCTGAAAGATCCCACTTGGAAAAATTCAGAAAGTCAGGGAAAACAGACCTAAACTTTTATCCAGAAGACTGAGGTTAAGATAAGAATGTGATTTCCTTAAAATGACGGCCCCAGGTTTTTAGAGCAGGAAGTGAAATATTTTAATCCAATTCCACCCTGTATAAAGCCCCTGCTGAAACCCATTTTTTTTTTTGAAGAATTGTTTCCAGTTTGTTGTTTTTAGTGCATTTACTTTAGTTATGAAATATTTCAAATATACAGCAAGTAACATTCTTCCATAGCAAGTGTCCGGAACCAAGACCTAGCTACGAAACCCCATCAAGTTATAACAGTCGATCATACTTGCTTTAACTTTTAATTTTTTTTTTTTTTTAAGAAACATCTCATTACAAATATGACTGACATTCCCTGACCACCTTTTCCACATCTTTTTTTTTTTTTTTAAAGACTTTATTTCTTTATTTGACAGAGAGAGAGACACAGTGAGAAAGGGAACACAAGCAGGGGGAATGGGAGAGGGAGAAGCAGGCCTCCTGCGGAGCGGAGAGCCCTATGCGGGGCTCGATCCCAGGACCTGGAATCATGACCTGAGCCGAAGGCAGACGCTTAACGACTGAGCCACCCAGGCGCCCCAACCTTTTCCACATCTTATGGGCATTTCTTTCCTCAATCTCTGCCTTCCCAGAGGTAATCATCAACCTGAATTTGGTTCTCATTCTCATGCATGCTTACACTATTACAACACAACGTCCAGAGTTGTTCGGCATGTTTTAAGGTTTTACGTAAATAGTATCCTATGCATCCTTCAGTAATGTCCTATCTTCAGTTTGTGTTTGAGACTGAATCAAGTTGATATGGGCAGCCGTTGTTCATACCGTTTCACTCGTGTTCCATATCTATTTGCAAGATTTTTCCACAGTTTATCTGACCAATGCTTTTCCTTTTTTTGCCATTACTCATGACACGGTGAACATTTTCATACATGCCTCTTTGAGCATATATGCCACAGGTTCTCTAGATTTCAACTCTATTTGATGTCAAACTTCAAAATGGATGTAACAATTTACACTTCTAGCAGGCTCCAAACCTTAGCAACACCAGACATTGCCAACAATAGATATAATTTTTGTTAATCCGAAGTGTAGTTTTCAAGTGTGAATTTCTTTTTTACTAACATCTTTACCGTGTTTATGAGATTTCACTTCCTATTCCAATCCATTGCTTGGTTTTGCTATATGTGTAGGAGTTACTCATTACTTTTACATGGTTTTCTTTGTTGGATATCGGCATTATAAATATCCACTCCAAAATGTAGATTTTTCAAAACCTTGCTCACGGGTATGGTGTTTTGGGTTTTTTTGGTTTTTTTTTTTTTTGGTGAACAGATGTTTTTAAAATCAATATACTCCAATTTATCCATAGTGAACTTCTTCCCCATCCTAAGGTCATAAAGATATTCTCTTAAATTTTCTTACAACAATATTAAATTGATCGTATAATGTTTCTTTTTCAACCTACTAAGATAGGTCCTTAATAAATGTTATATTTAATTTCTTAATACTTCTTTTAAATTTTCATCTCCAAGTTCACAGTGAAGTTTGGTCTATATAGTTGACTTTTCTTGTACTATCTTTGTTTGGCTTCAGTATTAGTATATATTAATCTAACAGAACCAGTTGGCAATTTTCATTCCTTTTACAGTCGATACATAGTAGAGGTTATGTAACCTTTGACCGTTTCATAAAACTCACTTCTAGAATTTTCCAGTCCTTATTTGGAGAGAAGGGTCAGAACCCCCTAGAATGCTGAAATAATTGTTTTAATTGTGCCAAGAGTGAATATTTTCTTTGTTTATTTTTTTTCTGTTTCTTTTGTTGTTGTTGTTAAAGATTTTATTTATTTATTTGACAGAGAAAGACACAGCGAGAGAGGGAACACAAGCAGGGGGGAGTGGGAGAGGGAGAAGCAGGCTCCCCGCCGAGCAGGGAGCCCGATGCGGGACTCGATCCAGGGACTCCAGGATCATGACCTGAGCTGAAGGCAGTCGCTTAACCAACTGAGCCACCCAGGCGCCCTTTTTCTGTTTCTTTTTAACACAACTGTTGGCAATGCTTTTATAAAATATGCATTTTATCTAGTTACTTGAATGTATGGAACAAAAATTGTTACTAGCATTCACAAATGACTTTTACAGTTGCACTGGATCTATACTTATGCCCTATTACTATTTGTTATTTTCTTATGTCTTTTTTACTATATCAATCATGTAAAATATTTGCCATATTATTAGTCATTTTAAAAACCAGATTTTAGTTACTGATCCTTTTATTGTTTCTCTGTTTTCACTTTATGTATCTCTGCTTTTCCATATATAACATCCTTTCTTCTTTCTGTAGGTTTTTTTCTAGCTTCTTGAATTAAAAGCTCATCAATTTTTCAAGCAGTCTTATTTTCTTTTTTTTTTTTTTTAAGATTTTATTGATTTATTCATGAGAGACAGAGAGAGAAGCAGAGGGAGAAGCAGGCTCCCAAGGAGCAGGGAGCCCGATGCAGGACTCGATCCCAGGACCCTGGGATCATGACCTGAGCCGAAGGCAGACGCTTAACCGACTGAGCCACCCAGGCGCCCCAGATTTTTAATTTTCATGATCTGTTTCATTATTTATTTTATGTGCTCCATGTTTATTTGTAGAATCGTCAGTTTTCAGGTATAAATTATTCGGTCACTCAAATCTGTAGGCCCCATTTCACTGTATTCTTAAATGTTCAGTGATTCTAGATTGTGCTCTCAATTTTATGGCTGAAATTTCTGATTGGACTATCTGCTGTGTGTGTTTGCACAACCCAAGGAGGGGTTAGTGGTTGTGATGAGCTGCTAGAATTTGTGCAGCAGCCTGTTTGCACAGAGAGGGGGGCCTGGAAGACACAGGTGCCACTGCATGGAATACTTCAGCAGCTAGTCTTCTGGGTGTGAGGACACACCACTTCCCCTAGGTTTTGCCAGCCACTTGGAGTTCTGCCTCATTTCTCTAACCCAAGCTCCTACCTACTGATGCCTCCAGGATGCAGAACATCCCGCCTAGCCAAGAAGCCATGTACCAGGAGTCTGACCCCCTAGATGCTCCCGCTACTGGACCCAACTAACTAATGACCCTAAGAGTTACCCCAGCTTCTGTCTTCTCCCCATCCACCCCTTCTAGCTCTGCTCTCATGGTCTACCTAATGTTGTTCTACTTATGTTTGCTTTCCATCTTTCAGTTATTCCCTGTAGTTTCTGGTCAGTGAGAGTTTTTCTCTGTTTTTCTAGTATAGTTATGAATTAAAAAAAAATTTTTTTTTCAGGTGCCATATGACAATGATTAAGAGTGTGGGCTCTGAACACAAGCTACCTGGATTGAATCTTGGCTTTGCTATTTCCTGTATGATCTTGAGTAAGTGTATTAAATTCTCTGTGCCTCAATTTCCTCAACTGTAAGATGGAGATCAAAATGATTCATGAGGCTGTTCTGAGGATGAAATGTATTGGCATCTAAAATGCTCAGAACAACAAACTGAGGGTTGCTGGAGTGGGGGGTGGGGTGGGAGGGATGGGGTGACTGGGTGATAGACACTGGGGAGGGTATGTGCTCTGGTAAGTGCTGTGAATTGTGCAAGACTGTTGAATCTCAGATCTGTACCTCTGAAACAAATAATGCAATATATGTTAAGAAAGAAAAAAGAAGAAGGTAGCAGGAGGGGAAGAATGAAGCGGGGGAAATCGGAGGGGTAGACGAACCATGAGAGACTATGGACTCTGAAAAACAAACTGAGGGTTCTAGAGGGGAGGGGGTTGGGAGGATGGGTTAGCCTGGTGGTGGGTATTGAGGAGGGCACATTCTGCATGGAGCACTGGGTGTTATGCACAAACAATGAATCATGGAACACTTCATCTAAAATTAATGATGTAATGTATGGGGATTAACATAAGAATAAAAAAATAAAATAAAATAAAATAAAATAAAATAAAATAAAATAAAATGCTCAGAACAGGGGCACGTGGGTGTCACCGTCAGTTGAGTGTCTGACTCTTGGTTTCGGCTGAGGTCGTGATCTCAGGGTTGTGAGTCCAAGCCCCACTCAGCGTGGAATCTGTTTGAGATTCTCTCTCCTTCTCCCTCTGCCCCTGCCTCCCGCTCTCTCTCTCTCTAAAATAAATAAATTTTAAATAAATAAATAAATAAATAAATAAATAAATAAATAAAATGCTCAGAAAAATGTTTGGTTCAGAGTGTAGCATGATTCTAACATACAAGGCCAAATTCTTCTTCCTTTTCTATCACGAGTACCCCTTTCTTTTTTGATTGTCCACTTTCACTTTATAAAAAAAAAAAGCACATCCAGGGAAGGCATACTTCAAGGACGTCAAACAAAAGGACACTGGAACACTGGTGTCTTTGGGTGACATCATATTGGCAGTCAGGTGTCTTAACACTCAACTTCCAGCAAAACTGAAGAAGAACCCAATAAATCTATTAAGTGATGGATCATTAAAATTCTTTCAGTGATGGATAATGAGGTGATATTTGGCACTTAAGTCAGGAGTAGTTCAACAAGTGAATGCCAGTGCTCTAAACGTCCTCTTCACAGTTTTATTTATGTGATTAAAGTTTTTTTTAGTTTACATCTGTGAAAGTTCAAAAATGAAAGAGAATTGAAACTGAACTTTCATTCTAGCAAAAAGGAAGAAATCAGAGGGGGAGACAAACCATGAGAGACTCTTAACTCTGAGAAACAAACTGAGGGTTGCTAAAGGGGGGATGGGGTAACCGGGTGATGGGCATTAAGGAGGGCACGTGATGTGATGAGAACTGGGTGTTATATGCAACTGATGAATTACTGAACAGTACATCTGTAACTAGTGATATACTATATCTTGGCTAATTGAGTTTAAATTTTAAAAAAAGTAATATTCCCTCCAGGGATATGTGACTTAATAAAAATAAGAAAAGCTTCATTCATCTCACTGAGAACTGTATTTTTAACAACATTTTACTTTTTGTCTTAATAATTACCAACATTTTAATGTATTTTATATTGTTTTTAAAATTGAGGGTTAATAATAATTGTCATGATAACTCAATTTAGGCAAAACACTTAAAACATAGAGTCTTGTGGTCATAGAAAAGCTGAAAACTTTTAAATTCCACTTTCATTTATTAAAAAAATATTTAGTCAGCACCTGCTCTGTATGGGGTCCTGTCTCAAGTGCTAGGAAGTCAGCAGTGACAAAACAGAAAAGAAATTTCTATCCATATGAAGTTTGCATTCTAGTAGGTAGGATTCAGATAAAAAACAAATAACAAACACATAGAAAATATAATGGTAGAGACACATATTTTTGTGCCAGAAAAACATGGTAGAGTGTTGGATGACTTCCAAGCATAAAATATATTAGGATATTTGGTGGGGGAAAATGTGAATTTAGGGAGAAAAAAGGAACATTCACAGGAAAGGCTTGATCATGCCTTTTTTTTAAAAATGGGTGATGATTATGGTCATATGGCTATAACCTTAGATTCCACTGGAATATTAAAAAAAAGTAATATAAAAGTACCTAAAATTTTTATTTCATGCCACTTTTTACAATACACTGAAATCTCATTCTTCAAAAATAATGAAAAAATACAGATATCCTCTTTATAATGCATGAGAGTGTACAGAGTTTTACAAAACCATGTGAGCAAGTTTGAGGACCACTAAATAGAACGCTCGTTAGGGGTGGAGAAAGGATGATGCTAGAATGTGAAGTAGTAACTAGAATCTTGATTTTATTCAATGTTTCCGTCGTGTGACGAAATATCACTTAAGAACCTGAGTATGAATTCATGTCAGTTTTTCCTAAATATTCTCTTCATATTTATGTCAAACAATTGCTTGAAATTTGAACACCAGATATCTTCTTAATAATATAATGATTGAGCAACTGTTTTTGATGTTTAATCAATCAAAAACAATTTGACAAAACCTCAAAACAAACAAAACCAGTGAATTCTAAAGATCTTGATAAAGTATAGTTAGAAAAAGAAAGGGGACCTGCTTTTATAATTGTCATTGTAGTTTGGAAATTACTTCTAATGATAGTAGAAAATTTTTGTATAAACATTCCACAGCTCCTGAGACCTGTGATGTTGAGGGTAAATGAAGCCTAAAATACCTCTATCTGTGATGATTCTGAGCATCCAGTACCGCATGAACCTAATCCTTTGTTTCCGGTTTCTACTCACAGTAAGAAAACGATCATAGGTGAAGTTAGGAGGGCTTGTCTCCATCTAGTGGTCAGTGTATTGTACTAATACTATTATGCTAACATCAAAATATGGGCATTTTATTTTCTTAACTATAGTGAAAAATGCCTTTAACCAAGATACTATTGTTATTTTCTAATCGTGTCTGTCAAATTTGACAATAATCAGCTAGAAGATACATAATCTTGGGGCACCTGGGTGGCTCAGTCTGTTGAGCATCTGACCGACTCTTGATTTCAGCTCAGGTGGTGATCTCAGGGTCCTGGGATCAACCCCACATTGGGATCTGTACTCAGCGGGAAGTCTGCTTGTCCCTCCTCCCCCTCTGCTCCTCCCCTGCTCATGCTCTCTGTCTCTCAAATAAGTAAATAAAACCTTTAAAAGAAAAAGCTACATAATTTTAAAATAGACACATTGATATAAATGGCTTAAATATATTGTTCCAAAATCCCATGAGGCTATTTCTCTGCTCAAAAAAAAAAAAAAGGGATTTCTTCCTATTAAATGTAATTTCAGGTACAACTCATGTTGTCACAGAAAGATACATTAAATTGTTTGATTTTTATTTTCATATTAGGAATTTCATTTTGACACCTACATGTGAAACAATATTCATTAACAAATACCGAAGATTGATGACACTGTTTAGGCCTGTTCTTAACTAACAGAAAGAGTATTGTGTCTATTAAATTTAAAATATTGCTTACCAAATAGAGAGACTAATTCCTAATGGGTCTGTCATACCTAGTATTTTCTTTGTAGAAATGCACCATTCTTCATAATGACTTTTTTCTCTTTCTTTTTCATTTTCATAAACCCATTAGAGATAAGAATGTTAATCACATATTGAAATTGTATTATAAAAATAATACTACTTTTCTTTTCTGTAAGATGTCACAATTTATAAATGGTCTCATATAGTTTCTATTATTATCTCCATCTTCATTTAACAAAGGTGTCCAGTGACACTCCACCCCATTAAGACCTTAGTAAGATTGACTTACACATTCATTTATGCCCATAGAAGTCCAAAACCCTCCCTCAAGATTTCTGCAAATGTCCAGAGGGCTCTCACTCTCAAAGCCACTCCATCTCTGGACTTCTGCAATCATGCCATACATCTCTTGTCTGCAATATGGCAACCAAGACATGAAACCAGATCCATTCTTAATTTCTAAAAAATTACCCATTCAACCCTGGCTTGTAAGAGTATAGTAAATGTTGCTGAAGAGTAGAAGGAATAGAAGGAAGATAGAGAAGTTTAGTCACAGCCATTCAAACTTCAATTTGAACATTAGTCAGGTGGGTTCCGAAAATGTTCTTCTGTCTCTCCTCCACTGGGGAACCTACAATGGTCTTTCTCTCCACCAGCGCCTTAGACTCAACCAAAGGCCTTGTGATAGATAGGATGCACTCTTTACAAAGGAATTGTAAACACATTTTTCTAACATAGAGAAAAAGAAATTGATGCACAGTTTCACAGGAATACTGTGCTGAGTATTTGAAACACGGGTGAGTAAAGATGACCTCTATATCTCAAAACCTTATGATCTGTTTAAACTTAAAAAAAAAAAACAACCAAAAAAATTCTTGGCCTGTGAGGTGAGAAGTTATTTTCTACATAAACTGTGGATTTAATGTGCAAGCAACTCAAATAGAGGTCTACCCAGAAGAGGAAGAGAAAAAAAATTTTGTCTGTCTTTGATTAAGCCATTTATGACACAATCAAGTGGTTGTAGTTTTATTTTGCAAACTAGAAATTGCTTGCCTTGAGGCCCTAAAATCTGTGGTAAGAGGGGGTGGTTTATACTTAAAAATGCAAAGTATTAGACATGAAGGTAACACCCTGCCTTCACTTTCATTAGCAATAAACAATAGGTGATCTCACATGAGTTATTTTACAGGTTAGGTTTGCCTTATTTTTAAAAATCATGGTGTTTGGAATATCTCCCTCTCAGCTTTCTCAGATCTTTGACCAATTTTCTCTTGGCCTTGACTACCAGGGGGAATAGAAAAGAGATTAATCAGCAGAATAAATGGATAAGATTAGAGGCTTGCCTCAAATTAAGAAAAGGACTTCATATTACATATTATGAAAAGAGGTAGCATAGTATGGGATGATGATAGAGACCAGTTAGTATTAACTCATTATGTTGACAAGGGTGTCACATACAAGCTATACAGTCCTTTCTTGTCATAACAGAAAATATTTGCTCTGTAGGTCAAACTAGGCTTGATATACTGGGTTTGAGTAGTTCAAAGATTTCTGAGCCATTCGAATGAGGGTCAAATGGCAACAGATCATGGCCAGTGACTTTCATGTTTTTTTCCTCCCTCTGGGAAATTGGAAGCTGTGCAGGCTTCTAAGGAGAAAAATGGTTAGGTATATTACAAAAAATCTTACAAATAGTAACTCCCAAATGCCAAGTGTAATTTATACTGGATAAAGAGAAAAGGAGGCAAATATCATGTGTTTCACTGCCACAGAGTGTAGAGCAGCTAAGCTCTCTAATTCCTCAAAAAAGCCATGTTCTTCTTGCCTGAGACTCAGTTTCTCCTCTTTTCCCCATCACCTGCTGAGGTAGCTGGTCTCCATAGATGGCTCCCCAGAGAACCTTGCCTCCTTTTACTCATCACCTTGGTATAGCTTCCCCTTGAATCTGGACATTCCCTATGACTTATTAGGAAACAACATGATGTTGAAGAAGTGATGCTATAGGGTAGATGAGCCTTGGTCAGGGAAAGTCTTACTGATTCCATCTCTTAGGGGCTCACTCTTCGGTGAGCCTTGAGCTGTTATGAAAAAAAAAAAAAAGTGCTCCAGTTGTGATAGGGGTTGGAGCATAACACACTGAGTATCACAGAGAGCCCAGGAATCTCTCTGCTAAGCCCTGCCCAGATTCCTTACCCATAAAACTGAAGCATATAATAAAGCCTCTTGCATAAAGCCTCTAAGTTTGGGGGTCAATTGTGATGCAACAGTAGGTAACCAGAACACTTGGTTCCCATCAGATCACTTTCCAGGTCTCAATTAAGATTTTATGCCTTCAGGGAAGCCTTTTCCAACCTCATAGTCTGGGTTGGGCATCCCTTCTAGGTACTGCCTCATCCTAGCAGTTCACATATTGTATTATAATTGTCCACTTATTCTTGTCTGAGATTAGTGAGAGCAAAGATCGTGTCTGAATTGATTATCATTGTGCCCTCAGAACCAACAGTGCTTGGTATTATAGTAAGCAATAAACAAACATGCCCCATTGAATCAATGAGTGCATTTCTGATGCAAGTAAACACTGATCTCTTACTCCACTGGAAATAAGCCCCTTGCCTGTTTCACTATTTGATAATCAGCTTCCACTACAAGCAATCATGTAAAATATATCTCAGCAAACTGTAAGAAGAACATGCATTGCATAATCCACAATGCCACTCAAATTATTAAAAGACGTGGAGGATTAAGATATAGGTTTGAGCAGTAGAATTTCTTGTCTAAATATTCACTAAACTCCATTGTTCTGGATTTTGACCAATCGAAGTTTGTTTAATCTTGGATCAGTGCTGTCCTCATAGCTTTCATGGGTGAGGAGAATTTTAAGACTGTGAAGGTTCATGAGCTGTGTGTTCTAAATGGAGAAAAACGCCCTCTCGTATCCTATAAATAAGACATCTGTGAATTGGCAAACACCAGCACAAACAAGTTCATCTTATGACAGTAAAACTGTCACGAACATGTTTAAACTAAAACGTACAACTCGGGAAAGGTTTACAAGATGCAGATGTCATGTAAGGCAGTGAATTGAGCCAAATGACCCAAAAGATGTAATGGGCAGGAATTTTTATGAAATGAATAAGAAATCAGAGAAAGGGAAACACAGATACACAATAGGATGGCCCTCACTATTATGTCACTTGGTGGGTTCCTGGAGTCATCTGAAAAGTGGAATATTTTTCCACAAGCATCTGACCTTGATTAAAGAATTGCCAAGAAAAGAGCCAAAGGTATTACCACACGCTCATCTCAGTCATGAACTTTGGTCAGTCTTCTTAACTCTTGGCAGTTGTTTACAGTTTCTTGTGAGACCTACCCCAGTGCTCTTCTATCATTGTGAGCCTGAGAAGGTTCTCTGGGGTACATGGTATTGCAGCCTCTGCCACACAGAGCAGCCCCCACACGCTGCCTTCTCTGTGGGATTCTTTAGGAAATGAAATTCCAATGCATTGACATCTCAGTGAGAGCTGAATGTTTCCTACAACATATCCCTTACCAAGAATTTCCTATCAAAGAAAAGTGCAATGTGAGAACACTGGGCCAATGTGACTTAATATATTTTTCTGCTATGCTGCAAAATGTAATATATATATATATATTTTTATATCAAAATTTATTTTTCCATTTGCCTTTAAGGTCTTGATTGTCAACTGCATATTTTATTATTTATACATTATCAAAGGGTACCTGCAGGAAGGGAAACCCCTCTGAAGTGGGTTTTTTTTTTTTTGAGAGAGAGAGAGCACGTGACGGGGGAAGGGAGGAGTGGAGGGAGAGGGAGAATCTTAAGCAGGATACTTAACCGACTGAGCCACCCAGGCACCCCTGAAGTCAATATTATTATTCTAATTTCTCCTAAGGGGAAAATTAAGACATGGTCCAGAGGTTACCTGTTGCAAATTAGAAAAGCATATAATCCAAAAGCACCACATAATAATTGGAAGCCCCTTTTCTTCCATAAACTGACCTGTCTCACTGTATTCAGGACTATATAAACTAGAACCCAGCATGACCTTAGACATGTAGTCAAAAGTTCTTATTTTAAAGTCAAGGCCTAGAAAGTTTAACTAAATTGCTCAGATTCACATAGCTGGTGGCAGAGCAGGAATTACCTGCTAATGTTCTTATGAGTTCATTTGACATTACCTGATTTCTCAATGAGATCCAGATACTCAAACTTCTGAACCACATAGAAAGTAAAACTTTTTTGAAGAGGATGCCAAATGCTTTATAAATTCTTCTTCCCAATGGGACACCTGGGTGGCTCAGTCAGTTAAGCGTCTGCCTTCAGCTCAGGTCATGATCCCAGGGTCCTGGGATCGAGCCCTGCATTGGGCTCCTTGCTCAGCGGGGAGCCTGCTTCTCCCTCTGCCTGCCACTCCCCCAGCTTATGCTCTCTCTCTCTCTGACAAATAAATAATAAAATCTTAAAAAAAAATTCTACTTCCCCCAAAAGATTGGGTTTGCCCTTTAAGTGACACAGAAAAAAATAAGAATTCCCAAATAAGAGCAGCCAAGAATGGTCAGATATTTTTCCAATACATATCTCTCTTGATCAAGTACAGTATTTTTACTTCCTGCAAGGGGAAAAGTGAACCTATTATAAAATGATTTAAGAAAACTGATTTAAGACAGTTGCTCAATTTTTCTTTTGGTGGAGAAAATGGAAATAAGGAAGTAGTCTTTTGGATAGCATGAGAAATATGGAGAAAAAGGCTGAAGTGGGAAGAGACAAGAAAAATAAAAGAAAAAGAGCTCTTTAAGTAAGGAATCAAATGTATAATTATTTGAGTATAGTTGTACCAAAGAGAAATTCTGGTACAGTTTCACTTAGCATATCACCCTACTCCTGACTTTGATCTACCGATCATGTCTTCCCATCCAGTCAATCCTTAGCCACTAGGAAATATTCTTATAATGCCAACAGATAACTTGCATAAGGCATAAAATTAATTTAAGAATAGAGTTTTAATTGATTTCTCATGCCAAAGATTAACAGTAATCCTTTCCCAAGGTTGTGTTTTCCTTATGTCCTTACTATATAACATTTCTATTGACTTTCTGAACTCAAGTATCAAGCAAACAAAATGGCAGCCAGCAAGCTCTACAAAAGAGGAGCAAGGGTAGCCCCATGGACAAGCCAGACACTTCATGTGCTTGGGGACAGCAATGGTTTCTCTCATACCTCATTATCAAGCCGCCCGTTAAGATGCTTTATTGAGGTCAAAGAAGCTGATCAAAAACATATATTTAGAAAAAATATATATTATTACATGAAGCTTGAGGTTTCTTCCTTAGAAGTAAAGTAAGAAATGAGGGAGATTTATGTATTTCTGTAGTTGAACACTGTCTTGGGTTAGGGCTCTTAATGAAACACAGCTGCTAAAATTTGCTCCAAAGTTTAAGACAATAAACCTCTGATATTCCACAGAAATGATAATTCTGTTGAAGTGCTCTTCCCAGAACCAAACCCAGAACGTGGGATTGAAAATATCAGGTCTCGGGGCCCCTGGGTGGCTCAGTCATTAAGCGTCTGCCTTCGGCTCAGGTCATGATCCTGGGGTCCTGGGATCGAGCCCTGCATCGGGCTCCCTGCTCAGCGGGAAGCCTGCTTCTCCCTCTCCCACTCCCCCTGCTTGTATTCCCTCTCTCACTGTGTCTCTATCTGTCAAATAAATAAATAAAATATTTAAAAAAAAGAAAAGAAAAAAAAAGAAAATATCAGGTCTCAGAGGACCCTGAAAGATGAAAAATATTTCCATAAATGGAAATCGAAGACAAATTTTACAAATCAGAGATGAATTCATTCAGGCTGGGAAAGAATGTTAAAAATCCAAATCACTTCACCTGTGCTTTGTTGACATCATCATATTACGGTAAGTACCCATTAGGGTGGTTGACCTAATATTTACATTTTCTTTCTGTGATTCTTTTCCACTTTCTAAATTCATCAGAAACATCAGAAAATCTTGGGTAACACTGTTGCCATTTTGCCTTTCCTATCTAAGAAATCCAGCGAATGATTTTTGGATGAGCATCTTTATGCATAACTCAGGATAGCCATATATATGGAGATAATCATGAAGAAATGTTGCAAACATCTCTTCATAAGTTATGTACATATAAATAATTGTGAAAATTACTTTCATAGAATTTGGGCAAGATTAGCTAACTTTTCAAATGGAGGAGAAAAAAAAAAAAAAACTTGGAGAAGTATATAAAGGAAGCCTCAGAAGGGCAGGGAGAGCTTCAGAGAGGTTATGAGAGTCACACAACAGAGGACCTTATAAGCTTTGGTAAGGCTTTGGCTTTGGGTTTGACTGAGATGAGAAGTCACAATGGGTTTTAAATGGGATTATCATCATCTGATTTAAGTTTTCAAAGGATCCCTCTGGATACTATACTGAGATTAGTTTATAGAAGAATATAAGTGGAAGTTGGGTGACAGACTAAAAGATCATTCTACATGCTAGGCTAAGGTTAGTTTATGGGGAGTCATGTTGGAAATAGTCAATGTGGTTTGTTTATGTGATTTCCCTTGCATCTCAGACTTCCCAGCTCTTAAGACTTAGTCTCAAATGGAGTCCATGGAAACTCCACAGAGCAGTCTATACAGCATTCCCATGGTTGTAAATAGAAGGTTTTTATTTGGAAACCATCTTATGTGCTACTTGTTAGGGGAAAGTTGGTCCAGCAGCATTGACTGAATGTTGGGTCATTCCTTTCCTCCATCATTACATACCCTTATTTGAGCTCTATTTTGGTAGCCTTCCTTTTCTCTTTTTTCTTTTTTTTCCCTTTCTTTCTCTGTGTGTGCGTGTGTGTGTGTGTGTGTATGTTCCTGAGGTTTCAAGATGTCTCAAAGCTACACTGAAGATAGATTGGCTTCTGTTTATCATTCTTCTGATGATTTGTGGATGGTTTCCTTTCTGATACTCCTTATTTATACCTGCCAAACAGTTTTTATAAGTATCACCTTCCTTTCTACAGAAGAACTCCTGGTGTTTCTTGTAGTTCAGATTTGCTGAAAATGAATTCTCTCAGCATTGATTTTTCTTTGGTCAGCTTTAATATGATATTATCTTTTTTTCCTTTCAGTCCTTTAAAGTCATCTTTCTGTATTCCGGCCTCTGTTGTTTCTAATGAGAATTCAGCCTTTCTTTCTTTGTGTGTGTGTGTGTGTGTGTGTGTGAGAGAGAGAGAGAGAGAGAGTAAGAAGTTTATTAAGTGAAGATACAGAAAAAGCTCTCAAGGATGAGAGGGGTCCCAACAGGGTTGGGACAGTATTACCAAAGGGGCCTTGAGGGTTGGTCTTTTATAGAAAGCTAACCAGGGAACTTACATCTCTATTGGTAATACCTTCAATGGCTTACTTCCTTTTTAGGGGCTGGTTATTCTTTGTTGGTCACAGGTGATTATCATGCAGTCCCCCACCCCACACACCTAGGGGAAGGCAGCGGTCCCCCACCCCTCACCATATGCCTAGGGCAGGGTGGTCTGATTTGTCCCCTTATATCTGGTTTCCCCACACCTCCACATTTTTGGGACTTCTGTGAGCCTGATCACCTAGCCCGCTATCTATCTCTCCCTACGTAGCCCCACCTGTCCCTTACTCATTCCTCCCCCTGGAATAGTAACCCTAACTGCCATTAAGGAACTAGGGAATGGGACAATGACCACTCTGGCTGCTTCCTGCTGAAATGGGGTGGCGGGCTGGGTGGCAGTTAGAATCTATCCAGGGGTCAATCCAGGGGCTTATGGTATGGCTCCAGGGGGTCATGAGGGGTAGCAAATGGTACATGCATCAGCAGATGCAAAAGGATGAACATGAAAGGGAATGCAAACTGGTGCAGCCACTCTGGAAAACAGTATGGAGTTTCCTCAAAGAGTTGAAAATAGAGCTACTCTATGACCTTCCAATTGCACTACTGGGTATTTACCCCAAAGACACGAATGTAGTGATCCAAAGGGGCACCTGCACCCCAATGTTTATAGCAACAATGTCCACCTTAGCCAAACCATGGAAAGAGCCCAGATGTCCATCGACAGATGAATGGAAAAAGAAGTGGTATACACACACACACACACACACACATACACAATGGAATATTATGCAGCCAACAAAAAAATGAAATCTTGCCATTTGCAATGACCTGGATGGAACTAGAGGGTATTAAGCCAAGCGAAATAAGTCAATCAGAGAAAGACAATTATCATATGATCTCACTGATATGCGGAATTTAAGAAACAAGGCAGAGTATCATAGGGGAAGAGAGGAAAAAATGAAACAAGACAAAACCGGAGAGGGAGACAAACCATAGGAGACTCTTAATCTCAGGAAACAAACTGACGGTTGCTGGAGGGGAGAGGGCTGGGAGGATGGGGTGGCTGGGTGATGGACATTGGGGAGGGTACGTGTTGTGGTGAGAACTCAGCCTTTCTTATTCTTATTGATATTTCCTGGAATGTAATCTATCAAGATCACTTTATCCTTAACATTTAGCAGATTGACTATGATGTACTTAGTTTTGGTTTCCTTTATATTTGTCTTGCCTGGGGTTCACTAAACTTGAATCTGTTAAGTACCACAGATTTCAGACACTGGTCAGTTTATGGCTTTTTTTCTTTTCTTTCTTTTTCTTTTTGCATTATTTTTTCTTGGTGCCTCAGTGTGCATAAATGTTATTGGTCTATCTTTAAATTCAAGTTCACTGATCCTTTTTCAGCAGTGTCCAGTCTACTATTAAGCCCATCACATGAATTCATTTCTGATACTGTGGTTTCCATTCTATAATTTTCATTTATTTCTCTCTTATAGTTTCCATTTTTCTGATGAAAGGTCTCACCTTGATATCTGTGAGTCTTCTTTTATTGACTGATTCTTCTTTTGATTTTGGATTATATCTTCCAGTTTCTTTGCATGTCTCATAATATTTTGTTTGCTAGACATGCTGGGTCATTGCCTCTTTTAAGCTACATTTTCACTTGATTCACATGTTTAGTTTATCTATTCACTGCCAGCACCTTTCCTGCTCTCTGTCTTTCTTTTGTTATTATGTCTTCCCTTGCTTTTTATCACATTAGTTTTTTGATTGTTGTGGGGTTTTTTTAATACTTCTTGGGACTAGTGAGCTGGTTTATTGTTAGATAACCAAGACTTTGTTTCACTAAACACTTGCAATCTACTAAAGTTGTAAGACAAATGCTTCAATTCTTCTATTTTGGAGAATTCTGGTTCATGGAAGTAAAGGTTGAGATCAGGGTGGATAAGAGTAGTCAAGGGAGGTATTATGAAGGACGAGGACTTGAAGAGTGCGTTAGATATTGACCAGAGGGGAAGGAGAAGCATTTTTGGCAGAGAGAACAAAAAACCTAAGGGATAAAGAAAAATAAGTAGGACATTTGCAGGTCTCTGAAGAGATGAATATGAGAGCTAAGGTTAATGTGAGATTAGAAAAAACCATGATGAAAGAAATTTTTTAATTCTATTTTTCCTTCCTGTTATTTATTCTTTTATGATTAAACAATATGAATAATGTAGTGTCCTCCATACTATTCCATTACTTCTCTACAAAGAGCTGTCAATGCTATTTCCTGCCCTGATATCTTTATGTTTTACCCTCTATGTTCAATAAACTTATCAAAATACAATTAGGATGTTTTCCATTTAGATTTGACTTTTCCTCACCACTCTAGATTAATTCTTAGCTCCAAAAAGTCAGATAATAGAAAAGTGAAAAATGAATTGTCAAACAAATCAACATTTCATCTGTGAGGGATTAAACTACCAGTATGAATAATTATTTTCATGAATTTATTGATTTTTTTACCAAATTTACCAATCAATATAGTTAAAATAATTGAAGTATCTATATAAATAGCAGTGAATCATGAGACCCAAACTTATAATTATCATTTTTCATTTTGTCAATTGCCATGCTAGAAACTATTTTCTCTTCCATAAACCTTTAAATTCTCTTCAAATTCTCCTTTATGACCTTTAAATTCTCAGCTCTGTTGGACTTTTAACACATCAAAAACTCTATCAGTATTCTACAAAGAACAAATAACAATCACAAAAAGTGTCTGCTCTGTGGTAAAAGAAATTCCTGGCAGGTTCCTCCCTAAATAAAAATAACTGGAATGACTCCCATAAAATTCATGTGGTCCACACAGAAATAGTTGGATTTCATCAAGACCTCAAAAATGTCTGGTTAAAAACATAAGAACCACACTAGAATAAACTTCCTATTGATGAGATCTCTCAGATCATGGAATCCCATTAAGACAAGCTTATCACTGGAACCCCTGAAAAACACACTGAACAAAACACTAAACAGTAAAAGTACCAATAACAGTTTATGTGGAGGTGGAGCAAAACTCCATTTTGCCTCCAAATACTAAGATTCTCAGAGATTCATGTAATACTTGCATTTTTTCCTGCTATGGAAAGCTGTTTCTTCAGTTAGAAATTATATAGGCATATCTTGCCTCTGTGGTTTTGGCTCAGCATCTTTGACTCCGTTAGATTGTTGATAATCAATGAAAAGAAATGAAAATGTTCTTATTTAGAACCCACTGTCTCTAAGTCCTAGGATTTCAGTAGTGTGCTCAGCATTGGTGATAGAACTCTATTTTGATTCCCTATCCAATCTACTGTGGGGCCAAGGACAGTTGTGAGAAGACTAGCCGGGACAAAGCTGCTTTCTCTGGCCTTGGAGGAGAAGTATGTGAAATTAGATTGCCAGGGATTGAACTCATAACCTATTCTTCATTAATTTTATTCTCTTCCTAATATGAAATGTAGACTGAATTGCCATTTAAGAAGCTAGTGCAAGTATAAATAGTAGTAGTATTTAAGACGTTTAGGTGATATGTAAATTTAAGCCATTGATATGACAAAGTTTGGTCATAAAATGATTAAAATCACAATATATTGTGGAAGCAAAAATATGACTATGAAGACACAGATAATAGTAGTAATCTCCTATAAAGATGCTATATTTGAATAGTGACCCCTCACTACCATGGCAAATAATGCTTTACGCTCTTGGGGTTATTTAACCCAGAAACTTCTACTCTGGTTGTATGCTTCTTTTAACTAGGCTACAGAAGCATCCATAAGAAATACGAGTTAAGCCCACCCCTTATATAAGCACCTGAAAATGTTATTTGCGTCACCTTTCAATCTGTCTTCCCTCCTAGACTTGGGAGAGGGAATATTTCTTTTTATAGTTGCATCCCAAATTGCAACTCAGTTCCATCGTGCCCTTTATTGAGCATTTATGCACGAATGCCAAAGGAACTGAGAGTTCAGTACCTGGTTTATTTGCTTTTTTTTGCCACATATAAAAATAATGCAGGGAAATGGAGCTGAAGTAAACAAGATGAAAGAAACACATTATCATAAAAATCTGCTAATCAGTTGGTTATTCCCTGTGGAGCTAGTTAAGACTTCTAAATACCTTCACCAAGCCACTAACAGTTTATAGGGCCATAATTTGTGTAGTCCGAGATCTCTAAATATATAAATCATATAAAAGATTTCTTCAGGCAAGTGTGGCCTATCTAATTGAATTGATCACAACATTGTCATGGCTTCATTCCTATGAATGGAATGATTAGCAGAAGTTTACTCCTTATCAGTTGCCTAATATAACCTAGCTTGTGTGGTTCTAGTGCTTTATAATAGAGTTTATGTGGCTGACATGTGATTCTCTCAACAGCCTGCACACCAAAGCTGTGGATCACGGGTGTGCTTCTTGTGTTGTTCACGTGATATTTCCATAACTCGGGTACAGTTCACGTTTCACTGATGTGATCTGTACACATCTTAAGGAATCTTTTTTATTTGTTGTTGTTGTTGTTTTCAAGGAGGGACCCGTTTGGAAGTCTTAACCCTACAGGATTTGAGGTTTTCTGAAGGTTTGTTATATTAGGAGAGGAAGAATCACTGTCTTTGATGGCAGGTTGACAAAGGCACTTTGTCCCTGGAGTCACTTTATTATATGACTACTGTGTTCTGCCAAGAAGGCTGAGACCACCTACCTGCACATTGAAAAACACAGCTGAGATCTATCTTTGTGACCCAGACACATGGCCTCTCAACTTCTCTCTGTACTGAAGGAAAACATCATAGCCCAGGCCAGATGAAAACAAGCACTTTTTCCCCCCACTTTTTTCTGTGGGAAAGATGAGCTGAAACCAAAGCTAATATATTTGAAAAATCTGGGAAAAAAACAGAACAGATCTTTTAAAAGTCATTCCTTAGCCCCATTGGTATGCTACTTGAAGGAGTCTTACAAAGAAAACTTCTGTTGGAGTGGAAAACACTGAACGAAACCCATGTTATGTGAGACCTTAATTCCCTGGAGCTGGGAAAGGTGAAAGAATCAGGTCCCTAGACTCTTGGACTGTTTTCATTAGTTACCAAGAATGTTTATGCAATCAGTTTTAGCCACTTCATTAGGAATCCCCTTCATCTGTTTGATACAGTTAACACAAATCCGTTGAAGCTAATGTTTAAAAGCCAAACTACTGTATTATATACAACACATTCATGAGGACAAAGATGCAGAAGAAGAGGAAGAATTTGTTTGTTCTGTTTATTTTTTAGGACGTTTTTTATTCACCAACTGTATATCTGCCCCCATGTCAACAGTGCAGCCTAGTGCAACCGCACCGAATCCCCGACGTAATGTGATTTATGGCTTCATGCTTTCATCTTGGAAGGGGTATATTTGGCACAAAATACCTGATTTTACACAATGAACTCACAGACCCTGAGCCAATCTTGTGAAGCCATTGGCTCATGTAAAGCTAAATCACTTAACATAATTCCTACATATAGCCTCTTCCATTTTTTTTTAATCACCACATTACCAGCAAATTTAATTCAACAAAACCAAAATGAAAACTGCTGGGCCATTTGGTATTTTGCATGATGAACTTTCCCCTTTCCACTAAGAACAGAGGTTCATTCTATCAGACTAAACAAATTAATTTAACAGCGTAGACTTTAGATCAGTGCTTCTCTAGCTTTTTGGATATGATTCACATTAAGGAATACACCTTACACCAGGAGATAGGTATATACATATGTATGTACACACACACACACATATATATTTCATCCAAATATATAATCTGAAACAAATTTTCATGGAAGAATGAATATTCATGCTTATTTTTTCCCGAGAAACTGAATTTATTATTTTAAAATCTTATTTTTTTAAAGATTTTATTTATTTATTTGACAGAGAGAGACACAGTGAGAGAGGGAACACAAGCAGGGGAAGGGGAAGTGGGAGAAGCAGGTTTCCCGCTGAGCGCAATGCGGGGCTCGATCCCAGAACCCTGGGACCATGACCTGAGCCGAAGACAGACGCTGAATGACTGAGCCACCCAGGCGCTTCAAATCTTATTTATTTTTATTAATTTTTTCTCTTTTTTTATTGTAGTATGCACATTTAACATGAGATTTACCCTTTTAACACATTTTTAAGCAAACAATACAATATTGTCAACTACAGGCATCATGTGGTACAGTATACTCATGCTTATTTTATATGGTGATCTTTAATATGTTCTGTTCTATTCTTCATTAATGTGAATTTTGTTTATTTTTACCACCCAGTTATGTGTTGTGAATATTGATTTGAAATAAATGGCTTTAGATGACATTCACTCTGGAGTTGAAAGCCGGCACAGAATAAAATTGCACCTAGAACAACATAATAATAGCAAACTCTTCCTGAATGCTGAGCTAAGCGCTTGCTTTCTTTTATTCATTAACCTATAAATCTCCATGATAACCATACAAACGTTTTATAGAGTAAGGGCATAGAGGGGCAGATATCTTGCCACAGACTGCATAGCTAGTTAGTGGCTGTTGATATGAACCCAGGACTACCTACGCTCTTAGCCACTAAATTCACACCTAGACAGAAGGCTGAGTCCTGGGGCTTGTCCTTGACTTAGGAATATTTGGTTGACCCCAGACTTTCCAAATCACAAATATTTGGAAAACCTTACATGGTCCTGAGAGTCTTTCCATAGCTCTAGAATACTTATGGTCTCCTTAACACTCTTTTAAATTGTATATGTCCTTCAGTGGGAAGGCAGTGAGAGTTCTTGCTGGGCATTGGCCTTTGCATGGAAAGTAGTATATACTAAGGCCTGGGGGAATAAATGTACTGGATGACTTATTCTAGAACTAATAATAGGGAGCACCAGCCTGTAGTACAGGCCTATGACTAACCCTGGGGACAAAGAGGTGGGTGGGATCATAGCTTGGAGCCTTTTATTTTCAGCAACTGGAGTGATCATAGCACCAAAGTCATTCCAGATATGGAAGAGAGAGTCATAGATGCAGTTCCCCTACACTGAGGTTTTCAATTTTGTTTGACCCCTGACCTATGTAACAGGTTTGGGACTGGTAATAGCCTACTTATCAACCACAGTCTTTCACTCCTGTTAATAGATGGGGCAGCAACCAACAACTCAAATTTCTTGAGAAACAACCTTATCATGATGCCTCAGGGTTCAGTTAAACAAGGGTCCAACTTCGTAGACCACAAGATTAATGTGGTCTGATCAAGTCAGACTAACTGATGAGCAAATAATTAATTGGTACACAGAGTGGTCAAAATGAATAGGTAATTTAACAGAAATAACTAAAACATTGCTGAAAGAGTTAACATAATCCTGGGTTTAAATCAATCGAAACAACGAACTTAAACAAAAACTATAGATATTGATAAAAGAGCAAACAAGACCAAACGGCAGGCCTAGCTGTGGGGCCAAAGATGTGGATCTCTCACAGGTAGGTAGTTATTACAATTTTTTCATTCATTTGTTATTTTTGACTGAGGGGGAAAAAAAGCTTTTTACCTTAAGTTTGGTTGGGTTTTGTTTTGTTTTTGTTTGTTTTTTTTTTTGACTGACTTCTCTGGAATGTCTAAAAAGAATTATAAATAATTTTAAATTATGCCTTCTCTGTTCTTCTTTACCCTTGGAAAAGAAATAAGGGTAGTCACAGCTAAATGTCACGACCACATTTCGGAGTATAAATATGCTTGTACATGTTATGTGCTTTTGCCTTCCCTTCCCAGAATGGAAACTCCACGAAGGCCAGACTTCAGTTTGTCTTTTCTCATTGCTGTATTCCCGGCACTTGATTTCCTAAAATTCTTCAGCTACTTATATTCTAAATAGTTATTTTCTTAGTGTAAAAAATTTTGAATCATTGAAAAGTTTTTACAAATCATTTCAGTTTCTTTAAAGCATAGATTTTTTTAAAAAGTATAATTCTCTTAAGGTAATATTTGTTTCTTTGCTTAACAAAAACTGAGTTAGTATCTATGGTATGAGCTGAATGCAGACTGCATCTAGTTAAAGAAGTTCAGATCATCAAAACCTCAGTGAAAGATGCTACAATATTCTTTTCAACTTTAGAAACCAAGGGTCTGTGTTTTGAGGAAGCATCCTGTGATACCTTTGTGTTTGTCAGTAGTGAGCAAAAATTATTGAACAACAGTTCTTGCAAGTGATTGTAAATCATTTTTAAAATAGCTAACGGCAATGGGGCGCCTGGGTGGCTCAGTTGTTAAGCGTCTGCCTTCGGCTCAGGTCATGATCCCAGGGTCCTGGGATCGAGCCCCGCATTGGGCTCCCTGCTCGGCGGGAAGCCTGCTTCTCCCTCTCCCACACCCCCTGCTTGTGTTCCCTCTCTCGCTGTGTCTCTCTCTGTCAAATAAATAAATAAAATCTTAAAAAAAAAAATAGCTAACGGCGAGTTAATAATGAGGTACAAGAGCCTGGTGACTAAACTATTCCCTGAAGGAAAAATGTTCATCCAAGAGAGTTATTTTTCCTAAATTGGATGTTGGTAACAACCCCGGTCTCATACACAGGGTTTTTAATTACTCAAGTCACTGATCAAGTAGAAACAAGTCTATGAACTCTTTGTGGAGATGGAATATTTTGACCTACCCAGGAAACAACATCCTACACCAAAAGTCTTTTCAAAGATGCAAAATGTGCATGGCATTTATTTAATAAATAAAGTTGTAAAAAGGATCTCTAGAAAAATCAAAACTCTCTTTGTACCTACCACAGGGATAGTTATATTGAAAGATAATTATTATCTAGGCCTAGAAAACAGTTTCTCATGTTTCTCCCAGTTGATGTACAGCTGCATATCTTACAGAGACTTTATGGTCTGTAGGTCACAAAGATCCTCAAAGAGGCACACAGAGTTTTTAGATCCTGGTCAGATCATTTGAAGATAAATTAGAGATTGCTTCTGAACCCTGAAACCATCATTCACTTATGAAAACATTTTTGCTTTAATGGTGAATTCTATCACAAAAAGGTTTTTCATGTGTTCAAGTCAATAGTTACATTTCAGAAAAAGTTGTGTGTGTCTACTAGTGTGTCTACTATAAATAAATGTATATGCTAGTATATATGTATATATGTGTTTATGCTACGAATGGAGATAGATATACATTATATATCTAGATATACATTATATATATATGTAAAATATGTGTGTGTATATATATGTGTGTGTGTGTGTGTGTGTATATATATATATCTCCCTGGTTTCAGTAAATTATATATCTTTTCATTTCATAAGCTCAAACCCATCAGGTTTTACTGACTACTCTTAAGATAAAAGTAGAATTCAGGTCACCCCTCTGGTTTTTCTTTCACCTAGTGTTTGCCTTCTAATTATCCTTTCCTTTACTGCCAGCTTATTGATGTATTTGTCTTAGTCAGCATTTTAGTTGTTTTCAGCAGGAAGTTGCTCAGAAACCCTTGTCCACCATACTGCCATAATCAATAGTTGTGTTTCATGGATTTTCTTACAAAGTAAAACCATTAAATGTGATATCACAAAGATGTACAGTTAGTTCACTATTCTAGCTACGCTTCTATGTCAATATATCTCACCTCCAATCTGCATTCCCTTCATGACAGGGCAAGTCACTTAACTGTTATGTCTCATTTAGAAATGAGGATAATCACAGGTCCTAGTCTGCAGGTTTGTGATACAGTTTAAATGAGTTAGTGCACATAAAATAGTATAGAGCTTGACATGGTGTTAATGGTTAACGATAAAAGGCTAACTATTATGATTTTTATGCCTATACCCAATTTAGAAAAACAAGATTTTGTGTGGCTGGTATAGCTGGCTGTGAATGGCTAGAAAGGCCCTGCTCAAAGACACATGCCCGCTTACTAATTTGGCCAGCAAAAGTCTGAACAGAGTTCAAGAGAGAATTTTTTTTGACAAAATGCCAGAAATTTCCACTGATGGTTTAAGTAAAACAATGAATACATATGTAAAGTGTGTCCAAAATCAAGAAGCAATAGTAATACAAAGGAAAAATCAGAGTATGCTATGAAGAAAAATAGGTGGAAGCAATTAATAAGGATTAATACATTATTCCAGAATAGCTGTGATTCTTATGGTTTGTAGGCAGCTAGACATTCTATATACAAGACTTTTAAACCCTTTAATATAATGGTGCTTAACTTTGCTTAATATCCCTTCTGGATTCAAACTATGCGGATACCTTATATTCTGAGAACCTGGGGATTTGAGCAGGTGATTTGTGAAGAATTTGTGAGATTTATGTCAACAAAGTATAATTATACTCAGTAATGGGTAGAGAACTAATTTTGAGGACCATTTGAACATCGGCTCTCAGAATAATAAGTTTATGAATGTCAAGGACAGCAACAAATTGATATTCTGAGGATTGTAAGGAGTCCTTGGGGACCTAACTTCTCTGGGTGTTCTGTTGGCATTGCGGCCTCTGCTGTTGTGGGTGTTGATGATGATAATGATGAAGAAAGTCTTTATCTCCTTGATCAACCTTGATCATTAAGATACAAAAGATACCTCTTGGGCGTTTTCTTTCCTTAATTTTTTAAAATGAATCATTAATGAATGAAAGGTGACTTAGGGACGGTATCTCTGGAAGCAGAGGGCTGTTTGTACACAAGTTGGGGACAAGCCCGTGTGGCTTGCATTTGCAGCTTCCCACAGTGTTATGGAAACACAAGTTAGCCTTGGCCTGGATGTGTGCATCTTCAGGCCACAGGCTGCGAAAACAAACAGGCACCATCAGATTCCTTTCCACCTCCCACAGAAGAGTGGCCTTATTAAGGATGACCTCTAGAATGGTGAGAACGGATGCATTCACCCATCACTGCCTTTACCCTCCACAAATTCTTAGACCCCTCACTTGAACCCTGCAGGGGATGCAGACAATCAGCAAAGGAATGTTTTTATAAACACCATTTTTCAGACGGTTTTTCATCAGTGAAATATGAAGACACACTGGAGCCTTCTTCAGTCTGTACTGTCGTGGCCTGGTTCAGTAAAATGCCACCTTGCGGGGCGCCTGGGTGGCTCAGTCGTTAAGCGTCTGCCTTCGGCTCAGGTCGTGATCCCAGGGTCCTGGGATCGAGCCCGCATCGGGCTCCCTGCTCGGCGGGAGGCCTGCTTCTCCCTCTCCCGCTCCCCCTGCTTGTGTTCCCTCTCTCGCTGTGTCTGTCTCTGTCAAATAAATAAATAAAATCTTAAAAAAAAAAAATGCCACCTTGCTGTTGATCATGGTTTTTATAGACCAACATATACATCCAAATATTGCAAATATATTTAATTTAAAGGTTCTCATTAGCATGATCTGAGATTTGCCCTTGCTGCTCAATAGAAGATGTCAGAATATTAAAGAGGTGGAAAAGACCTCAGAGATGAATTAATCCAACCCCTCTTTCCATATGAAACTTGCCTTGCTTGTTACCCAATGACTCATAACCACTCAACAAAATGCTTACTATGGGAAATTTCTTGAATATTTTCATAAATTTGCCTATCGTTCCCCAACCCTTTTGAAAACATTTATTTTAAAGGACAATGGGCCCAAGTAACCTGTTAATAATTACACTGAGAAATTCATTCTGATGCTTACACATTGTGAGACCAATGAGAAAATACTAATTGGGCAGAAGGAAAATATGTTATTAAGGATCAGCAGTATAAGCATCATCATTAAAATCATCTGATTCTAAGTACATTTTTATCTGGTCATGTTTTCAAATGAGTAAGCCAAAAGCAAATATTTGTCTCATGGCCTGATATGTCCTAAACCCTAAACTTGGTGTCTTGAAGAACAGAAAAGAAGCGGGAAGCCATTCTTGCTCACGGAGAGCTGACAGAAGTGAAGGTATTGCAATGCATTTGTGAATCAGAGAACAGAATGATATGTAATAGAGTGCCAGATTGCACCGCACCTAGCAGCAGGGAATCAGGGTGAGATCAGGGCAGTTGGGAAAATCTTACAGAAGAGATGGGATTTGAGCTTGACTATGGTTACAAGGGGAAGTCTTTTGTTTTTACTCCATTTAACATGGTCCTCAGCATGGAGAACCTCCTAAGCAGGAATTAGCATTAAAGAGCTATTTCTGACCACTTCACTGAATGAAATGGCCAGCAAGGGAATTATGTGGGTTTTACAGACCACATACCTACTAGTCATTAATTGGATCTTCTGGTCCCTAAATGGCAGTGTTTCACTTACCAGTTCTGCTTTATAAGTCTAAATACAATATCTGATGGAAAGAAATGTAGATCTAGAAACACTGATAACTCAGTGAAGTTAAAAACATATGACTTCTTCAACTGTAGCATTTCATAGTGGTTTCGTCCCTATATCCTGAGCGTACTTTTCAGATTTTCCCATATTAAGTCTTTCATCAGTAGTCAGCATGTAAAAAAAAATAATGTTTTGCCATTTATTGATGATGTGACAATAGGAACAGTAAGACCAAATTCACAGAACAGAAGGTCTTGCCTAAAGTTTGTTCAGCAGAAAAGCATCATGTGTAAGAGAAAGTTCTGGCTGCTCCATCATATGAAAATATTCATAAAATTAGGCCACTCACACATAGTTACAAGTTAGCACACCCCCCACTCCATCCAACAAATTTTCAAACTTTTTTCAGATATATCCTATTAATAGTTTACCTAAAGGCAGATTGTAGTCATCACTTTTTATGAAATGAAAAGATACATAATTTAGCTGGAACCAAGGCTAATTATTATATGTATATATATTCATAGTATATACACACATTCTTATACATATATATAATAGCATATAAGTCTATTTATAGTGTTTACTCACATACTCGCACACACAATTTTTCCTGAAATGTAAGGATTAACTTGAACACATGAAAAACCTTTTTGTTATAGAATTCACCATTAAAGCGTGTATGCTTTTATAAGTAAATGGTGGTTTCAGGGTTCAGAAGAAATCTCTAATTTATCTCACAAATGAGTTAAGATTTCAAGGTTTGTGCGCATCTGTGAGGATCTATATGACCTATAGACCAAGCCTACAGCATACAGCAAACTGTTGCATTAGTGATCTACTGGTGTGTGAAAAATTACCCTGAAACACATGACTTAAACCAACAATAATTATTTATTATCTCTCAGTTTCTGTAGGTCATGAGTTTGCACAGAGAAAGCAGATACAGCATGTTGGGGGCTTCAGCTGGAAGACCAGAAGCTGTAAGTGGAACAATTTGGGGGTCTCTTTCACGCACGTGTCTGATACTCACTGCTGGTGCCAGCCATTAGCTCAGCTAGAGCTGTCAACCAGAACGTCTACACATGACCTCTCCATGTCACCTGGCTTTTTCATGAATGGAGACCGGGCTCCTAGTGCAAGGGTCCTGAGAGAAAAAGCCAGGCAGAAGCCACAACCTTTTTATGACCTGGCCTCAAGTAGTCACACGGCATCATTTCCACAAACTACATTGATTGGGACCTTTATAAGCCTCTGCCTAGATTCGAGGAACACAGTCATAGTAGAGGTCAGGGTTACTTCTGGTTGAAGAGGAGAGAGGAGCTAGTTCTCTGGAAGGGCTCTCTGAGTTCTTCTGAGGTCATGAGTAATGTTCTATTCTAAAACTGGGACAGAGGGATCATGTGAGTGTTCTCCCTACAACTCTTCTCAAACCCCTCAAAACACACCTTATCATACCCATCCAAGGAATCACCATTGTTCTAAAAGTTTCACCTTCGCTGTATGTCATAACAGACTGTGTACCCTCCAGACCCTGCCTTTCTCACCAGTTTTATCTTTCACTTTCTATCCTACACCTGATTTTTATTACATAGCAATATTTCAGTTGGAAAAAAAAAAAAGAAGTAGGCCCATACCAGGTATGATTAGAGGTTGGTGACCCAAAAACCGTTCCATTTTGGACTGGTCTGTATCAATCCTTGGTCTTGTGTATCTGAACTGTCCACTTGTGTATTTGGATTTTGTTGTTGTTGTTATTCTTCTTGGCTTTCCTTTGTCTATTCCTTGAGAGTAAGGCCATGAAAACAATTCCTGAAATGATGCTGACTCTTCAAGTCGTTCCTGGAAGCTGAAGAGGAAAAATGTGTTTTGCACATTTAAAAAGCTGGAAATAGCTATTCAGGCTCTGGGTTTATTCAAACCACTGATTTCTAAGTTGTAAAATTCTTCACATGGTGTTGGACATAGACAGCTCTACTAAAATTTTTGAAGGTGTTTACTTCTCTGAATTACATATGTGTTTTTGGTCATTTCCTTGAAGGGCACGTCTAGTTAGCACGGCTTGTGCTTGACATTCCCCTTAGCGAAAGATACATCCCTGAACTGACTTTTCTGTCAGGACTTATTGCTTATGTGCTAGTCCGTCAACAAGTATTTGTTGTGCAATTCTTACCCGCCAGGCAGCATGCTGGGTCCCTGGTAGCCCATGGTCAACAAGATATCCATTGTTCCCACCGCTATGAATTTATAGTCTAGTGATTATGCAGGAAGCTTCGGTTTTGTTGTATTTAAATTATAAAACAGATTATTTTACTATTGTCTTGAAAATTTATGAAAGGTTGAATTCCTTCACAACTTTGTACTTATACTTTCTTAGCGATAGTTTGATTATCTGATCCATTTGCAAATATAGGACAGTATTTAACTGAAAAGGAAGTTCAGAGAATAAAAGAAAAACAACATGAAAAATAACCCTATGAACTTATTAATAAAAAGGCATAAGTGACCACAGCTAATCTGTTAGGCAGCCATTCTTCCATATGCCAAAAATCGCAGTTCATGGAATGAGAACAGTTCAATGACAGGGTCATGTACTTTGTATTTTTTGATATGATGTACATTTCAAACTGGATATTTTGGCTTCCTTTATTTTTGAGAAAATGTTATTTTTTACCTACCTGTAGTAAACATAGCATTTAATAAGAATTTGTCACAGTTGATAAAGTATTACTGCCTTTGATGACAAAAGGGACCAGTGAGTTGGTTATAAAATGACTACAGATATTTATAGGTGCAAAGATGATAACATCTATGCTACAGGATTTTTATATTTATATTGTGGGAGACACAAAATGTCTGTCAGTTGTACAAGCAAATAAAATAATTTAAATAATTTTCACTTATGACTCTTCTTTTCCCAGCCACAAACAATGCTGCTTCTCCTACTTCCAAATGCTCTTCCAAACAGTCCAGAAGACGATGATGGTCCGTAAGCAATCCTAAATGTATCCACTCATTACTTCTTTTCTGGGATTGTTGCAAAATAAATGAAATCTACTAAGTTTTGGAAATATGTGCGGTTCTCAAGAAATGTTCCCTGAGGTAAAAACAACAGTAAAACAGAATGAAAATCTTCTTACAAATCACTACTTGACTGGTTTTTCTCTCCTGTAAAAACAAAATTTGTAGAAAATTGACCTGAATTCAGTATTTAAGCCATTTTTCATATAGAGATAACTTTCCAAGTAACCTTGAAGCAATTTCGAACATATTTCTCCTGCAATTAATTTTCCTAAGAGTTTTGTGGAAATGTTAACCTTCTTAAATTGAGATATATACCACAATTTATTTCTAATTATCTATTTATATACCCTGTAGGTATATGTGTGTGTATATGTGTGTGTCTATGTATGTACAATATTTATTTATAAAAGAACAAGGCAGATCTGAGAGAGGAAAATGGACCGTTTATTTTGCTGTTTCTATTTCTAAATACTATGAAAACATCCTCCTTTGCTGCCTACTCAAACATTGGCAAATTACTTAGCAACAAGACCATATATTTTGGGTATGTTTTTTTAGTCACCACATCAGTGTCAGGGATAAGAAATATTATCAGGTATGTACCTTCCAAAAATACCACATTATCAAAAAAAATAAAATCGCACCAAGTAGGTCAACCATTCATTAAAGTCCGGGGTAACAGCAGTCAAGAAAAAGTAGGTCTGGCACAGCATAGAGAAAAGCACTTTGTCTGCAGAAGAATGAACACTAAAATTTGGTATGGAGGAGGAAATTGCTTCCTCTTCAAGGTTTTTTTAATCTTTAAGTATTCATTCATTCAATAAGTATTTATTAAGTGTGTACATTAAAGACATCAAGGCTGGGGGTGGGGGAAAAGGAGAGGTGTTCAATGGGTATAAAGTTTCAGTTATGTTAGATGAATACGTTTTAGAGATGTACTATAAGACACAGTGCCTGTAGTCAATAGTAAGGGGTTGTGCACTGCAAAATTTGTTTACAGAGTAGATCTCATATCAAGTGTTCTTACCACAAAAACAAAACAAAACAAAAACGCACAACAACAAAAGAATGCAAGGAAACTTCTGGAGGTGTTGGCTATGTCTAGTATCTTGATTGTGGTGACGGCATCATGGGGGTTTACACATCTCCATACTCATCAAATTGTCGACATTAAATATTTATAGTTCTTTGTATATCAATTATACGTCAATAAAGCTGGTAAAAAAATTAAAAAAGAAAAAACACTGTTCTACGCATTCAGGACGTAGCAGTAACAAACAAGTCTGTCTGCACAAATCTTACTTTCTAGAAAAGGAGACCGAAAATAAACATCATAGAGTATCAGTTAGTGATATCCTTTAACTTCAGGTGACATATCTTTAAAGTTTATCAACATCATCATCACATACATCCACATTAAGTGGAGTGACCACCTTAAAATAATTTTTACCCAACACTCATAGGAATAATCACTAGGTCAAATACTATGCAAAGTAAGTTAAAAGATACTATCTCTGCACTCTGGAAGCTATCTGATGCAGATGAAATTGGCACAAGTCAACAATGGAACATCTAATAGTTACGCAAAGTTAATTTCTAATCAGCAGTTGGTATTATGGAATATGGGGTTGCAATTATAGAAGGAATAGGGAGTGATATGTAGGGCCTGTCTTGTTTCATGGGTTGTAAAACTGACGTCTTCAAATTTTCACCAAAAAAGGAACAGACTTTCATTTAACTCGGGAAATTGCCAAGATATTTTTCCCTTACTCGATTATTCTAGGAATGGCTAGATAATCCTTGGATACTTTCCGTGGCAGCAGAGCCAGAGGTTAACATGAAGCAAGTAGACTCCTACCTAGGATGAAGGCATCATCTCCTTGAGATCCTTATTGTTCTCACCAATGTCATCTGGGTTGCAAAGGAAGTTCCAGCATGCGGACAGAGGATCACAAAAATCAAAAATGGCAAACAAAGTATAGTTGGGCCTCATGTGAACTGAATGTGAGGACTGGAAACCCTAATCCTTCCTAACCACAGCCATTAATCCATGTCCCACATGATGACCTTGCAAAATCAGACGATAACAATTGGTGGGCATCTTATTTTTTTTTTCTGAGAAATAAAATTGACACAATACATCTCTATTTGGGCAGAGTCTTTGGTACCAGGCGATGTCATAGGATCCCAGTCAGACAATAGATTACTGTCCTTGGGTCACACGTCAGTGTAAGATCCAGCCAGTCAGTGATAGCAGTGTCCGGTGGTCCATGTTGCTCCAGCTCAATGCTCTGAGGGAGGGAGTTTCTGAAGATGAGGAAGCGAATAGGAGAGAAAATGAAAAATGTGAGGATCCACATTAAATGAAAATATGTCCCTGGAATTGACTACAGAATAACATACTGAATTATCAGATTAGTTAACTATCTCACAGTGGATCTCAGGATCTCGAGGTGATGGAAAAAGAGAGCAGGTAAACTTAGTTGGAGGGAAGCAGAATAAAAGAGAGAAGGGGAAAATTAAATATGCTATCCAACCCAAGAGGTCATGTTCAGGTGGTATGCAAATGTGAGAATCTTTGGGCATATACAGATAAGCAGCAGGAGACTGGGTCCCCTGTAGGAGGAGGAAGGACTTTCTCTAATGGAGTGTGGTTGTGAAAGTGGGGTCAATATAAAAACCACGTTTTCCTCTTTCTTAATTTTGCTAGAGGCCAGAGCTCTATGTTTGACATGAAATGGCAAGTTTTCAGTTTTCGTCTGGATACCTAACAATATAGATGCCGTCTTGATGTCCGTGAATAACCTAGCAAGGAAAAAGATAAAAGCATAAAATGCAGAAGCCGGCAAAATCCTTCCAAGACTGAAGGAAGAGTAAACTATACTAACAGGAATGAGCTGAACACATCTCCCCAAGCCACATAGTCCCTTCTGGACATCCTCAAAGACTCAGCCCCCTGGCATCTACAGGAAGGGGCTATCATGGCTGCCAGTAACACTACTTAGCCGTGCACTTTCCAAGACCCCATTCCTTCCCAGAGGGTCCAGCTCTGTGCTAAGAAGCACAAGGAAAAGCAAACGGTTTGGAAAGAAAACTTGTTGATGTCTCTTTTCCCCAAAGGCACTTCAAGCAGTAAATGAACACACACAATCTGTGTTTATTTTCTTTTAAATGTATTTTTGAAAATATTATGTGCTCTAAAATATGTGTTTCCAATCTTGCTTGCCATTCCCTGGCCATGAGTGATGTAGTTTATCCCTATTCATAACCATGCACAAACTTTCTATGCATAGCTCGCTGCCGTATAAATTCTGGCAGCAGGGAGGAATTTCCTTGTGGCCCACGTATGGTAATCCTTTACCAGAGGCCTGACTCCAAATCAATGTTTGCATTCCGCGGGTGGCTCAGGTTAAATGTAAAGGAGTGAGGTATTTAGGTCTTCCTTGAAAAGATTAACTGCATTTACATGTGCAGGGAGGATAGGACAGGGTGTTCATAAGCTCTTGCTAGCTTCAGGAATGTCTAACCTGATTTCCTGTCATAAATATTACACTTAGGGGAAAAAAAAAAGCTTTGGAAATATGCCTGTTCAAACTCAGTGAGGACCCTTCTAATACCAGCTCCCAGTGGCAGCAGGAAACCAGCACCACAGTCCCCGGTGCCCAGCACCAGGAGGTCATGGGCATCCCCACTGTCCTCTTCTTCATGCTCAGCGTGAGGAAAGTCATTCCCCGCAGGGTTCCTTCTGGGTGGTAGAGGTGGAATCGCGGGTGGCAGCCCGGTGTGTGTGCACAGCTTGGAGAGGAGGCATGTTTACTAAGGGATGACTTCAAAGCTGTCTCACAGAGGAAGTATCTGTCCCCATATGCACCCCTGTTCCAGAGAACAGGGTTTTTGTCTCAGGTAGGAATCTTGGTTGGATCTCCTTCCTCTGAGTGACTATGGCCAGCCTCTTTCCTTTGCACTTGAATGAGGTGACCCCAGCTAATCACAGGTTCTTCCCGGTGCCCAGCCTTGGAGGGGACCAGGCAATGCGTGCCTGTGGGCGGCTATCTGAGGTGATCCGGCCTTTGGAAGTGAGTGAAGTTTCCTCCGAGGTTAAAACAGTGAGCCCAGGGCATTTCATTTTTCAGAGTTCTTCCCTCAGTCACATCTTCCCACTTGGCATTAGTTCCTGGGGCTGCCAGTGAACTGAAACTGAGAGGCTATGAAAATATACACAGGAAAGAGAGGTAAAGGAAGGGAATGGGCTGCTCTGCTGGGCTCCGGTCATAACTTTCTCTGGTTGCTTGTTCTTGATTTTCCTTACTTGGCAGTTTCGCTCCAAAAGAGATCTTCTCCTTCTTCCTTTGATTTGTCTTTGTTGGGAATGTAGGGTCAGTTTGGGGGAGGAAGCAAAGGGATGTGTTTAAATCCCAAAGGAGGTAGTCACAGAGTGCTCCTTCACTCTGATGGGTGGCATTCCTCTGAGGGAAAACAGGAGCAGAATTTGGGTGTTGTTATCATACATTTCGCAGATGCAGTCCTCAGATTTCCCACAGTGCAACTCAGGGAGATCCTGTTTTCACTATTAAACTTGGATTCATTCATGCAGAGTTGTTGCAATCACTAATATGCGTTTTTTCAAACTGACTGGCATGAAGTTAATAACATAGACCAAGGCCAGCTGTGTCAACAGAGGCCAAGAGATTACTGAATGACCAATTCATTGATGATATTTATAATTCTTGCATAGATAATGTTTCAGTAATGATCATAAACAACAGGTAGTGCAAGCTTGACCTACATCCTGCATATACCAAAGACAGCTACATCAATAACCCCATATTAAGAACTTGGGTATGTGTCTCTTTCCAGAACAAATCTACATTCTGCTTCACTCATCAACTTTATACTCGGTTATGTACCCAAGAAAGGATTAATGGACACCTGCACTTTCTGGAAAGTGTGTGATACCCAGGAGGATACAAGATAGATCTTTCTTCTTTAGCAGATAATGAGCAAATGTTAAATATAATTAAATATAACTTTAAAGATGAATAAGCCAACAATTATGATATGATGCTATAAATATAATTTTGGAGATGTGTTTAAAGTGTTTTATATCGACGCCATATTGTGAAGTGGGCTGTCAGGAAACATTGCTTTGTAGAAGAGAACTTTAGTTGACTCTTAACTGATGGACAAAATTTACCAGGCCAGAATGGGATAGGGAGTGCAGCAGTTTGTTCTAGCCTGTACTAAGGCATGACTATGGAAGAATATTAGGAATTTGAAGGATCCATAGTTTGCTAAGATTGGAATATAATATGCACTCTGGGGACATGAGAAGTTAAGTGGAAGAATTAGGTAGGAGCGTGGTTCATGAAAACTTTGATGCCATTCTACCCAACTAGCAATTATCCTGACATCATTACCTTCCCGAGAAAGACAATGCAAGATTTTATCAGGAGAATTATCTACAGTTATTATTTTATTATTCTGACAGTAACATTGAGGACTGATTAAGAAAAAGAGAATGGCAAGACTAGTCTTAAGGAGGTTATTACCTAGCTACAGAAATTGGGTTTCAGAGGAAAAGAACTCTAGAGCTCTGAAAGGGAAATACTCTATAAAGTTCAGTGCCCAGTTCAGGGAAAGGGTAGGTACGTGAGTGAGGGAAATGTCAAGAATTGTAAAAGGTGGGAAATTTTACCCTACTTGCAAGATAACATTTTAAACTGACAAATTTCATGGACGCTGATAACAGATACAAGAATCCAGGGTCAGAGACAAAGGAGAGTCTATTACTTGTAACAATAGCAGTAGCCAGAGTATTTGAATTTTTGTGCCAGTTCCCTGAGCTTCCATGTCTATAGGGCAACACAAAGAAGGGCCAGATGATATCTGCACACACAGTAGAATGCATCATAAGGAAAGAACTTTGAGTTTAGGGAACCCAAAACTTTTATCATGAGCATTAAGTATGCCTGCCCTTTCCTCTGGAGGGAGACAGTATCTGTGCCTTCCACGACTATAAGCACATTTGCACTTTGCTCCAAAGAGAGACACTGCTTCTATCTTTCAAGGGTCTTCACTCTACAAACATCCTTGTTAAGCTCATACAGAACAGTGGGCACTCAGTGCCTTGCTTGACTTGCAGAAATGCAAGAAACCCATGGAGAACTGTCTTACGACGGGCAACTCCCCAAAGGAAAGGAGAAACTAGAATGACTTCCAGTTCTGTGGCATAAGGAACTAGACGAAGGGACAACAGTAGAAATGGGAGCAGAGGGTTTGGCTTCATATATGTATCAAAACCAAAATGGGAAAGTAAAATGAATCTTCCATATCACAAGACAGATACATCAAACCATGTATGATAATGGTTAACCTCTAAGTTCATACAGAGGTTAGAGTTCTTATCCCAATATTTCAGTGATGAGCCTCCTTAACCAGTATAGCCCTCCCTGGAAGAAATTCAGAACTGCTGCCAAGTTTGAACCAAAGTCCAACTTGCATATCTTGATATAATCCCTGTTCTTCTGGTCTTCTAAGAAGAATCAGTGATATTAAGAGAAAGCATTGCACGAGCAGAATTAGCAAGAGATGCATCATTCAATCTTTGACACGCATTATGAAAACGACAGATCTTTCTGAAACTTTCCCAGACCAAAGATAGGAACCGTTGTATAGAGACTGTTATCATTCACATAGTATCCTCCAAGCTAAGAGAAAGACCACTGAAAGACCAGACTATGGTTCGGGAGATCCTCATACATCTATTCCCAGGCCCACCATAGCACTGATTTCTCCGAGTTACAATTCTTTGGTTACAATTGTTCATCTCTTCTAATAAACCATAAGTTTCTTGAAACTAGGGAGCATCTTATTCCTCTTTATATTTTCCCCATACCCTATCTTCAGTCTGATTACATTATATAAATCAGAAATGAGAAGTCAATTTATTTTAAGTGTAACTTCTGCATTTTAGAAGCTCTTTTGTCCTCCATACCATATATCTCGGATTCTATCCAATAAGTCAAATTATCTTCAGAATTTAAGTAGAATGGCTCAAGCAGTTTCTACAAGCAATATTTAGAAAATCTTGTTATGTGCCATTAATTTTTATTCTTGGATGAACATAATCCCCACACACCAAAAAATAAGTCACTCTAATCCATATTTTCCTTTCTAAAGTCATTAACACCTTTGGCTACTTCATGGAACATTAAGTTGCTTTGTAAAAAAAAAAAAAAAAAAAAATAGTGACATCACTGTATTAACCTACAGATTAAGTATAAAACTTTAGTTTCTCTGAATTTTAACTGCCCAATTAACATTTGTCTTGCTGTTAGCCTTCTTAGAGATACAATCTATTTACATGCATTAATGTTTTGCAGTTGCTATAGTTTGCCTCGGCCCCAAGGCTTATGTCACTAAAACCATTACAACACTATAAAGTGATTTTGGTATTACACAGAGAACAATCAGTAGCTTTATATACCACCAATGACTTACATCTGAAAAATTCAACGTCTAGAGTTTTGCCATAGAGTGAGATGGTAATAATAAAATTTGACAGGAAAGGAGGAGAGTTTCTAGATACTCGATTAGAATGATTTAGAGCAGGGTTATGGAGACTTATCAAGATTTTGTAAAATCTGGGGCGCCTGGGTGGCTCAGTTGGTTAAGCAACTGCCTTCGGCTCGGGTCATGGTCCTGGAGTCCCGGGATCGAGTCCCGCATCGGGCTCCCTGCTCAGCGGGGAGTCTGCTTCTCCCTCTGACCCTCCCCCCTCTCGCTCTCTCTATCTCATTCTCTCTCTTAAATAAATAAATAAAATCTTTTAAAAAAAAGATTTTGTTAAATCTTTCTTTGTTAAATACTTCTTCCCTAAAGGGTTCAATTATTGTATTAGTTTCTGAGGGCAGCTATAGCAAAGTACCACAAAGTTAATGGCTTAAACAACAGAAATTTATTTTCTCACAGTTCTGGAGGCTGGAAGTTCAAGATCAAGGTGTCAGCTGGGCTGCTTCTTTTTGAGGGCTGAGAAGAAGACTCTGTCCCATGCCTCGCTTCTCTTCCAGTGGTTTGTTGGAAATCTTTGGCATTCATTGGCACGTCACCCGGATCTCTGACTTGATATCTACATAAGGTTCTCCCTGTGCCTGTATGTCTACCTCCAAATTTCCCCTTCTTATACGGATACCAGTCATATTGGATAAGCACCCACCCTGATCACTGCATTATAACTTGATTACCTCTATAGAAATTCCATCTTCAAATAAGGTCGCATTATGGGGTAGCGGGATTTAGGACTTGAACGTATGAAATTTGAAGAGACATCATTCAACCTACAATAGCTAATAATATCCAAATCCCCACTTTAACAGACAGTCCTCTTTTGATGCATTTGGCTCTTCTCCAAAAGCTACAATGTCTTTCAATGACACACATTAGCCAACAAGGAACAAATAACATTTTAATGAATTTGCTTGATTGGAAAATAATTTATTTCTCAGTTGTTGTTTTTTTTAATTTCAGACCTCAGGCACAATTTTTTTTAACATAAGCAAGGAGTAAAATTCCAATAGAAGTGAAATCATAGTTTGGTGTGCATCACCACTCCCCAGTTCCATCTAGAATTTCAAACATCAAGATACTAAATTATGTGCTTAAGTATGTGCCCGCACGCCTCGGACCATTTTGAGCACATACCAGACCACATCAGTTAACATATCAGTTAATTTTCTTTAACTGTATCAGCTATAAATTCTAGACTCAAGAAATAATGCATTTCTTTACTATCTACAAATCAAGCTAATTCCCTGATAGAGTCTTTATCCACTGGGTCAGAAGGAAATCCCATCTCAATGGGATTCTAATGTTTTAGCACAGACATATCTTGTTGAACTATCCCCATCTCCTCTGTCCAGGGACAGCTCTTGTTAGTTCAAAAGGAAATTCCTTCTTATCTCATTATACTCAGAGCCTAGCTTATTAGCAATTAAAAACCTTATTCTCCTTTCCCTTAGGACAAACAGATTTTAATATTTAAATATTTAAATTAATAAATTTATTAATAATAAATTTACAAAGAAATAATAATATAATAAATGATAAAATTATTTAAATAAATTAATAAAATATTAAATATTCAAATATTCCCAGAAAGTGAAAAGAAATGTTTGTATTTTAATCCTCTAGTAAATTAAAGAAAGGGAATAAGATATACGTTGATATAATAAAATTCACATCCAGGTTAGACTAGACTAAAACTCCTTTGAGGGCAGGAGTCAGACCTATTGAACCCAACTCTCCATAGACAGTGAGCTGCTGAGTGCATAGAAGTAGTTCTTTATTGCCACCAACATGGGAAAAGCCCTCAGCTATTCTGAGGGGAAAAGTGGGGCCGTGTATTAAGTTCAAAAGATAGACATTTTTGCGGTGCCTGGGTGGTTCACTTGGTTAAGTGTCTGCCTTCAGCTCAGGTCATGATCTCAGGGTCCTGAGATGGAGCCCCGCATCATTGGGCTCCCTGCTCAGTGGGGAGTCTGCATCTGCCACTCCCCCTGCTAGTGCTCAGCCTCTCTCTTTGTCTCTTTCAAATAAATAAGTAAAATCTTAAAAAATATATACATTTTTGAGTGAGAAGACCCATGTTCAAATTCCAGTTTTTGCTGTTTCACCCATTTTTGAGCCTTGGTTTCGGCAACTATAAAATCAAGATAAAAGCTTTCAAGATTTTTGTGAAATTTAGAGATAATTTATCTCAACTGCTTGGCACATAAAAGTACTTCACGTATGAGTAGCTGTGGTTTTATTATTATTATTGTTTTGTTGTCACTATTGTTTTACATTCCCAACAAGTCATGGAGTTTGGCAAATAGTTGCTGTTCAATGAAAGGTTAGCTATGGAAAGCTGAAGCTTCCTCATACTTTCTATCAGATAGCATGGCCTGACTTTAAAGTATTAAACTTGAGTGTTTCACCACGAAGACACTGTGGTAGAGAGAATAATCCCACCCCCACCACCACCAAGGATGTCCAGGTCCCAATCCCCAGAACTTGTGAATATGTTACCTTATATGGCAAAAGAGGGCTTTGAGGATGCAACTGAGCTAAGGATCTTGAGATGGGGAGCTTATCCTAGTGGCCCCAATGTAATTACAAGAATCCTTATAAGAGGCAGCAAGAGAGTGAATCAAAGTCAGAGAGAGGAGAGAGGCAGAAGCAGAGGTTGAGGAGATGCGTGGCAAATGGAAGTCGGCTGCTGTCACAGAATACCATAGACCGGGTGGCTTAAAAAACAGCAATTTAGAAATCTCCTGACATCCCGGGAAGTGACTTCACCAAGGGAGAGAAAGATCAGGCAGAGTTGCAGCAGGTATTAGGTTATGGCCGCAGCCCGCTGTTAGTTTCCCAAGCACAACGGTCACGCAGGGAAGCTTACCCTGTGGGCAATGGTTCTGCATCTGCCCTCCGTGGGGCATTTTCATCCTCGAATCTTTTTGCTTTTATTAAATTTGATTTTACATGGCTTGGTTTGGCATCATGGGAGACTGCAGGCGAATGGAAAGAGGAGAGATGATGGTCCAGAGCACAGGGGACAAGAGGCAAGAGAGCCAGCCGATTATTGGATGGTGGAAGGGGTCAGAGAGCAGCCACCAGGACGAGAGAGAAAGCTGTGTGGGGCAGTTGGTTAGAGAGCTTTGCAGGGAGGAGGAGAAAGTCTCCGAATTCCATGGTGATTTGTACGGTGGGTTCTTCTTAAAGGGACAGCTGCCAGTAAAGCTTTGCCCCCAGCTTGTTGAATATAAAGGGTATCCGACACAGCCACTATCGGGGCAGTAAGAAGAAAACCAAGAACATACAGTATCCTGGAACCCAAGTGAAGAAAGTGGAGAAGGGAGGCTCATTCACGTCCAGTGCTGGTGATAGGTCAGGTAAGAGGCGGGCTGAGTGGCAAGCTGAGATTTACAGCTGCCTTATTTAAATAAAGTCAATTCATATTTCATGGAAGCGTCTATTTAATGCCCAGACAGTGCAACACTCGGGCACATAATCAAACACATAAGTTATTCTCTTTTACTCGATATTTAATTGTGAGTGGGGGGTGGCAATGTGCCCAACTTGTGCTGTCACTCACTCACAGCACCAATCGTCCCCCTGGTCTTTCTCCGCCCCCGGTCCGCAGAATGGTGTGCAGAATGCTCCCATCGCTATGTACCTTTGCTTTCTTCTGAATAATCCTACCCCAGGTACTTTTCTACCTCATGTTTCTTCTGTCAGAAATGTCTGCACTCGTGTCCACCTAGGCATCCCTCAACCAAACTCGTGTCTTCCTCTACAGGAATAGTCCTCCTTTTCTCTTTGTTTTTGACTAACATGTATTAAGGACAATCGTATGCTGACACCGAGCTCACATTTTCCATGTATGACCTCATTTAATCCTCAAGGCAACCCAAGGAGGAAGGTTCTGTTATTATTCCCATTTAACATAAAAGGCACAGAGAAGATAAACAATTTGCCCAAGGTTCACTAACTCTTAAGTAGTAGTCTAGGTTTGCAAGCCAGGTCTGTTGGCTGATTCCAGAATTGGAAACCTTAACTTCTATACCACCCTCCCCTCCCATTGCTCCCTTCTTTCCCTCCCTCCCCTCTCCCTGCCCAGAGAGCAGCTTGCTCTTCCTCCTTGCACCTGCCTGCTTGCCCGCCTGCACTAGGATCCTTGTTTGTTAGGCAGCTTCATATGTGTCTGTCTCCCCATTAGACTCTGAGTTCTTCAGAATCTATGCTTTCGTTGTTGTTGTTTTCCTCCATAGTATATTCCCTGTGCGTGGTATAGAGATGGATATATGGTAGGATCTATAGCAGGTCCTTGGTGCTTGTTCACATATTTCTCTTCTCTAGAGAAGAAAGGCCTTCTGTGTATTATTCTAGGCTTAATATTTGGCCTAATGACAATGTTTTCTGGTCGTCATCTAAAAACAAATATATAAATAAGAAGTTCCCTTCTAATCCTTGTTTTACCACATAGGCTCCCAGGGTGACATCATTTAACTGGTGTGGTGTTTTTTTTTTTTTTTTCAAGCTGGATAATTATGATGGAAAAAACAGCAGAAGAAACAGATTCTGACTGACATTTTGATGCAGTTGATGTTATTTGTAAAGAAGCTCTCATTTTCCGAAACCTGAGCGTTCAGAGTAAGTATGTGAAATAAAGCAGAATGCTAAGGGGATGTTTTTCACATTGTTTTGCTTCCTAAGCAGCAGTAGATACATTCTTAAATCATTGGTTCTATACTAGGAGGGCTATGTTTAAATTAATGAAGGAAAAGTTGCTTACATATTTTTTGCTTCTCAGGCAGGGACCTCTAGTCCATTATTAGAACAGTCAGCATTTTAATTAAAACTTCATCGGGTGTTGGTAAGACAGATCTGGACCCTGAGCCCTTTACCAAAATGTAATTTATGAATCTTTGCATGCTGATATGTGAATCATATTCATTTTTAAACACCTATTGTGGAAAGATAAAGAAAGAAAGAAAAAAAGAAAGAAAGAAAGAAAGAAAGAAAGAAAGAAAGAAAGAAAGAAAGGAAGGAAGGAAGGAAGGAAGGAAGGAGGGAAGGAAGGAAGGAAGGAGGGAAGGAAGGAAGGAAGGAAGGAAGGAAGGAAGGAAGGAAGGAAGGAAGGAAGGAAGAGAGAAAGAAAGAAAGAAAGAAAGAAAGAAAGAAAGAAAGAAAGAAAGAAAGAAAGAAAGAAAGAAAGAAAGAAAGAAAGAAAGAAAAAGAAAAGAAAGAAAGAAAAAAAAAGATGGAGCCTGGGGCTCAGTCATTAAGCGGCTGCCTTCGGCTCAGGTCATGACCTCAGGGTCCTGGGATCGAGCCCCCGCATTGGGCTCCCTGCTCCGCGGGAGGCCTGCTTCTCCCTCTCCCACTCCCCCTGCTTGTTCCTGCTCTCGCTGTGTCTCTCTCTGTCAAATGACTAAATAAAATCTTAAAAAAAAAAGGGGGGGGGGAGGGAGGAATAGAAAGAGAAAGAAAGAAAGAGAGAGAAAGAAAGCAAGAAAGCAAGCAGGCTATTTTGCAGTTCTGTGGACAGAAACACCACCTCCCATCAGCTCTGACTCTGACTGGGTCTTGTAAGCTGGACTCACTCATGGAGGCTTCCCTTCGCCGGCCGCCCGACCCTGCAGGAAGGCTCCGCAGCTTGCTGCTCGGGAGGTCCTGCTATCTTGCTAGAGTAAAAAAGGCCTTGGTCCGCCTCAATCACACGGACCCCTCGGGGAATGCTGCTATGGACAGATGAGTGTTGGTTCTAGTTCCCCGAAGTATGATACGTCCATTTCAAAAGTAATCTCAACAGAAATCTTTCCAAGTGGTATTTTATATAGTTTTCTTCTTGAACTAATCATCAAATGTCATTTGAGATTTTCTTCATCACTTAGTATCACCAGCATAAACATTTCTTAATGAGCTCTGTTCCCAGGCTGGGGTGGTTCTGAGGTTTATCGGAGTTGATAAGGATTTGGGCCCTTGTCCTAAATGACCTTATTATGTAAACTGAAAAAATGGGAGGGTTTTTTTTTTTTTCCTTTTAGCATTTTCTTATCTTTTCCCGTGTACTCACTCCCTTCTGTGAATAGAGATGTCGATGACTGCAGATCTGAATTGCCTTAGATTTGGCCACCATTTATGTGTATAGTAAGAACAGATATGTTGTGGGAGGCGGTCACAACTCTGACGCATGTGCAGTAACAGTAAATGCAGTTGGCGTGAGGGCCCGCTGTGCCCCCCCAAGAGCACTGTATCTGTGCCTTGGGGCCTTGATCTGGTGTGTACTTTTTAGCTGCTCAGAGCTGCTTTGGTTTGGTTTGGTTTTTTTATTCCCGGTTTGCAATTATATTTGAAATATGTAAGTTTGCCAAATAGAGGAGTTCCTTGATAGACCAGGTGCTGAAGTAATGAGTTCATCTATTTTATACTTGTTCAGTTATTTTCACCTGCAGCATTCCAGAGCTTGCATCGTGTAGTGGTAACTGGGCTGTGTAACCTGGCCCGACTGCTTCTAAGTCCTTTCTCATGCACTTAGCAGCTGTGTGACTTTGGGCAAGTTGCTTAACCTTTTTGTGTCAGTGTTGTCTTATCTATAAAATAGAAGTAATAATAGTATCTAATTCATGGGGCTATCGTGAAGATGAAATCTGTAGAGTCTCCACACCTAGCACATACTAAGCACTCAATGAATGTTATTTTGTTAACATTGCTATTGCAAGCCTAGAACTGTGGTTCCCAAGTGTTAAGTAGAACCACCATAGGTGGTCAGTATCCACCGTCTATTTGTAATTCCACTTCCTGCAAAGATCTTTTCCAAATGCAATTGACCCTCACTTTAAAAGATCAGGGGAACTTTGACCTACTTTTTTCTTTTGGTGCTTATCTTACTGTACTTCCAGCTGCAGTTATGGGGAAAAAAAATCTCTGTGGAGGGCAAGAACTATAGTATTGATCACCATGACCTAAAGCACCAGCACTCAATCAAAAACTAATTTTGAGGGGCGCCTGGGTGGCTCAGTTGGTTAAGTGGCCGACTCTTGGTTTTGGCTCATGTCATGATCTCAGGGTTGTAGGATCGAGCCCCATGTTGGGCTCCGTGCTCAGTGTGGAGTCTGCCTGTCCCTCTAAAAGTCTGCCTGTCACTCAGTCTCCCTCTAAATAAATAAATAATGAATAAATAAATAAATGAAATTTATTTGAATTGAGAGCAGACATATATTTATGTATTAAGCAGCTTTTTCCCTCAAAAGAAAAAAAGTATACATTTATATGTATATGTTCCTCAAGAAGGAAATTGGTTGCCCTTCTGTTTTCCTAAGCTAAGGCCTCCTCAAGTAGTGTACAGCAGTAAGAGGCTGGCTATTATTCCCCTCTCTTCCAATAAAAACTATAAATATATATATATATATATATATATTCCTTCTTGAGGAACATCCCTGATTAATGATACTCTTACAGAGGAACACTTGCCCCAGGAGTGAGTAATGTTTACCAGGTAAACAAAGTTTTCAAAGTGCTTTTTCAGCTCTGCAAATCAGTAGAAAAACCAACCACCCCAAAGAATGTGACTCTCAGTAATAACAGCAAGATTTTCCTCTCCTGCCCAGACCTTTCTCTGGAAAGAGGAAAATCAATACCCCACAGGGGATTTTCCAGGTTGACTTCCTTCAGTGTTGTTCAGCTCTGGCAACGCGTGTTGACAACCCAGATGGAAAATGTTGACACAGAAGAGCACTCTTCCAACTACTTCAAGCTGAAGCCTGTGGAATATCTCTTTGATATAACCACTCTGTTTCATACTCTTCCAATTCTCTCAAGGTCAGAAAGGAGGAGTGCAGATTTAATGTAAAACCCTTACCAGTGATAACCAGTCTGTTTGGATTATCGGTTATAGATTACAACACTTGAGCAGTTCGTGTTCTATGAAAATATTCATGGACTCAAATATGTGTTATGGCTAAAGAAGGAAAGTTGCACACTGTAAGGAATATGTATTGTGTCATTACTTCCAAAGACAAAATTCACCTTTGAGGGTAGCTCAAAAGGAAAAAAAGGAATTAACCTCAGTTAAGCCGGAGGAGGTGTGAGGAGAAGCATCGCTATCTTGAGGACAGGGAGCAAGTGGTCTTGGAATAAAGTACTGTGGGTGTATCCCAAGTATCTCCTTGTACAAACACCCTCCACTCCACTTCCACCCCGCTGCTCCTCTTCCCTGCTTTACCTCCTTGAGGAGACCCTCTCCTTCTGACCTCCCTTAGCCTCTCCTTACTACAAGACAACCAAGCTAGGTCGGACTCTTCACACCACCTTGTGGCAACATCTAAAAATCTTTTAAAAGAGTGTTTTTGTTTCTTTTGCTCAGAAGTATTCCCAACGCTTTCATGTAGCTCTTCCTTTTCTAATTAAACAAGCTTTATTTTTTTAACCACTTAAGATAACTAAAAATTTGTTTCATACCATTAAATATTGGCATGTATGCTATTTTATATTTTAATAGCAAAGTTGTTGTTAAGGCTGCTTTATCACCATTTGTTTTTGTGTATTTTTACTTTGTGCCATTGATTAACAATCAACCTGTATAATATAAACTTTATTTCTGTTAAAAAAAAAAAAGCAGAAGTACCATTGAGCCAATGAAGCAATAATTATGTGAAACAACAATAATATAAAATTTTAATGTCAGGAAGGATGTGGAGAAGCATATTCTGGGCTTGCCGCGCTCCACTTGGGGCTTCAGAACTTCATTCCTACACATCACCAGGAAGCACAAGGAAATTGGTTGCCCTTCTGTTTTCCTAAGCTAAGGCCTCCTCAAGTAGTGTACAGCAGTAAGAGGCCTGCTATTATTCCCCTCTCTTCCAATAAAAACTATAAATTATTGATATCTCCCAGACCTTCCTTTGTTCTCAAAGGTTCAATAACTTCATATATATGGTGTGTCCTAGTTGAAGAATAAAGTCTCCATATTACAACCTTTGGATTGTTCAAATAGAAGGGATAAGAACTAATAGCTGAAGGCCTGGAGGTGTCCATGGATAGAGAAATAACATCTTCAAAGAGAATAGCAGACAGAGACTTCTAGATTTAGAAAGAAACTTCCAAACTCTGACTCATTAGCTGAGGAAATGAAAAGTGTAAGCAAGGTCACACATGGCTTTTTGGTAGCAGCGAGGACAAGAGCCAAATATCTCTGATCTCTGGCTCATTGGACCTTCCTCCAACAGAGGAAGAGATTCAGGCCATGTTGAAATACTGCCAATGAAACTGAACAGGACAGCCACGGTACTATTCCCCTTCTAAATCCAGACTCACCTGGATGCATTGTTCTAGGCTGTAAGTAATACAGAGTTCTAAGTAGAAGAAGAGGAAGACTTGGTCATAACCGTAGGTACACCAAACCACCTTGTCCACATTTCTTTTTTTTTTTTCTTAAAGATTTTATTTATTTATTTGAGAGAGAGAATGAGAGAGAGAGAGCATAAGAGGGGGGAGGGTCAGAGGGAGAGGCAGACTCCCTGCCGAGCAGGGAGCCCGATGCGGGACTCGATCCCGGGACTCCAGGATCATGACCTGAGCCGAAGGCAGTCGCTTAACCAACTGAGCCACCCAGGCGCCCCACCTTGTCCACATTTCTAGATGACTCTGTGAATAAAGAAACAAGGGCTACTTTTGGGTTTAATAGTAGCAGATTTCAGCAGATTGTTAGACTAAACATGAATTAGGTGAGTTCTGAGACTATTTCACGCTTGGGCTTGGGGCAACTACAGACCTGGTCCTCCAGTTAGCACAAGGAACCTCTGGAGCAGACTTAGAATGAGGTACCTGATGGTAACATCCCTCCTGGCATATCTTATTTCCAGAAAAGCCCATCTTGCATGTAACTGTTATCTGTTCTAATCTCTCTCAGTCATGGACTTCAATGAGAGCTCTGTTTCTGTAAAGAGGAAAACATCACATCTGATTTTTATCATATTAAGCCAAGGAGAATTTCCTTCCTCTAATGGTTCTCTCAGTAGAACTAGGATGCTCTTACTATGTTTTAAATGATGGCTACCTTTGCCCTTGAGGAGTATGTGACAAGGAAGACCAGTGTCGTGGGAACCCAGCATGCCTCCCCAGCGTGAGGTGGGCCATGATCTGCCTCACTCTTGCTGAGCACATCAGAGGCAGACGTGTTGGGACATCTGTAGTTGTGTGATGTCAAAGAAAAGTTTACTGCAGGCTTTGGCTTGACAAGTTTTGAAATATTTCCCAGCTTTTCAGAGATATTACAATATTTTCCACGTAAATGGATTTATTTTTTTTATGCTGCCAAAATGCGGTATATGGGAAAGACAACATGGAAAGTTGCCTGTGCCTACAGGATTCCAGTTCCTGTATGTTTCGGGGCTCTACACATACAAGTTGGGACCTGGGCTCGATCAGGAGAGCGATTACCACTGACACATTATAGTGCGGAACTACTGATCTTTATATAAAATGGAGTGTCTAGGCATTCAGACAACAAAGCTGAAGGAATACAAAATAGTGGCTAAGAAAGTGGCCTCAGAGACATTGTTGCCAATGAGTAACATGAGAATATCTCTCCTTTAGATTTGCCTCAAGTATTAAATTGTATAATGCAAGTAGAGTACTACTCATTGCTTGCACAGATTGAGTATTCTAGAAATGTTACCTATAATCAGCATTACGTGATGCCAATACCCTGGACTGGAAGTGGGACAAGACAATAATCCAGACCTTGTTTAAATGGTTGAGAATATTAAAATATTTGAAATCACTTGATCAATGGAATTTTTAAAGATTTGGAATAACATAGACTTATGTTTAAATTGCCTTCTTTAAACAGTTTATTTCACATGGGGTGCCTAGCATTGTGCTTTGCATACAGTTTTGGTATAATAAATGCTTGTAAAATAAATTAATATTTTAAAGGAATGAATAAATGCATTATTGTTCATCACATAGTATGTGATTTGTTCTTTCAAGCTCCATGCAAAAACTGCATAGAAATTTCTCTTTTGCCTTCATTTGCCTGAGCACTTTTGAGAATTGTAGGGAGCTAAGAATACAAGTCAATGAATACTCTTACTTTTTTGGCCCTTATTTATATAAATGTGTTCATTCCTAGTGGTGATATGTTAGTCATGATGATAATATGTTACTATTGTAGAGTGCCTTATAGTTTTTAAAGCCTATTCAAATGAAATATTTCACTTAGACTTTCTGGGCAAAGGATGTGGGGATCATTGTCATTATTTTGTAGAAAACAAAAAATGCTCAGGCCGATTGACTTGTCTTAGGTCATACAATTAATAAATGAAAGAGAGAGAACAGTGTTTGCACTGGACTTTTTCAATACGTGTTTCTTGGATGGATGGATATATGGATGGATGGGTGGATAGGTGGATGGATGGGTGGATGGATGAATGGAAGGATGAATTAATGAATCAGTTATATACATTCTATCTACTGCTTTTTTGCTACACCAAAACAAAAAGATTAAGGAATTCTATCTTAGTGTTTGTATCTATTACTATTTTTGTAGCTTTTCTATTTATGGCAAAATTACTTAACGTATTTCAAGAACAAGTTAATCTGTGCACCAATAATTATTGACACCTACTGGGTATTACGCATTGGCAATACAGATGTAAGAAAGAAAGAATCTCCTTAGAGAGTTCATATTCTATTTGGGGATTGGAGGGCACAGACAAAGAAGGCTACGATAGAATAGTGTGATCTATTCAGCTGTTGCAAATTTATGGACAAGATAAAATGGAATAATATGATAGAGATTAGAATATAGGACATGACAAGGAGGTTAATGTTTTTGCAGAGCTAACTAGGAGGCTTTTCTTAAGAGATAAATTAGGAGAAAGCAGTTGTGAAGATGTTGAGAGAGAACCTTGCTTTTTCTTTCAATATTTTTGTAAATGGCTTTAAGAAATCACATTTATATGTCCTTCTCTATATTTTTAAATATTACTAATTATAAGCAACCTATTAATTTATAAAATCATCATACCACTTTATTATTTATAAGTCTTCCCTTAATTTTTAAAATTGTCAATTCTCAGTTCTTTTAAAGCTACTTAAATTTTACAGTGAGATAACTTCTGTATATATTTTTAAATCTTTTTAAAATTTCTTTCTATCTGTTGCCTTAATTGGATTGAATCAAATTTGGGGAACTAAAATTTTCGTTTTATCCTTTTAGGAAATTTCATTTGTATCAAAACAGTCTGAAGAGAAAATAGGTACCAAACAATTTCAGACAAACTGCAGTAAGATTATGAGGGCAAGAGCAAGTGAACATGCCCTTTTCCCAGATTTTTAATTGGATACTGATTATTGTTTTTTCCACAAACAATGCTTAGAAGCAATTCATGATTTAAATAAAGCACAGTTCAAGAGATCTGGAATCCCTCACCATAACAAAGACTAGACATATAGTAAATTTGAAATAGAACCCCAAGGAAAGTCTTGCAAAGAGCCCTGTAACTTTATAGTTTTTAAAGATTGTTGCGATGAAAATGTACAAAACAAAACAAACTTTAGCATAACTTCAGATCCTCTCGGGGCAAGTATGATGCATCTCTGTGGGTGCATCATGATGACAAGTCAGGGGACTGAATGGTGGCCTGTTATGTACTGTGAATTTTAGGTAGGGAAACTACATGCAGACAAGAGAACCATTGATTGTCCAACACATTGATTCAATGGTGAATTTTAAAAATGCTACTTGCAATTTTCAAACAGACACAATATAATGTAACCTAAGTGTAATGCAACCTAAATGCTGGAATAAAAAATTAAACTATATTATTTCTGTGTTCAGGAATAAATAAGATAACTACATGTATATAAAAAATATACAAAAATAATTTGAAAAGTGAAAAACAGCATGGTGGGGGTGGGGAGGCTGTGAAGATACAGGCATTTATTCACTATATAGCTTAAGAATTTTTTCTTTTGGGGGCTCCTGGGTGTCTCAGTTGTTTAAGCTCTTGACTCTTGGTTTCGGCTCAGGTAATGATCTCAGGATCGTGAGATGGAGCCCCACCTCGGGCTCCGGGCTCAGCATGGAGTGTGCTTGAGATTCTTCCTGCCCCTCCCCCAACTCATGCTCTCTCTCTCTCTCTCTCTCTCTCTCTCTAAATGAATAAATAAAATCTTTTTAAAAGAGAATTTTTTCTTTTTTTCCTCCTTTTTATTAAGTTTTTTTTTTTAATTCCAGTGTAGTTAACGTACAGTGTTTTATTAGTTTCAGGTGTACAGTATAGTGATTCAACAATTCTATATATTACTCATTGCTCCTTGTGATAAGTCTACTCTTAATCCCCTTCACCTATTTCACCCATTCCCCCACCCACCTTTCCTCTGGTAACCATCAGTTTGTTCTCTATAGTTAAGAGTCTGTTTCTTGGTTTTTCTCTCTTTTTTTCCTTTGCTTAATTGTTTTGTTTTTTAAATTCCACATATGAGTGAGATCATATGGTATTTGTATTTCTCCAACTTACTTATTTCACTTAGCATTATACTCTCTAGCTCCATCTATGTTATTGCAAATGGCATGATTTCATTCTTTTTTTATGGCTGAGTAATATTCCTTGTATATTTTTCTTTATCCATTCGTCAGTGGACACTTTGGCTGTTTCCATAATTTGGCTATTGTAAATAATGTTGCAATAAACATAGGGGTACATGTATCCCTTTGAACTAGTGGCTTTTGTATTTTTTTGGCAAATACCCAGTAGTGTGATTCTTGGATCTTAGGGTAGTTCTATTTTTAATTTTTTGAGGATCTTCCATACTGTTTACCATAATCACTGCACCAATTTACATTCCCACCAACCGTGCAAATGGGTTCTCTTTTTTTTTTTTCCACATCCTCACCAACACTTGTTTCTTGTGTTGATTTTAGCCATTCTGACAGGTGTGAGGTGATATCTCACTATAGTTTTGATTTGTATTTTCCTGATGATGAGTGATGTTGAGCATCTTTTCATGTGTCTGTTTGGCCATCTGTATGTGTTTTTTGGAGAAATGTGTATTCATGTCTTCTGCCCATTTTTTAATTGGATTTTTTGCTTTTTGGGTTGAGTTTTGTAAGTTTATATTTTGGATACTAACCCTTATCAGGTAAGTCATTTGCAAATATCTTCTCTTATTCAGTAGGTTGACTTGGCTTTGTTGATTGTTTGCTTCACTGTGCAGAAGATTTCATTTTGACGTAGCCCCAATAGTTTATTTTTGCTTTTATTTCCCTTGCCCCAGGAGACATACCTAGAAAAATGTTGCTATGACTGATGTCAGAGAAATTCTTGCCTGTGCTTTCTTCTAGGATTTTTTTATGGTTTCAGGTCTCACATTTAGGTCTTTAATCCATTTTGAGTTTATATTTGAAGCTGAGATTGCTCAAGAAAATAAATCAGGTCTTTGACACTATTTATATCCACATCATTTAGAGCTTGCCTGAAAGCATTTATTCTGTGCATGAAACTGTACTTTAAACGTCCACAACCCCCTGAGCTATTCCACTGGATAATTAAAAATGGGCTCTTACTCTACCCAAAGCCCAGGTTTTTAAGTACATTAGCAGTCTCTGAGACCCTGACAGTTTCTTGCATGACTCCTTACCAGTGTAACAGTCTTACCTAATATTATATTTAGCACCAACTTTGAAGGCTATCCAAAATTTAAATGTTGCATGTTTCCAAAAAATAAGGGGGCCCAAATTAGTGGGCAGATGTTGAATGAGGAAGGATTGAGAGCATGAATGACGACTTTACTGAATGATGCCTCAGTCCAGATGGACCAGAAGGTCCATCAACAAAACAGCGTGCAATAGATTTTGAACTTCTGGGATGACAACCATGCTTCATTTCCTCAAACCCTCAGAACCTATTTGTTTCCACTGGGGTGGGGGGGGGGGATGCATTTTTAAGCTCAGAAGCTATCAACAAAGACAGGAAAACTGCCAATTCTAGGCAGTTGCTACTGTACAAAAATCACCCACTAGATTAGCCTGAAGATAAATTTGGACATTTGGAGCTAAAGTGTTGTCATAATGTCATACTTACTGTCAAAATTAAAGGATATAAGTTTAGATAAAATATTTTTTAAAAAGATCTCTCTGGGTGTGGGGGGTGCCTGGGTGGCTCAGCTTGTTGAGCATCCAACTCTTGATTTTGATTCAGGTCATGATCTCAAGGTCCTGGGACCAAGCGCTAAGTAGGGTTCCATGCTCAGTGGGGAGTCTGCTTGAGGATTTTCTTCCTCTGCCCTTCCCCCCACTCACACATTCTCTCTCAAATAAATAAATACATCTTAAAAAAAAGATCTCTCTGGGTTCATGATTAGAATATATGGCTGCACAGATGTTTCCCAGCAGATACATAAAAATATTGTTATTTTCTCGTTAATATCCACATAGTAAGTTCCAAAGGGCCATAGCACTGGATTTAGATGGAACATTAGCCATTTTCGGTTGGCAAGTGCCACTTACTCATTTGAAATTTTAAGCATTTTATGAAGACAATGACATTTATGAACTGAAAGGAAACCTGGCCTGCTTACAAATTATGAAGAAAGTTAATCCATACTTTGTGGTAGAGTGTCCTGATTTTTATTTTATGATTACAAAACTAAATTTAGTTATTCAACCAATAATGTCTGGTATCGTAAGCCAATTGAATTGATAGTGTTCTCAGAAAAATAAATGAAACAAAATGAGTCATTTTAAGGGAGGTAAATCTTACACCATAAAAGACAGCTGCTTTTCAAATAACACCAGTTGGATTCTTAATGTAACTTATTAGAATTCTGTTTTCTTCCCCTTTTTGAGAGATGTTTTAAGTGAAACATAGTGACCCAAATCTACAATTTGGCTTTCTTTCCTCCAAGGCATTCTTATGTTCAACTTCCACTATTTTTAGCTTTGCGCAGTTGTTCCAAGAACATACTTTTTTCTCAGAGAGTAATATTTTCTCCAGCTTCAAAGAGAAAATTTAGGAATGGTCAGAAAATTCAGACTCTCTAAAAATGTCCTTGGCCTACTTCTTCTCAGAACTTAAAAACAGTTGGGTTTCTTTAGTTCAGTCTCTCTACAGAACAAAAGCAATAGCAGAATGTGTTATTGTAACCGTACAACTTGACCAATGGCAAACTAGGAAACTTAGAGCTCAGGACCATCAAACCACTTATGTGCCTACTGGTAAGTAGCTTACCTTCTTTGTGGTTGGGCCCTTATTGTCACTGATTCTTACAATCAAGACTGGTCTTTATAGTCTACAACCCATTAGCCCACAAGACTTCACTGCTTTTCTCAGGTTTTCTAAAAAAGTCAGGAGCTTGGCAGTAGTCACCAGCATGTGCCAATCAGGCAGGATATGCAGTAATTGTATCTATGTTTTATTGTAGGGATGTGATATCATGATATGATGGTGGAATGTAGGGATGTGATATAATGATATGATGGTGGAATGTAGGGATGTGATATAATGCAGTATGTGTTGTAATGAGTTCAAATAAATAAGAACAAGTGTTACCTACAGAATACCTAGAAAAGCATGAGGTCAGGAATCAAGTAGAAGTCACAGGTATGAAAAGTATTAAGATGAAAACTGTGGTGATTTCAACTTTCTAGGGAGTTGAGTAGGTGTTTGAATAATAGTGGAAAAATAAATCTCTATTCTGTTCCTTTGCACTTACAGAAGCTATTGAAGAGGGGGGGAAAGGCTGAAATATCAAAGCCTCTGCTATGATGAGACCCAGAGTAGACAGTTCTTTGTTGAGTGGTGCATATTAATGAGTCATTTGGAGCTAAAAGTAGTTTCAGGGATGAGTGAATGGTGGCATGTCTTGAAAGATATCCCAAGCTGATGCGCCAGAAAAATGGAGGAACAGAGAAAGTGACAGAGAAGAGGCCTTGAGAAAAGGACAGGCTGAGTAACACAACCAGTGAAGTAGCGAAGGCAGCCTAAAGACTTAAGGACAAGGATACGCAATAATTAATTTTGCATTATTTGCATTCCATCACTGTAAAAACTCACTATGTGGCCCCTCAACTTTGGTAAAATCCGAAATAAATACAGTGCCACTGGTCTGGTGAACTCAATCATTTTTAAGAATTAGCTCAAATGTCAGCCCCTCTTTATGACTTCACCTGACCCACCCATACCCCCAGGAAGTCCATCAGAGAAAACAGAGAAAATAATCTCTTCTTGCTCTATGTTCTTACAGTACTCCACACATAATGTTTAAAACTTGCCTACCTGGATTGGACTGGATTGCTTTGAAAATATGTCTCATCCATTAGACCATGAGCTATTGTAAGCCAGGGGCCTTTTATATTCATCTCCGTAACCCCCAAATCCTAGCACCATTTTGGGCTGACCCTTAATAACCATTCAAAAAATCATGATTGAAATAAATCAGTCAAGGCAGGCTTCTAAGAACAAATAAACTTTTTAGAAAGAAAGAAAAGTTAAAAATAAAAAGCTTCAACAACCACTTATTGATCACACAGACAGAGAAATAGAGAGATACCAAAATCAGTTGTATTACTGGAGCGATTAGTGTGGACATCTAATGTTTTCAGGTCATTGGGACACATGACACTCTGTACATGAGTAGCATACGGTGTTGATATGGTTGTATTGCTGTTAATTGTCTTCAAGTCTCCCACAGACTGTGGACACATGTCCGGACTATTCTGTACCCCCCAGCTGCACAGTACCTGATGGACATAGTTGGGGTCTAAAAAAGGTTTTAGAAAAGAAAAAAGGACAAGTTGAAAAGAGTGGTGGCGGGGGAAGACAGGGTAAGATGTTAAGAGTATGATCTAAAAATACCACAAAAGACTGTTTTGCTGGGTTGGAGGTGTCTAGGCCAAATGAGGCGCTCAGACATACCAGAGTTTCCAAGTTGACAGTGATTGAGCCAAAAGAAAATCTGATTCTTCCCAGTCTCCTCCTTGTTCCTCAGGTGCCACATGCGTATCTGACTAACGTCAAAACAGAAAGCTGGACTCCTCGTACAGAAATGTGCTGGCAAGCCATCCGGTGACCTTTAGGAATCAATCACTGAAAATGGGCACTGGAACAAGAGGCTAGCTGTTTCTCTTCCGCATATGCTGGCTGGCAAAGTGGCAGGCACAAAATTACAAGGAGCACAATTTTTGTTTTCAAACTGCCTGCCCAAACCTTTCAGTATTTTCCATAGCTTTACTGCAAAAAACAACACTAGCCTTAAGCTTAACACAGGATGTGAAACTCCCTCCATGTTTTGAGACAATTCCCCTCCTATGCCGCTGTTCGGCCTCCTGGCCTCTCCCTACTCACCCAGTGTGATCTGCGTAAATTATCTTAACAGCCAGATACCAAGAACAAATATTGGCTTTTCTTCTTCCTGTGTCCCCAAGTTTTCCCTTTAGCCAAAGGCACCTGGCACCTCGCCAAGGTCAGAAGGAACTGCCTAGATCGTGTTTATGAGCTCAGTGTGAATAAACACAGCTCATCAGCAGCCCCCAGTCTTCCTTCCTTGCTCAGACCTTTTCATTCCCTTTGCAAGCCTAAGGTCCAGCTGCCTCCCTGCAGCTGCCCATCACCAGTGGTTCTTTTTAGAAGACCAGGTAGTATGGGGTGTCAGACAGCAAATGCAATGCCTGCCCCGACCTTTAAAAACAGAAAATACAGCTTCTAGGATAATATTTGTCCGTCCGCGTTTCTCACAGTCCCTGCTCACGAGTTTACACATTGTTTGCTGCTGAATAATTCCAAGAAATTGACAGTTCCTATCATTCTTCTAATGAAGACACACACACACACACAGGAAAAGTGTTTTGTTTGTTTCTCTTTGTTTTTGGAATGGAAGGAGGAAGTGAGGAAAGGCAGTTGCTTTGTTTCTAAGTATACAGTATACCTCCTTTTAAGACAAAAAAAAAAATCTTTCAAAAAAAACCTCTCAAAAATCATACTATATTTGAACTTTGAATGTAAGTTACTTTTTCCTGGAAGGTGAGTTTCTAGTACAAGCAGAGGAGGTCAGTCAGAAGTAAAGCTGAGGGGCGCCTGGGTGGCTCAGTTGTTAAGTGTCTGCTTTCGGCTCAGGTCATGATCCCAGAGTCCTGGGATCGAGTCCTGCATCGGGCTCCCTGCTCCGCGGGAAGCCTGCTTCTCCCCCTCCCACTCTCCCTGCTTGTGTTCCCTCTCTCGCTGTGTCTCTCTCTGTCAAATAAACAAAATCTAAAAGAAAAAAAAAAAAAAGAAGTAAAGTTGAGCTGCTCTCTAAAGCAATGCTATATTAGAATAATCCAACTTTGGTTATAACATTTTGTCACCAGCTAATGAGACGCAACTGCCTCACTGAAGAAGTTTATATAATGTTGAGAAGTGAATCTAATATTATAGATGAAATACTACTGAAAAAAATATTTTTTTTTAATTTTGAACAAATCTGAACACTGTAACACAGGTAATAGTCACTGTATTTGCAGCTTTGAATAAAATGTGAGGATATAAGTGCTTTTGAATAAAATGCGCACTGTATTACCACCTAAAACACTTCATTAGCATTGTCTTTTCCTATTCATATATCGTATGCCAATAAATTTCAAAATCTCTTCATCTTTGTCCCCTCCTGTTCCTATGTCTTCTTAGAAATTTGCTGTGAATGTGTCCTCGGGGCCATTTGAGCTCTTGGAGTCCATTCCTATGACCTGAAAGTGTGTGTAAGCAGTGGGAAAGGCTTCTTTTCAACAGGTTAGTGTAAAATTCGCTGACTTCACGCTGCTCCAACATGCATATTAGGCATCATTAATTAAGGAAGCCACTTTCTCCTGCAGAGTACAGATTAGACTCAACCTTGCCAAACATGGAGATCCAGACCGCTAAGGAAACCTATCTCTTGGACTGGTGATGGGGCTAAAGGAAGTCAGTTCGGTTCTCTGAAGTCCCTCAATGTCTTAAAATTGTGATCTTTGATCTATCATGATCACTCTGGGAATTTGTCAAGGCCAACTTGAGAAACATGGTCAGGCCATAATTAGCTACTGCTTTTCTACAGTTCTGAACTAGAATAAATAATGGTTGAATCAGCCAGTGCATAAATAAATGTTGGTACTATGAACCAGCATTTTGTTATGCTCTGTTTAATTATCTATCTTACCCCATGCACCATAGTTTTATGAGTCAGAGAACTTTCCAGAATACTCATAGTACTGGACAAACCCTGATCCTGGAGCAGCTAGGACCACGACAGGAGAGTTCTGCCTTGTGGAAGTAGCACATTCTGTTCCTTTTCTGGACCAGCCAGCCAGAATAAATAAGAGCAGTGCTCCCCTCATCTGTGGAGCCGCCTTCCAGTGCCGACTGGAGAGGTGCCCCTGACACACGGTGTTTCCGACTGGGAAACGTGCTAAAATTAACCAGAAGTTCCTCAAGTCCTGGCTGGGGAGATAGCACATGGTCAGCTTACTTTTCCTCCTTCAGCCCACGATTTTTCTTGCTATCTCTGGAGCAAGTTCTCTTTGGCATTCTGGAGGATTTATAACTGTTGTGTCTTAAACTTGTAACTCTCTAGTAATGATCACATAGTGGAAATTTCAGGGACCAGAGCATTCCTCTACCTACCGCAGGCTGACTCCAAGCGCTAGCACCAGCGTTTGCCTGTGATCCGCTCACCCGGCCGCACCCCTTCTACCCCCTCCCGCGCGGCCTCAGCCTAACCGGCGGCCGGAGCCCAGTTCCCAGCCTCGCTCAGGCCTGGCCCCCGCCGCGGCCTCAGCTGGCCAGCCTTCGCCTCGAGATCCTGTGTCCCCCACAGCCCTGCAGCCCTGCTTTCCTGCCCGACCAATGTACCCGTGCCCCGGGGTCCTTACTCTCCGCGTCTCTACTGTCTCTCGGAAACCCTTCAGATCGGGGTTGTGCCTCCCAGAAGGCAGGACGTGGGGCCGGCGCACAGAACAGGGGCTGCAGGTGGGGCTGCAGGTGGGGCTGCAGGTGGGGCTGCAGGTGGGGCTGCAGGTGGGGCTGGAAGAGGCCTGGAGAGGCCCGGAAGCCGGGGCTCTGAGCACGGTCCGCGGAGCGCCGGGACTCGCTTGCTCCCTGACCTCATGCAAGTCTCTGACCTGCTTTCTCCATCGTAAAAAGAAGAAAACAGTGATGCTCAAGAACTAAGTAAAAATTCTTCTCCAAGCCTTTAGGACTGGGCTGGCAGGCACATGGAGCTTCGCAGTATTCGTGAAGAAACAAATCTCTCGATCTGCACCAAAAAGCTTTCAAATCATATATGCCTGGGGGAATGCGGTGAACTGAAGCTTACCCCAGGTCACGTGGAAGTTTGTAATTTCTGGAGACAGTTCTTCCACGTAGGAGCCTGGACAAATGACTTAATGGCTCCGTTTCCATATTTCTCACCCATAAAATGGGACCAGTAATAGAGTCTCTTCCGCCTGTTATTTTGTGAGCACTAAATCATGTTTAGTGATAGCCATATATTAAACATTTAGCAAAATACCTGGCATAGCACATGCTAACGAGGACTTTTACAACTACTATTCCTACCACTAATGATACTGAGAAATCTTGCAATTAAAAAACAACAACAACGGGCATCTGGGTGGCTCAGCTGTTAAGCAACTGCCTTTGGCTCAGGTCATGGTCCCAGGGTCCTGGGATCGGGTCCCATATCGGGCTCTCTGCTCCGCGGGAAGCCTGCTTCTCCCTCTCCCACCCCCTCTGCTTGTGTTCCCTCTCTTGCTGTGTCTCTCTCTGTCAAATAAATAAATAAAATCTTTAAAAACAACAACAACAACAACAGCCTTTCTAATGTTACTGAACCAAGTGTTTCCCAAATTTATTTGACGCTGGGTCTCCTTTTTGGTGACCAGTGGACAACATGAGTTAAGAATTGAACCCTTAAGATGTGTGCAGTGTTCAACAAGACGCTCCCAGAGATGTCGTGTCTTAACCCAAAGAACTTCTCATGCTGTAGCTACATTCCCTGAGCTCTCCTTGGCGTGTGTGGTTCATGCTGTGGGAGAAAACATTTGAACAGGGCATGGGCTTCAGAGTCCAGACACAGGAGCATCCCAACAGAGGGCCGAAGACTCAGATGGAATTGAGTCTAAATCTTCACTGGGCATTTATTATTTTTGGGGGGGGGATGAAAGGGAATTATTTCATCTCCCTAAACTTCAGTTTTCTCATCTACAAAATAAGAAGGATTGGGACTACTTCACAGGATTGTTCTCTAGGATAGTAAATGACACATACTTGAGCCTCAAGAAATTAGATCTCCTGGTTATTATAATTGTATTATTATTATTATTATCTTTGTTATTATTATCCCAGATTCTCTGCCTAACTAGTATATGATCTTCAGCCCAATACACGTTTATGTCTGGAAATTGCTCATGGACTTTTGAAGGTTAGATGAGAAAATGCGTGTGAAGAGGGTGGCCCAGGGAAAGTGCTCACTATAATGCTTTTCCTTCCCCAGCTTGTTTCCTCCTATAGTATTGATTGGAGCCCATTTTATACTGGTCCCCATTATTTCTTATACTGAGACTATTTTTTTTACCAGACTGTAAATCCTGAAAAGTAGATTATAAATTCTCTCCATTCTACCTTTTTCTAAGTACCTAGAATATACCAAACATACAGAAGATTGTCTGTGGTTCACTGTGTGAAAGAAATAGTGGAATGTCAAGTATTAATCAGACTAGTGTAGGAGAAAATTTCAACCTAGCTTCTTTCTGGAACCCATCAAATCAAGACCTAAAAGAAAGGCCTTTTCTGGTTTTGTGTTCTAAAGTGAACAGGCACCACCTCTCTGTGGGAAAAAGGCAAACATAACTCTTGGCATGCTTTGTTCTTCCTGTGCCTTAAATTCAGTCACGAAGTCCCCAAATTGAGGAAGCAAATTCCTATAGGTATTTTATTCTGCAGAATCCTATCTTCCCAAAATTAATTTGCTCATTTCTGTGTCCTGAATTGCTTCCAGAAAGCTGCCAATGGTTAACCATAGCCCCTAGGGCATAAGTCAATGTCGCTTACTTTGTTCTGAAGATTCTGTGTTAAGATAATTATATGAAAAAGGAAACCTCTTACATCTGAATGTCTTATGATCTCAACATTTCTACCTTCCATAACTATTCAGAAGGCAAGAATGGGCCTTGTGATGGTTAATTGTATGTGTCAACAGGACTGGACAGGACCAGATAGCTGGTAAAACATGATTTCAGGAAGTGTCTGGGAGGGTGTCTCCAGAAGAGATTAGCATTTGAATTGGTGAACTGAATAAAGCAAATCATCCTCGCTGGAGTAGTAGGCTTCATCCAATCTGTTGAGAGCTTAAGTAGAACAAAAAGGTAGAGAAGGGAATTTGTTCTCTCTTTGCTTGAGCTGAGAGATTCTTCTTCTCCTGGCTTTGAACATGGATACTCCTGGTTCTTAGGTCTCCAGATTCAGTTAGGAATTTCCACTTTCAACCCCCATTTCTCAGACCTTTGGACTCAGACTGAATGACCACACCAGCTTTCCTGCTTCTCCAGCTTTCAGACAGATGTCTCTGACTCCATAACAGTGTCAGCCAGAAAATAAATTTCCTCTTATCTATCTACTTATCTATCATCTATTTGTTATTTATCTCCTATTGGCTCTGTTCCTCTGGAGAATGCTGACAAATACAGACCTCATAGAATGGCCATATATGCAAACAGTTTCATAGTAAAAATTCATTTACACTCTCTTTATTTTAGAAAGCTGAGAAAATAGAAAAATTAAAAAAAAAAAAATTAGCCAGAAAAGTATACCTCCTTTTGGGAAACAGCAAGTTAATCTATATTTTATTTTTAAGCAAACCTACTTTGTGAACAACTCAATTCACCTAAAATAAAATAAAACATGGGTAGTTAGCTTGCACACTCCTTGGAAGTAAGAACTTTATCTTTTCTCTCTATTCACCTTGCATACAGTGCCTCACTTGATATTTAGCAAGCACTAAGTATACTTTTAATAGAGTGATTTCTCTTTAAATAGAAATATAATAGAAATATTAAATATCATAAAAATATTAAAATTTCTATTTTAAAATATAAAACTTAATTTACACAGCTTTCATTACTTAACTAGTTCATCTATTTCATGAGAAGAATCATAGCTGAATTCTCACAGGTAATATAATGAGAAGCTTTCTATTCACTAAAAACAATTCAACAAAACCAATACATTTTTTATTATGCCAGACACTTGCTAAACATTCAGGTTCTTGAGATACATCTAAATATAGCAGCACTTCTCACAAATGGACATTGGCAATAAAGTTGGGAGTGTTTTATTGTTTGTTTCTTTCGATTTGAAGTGGCTAGAAACACTGGATGTGTCATTGTTTTCAATAGATTCCACTAATGTGTGCAAGACAGGAGACTGGAAGGCACTGTTTGGGTTCAAAGCAAGTACTGTACTTTCTCAAAATGTCTTTAAAAGGCTGTATTAAGATGAACTTTCTTATCCTTTTTATATAATAATAATAGAAACTATTAAATCTATTAGGACTGCATTCGAGATTTCTATGCAGATCCTCAAATGCCCGTTTAACCTTTTGATAATATTCAAATCCTTCTTGAATTCTTTTTTGGATTCTTTCCAGAGAATTAACCCTCTCTTTGCAAAGGTGACACATCTACCACAAGAGGGCACTGTGCTCCCAATTGGCTCCCAAAGAGGCTAAAATCAAAACCGCGCTCTGTCCTGGCTTATCCCCGAAGGTTCCGGGTGTTGCAAAAAGAACGTTTGCATGTGTCTATTGTATTTGGATGGTGATAAAACAGATGCTATTAGGAACCCAAAGGCAAGAGAACAAATATGTAATGAGGACTATTGGCTTGCCCGAACTTCACATCATTTTTCATTTGTGCCACAAGATGGCACTTCGCCCCCGCCCATAGCTCTGCTGCCCACAGGGACCCAGCGACCATTTCTTTTTTAAAAACTGGGCTGACTGCACGGTCATAGTTTTACTAAGAAACTTTGTAACTTTTATTTTAGCTTTTTAATTTTTTTTTTAAAGATTTTATTTATTTATTTGAGAGAGAGAGAATGAGAGAGAGCACATGAGAGGGAAGAGGGCAGAGGAAGAAGCAGGCCCCCCGCTGAGTAGGGAGCCCGATGCGGGACTCGATCCAGGGACTCCAGGATCATGACCTGAGCCGAAGGCAGTTGCTTAATGACTGAGCCACCCAGGCGCCCCATAGCTTTTTAATTTTTTATCTACTTATAAAAATGTGTTATTTTTTGAGAATGTGTTCCTGTTAAAGACGAACAAATGTCAGAACAATGAAATGAAGAGCTATTCACTATGTTGGAGGGATTTTCTCCAGTCCCTGAGTAGAGGCTCATTGACTCAGGGCAAGGCTGCGTTTCACGTGTCTTTCACCTCCAGTACTACCTTCAAAGTCTGTCCGCAAAACTGACAGAAATCCTTTCAAACAATCCGTAATAATTCTCGCATGAGAACCGTGAGGAAGATGAATTATTTTTTGAAGACAATGATTTCACTTCTTGGTGTTGCAATTAGGCTTTCGGCTCTGAATTTCTGGATAGTTTTCCAGACAGGTAATATAATGAGAAGCTTTCCTTTTGCCTTTTGACTTGCATGGTCCATTGTTAAAAGTTCTGAAGCTTGAAGCAGTTACGGGCTGTCTTGCAGCATCTTGAACTGTGGTTTCTCTTTGTAGCATGAAGGTGATGTGTTGTCCTCTCTAGGAAGAGGAAGAGGAAGGAAGAGGGCAGCCTGAGTGTGAATAGGTTTATTGGAAACACAGACTGATGTGATATAATAATAAGAATATTGATGAGTATTTTTTTAATTTTTTTAGAGAGAGGGAGAAACGGGGGAGGGGCAGAGGGAGAGGGAGAGAAGGAATCTTAAGCAGGCTCCATGCCCAGCACGGTGCCCGACATGGGGCTCTATCTTACAACCCTGAGATCATGACCTGAGCCAAAATCAAGAGTCAAACACTTAACCGACTGAGCCACCCAGGCACCCCTTGATGAGTATTTCTGAGAATTTAATTAACCAATTGTGAGTGTCCCAAGCCCATCCCCTGAGATTATGCTTTAGTAGGTATGACGTGGAGACTGGGAATGGAAAGCTTTATGTTTACAAAATGTCCGATATGATTCTGACACACATCCAGGTTTTGGAATCACTGACAAGGTAACTATGACAAAAGATCAAATGAAAGATAGTAAGAATTTGAATTGAACTCGTAGCACTTGAGGATAGAGAAAGTATTCAAGGATCTAGAAGACATAGGGGCAGATGACTATGAGGATTGAAGAAGTGGGTGACATCTATGATGAGTTCAAATTCCAGTTTAGGTGAATGAGAAGACTGTGGGGCCAGTCTCACAAAAAGGAAATAGATAAGAACATGGACTTTTTGGAACAAGATGAGTTCTATTTGGGATATCACAAATTTGAAATAAATATATATATACCACATACATTCCTATATAATATATACCATATATAACATGTAATAATATATATTACATAATATATAACAACATGTATTATATATAAATAATATAATTTTACATATTTTATATATATATCTCTATCTCCAGGTTACTATATCTAGTCCAATATGTTTGAGGCCAGGAATTATCATGATACTAACAATAGTGAACCCCAAGAAGGACGGAACCCTGACTAGCACCAACATTTAAGCCTGGAAATTGCTGAATCACATAAATACATTTGTGAGGCTTACTCAACATTTTTAAAATTTAATTTAATTTAAAAAATTGAAACTTTTAGTTGAGGCTTGTGTTCTTTAATTGGCCAGAGACCTCTTCATTCCAAATTTTCTTTTAATTGACAAGCATAATGCTTATTTATATTACCTGCTTGGCCACCACATTTATTGAATTTGCCACCTTAAATTCAAAGAGTGGGTAGGGTTTAAGAAAAGATGAAAGTCTGGGAAAGAACAAGGAGAGAAAGTATGAAGAAAGGAGGAGGTAGTGATTGTTGCATTAAATGCTCAGGGAAGTTAGATGAGATTGGTCTTAGAAGCAACCTGAATTTTCATCTAATAATTTGTAAAAGAATACATTTATTCAACCAATGTTCATTGAGTACTTTCTTTCTACACAGTAATAAGTTAAGAGCAAGTGAGAAACAATAAACAAGACAGTTATAATTCTTGTGTTTGTAGAATTTATAGGCCAGAGGACATAGAAAAATATGCAGGGAGTATATAGTAATAAATCCCCTGAAAAAGGGAACACATGATGCTATTGGGTAATAGACGAGGAGCCGCTAATCCAGACGTGAGGGATGGGAGGAGTCAAGAAAGACCCCTGGAGGGGCGCCCGGGTGGCTCAGTCGTTGAGCGTCTGCCTTCCGCTCAGGTCATGATCCCGGGGTCCTGGGATCGAGCTCCACATCAGGCTCCCTGCTCAGCGGGAAGCCTGCTTCTCCCTCTCCCTCTCCCCCTGCTTGTGGAGTTCCCTCTCTCGCTGTGTCTCTGTCAAATAAATAAATAAAAACTTTAAAAAGAAAAGAAAAGAAAGGCCCCTGGAGGAAGAGACACCTACAGCTGGCTCTTCTGTTTGGATGGCTGGCTTCCTGTGGCTTGGACCACTCTGACTTGGACTTTGGCTTTCTGGTCCTCTTAGCTCTGCACTCTTTCCTGGTCTTAGCGTTTCCCTTTAACTTGGGCCCCATGAAATGGGTGGAAACTTCCCATTCGTGTCCCACGCCCAAGGAACCCCACTGACCACGTAGATAAGCTTTTCTTCTCCTTTGTAGGAGAAATGAAAATTCAGGCAGAAACCAAGACATTTCAGATATCAACCCACCATGAGATTTGTTGACTTATAAACTTATCAGTTTTATGAGCACTTATCTAGGCTGCTGTCTATTAGTATCAAAGGAACCCAGTAGTGTCCCTGAGTTGAGGAGTCAGAACTGGGCTTACAAGAAGCCAAGGATGCTAGCATTCACAAGAAGAATATGAGAGAGGAAAGAGATGCACAGAGAGAAAACCCCAGGAATCTGCAGCAGTCCCCATTGAGTATTCAGTTGACTATGAGTCAGCTCATGATGAAGCCAGGGGAAAAAACACCTGAGCTGTTTGGAGAGGAATAGTTCCTGGAGGTTACCCAACATTGAAAGTAATGCTAGCGTCTGTTTCCACCAGCCAGAGTTAAAAACTCATAATTAATCGGGGCATTGGTTAAAATGCTAAGATAAATCTTGCTTCAGTAGTGAGGAAAAAATTAACCCTGGACTAAATGTTTCCACCAACAAAGCTTAAAAGATCTAGGGATTAAACTGTTTCCAGGTCACTAAAGTGTTCCAGCACAAAATTCAAGACTATTTATAGTAATACAGAAATATCCAGCAACCATTACAGTAAACTTCAAAGTGTCTACCATTTAATTAAAAATTACTGCAAAAAAAAAGTCCTGTAAAGAAGCAAGAAGATACAGTCTATAGTGGGGGGAAAACAAGTCAATCGGTTGGAACTGATCTAGCGATATGAAGGTGATGGGATGAGTAGCCAAGGTTGTTACAATAGTTATAACTGTATTCCATATATTCAAGAAACTAGAGGAAAGATTGAGCGTGATAAATAGAGAAATGGAAGATACAAAAGATTCACTTCAAATTTCTGGAGATGAAAGCTACAATATCTTTGATGAAGGATACACTAGGTGGTAATAGGTAATAGAGTACATTACTGGAAAGACATAGCAATAAAAATTATCCAAAATGAAGCACAGTGGGGAAAAAAAAGACAACTCTGAAAAAATAAATAAATAAAGCACGAATCACTGTGGGACAACTTCAAGAAGCCTAATATACAAATCACTGGAGGCCCTAAAGGAGGAAGATGGGAGATAGAAAAAATATCTGAAGAAATAATAGCCAGTGTTTCTCCAAATGGGATGAAAACTATAAATCCCAGATCCAAGAATCTCAACAAACCCCAAGCACAAGAAACAGGAAAAAAATTACATCAAGGCATATCATAATCAAATTGCTCAAAACTAGAGTGATAAAGAGAAAGCAAAGAAAAAGACCCACTACACACAAAAGAACAAAGATAATGATTGCACATTTCCATCAGAAATAATGCAAAAGGGCCACATGTCTAAAGCAGTGAAAAGAAAACTAACAACCTAGAATTCTCAGCAAAAATGCCTTTCAAAAAGAAGGCGAGCACATGATGTGAGGAGCACTGATGAGCACCTAATGAACCATTGGACACCACTTCAAAAACTAATGATGTACTATATGTTGGCTAATTGAACATAAATAAATAAATAAATAAATAAATAAATAAATAAATTCCTCTAAAAAAAAAAAGAAGGTGAAATAAAGACTTCTGCAGAATACAAAACCTGAATGAATTTATTACTGGCAGCCCTGCAATACAGGAAATGTTCAAGGAAATCTGACAAGCAGAAGGTAAAGGATACCAGATGGAAAGCTAGATCTATACAAAGAAACTTGCAAGTCTCTGACCTGCTTTCTTCATCGTAAAAAGAAGAAAATAGTAATGCTCAAGGACTAATTAAATATTTACTGGAATGCTGATTGCATGGGTAAAGTGTTTCTTCTTATCACTGAAATTTCTTTAAGGGTCATACACTGTTTGAAGCAAAAATAATGCCGCATATCACGGGGTTTATAACACACGTAGAAGTAAAGTATATGACAATGAAAGCAAAAAGTTCTGAAGAGGAGAAATGGGAGGACACTGTTGAGATGTTCTTATGCGATATGCAAAGTAATGAGAAATCACTTGAAGGCAGGACGGGAAAAGTAAAGATGTACACTCTAAACCCTCTAGCAACCACTAAAATGACATAACTAAAAGTCACAGGCAGCCAGCAAGGAAACAAAATGGAGTTACAAATAATAATTAATCCAAAAGAAGGCAGAAAAAGAGAGAAAAGTGAACAAAAGAGATGGAACAAATAGGAAATAGCGAGAATAGATTTGAACCCAACCATATCCTAATCATATTGAATGTAAATTGTCTAAAGACTTCAATTAAAACACAGAAATGATTAGGGCTCAGGTCATGATCTCACAGTTGAGGGATAGAGCTCCTCCCTACCCCACCCCCATATCCCATACCTCCACGGTGGGTGTGGAACCTGCTTACGGTTCTTCCCCTCTTAAAAAATAATTGAGGGCGCCTGGGTGGTTCAGTCGTTAAGCGTCTGCCTTGGGCTCAGGTCATGATCCCAGGATCCTGGGGTTGAGCCCTGCATCGGGCTCCCTGCTCAGCAGGAAGCCTGCTTCTCCCTCTCCCACTCCCCCTGCTTGTGTTCCCTCTCTCGCTGGGTCTCTCTCTGTCAAATAAATAAATAAAATCTTTAAAAAAAAATAACTGAAACACAGTAATGATCAAATGGGATAAAAGAGCAAGACCCAACTATACACTGCCCAAAAGAAACTCACTTTAAATATAAATCCATTAAAAGTAAAAAGATGGAAAAATAAATACCATGGTAACACTAATATCAACTAAATATGGGAAAATTACTTGGCTATGAATAGTGTCAAGTCTCCTGACTAAATTTATCTGATAAACAGTATCTAGGGAGCAGGCCATGGAATATGTGAGAAATTTCTATACCTTCCTCTCTATTTTGTTGTAAACTTTAAACTACTCTTAAAAAGTAAGGTTAAAAAAAACAAAACTGCCACCCTGCACTCTCCCACTGAGGACAGATCCCCATCCTAATAGTATTTATTTGTGTGAGTTTTCCAACCAATGCACAGTGAATTGTTTTTGTTATTTAAAAATTTTTCATTTATACTTTTTAATTCTTGAATAGCTTAAGACTCACGAGAAGCTGAAAGTAGTCTATGGTACAGATAGTCTGTGTACCAGTCATCCAGCTTTCCTGGATGAGAACATCTGATGTAACCTAAGTGCATTGTCAGAAGCAGCAAACTGGTGTTGGTACAATACAATTAACTAAACTACAGACAATGTTGGCATTTTACCAGGACTTTCAGGTACCTTTTTTTGGAGGAGAAGGGTACCTAGACTAGGAAATCTTATCCCATGTATATATTTGTGTAACTGTCACAATCAGGAAACAGAACTAGTCCATCACCACAGAGAAACCTCCTCATTTTACCCCTTGATAGTCAAATCCTCCTCCCAACCCTGATTCCTAGCAACCGCTGGTCTCTCTCCCACCACTATGGTTGTGTCATTTGGATAATACTACACAAGTGGAATCGCATATTGTGTAACCTTTCTAGGTTGTCTGTCCTATCCGCACAATGACGCTGGAAACCATGCAAGTTCTCATATCGATAGCTCATTCCTTTTTTTTTTTTTTTTAAGGATTTTATTTATTTATTTGAGAGAGAGAATGAGATAGAGCATGAGAGGGGTGAAGGGTCAGGGGGAGAAGCAGACTCCCTGCCGAGCAGGGAGCCCGATGCGGGACTCGATCCCGGGACTCCAGGATCATGACCTGAGCCTAAGGCAGTCGCTCAACCAACTGAGCCACCCAGGTGCCCGCTCATTCCTTTTTTACTGCTGAGTGTTTTTTCAGTGGCTGCATGCACCTCAGTCTGTTTCTGCATTCATCAATTTAAGAATATTTGGGGTGTTTCCAGTTTTTAGTTATATAAATAAAGCGCTATGAACATTCATGTAAGTTTTTGTGTGAACACAGGCTTCCTGTCTGTAGTATAAATACCCAGGAGCAGGAAGGCTGAGTTGTATGTTATATAAATGTTTCATTTTTGGGGGGGGGGGGTGAATGTTTCATTTTAAAGGAAACTGCAAACTTTATCAGAATGGCTGTACCATTTTACATTTCTATCAGTGATGTGTGAAAAATTGATATATTTTTGCTTCATCTCCTCATTGGCATTCTTTCGGTGTTTTATTTTAGCCACTCTAACATATGTATAGTGGTATTTGTCTGATTGCTATTCATGGTGTTTCTGTCCCATTAGGCGGTCAATTCTAGAAAGTTCAGAAATTTGTCCTGTTTATGGCCTGAGTGGGTGCTCAGTAAACACGTGCTGTCTAGCTGAGAGGATGAGGGAAAGAAGAAAGAATGGGCGAATCTGCAGGTGGAAGGTAGAAGGTTGGGGCGGGGGTGGGGAGAGAACATGGGAGAAGAATGAGGAATCTGGGGGGCCACAGTATTGGCTCAAAATCCAGGCTACCGTGTTGTCCACGAGACCAGATTTCGGGATTCTCCAGTCATGAGAATATCTCTGCTGCAGCCTGGACCTCTGTTCATGAAATTACAGCCACAACCCTTAAAAACACATGAGGCCTTCAATGATGGGTCGCCCCTCCCTTCTTTGGTAAGGTCACACCTACCGCCAGGATGGGAGAAGGAGCACCTCTTTTCCCTTGACCTCCCACTCCGAACTTTATTCTTTATTAGGCCCATGTCTCCTTAGAGAGGACTGAAAGAAAATGCATCTGCTGTATACAGGGGACCATATTCAACTTTGCACAAACTTTTCCTCTTGTGAAGCCTCTTGTTTTTCTTCTTGTTTTATACTGATGCTGTTTTTTGTGGGTGACAGGAGAGAATGCATTAAAGGTAAATTATTTTGACAAATCTTGGGTGTGGCTTATGCACATACCTGGTGCCCAGTAAGAAAATGGGAGAGAAGATTGTTTTAGATTTCTTGCTATTGCCTCTTAACCTCTTACAGGAACCCTTATCCATTCTTTCATGGAATACACCACCCAGTTCATCTCAAATCCTTTTACCCCCACCACATCCCACTGAATTCCTTTTCTCTTCGGAAGAAATAATAAGATTTACTGCATTATCTTCCTCATTACCAAATATTAATGTCCTAGTTTTGGAATTTTAGGCAGCAACCAGCGAGGCAGAGTTTATCCATCCATCCCATAAGCCTTTGAATTCACGAAGCTGGATCACATGGATGGTTATCCATCTGCCTATTTACAAAGTGAGCCCTGCCTACAAGACATAGCCTTATATCCTAGTTCTGTTTACTGTGTTTTTCTACCAAAAATAAGCTCTCCCATGAAAGAACTTTACATGAAAATGCTTGATTTCTTTAGTCTGACATTACGTGCTTTGTATCACATTTGGTACAAAAATTCAGATATTTTTTAGAATTTTTAAATAATAAATATATTTAGCTTCTTGGGATTTGGCAACCTACTTTAAATTCTTTCTTTCTTTCTTTATGTATTTATTTATTTTTGAGTAAAGCATTCGAAGTTTATTAAGTGAAGATACAGAAAAAGCTCTCAAGAGTGAGAGGGGTCCTGACAGGGTTGCCAATGAGGGCCTTTAGAGTTGCTAACCAGGGAGCTTAAATCCCTTTAACATCTCTATTGATAACACCTTCAATGGCTTACTTCCTTTTTAGAGGCTGGTTATTCTTTATTGGTCACAGGTGATTATCAGAAAGACACCCAGCCCACACAACCCACCCCACATGCCTAGGGCAGGGTGGCCCTCTGCTAAAAAAAATTGTAAAGCATAGTTGGAGATACTCTAAAACTATATCTTTCAGAATTATTCAACTAATATTTATAGTGAAATGACTACAGGCAACTCACCGTGCTAAACTCTATAGGGGTTATTAAGGGAGATGATGGAAACTTTTCAGTTAAATCACATTAGACAGTCCAGTGGACAGGGATTTTTAAATAACAATCTTAAGAGGATTTTTTTAAAGTTCAATATTTTATTATAGCTTTTTCATTGTACTTGGGTCAGCTATTTTTTTTAAGATTTTATTTTTTTTATTTGAGAGAGAGAGAGCATGTGAGCAAGCAGGGGGAGGGGCAGAGGGGGAGGGAGAGAGAGAGAGAGAGAATCTCGAGCAGTCTCCACACTCAGCACCGAGCCCAATGCAGGGCTCGATCTCATGACCCTAAGGTCATGACCTGAGCCGAAACCAAGAGTCAGATGCTTAACCGACTGAGCTACCCAGGTGCCCCAGTACTTGGGTCAACTTATAAATCAATCCTTTGTTCCTCTTAATGAAGTAAGGCAAAAATTTAAAGTCAATTCTTCATGTCAAAATAGGTACTATAAGTTGGAGACCAAGCATGTGTAACAAATTCCAAGTACATATTTTTCTGTAGATAGGCAATATTGACCACAGTCAAAGCTCTCCTCCTCTGCAGGCTCTCTGCTCACTCATCCCACCTCTCAGTTCCTCTTTCATTCTGGTAGGGAAAGTGTTCAAGAGTATAATTTATAAATTAGATAGATTTGAATGGGACCAAATCACATAAAAAATAATATTCTTTTTTTTTAAGATTTTATTTATTTATTTGTCAGAGTAAAAAATAATATTCTTATTGGAGATACAGGGATATCTTACCTGAAGAAAGGTCTTTTAAACTATTGATTTAAATGAATTCATCTATAGATAATAACCGAAAGTAAGCTAAAAGTTCTAAAAATACCACTAACATTGAGGGTAAATACAACACTTAGCTATATACAATATACATGTCAAATACTACGACAAGATGTATACTAGAAGTGAAAAGAAACTATGTCCTATGGCCATCAGAATCAATGCTATATTAGCTATGCAAAGAGGACTCAAAAATAAGAGATTTTTAAAAATCATACCTACAACTTCTGTTTTTCTCCCTGTGTTTGAGCTCCAGGTTTCTTGTTTACCAATGTATTTCAAGTCTATAGCGAAGTGTTTGACTCAAGGGTGAATGACTGATGAAAAGTTAAAATCATTTAAAGGATGCATACAGACTTCCTGCAGAGCCCATATGGACAACTACATCTCAGTTAAGCAAAGGACAGACTGCAGGAAATCTCTGTTAACCATAAAAATAGAAGATTTTAAAAGAAGGAAAGAGAAAATTTCTCTAATTAGCAGTCACAAAAGCGACAAAGTCGGCTCAGTATACCGTATTTGCCCAGTTCTCCAAGCCCAATGGCCATATATGGTCCCTGGCTAGGAGATGAAATTGTCAAAGTTAACTCCAGACCCTGTGGTTTTATAATTTGGGGACTATGGAGTTTTAAAGAACAGAGTACTTCGTATCAGGACTGAATGGTCTGTGGAAAGCAACCCCATTCTTGCAAATCCACTGTGTCATCTGAGTGATGGGATCTATGACTCTAGTAAGATTAACAAATGACTTCAAGCACTGGAGAATTTCCTCAGCTGTCCTGGGAAATCCTTTACAGGGAGCCAGTGATATAGATGCAAAGAGTCTGGGGGGAAAACTCCTCCCCTGTTTCTTGTTTGCAAAGTGTATTCTCACCCACTGCTCATGATTCTGCTGATGAGATTCAAGCTGTTAAGAGAGTAAAGAAGGATATTTTTTAAACATAAAGAACTAATGGACTAACTAATAGAGACTGGGAAGCAATGATTAAGATGGTGAAATCAGAATTAAAAGGGGAAATTAAATTAGAAAACAAACCAAAAAAGTGAGAAATAAGAGAACAGAAAGTTAAAGACCTAAACAATTTCAAAATGGAAAGTGAAGTATAAAACACAAGCTATAGTGAAGCAGCAAACTGGAAATTTTATTTTATTTTTAAAGATTTTATTTAATCATTTATTTTAGAGACAGAGAGAGAGAGTGAGCGTGAACAAGGGGAGGAGCAGAGGGGGGGGAGAGGGAGAGAAAATCAAGCCCACTCTGTCCTGAGCGCGGAGCCCAGTCTCATGATCCTGACATCACGACCTGAGTTGAAACCAAGAGTCCGAGGCTCAACAGACTGAGCCACCCAGGCGCCCCCAAATTGGAAATTTTAAAACCAGACTTAAGAGTCATCTCTGTAAAAGGCTAAGAGACCTAAGATTGACCTCGGAGCTCAACCCTCAGAAAGAAAAGTTTAAACTTCTTTTTAAAGTACTTGAATTTAGAATTTGCCCCAATAAACGTAATAGGGAAGGAAGTAGAGTTGGTATGAAAGGCAGGTTCTGACAGGCCTGCAAGATTTACAGCCCGATACTGCAGCACGCCCCCTAGTGGCTGATAGGGAGAAATACTTCCCTTGTCACACATCCCTCTCCCACCCCACTCTCTTTCATTTCCCGTATTTTTCCTTATCTTTGCTTAACAGAGTATCATTATATTTAGTAGAATTATTTGCAAAAGACTGTTTTTCCAGACATATACTAATAAGAGGAGACAACTTATGGAATAATTTCTCAAGGTGAAGTGAAATTACTGCAATCAAATACAGACGAAAAAGGCTCACCAAGCAATAAAAATTAGAGCGGAATTTAAAGCTATTCACATACAAAACTCATCATATAAAACACAAGAAAGGTGTATTGGCTCATTTTAACTCTGAACTAGCATTCATTTCAGTGAGAACTCATTATTTCCAAGAGGAGGGGAAAAAAAGCAAAATACGGTATTTTTCCTCTTCAGACATGAAAGGCCTAACAAGTAGTCATTAGAGAGCCTTTTTGAGGGAGTGATTGTCAAATTCACCCAGATCTAATATTCATTTGATTACGTAACATTCACTCAGCAAAAGTAGTTTGGTTAAAGTCAGATTTTAGTTGATTATGCCTGAAAGGTAGGAGAGAAAATTCTGCAGTTATTGTCAGATAGTGTGGCCCCCAGTGTGAGATCTTGCAAAGAGAGGAAGAAAACATTGACAGGGCAGTGTGCCGGGTGCTTTCTCTTCATTGCCTCTTTTAGTCCACAAGCCACTTTATAAGGTCAGAAATTATTATCCCCACTTTACCGGTGGGAAAACAGAAGCTCAGTTAAGTCCAAGTAATTTGGATCTAGCTCATACACATGTCGTTTGTAAAGTGATTGAAAACAGGTCTCCCACGATTATTGAGGTATAAAATGCTATCTCCTTAGCTTTTCTGAATATAAGTATTCACTTATAAGAGCAGTTTTAAGCATTAAATATTGTGAAAACACTTTGCAAATTCCAAAGCATTAGATAAATGTATGGTATTATTTTGCTTGTGAATATTTAATGGGGCTACTTAAAAATATTAAGGAAGAAATTGGTTCAGTTCAGGCTTGTATCCTACATTTGTAGATTATTCCCCACGCTTTCCAAAAATTTTTTTTTTGTATTACATCAACTCCACACCATTAGTCTCTGTTTAGAGATTGTAAACTTTTCTAAGTCATACAGCCTTATTGGTCAACATTTCTCAAATACCTTATTCATGCCACGTAATTCATTTTAGTATATTCTTTTTTAATATTTCCTTTTAAATTCCTTTTTTAAATCCTCTCTGTATATTATACTACCTCTAGATTAATTTAAAAAAAAAGTAGTGTGTGTTTGTTGGCAAAATAGAACAGGAAGTAAGGAAGAGAACAGTGAACGTAAGTGGAAGGCCTATGTCTGTAGGGCTATGTTTTATAGTTGCCCACGAACAGTTTGGAATCTTCCAAAAACTTGTTATAGAAACCTGGCCATGTTCTGCCAGGAAAGTAGTGTGTCCCAAAGCTTGTTTCTTGGGGAATGTTGCTCCACCACAGCACGGTACATTGGGAAATATTTCATAGAACATAACTTCTTTTGGACTTTAAGATGCATATTTATATTTTAAAGACTCTGAGAAGTTCTGTAGTAAGCCTGTTTAACTTTGAAATAATTTTCCATGACTTTTCATATTTTCCATGGAACACAGCTCTGGCCAGGGGAATATGGGATGCTGCCATCAGTCTATTCAATTATCTGTTTTCTGCTCATGACGTATCAGTTTGACTATGTTGGATTTGGATACAACTGTCAATCAAGATTTTGTAGGGCTAAGATGATCAAACTAAGACACAAATTGGATTCATGGTCCAAATTTATGGAAAAAAGTGGATGAATAAGCTTTTCACAAAGCTGGATTTGGATACAACTGTCAATGAAGATTTTGTAGGCCTAAGATGATCAAACTAAGATACAAACTGGATTCATGGTCCAAATTTATGGGAAAAAGTGGATGAATAAGCTTTTCACAAAGCTCAATTTATTCAATTTGAAGGACTGACATTTATTCTGAGTCCTTCAACGTTTCATTTATTTTTTCTAAAATTTTATTTATTTGTCAGAGAGAGAGAGTACAGGCAGGGGAAGCGGCAGGCAGAGGGAGAAGCATACTCCTCACCGAGCAGGGAGCCTGATGTGGGACTCCATCCCAGGACCCTGGGATCATGACCTGAGCCGAAGGCAGACGCTTTAACCAACTGAACCACCCAGGCACCCCTCCTTCCACGTTTTAAAGTGAAATGTTGGTGATAGGAGATTTTAGTTGACTCAGCTATGAGCTTCATCACAAGACTAAATCTCCATCATGGCAGAGATAATATCTGTTTTTGCTCACAATTCTAAGGCCAGCACTAGTGGAGAGTCTGGCTCCCAGGAGGCTTCCCATAAAATTTGTGAAATAAATAGTAGTTATTCTGATTAGTGCTCTACTTGGCAAAATGTATAGTCAGCACCCCTATATTGGTCTAATTGTTTCTAACTCTTGAAAACCTTGGAATCACTGAACCAGATGAAAAGTCAGTTTTGCTAAAATGTATCTATTGCAGCAGAGACAGCTCTTCCACTGTCATTGGCAGGCAGCTGCCCCATTAAGCATTGTATTTCCAGCCCCTTTTGCATTCCAGTGAGGCCCTGTGGCTAATTTTAATTGACAGAGTGAATCCAGAAATGATATATGTCACTTCTAGATCAGGTCTCTCTCCATTCGCAAGGTGAATGCACAGGACCCTCAGGATCTTGGGATGATGGACACAGGATCTTGGGGACCTGAATCACCTTAAGAAGGAAAGTCAGTGACCAAATGAATCGCACACATTGAACTATTAAATAAACATGATATTTGTGTTCAACCACTCAGATTTTGGTATTTGTTGCAGAAGCCAGTGCTGGCTAGCATCAATATATGGATTCACACAAATATGTTTTCAGAGGCATATACTAGAAGCATAAGCACCAAAAGGTTAAAAGTGGTCTTCTCTACGTAATAGGATTAATGGATTTTGTTATTTACTTTTTCAAAGTTACCATATTTTCTAGACTCCCTTCAGTGAATAGGCATTACTACACATTAGGTTTATAATCCAGGGAAGAACACAAATAATATGTATGTGTTTGAATGATTCCAAACTCCAAGCCCTCTTGCTATTTTGTTTTAGGGATCTTTCTCCACTCTCTGGATTCTTCAAGCCCTTTGTTTGTTCTGGACCTCCAAACTGGGCATATGCCCATCTTTAGTCAGAACTGACAAACTGAGAAATAACCTCCCATAGGCATCTGAGGAATAATCACAACCCAACTTCTCTTTTTGCCTCTCCAAAAAGGTGGGTTACTGCCTTGGGGAGAAAGACTGCTTGGATCATTGTACTGTAGGTGGATCCTTCATTATTTCATTCACATTTGTAGCTTTTTATTCTGAAATAATTTCAAACTTAGAAAGAATAGATTTTTAAAAACCCTTCACCCAGAGTCCTCAATTGTTATCATTTTGCCATATTTAAATTATTATTCTTTCTCTGTAGATAGATGATGGATGGTAGATAGATAGATAGATAGATGATAGATAGATAGATGATAATAGATATAGTTAGATGGGTGGATAGATAGATAGATAGATAGATAGATAGATAGATAGATAGATGATAGATATAGTTAGATAGATAAGGAGATAGATAGATAGATGATAGATAGGTAGATAGAATTCTGAACCATCTGAAAATAATTTAAACAAAAAGTTGAAGACATCCGGCAATATTCATCAAAATTCAATTTATAATTAATTCAAAATTCTTGAAACAGATAATTATTAATTCTGTGATTTCACTTATAGTAATTTATTGTAAGGAAATACTTATAATCACAGCAATGTTTATCATACTGGAAAACAGGAGATGGCTATGTATCCAACAATAAGTTTGGGTGAGCAAATTGTACAGTACAATTATGTACAATGCAATTACCGTGTTTCCCTGTGTCCTTCTGTTTGCCACTCATCATGGGACTCCCTAGCCATTAAGATGAAGTTCAAAGCTCTTAATAGGTTTGCCTCTGTGGACTGCATCTCTCTTATCACTACCAGGACTCTCTTGATCCTGCCTGAAACTCCTTCAGAGAAAGTGATCATCCAAGATACCTTCAACCTCACCCAGCTTTGGTGAATATTGGTGTCATCACACATGTTTTTCCCACCCTTCCTGCATTAAGGATCAAAGCAGGGACCATCAGACATGGAGACTCTGTCCTCCTTTGGGTCTCAGGCAATCCTGCTAGCCTAGGAAACAGGTCATGCGAAGTGACCAAGGGCAGAGTAAAAAGCCTGGGCTTGGGGCACCTGGGTGGCTCAGTCATTAAGCATCTGCCTTCGGCTCAGGTCATGATCCCAGGGTCCCAGGATCGAGCTCCCCAACGGGCTCCCTGCTCAGTGGGAAGCCTGTTTCTCCCTCCGCCTCTCCCCCTGCTTGTGTTCCCTCTCTCGCTGTGTCTCTGTCAAATAAATAAATAAAATCTTAAAAAAAAAAAAAAAAAAAAAGCCTGGGCTCTTCAGGAAGGTCTGCTCATTGTAAGAGCAAACTAACTTATAATCTGAATCCTACCAAATTTTCAACAGATAACCTATTTTAATTTCAAATGAAGAGTCAATGCCTCAAAATTATAGATTCATGAGAATTCCTAAGAGAAGAATGTCAGCTTCATTATTAGTACATCAACTGGAAAGGTAGATTCCCTGAATCCACCAATGCAAACTTCCAAAAGCTGTGTATCCCTTTCTAACCTGTATATTCACCTTCCTCACTAAGAACAATGAAAACAAATATATTATTACATAATTTCCAAAGGAAATCACTTTACTTTGACATCTCAAATTCAGACTTTCTGAAATAAAAATAAACATGAAATTTCAAATAGGGAGTGTTTGGGATTATCGTGTTTCTTACACAAATATTTGGATGGAAAATCATAAAATTCGATATAGCACTCATGAAATAAAAACAAGTAAAGTTAACTATGAAATATGCTTCATAAATATTACACAGATTTCATTAAGTCGATAAATTCTGAGAACCAAGAAGGAAACACTCCAAAATACAATGTTTATTTAAAAGACGATATAGTTTGTGTTGAAGACATTGTTTGCAGGAGAGAAAGGGCTTACAAATGGAATACAAAAATGCAACATTCTTAATCCTTTTGACTGGACACATCAGTCCCGGATCTCTTGCTTCTTTCAAAGAGTGTACAAGATTCCACACAAACATTTAATTTTATTTAGTTTATTAATATGAGCCAAACAGACTTAGCTTAAGAAATGAGAAAAGGACGCGCAACAAGATTTGGCTGAACTACACAAAGGGAACCTAAAAAGTGACAAGATTTTCCATTGGTGATGGTTTTTCTAAGGAAAGTTAGTTTATTAACTAACATAAGAATAAATCTACCTTAGCAACTGTGACTTAAATTGAGTCAGGATGCCACACACATGACCCTCAACATGGTCAGTGAGGTGCTGCAGGGACCTCCCACCCTCCTAGGCTGGTTTGTACTACCTGGCCTTTGACCTGGAACCTCATGAAGGACCCCTCACAGCACAGGGTTTGCAGCCAGCTACATTTCCTCCTCAGCCTCCAATCCATTCTGTACCATTTCTGTGTTTCCCTTAGCTTCTTTCTTTTTAGAGAGTGACAGAACTCAAGAAAAAAACTCACCTGGTCAGCACTGAGCAGGGAAGGAAAAAGAAAATACTTTGAGATGGGTTTGGGGTAGTTTGGGAATACCAGTAGACTCAGATAAACAAAGAAGCTAAATGGGCATCACTGAAAAGCACTGAGGTAAGGGGCCCATCAGTTTTTCACAGAAAAGGGCAGAGCTGGGTTAACACTGAAGGACAGAGAGGACCATTGTCACACTGCGGAAGTCACACCCAAAGAACAATAAAGAGGAAGATTAAAAAAATTTAAAAAAAAAAAACAATTTTAAAGAGGAAGAAACATGGAACAGAGCGTACTTTCTTTTACATTTTTAAGGTGAAAGCATTTTAAGAAAGGAATCTGGAAGCCAAATCAATTAAAAAGTGAAATAACGGTAATGAGTCTTTAAATAAAATGAACCATGGAAGGAAATAAAGACCTCTTTCACTTCCACTTGACTTTGTCCAAATTGTTAAAAGGTTGTAAGTCAGTCCAGTTTTGCTTTATGGGCAATGGGTACATGTTATCTGACGTATCTGAGCAAAAGAAGAGAACCCAATGGACATCTCTCAGGTAGACAGGGAAGGATGGACGTAGGGAGGCAGGGCGTGTGTGACCGGAAGTTCTCCACAGGCCTCATGCTCACTCTTCATGCCCACAGTGTCTTGAACCCGACACGTTTGGATCACAGGAAGCACCGTCCCCAGGCACAGAATGATGACCACAAGCGTGTGCTGTGCAACATGCTGCTGAGTACCATGAAGCCCACGAGCAGCTCAAGAGAGCGATTTCTGCGCACAGAAGAGGAAGAAGAGGTTCCACACACCGAAGGCTCTGCTTTATACGGTCTTTCCACATGGGGAGGTAATGCGGTCATCCCTTGAATCTGAAAGCCAAAGAGTAGACAATGCCAATGATTGAAGAGAAGGTCTTGCTCAGCTCCCCGACTTGGGCAGGGTGAAAGGGATCGGTGGGAGGGGGTAGCTGCCCAAGGAGTCAACTGTCAGGGGCGTCGGAGCCTTAGGGACTCGGAGGGAGGTGAGGAAGAGAGCCAGAGGCGCCTTTGGGAAGAAGAGATACAAACTCAGCTCTGTTGCTTTTGGAAGCTCTCATCTCATCCTATTCCTGCTTCATTGTGACCTTAGTTGGACAGTCAATCTTCCAGTCAGGAGTGGAATCAGGAGTTTTCGGTCAACGCAAGCAGTTATTGAACAAAGAAATTATCAGACATATCAAAAGACAACTGAAACATTGGACTTATGGATATTTGTCCGTTCCTTAGATTTCTACCTGTTGGGGATTAGGTAAAATGTGACCTCTGGTTTCTCCAAAGATGAAAACAAAGTAGGGCTTACCGACCACTCTGCATTGTCCGTCTTGGAGCATCTCACGTTCACAGGCAAGCTAAGGACAAGCTTGTTGAAGGAAAGACCTTCCTTCTTAGCCCATTTAAACTTATTCATTGCGTCCATGAAAGAAAGGTTTTTATACTGCTTGGGGCTTTTGATAATGAAGGGCCAGGTCCTGAATTTAAAATAACCACAATTAGTCATATTCAGAACAAAAGCATTACATGTCTCCATTACTTTTCAACATTCTAAAATAGACCTCAGACTTGTCCTGTGTTACCACATAGAAAACCTAATGCAAAGGGTTGATTGACTCGTCAGCAATTGCCAGAAGAAACACGCATACAGAGTAAGGAGTCTTTTGAAAAAAATGAAATTCCTTATTTTAGTAGCAGATAGGTACTACTCTTGGATAAATGATTTTGACTCAGAAAGCTTCCCCCAGTTTCACAATTCCTCGCTTATTTGTTTTGTCTCTCCTTAACAATATAGCTGGTACGCATTCCGGTCTGCAGAATTTAACGTTAATGGAGTAATAAAGAAATGTGTTACTGGAAGACATAGAAATTTCAGTTCCATAGAGTTGAAAAGCCTGACCCCTGCTGGCTGCCCTGTTTTGACTTGCCTAAGTGATAATAAATTAAAAAAATCTGAACCTGAACCAGTATTTTTCAAATTTTACTGAGAAAAAAAAATACTCTGCAGAAGATATAGTCTGGTTTCTACTTGCTGCTCTAAAAAAACAAAAACACATTAATGCCCAAAAAAGAAGAAAGAAGAAATCACAGAAGAATGATACAATCTGCTTGAAAAGATATTTCTTGAGTGATGTTTTTCATTAAATGTAAGTTTTATATTATTGATTCCTGAAAAAAGGAAAAGTGTAAGTGTTGGCAGACCACAAAGATTTACCTGAACTAATCCATGGTCCTTCCCGGAGATTATCATGGGCAACCAGTAGGTATTTGGCTCCCATAACATCCCAAGTAGATGTTCCAGGGGTTCCAGTAATTACCTACTAATTAACCCCAAGGAATTTATACTTTTAATATTTGATCTTCACAATTTATTTTTAAAAAATATTTATTAATTTATTTGAGAGAGAGAGAGCGTGCGTGTGCAAGCAGGAACAGGGCTGGGGGGAGCAGAGGGAGAAGGACAAGCAAACTCCTCAATGAGTGGGGAGCCAAACGCAGGGCTCAACCCCATGACCCTAAGACCATGACCTGAGCCAAAACCAAGAGTCTGGCGTTCAACCAACGGAGCCACCCAGACACCCCTACAATTTCTTCATTTATCTATGCCTTTAATTACTCTCACACACACAAGCTACTCAGGCACATTGAATTACTAGCTTTTTAATTAAATTAACCATCCTTTATTGATCTTTTAGAGTTATGAAAATAAATTTTTAATGTCTAAAATAAAATTATTGCCCCCTTACTCTAATAAGTGAAAGAGAGAGAATCTGAAGCTGACTCTACAATGAGCGCAGAGCCTGAGAGGGGCTCACCCCACAGTGAGATCATGACCTGAGCCAAAACCAAGAGTCCCTGGCTCAGCCAACTGAACAACCCAGGCACCCTTACAATGTCCTTTCAAATATGTGGAAAGCTACAGGTAGGTTTTATTAAAAGTTTCAAAATCAAATATTAAGAATAACATTTGCTTTTCAAAGAGATAAGGTGTCCATCTTTAAAAAAAGAAAATCAATTTCATAACCAGTGAGAAATGCTGGAAGGAAATCATCAGCCTGTAAGCCCCTGAACCACCACAAGGTGGCACTGGAATCCGTACTAAAGCGCTAAGGGGGACTAAATTGGCTGCGCTTCCCCCAGCCTTGCTGATGAGTGAGTAATGCATTGTTGTACATAGATGAAATCTTTAAAAAGTTTTGCTGCTATAATAAATCAGTAAACCAGTATTTTTTTTTGTTTTAGATTTCACAGCATAAATTAACAAAAGTGGTATAAACACACTTGTTAATTTACTATAAGTGTATGGAAAAGGATGTAGAAAAAGTTCACATGTTCGGAGACCTCATGACCTAGGGCTGGTGACCTGGGCACGTGGTCCTGAGCCTCTCTGAGATGGCAGCTGGACTCATATTTATTGTCTCCCCTGCATTCCTGCTGACTTTGTTCAGGCCTCTATCTAAATGACATCACACCAATAAACCTCCTACCCCTTCCAGCCTATCCTATACCGCACTTCCAGATTACCCCTGGAAAACAGGGAATGGAGAGACGGAAGGAGGAGAAATCCTAAAAAAGTAAATATTGATCCTGAGTATTTTTCCTTAAAACACTCAGCTTTAAACCAGAAACAGGTAACCTTGAAGGAGCAAGTTCTGCTCTCATGGGGACTGGGAGTTGGTTAGGAATATTGGGAATGGGTTAGAAATTAAAACAGTCTCATTTCTGTACATCTGAGCCGTGTGTAAATGTCTACCCAGATGCATATATAAATAAGAGGGTATTATTTACGAATCACTGTAGTTGATAAAGACAAATTACATTATGACTTAATATTGGTGAGTAATTTTCCTTTGTAAATTTAATTGACAAGTTGATTTAAAAATATATATATAAATGAAATGAACTTAGACTACCCAAAATAATTTTGGAAAAAGAAACAAATGACAAAGTTTTGGGACTTACATGGTCTTATTTCAACACTTATTATAAAACTATGATAACAGAGTGTGATATTAGAGTAAGGCTAAACATGAACATCAGTGAAACAGAATTCAGAGTCCAGAAATAGTCAGTATATGATCCAATGATTTTCAACAAACATTCCAGGGTAATTCAATGGGAAAAAGATAAGGGTTTTTTTTTTTTTTTCATCAAATGGTTCTTGAATAACTTGATATCCATATGAAAAACTGTGAACCTCAGTATTTACCTCAGAACACACATGAAAATTTACTCACCATGGATCATCAATCTAAATATAAAAGCTAAAAACTGTAAACTTTTTAGGGAGGAAAAAATTGTCATAACCTTGGGTAAGCGAAGACTTCCTACACAGCATATCCAAAGCACAAAATAAATAAAAAATGACAAAATGGGCTTCAAAAAAATACCGTTAAAAAATGAAAATGAAAATCTCCACAGACTAGGAGAAATTAGTGTTAAAAATATATCTGACAGAAAGCTTATATCTTTTTTTTTTTAAGATTTTATTTATTTATTTTGAGAGAGAGAGAATGAGAGACAGAGAGCATGAGAGGGAGGAGGGTCAGAGGGAGAAGCAGACTCCCCGCCGAGCAGGGAGCCCGATGCGGGACTCGATCCCGGGACTCCAGCATCAGGACCTGAGCCGAAGGCAGTCGCTTAACCAACTGAGCCACCCAGGCGCCCCCAGAAAGCTTATATCTTAAGTATAAAGAACTCTAAAAATATAAAGAACTCTTACAACTCAATAATAAGAAAACAAGTAACCCAACGAAACAATGGACAAAAATTTGAACAATTAAAAAGGAACATATATAAATGACCAATAAGCATGTGAAAAGAGGATCAACATTGTTAGTCATAAGAGAAATGGAAAATAAAATCACAATAAGATACCACTACATACGCTTAAATAAAATTTAGGACTTCTTATACATTACTGGTAAGAATGTAAAAAGAAACTTCATTTTGGAGAGTATTTTGAGAGTCTGATGAGTTAAACAAATCCAGTGATTCCAGAACTCCATGCTAGTCCAGAAAATGGAAAACATGTCTATACAGAGACTAATATAATACTGTTCATAGCAGCTTTCTTCATAATAGCCAGAGACTGGACACAATCCAAATGTCTTTCAACTGGTGAATCAATAGATGAATTGTGGTGTATCCACACAAGGGAATACTACTCAGCAATAAAAACGAGTAGACTGCCGGTAGAGGTACCCACACAGATGAATCTCCAAAACACCCCGAATCCAAGAAGCCAGGCACAGAAGAGTACATACTGTAGGATCCCATTTTTATAAAACCTAGAAAAGATCGAACTAATGTAGTGCTAGAAAGCAGATTTGCAGTTTCCCAGGGCTCCGTGTGCGAGGTGGGACTGTCTCCACATAGCAGGAGAGAACTTATGGGGGTGATGAAAACGTTCTATATCTTGTCTGTGAAGGGGTGCATTTTGTCATAGGTAAGTTCTACCTCAAGCAATGTGACTTTAGAATAAAATTGTAAAACAGAAATAAAAACATACCAACAAGCCAATGAGAAAAAAGACAACATCATGTCATACACTTGATAATCTAATTGTTAAAGAAGAAAGCCAGGAAATCTGACCTAACAAGGTATAACTGAATCCTTTCAACACTCCAAGAGTAGAGGAACGTTGGGAAGCCCACAGTAAAGTTGTCTCCCTGATAGAAGAGAAGCTTCTGGGCCACAGTAGATTTGACTGCATGACGTAAGGCCTCAGACATTCCTCTATGGAAAGGGATTCAGTCCCAGCCAGTTAGAAAACTTCCGCAGGGGGCCGTCTGGCTGGCTTGGTCTGTGGAGCATGCGACTCTTGACCTCCGGGTTCTGAGTTTGAGCCCCACGTTGGGTGGAAAGATTACTTAAAAAGAAAACCTTTAAAGGGGAGCCTGGGTGGCACAGTAGGTTGAGTGTCTGACCCTTGGTTTCAGCTCAAGTCATGATCTAGGGTCGTGAAATGGAGCCCTGCATCAGGCTCTGTGCTCAGTGCAGAGTCTGCTTAAGACTCTCTCTCCCTCTCCCACTGCCGCTCCCGCACCCTCTCTCTCTCAAATAAATAAATCCTTTAAAAAAAATCTTATAAAAAAAATAAAACTTCCTTGGTAGATTTTCTTAAGAACATCTGAGGAAGGAATAACCCATCCACTGTAATCCAGAGTATACAGTCCCACCTCTATACCTCTATCCCCAGAGCCCTTTACCCTCAAAATACGGTAAAGTGTGTACATAAAATATGTCAGCCAAACCTCAAACTGCAGTGTGCAGAGACAGTGGGCTACTGTCACATTTGTTTAGAAGGTAGACAAGAATTCACCCACATTTTATCAGAGCAAAGGGACGTTTTAGATAGAATTAGCTCAGCATAAGCAAGAAATGACATAACAAGCCCACAAACATAGGGAAAGAAGAAATTATATCACATTTCATGAAAAGAGACAGAAAAAGCTGACTCTAGAAGAAAATATAAACCAATTATACCAGAGAGAATTCTCACAAGTGTTTCATGTGCTAAATTTATTTAATAAGAGCATGGATTTAATTAAACAAGAGCTCACATACAGGAATTTAAAACAACAGAATGAGATGAAAAGGGATGGAGCAGACCAATGGAAATAAATTTAGGATAAAATAAATTTAGCACCAAATAAATTAGAAAAATCAAGGAGCAGAAGAACCCTCCCAAAAAATTGTAAGAAAAAGCACTTGTAAAAAATTCCAACTAGATTAGAAAACACTCGGTAGATATAAGAAAAAAATTTTCCCTATAATAAGTGCTAATCATAATCACAAACAAGACTAAATCCTACCATTTTATATTTTTGCATCATAATGAAAAGAATAAGTGAATATATGTAATGGAAGAATACATTGTGTTTCAGGAAAATTTAACACTGATGTTCAACACTGAAATATGTTCAGTTTAACTTACGAATTCTACAGGTAGATGAAGAATATTACCATTCATCCAAAGAGAGCTCCCAAGGGGAAAAAAATGGTATGGCCCCAAAATGTTATATCCAGCCAAATGCTGTCCAGATATAAATGCAGAAATTCACACACACACAAAAACCAAAACAACAACAACAACAACAAAACAAAACACAGGGCATTTTAAAGCACTTGGAAACCCTTCTTGATGAACCAACTTGGAAATAACATTCTGATGAATCAAATCAAAGAGTCGGAAATGTAGATATCCTGTAAGATTAGGGATTACCACTGAATCTATTAAACTCTAAAAGTTGCATTAAATATTGTGGGAATTTGGTTTGAGAAATAAGTGGGAAAATTTAAAATCTTGAAAATACAAAAATTATAATCTAAGTAATAAATATTTGGAGGTATGGAAAAGGGACATGGGGGGAAATGTGAAAGTATGAATGTCCTCATCTTTTATGATCTGAAGTCGAAACATGTAGTGAAACAAGTGTGTATAACATTTTAATGTCTTTTATAATCTATGTTCTCAACATTTGAGACCCTTTTATGAAATATTACCTCTCATGGCTAAAAACAGTAACAGCAACCACATTTATCTGAAGTTCAACAACTGTTCAGTTTTAGCTTTGTGTTTTATATAAATTTTTTTAAAGATTTATTTATTTATTTGACAGAGAGAGAAAGCACAGGCGGGAAGGGTGGCAGAGAGAGAAGCAGGCTCCCCATAGAGCAGGGAGCCCGACGCGGGACTCGATCCCAGGACCCTGGGATCATGACCTGAGCAGAAGGCAGATGCTTAAGCAACTGAGCCACCCAGGTGCCCCATGTTTTTATATAAATTAAACAAAATTAAGATTTTGTGTTATTTAAAACAGTATACCAAATTATCATCCTTATAACAGCAATCTATTCATCTTTATGGCAATACCCCCACAGAAAGACGTCTGTAATAACATTCAATTAATGTTAGCATTGTTTATTTCTAGCAAAATTTGAGGTGATAGCTTGTGCCTTCTTTTTGAATCCTTTTCTTCTGCATTCCTTAAAGCCCTTATAACAAGCCTGGGGGATTTTTACACAGTATAAACATGAAGTGAGTTTTCTTACAAAGAAAAATATACACACATCCCCTGATTCATTTTTAGAAATGGAACAAATTACATCAAACTTCCCATCACATAAGCCTCCCTGGAGCTACGTAGACAGGGTCGATGTGTGGTGCAGCAAAGAATACAGAATTTATCTAAATGCATGATCTAGTCTGTTTTCTGATCTTTATGAGTCCTTTTGTTTTTCCTTAAGCCCTGCTAGATCTGTAGGAGGCAGAGGGCAATCGCAACCCCTCAAACAGACAGATCCTGAGACAGGATGTAGTTGTCTTTACGTTTCTACCAGCTCCTCCTCTGATCCTAGGATTGTTACAGAATGTTTAAAATAACTTGTGAACCCAACTAATCATTACGTTAAAGGCATGGGATGGGAGAGTAGGGGTTATATATTATAGGATATTCTTCTTGAGTATGGTATCCTGAAACAAAATTCGCAATATTCTCCGCAGTAAAACAGAAAAAAAAAGTCATCCAAGCCATTTCTCTTTCTGATCTTTTAGCCAGTACCTTGTTGGTCTGGCTTTCAATAACATCGATGTCAGTGGGATGAACTCACTTGAAAATCTGATTTAAAGCCTAAACATGAATTTTACAACAGAGGCTCCTTCTCACTTGTATTTTTGAAGAATAAATAAATTTAACCATGTAGTTAAGTGGTTTTATGTGGGCAGTGACATCTCAAAACTGGCCTGGGTCTGGGAAGCAATTCTCCCTGTCTTTGTAAGTAATGAAAAACCCAACTTCAATATTTCCTGGGAGAGACCAAAGGCATGGACTCTAACACAGCTCACTAAAACTTGGGAGTGGAGTGTTTTCAGAGGATTTACACAGGTTGAACACAAAAGAAAATAATTAGGTTGTAGAATACATTTTGAATCATCACCTTATAAAACAAACAGCTTTGAATGTCCACTTGCTTTCAACATGCTCTCAGATTAATTCTTGAATAGGGAAATTTTCCAGTCATTATGTAAAAAAAATATTCTAAAGGGAATAAAAAGGCTACTAAGTCTTAGTTAGGAACAATATTGATGTTTTAAAAACAGGACTATAGGAATGCCTGGGTGGCTCAGTTGGTTAAGCGTCTGCCTTCAGCTCAGGTCATAATCCCAGGGTCCTGGGATCGAGTCCCACATCGGGCTCTCCCTGCTCAGTGGGAAGCTGCTTCTCCCTCTCCCTCTGCCCCTCTCTCTCAAATAAATAAATGAAATCTTTGGAAAAAAAATAAAAACAAGACTAAATCCTAGTGTTTTTAGAATGACATCTTATATACTGTTTTGATATTCATTACCATTTGTATTTTTGCATGTGTAATTATTTATTTTGAATAAAAAGGCAGATATCTATCTCCCTCTCTACATCAGAGACACAACAAACACTTGCTCCTCCATTGATTATGCACCATCTCATGTGGAATAATCTCTGAATCCCTCAGTTTCCATTTCCTCGTCTACAAAATTGGGATTGCAAGTCCTACTCTACCTATTGGAATTGTGTGAAAACAAATTAATTGAAATTATACATACAGAAATACTTTATGAACTACAAATGAATTTACATAAGCATTTTGTTATTTGTATTTTAGTACATACAGACTTCTGGTGTCATTGGGTTGTCTGGGTAGGAACTCACTAGAACATATTTACAGATAGTATAATTTAAAAAGAAGAGCGCACTTAGTTCATCATTTACAATCTCTATAATATTTTGGAATAAAAAGTAGATCATAATCACATGCTACTTCACTGAATGCATTTGACCATATTCTCATGACGTGTTTTTTAATCCTCTCCTTAAACATAGCCCCTCAAAAATCTACGTGTACCTTTCACCTAATTATATCAGTCTCTTTCATTAGAAAATTCTTCCTTATATTAAAACAAAATCTATGCCCCAAAATTTCCACCAGCCATCCTAATTCTTCTTTGTGGTGTTGCTAAGAATGAATAAAATCCTTTTATCTACGTTGACCTTAATATATCCAAAACACAACTTTCCATTTCTGCTTCAAATATGTTTCCCTATAGCACTCACACATCACCATTTTCTCTTTCCTCTTCTTTTTCCCTCATCACCTCCCTGAGATGGCGTCAACCAGTGGGTCCAGCATGTGCTACCATGAGAAGGTAACCTGCTTGTAACTGTTTCTCATCAGCTCGACTGCCACCCCCTTGGTCCCAGACACATTCATCTCACAACTCAACACAACTCAACATTGCGATCACAACAGTCTCCTGGTTGGTGGTTTGTTTTTCCAGTCTGGTGCTCCTAGAGTCTTTTCTCAATTCAGTGGCCAAATCAACTTTGTTTCTATCCTACAATGGCCTCTCTTTGCACTTAAAACCCAAAGTCCTTATGTCGCCTATAAAGTCCTACGTGAACTTTATGTCGCCTATAACATCCCTCTTGCTGTCAGACCTCCTCACTTACCCTCTACCATATTTCACCCTGTTCCAGCCACACTCGCCTTCTTGCTGTTCTTTGAACACACTATGTTCATACCCACCCTCGGGTCATTACATTGGCTCTTCTCTCTGCAAAGAGTACACTTTATATCTTTCCATGGCTAGCTTCTCATCACTTAGGTCTCTGCTCAAACATCACCTCCTGCCATGGACTGAATGTTTATATCCCCCCCTAAAATTCATATGTTGAAATCTTAACACTCAAGGTGATGGTATTATGAGCTGGGGCCTTATCCCCTCATGCGATTAGCGCCCTCATAAAAGCAGCTTGAGAAAGCTCCCTCTTACCCTCTGCCATGTGAGGTTGCGGTTAGAAGACTCTATGAGAAAGTGAGTCCTCACCAGACACTGAATCCACTGGCATCTTGATCTGGGACTTCTCAGCCTCCAGACTGTGAGCAATAAATTTCTGTTGTTTATAAGTTACTGTGTCTATGGTACTATGTTACAGCAGCCGGGACAGACTAAGAGACCTTCCCAGGGAGGCATTTACCACCCTACTGACAACAGCTACATACTTTCTTCACTGTCTTATTTTCATAACATTTACTAATACCTGAAATTTTATTTTTATATTGTTTCTTACCCCTCCCCCACTCTAGAATATAATCCCAAGAGGGCAGAAATAATATATATCTTGTTTGTTATTTTATCTTGAGTAGTTTCTATGATGTGCAATTGTGCAGAGCGAGTGAACATAGTAGTCCTGAGAATTCCATCCTTAGAAATGCTTGTTTGGAAGGCTGGACTTTGGCGGGCATCAGCGAACCTAAGTAGTAAACAATTTCCCATACTGATATAAAACTTTCTCTAAATAGTGACTCACTGTGCCTCGACTATTTGGACAAACAATGCAATTTATGTTGACCATCTGCTTTCCTTCTAGGAGTCTAGATTTTAGTACTCACTAGGTAGAGGACACCTATATAACCAGCACTCAATAAAAACTCTGGGTGCTGAGTCTCTAATGAGTATCTCTCACTGACAACACTTCGTGCATGTTGTCATACTTCGATGCTAGTAGACTTAAGTACATTCTATGTGATTCCACAGGAGAGGCCTCTTGGACACTTGTACTGGGTTATCTCTGGACTTGGCCCATGTGCCTTTTCCTTTTGTTATTTTTGCTTTGTGTTCTTTCTCTGTAATAAATATTAGCCATGGATACAATAATAGGCTGAATCCTTTAGGTCCTCTTAGAAAAATCACTGAACCTGGTGGGAGTCTTGGGGACCCTGGACACACCAACCAAGAAGCTCACCTTGTCATCCCAGCTAAAAATAAGTAAACTGAACAAGACTTAAAGGAATTCCATAACGTGGTGATAAATCGAAAATGAAAATGAATCCCATCCTTCTCTGAAGTATACGACCCCACTATGAAATCCGTTTACTACTTACGTGACTGGCCTGTAGATCTCCTTAACACCAATGAACTGAAGTTGTTCCATGATGTCTGGAATACTTGCACATCGAGTAAGATTAATTCTTGGGTAATAAAGAAGATATGACAGACACATTTCATTTCTGGTGCTTAATCCTCCCTGAAAATGGAGATATTTTATTTAGAAAAGTTTATGTTCCACCAACTCTGACACGTAGAGCACACAGGCCACCAAAGTCATACAGTTCCATCCAATATTGAAATGTAATAAATCTGAAAGCTGAGTAATAATAACCTGAGTGACAATTTGGTTTTTAAAGAGGTAGAGACACATTAAAAAATTAATAGAATGATTTCCATCTCTTAAAAGTTGCCTTTCTTAAACAACCTAATAATTTCTGTCAAGTTCTGTTCGTATGATGTAAACTCCTCACCACAGTGAACATTTGAGAGGATTATGGGGATGTTTGGTTAACATGATACCAATCAGTCGGGTTGATGGAATCTTTGCCTGAATGCACTGAATTTTCTATAATCTTGTTGTCATATATAAACATCAGAAGACACATACCACAGAGAAGTCAGAGTTCACATTTTAAATCAAGGTAGTAAATTAGCTACTGAAAGTAAAAAGATCAAAGCTCCTCAGGAGAACAGAATCTAGAACTGTTACAACATATTATCTACAGTGTTGAATTTTCAACACTGATCTGCACTCAGAAAATAAAAAAGTTACCAGCAGAAAATGATTGTGAGAAGCTACAGATGCTGCATTTAGCAAAAACTTAGAAAGAGATAAAAATATGTTTAAAAAGCTAAAGAAAGATGCTCAAGTAATTAAAGGCAAATATGTCAAAAATGAGTAAACAAATAGAGAATGATACCAGAGAAAGAAAACATAAAAAAGAAGAAAATAGAAATTCTAGAGTTAAATGTTACCGTCATTGAATAAAAAATTCTCAGGATGAGTTTAACAGCAGATTTGAGATGGCAGAAGAATCAGTGACCTTGAAGATAGAACAATAGAAATTTTCCAATCCGAAAAACAGAGAAAGAAAAAAAAACACTAAAGAAAGTGAAAATATTCCAGAAAATACCTCAAAATACGATATTAAATGTTCCAACATATATGCAATTAGAGTTCCAGAATGAGAAGGAAGATAGAAAAGGATAGAAAAAATATTTGAAAAAATAATGGCTGAAATCTTCCTAAATTTAGTGAAAAACACTTACAGACCCAAGAAGCTCAACAAATACCAAATATAAATATGAAGAGAGCCATACCTAGACACATCATAGTCATGTAGCTGAAAGCCAAAGACAAAGAGAAAATCTTGAAAGCAGTAAGAAAAAAAGGACACATCACATGCAGGGGAACAATGATACAAATGAGAGCTGACATTTCATCATAAGTGATGGAAGTAACAAAAAGATATTGGGATTACATATTTAAGGGCTGCAGGGAAAAAAAAATCAACCAAGAATTCTGTATCCAGCCAATGATCTGTTCTTCAAAAAATGACGGTGCAAAACTTGGCAGTATTGTTCATAGTTCTAAATTAATGCAGTGGCTAAAATGCAATGATTTTACAAATTGCAAAACACAATGTTTTGCACTTGATGAGCAAAGCAGGATTGGCAAAGGGAGAAGCTGATTTACAAATGAGGTTACAAGTGATGCCTCAGTAAAAATAATATTTAATTTATCCTTCAGCTGGGATGGCTATTTGGAGTGGTACTAAATTGTAGGAAGGGAGCCGGGCATTTGTATCTTCCCATGAACCAGTCATCGGCTGCTGGCTGCCCCACTGCAGGGAGCATAACTTCAAGTGGGGCATTCCCTGACACCAAGGGCAATGCCCAGTGAATGACATGGTTATGAGTTATCATCTGGTATTTTCAGTGGTTGGGTTTTAGCTGTGCTGGCCCTGAAGAGGGACAGTATCCAGGCAGACCACCAAAATATCCCCTAAAATAATAAAGTATGATGTCTGAGGTAAAATATTTCATGCAAACAAAATCATATATAAGGCATGAGACAAATAAAGCCAACACCAATGGACTAACTGTCCTCTGTGCTCATTTTTAATTCTCCTCTTCCCCATCCTAATTGAAGATGAGGATTATTTTACTATTTGATTTATCATTCTATTGCTTTTCAAGCCCTTTACATTCCATTTATTGACGTATGTATGCATCCCTAAATGACATTTTCATTTTGTATGGTCTACTTTAGATACATGACATCATACCTATGCCTATGGTCGGCTGCAAACTTGCCATTTTTGTTCTTCCGATACATTCGTGTTAACATATGTGGCTTTCGTTCATTAATTTTCACAGATATATACTATAAATATATTCTATGGACATATTATATTGTATTTATTTGTTCTCTTTTTGATAAATAGTTGAACTGTTTCCAGCTTTGTGTTCCTGTGTTGTTACATGCTACTATGAATATTTTACATATTTTCTCCTGGAACCCTTCCTGCAAAAGGAACCTTAAGGTGAAATCCACACAGGAATGGAACTGGGTAGAGCATCTATGAATCTCCAACTTTACCAGATGATGTCATACTTTTCCCCAAGGTGGTTTTATAAATTTACATTTAGCTGTGTGTGAGGACTCCAGTCTTAGAACATTGGAATTGCAATTTTAAATATTGCCAAACTGATGGGTATAAAATATCTCCTTCTGGTTTAAATTTGCATGATCCTGATTTCAAATGAAATTTCATTTCATCCTTTCATATGTTTATTATCTATTTGGGCTTTTATTTCCGTGAAACGTTTGTGTCTATTGCTCTTTTTCTATGGTCTATTTGTTTTACATTACTGATTTATGAAATTTCTTTTATATGCTGGATACTAATGCTTTATTAATCCATGTGTTGCATTTTTTTTTTTCAGTTTAAAACTTGTCTTTTCACTTACTTAATAGTGCTTTTTGGCAACCAAAAGATTTCAGGTAGTCAAATTCATCAATCTTTTATAGTTCGTGCTTTTTATGTTTTAAGTTCTTACTACCCCCAACATCATAAAAATATATTCATATGTTTTTCTCCCAATTGCTTTAAGATTTTGCTTTTCACATTTAAATATTTAATCTACCTGTGACTTGTTTGTGTATTGTATACCCAGTTGTGCTAGTATTCTTTAATGGAAAGTCCATTCTTTCCCACTTAAATGGTTACGGTGTCTGTTCTAAACCAAGTTTCTGTATAGGGGGTTTGTAGGTCAGTCTCCAAGATTCCTATTACGTACCTCTATTCTAACTCTGGACCCAAATACACTATCGATCACCATGGCTTTAAAATAAGCCTTCATATCCAGTAGCTTGTCTCCATTTTTTACTTTGTAGTAGTGTCTTGCCCATTATTAACCCTTTGCTCTTCTATGTAGATTTCAGAATCTATTTGCTCCATATAAAACCTAAAACTGTAAAATTTTTAGAAATATGAAAAAATAAGAGAAAATCTTCACAGCTATGACTAGGCAAAGATGTCTTAGTTAGGATACCAGAACCTCAAGTCATAAAATCTCTCTGAATTTTTTTTTACTGAAATTATATCAAATTTATAGGCCAATTTCAATAGAAGGATTATCTTTATTTTATGGAACCTTTCTATCCATGAACACAGTATCTCTTCATTTCTTTAGGTGCACTATAAAGTTTTGCAAATAAAGATTTATAAGTTTTTCCCCATGGAGATCAAGCACATCTAATGTTAGATTTTATTTCTATAGAACTTAGAGTTTTAAAATGCATTTTCTTGAGATAGTTTCTTAACTATTCCTAGTTTATAAAATGTATTTATATATTTAGTATTTATGCTAAAATACAGTTAGTTTTAGATATCAATTTTGAGGAGGTTTTTGATGTAGAAAATTATAATATCTGTGAATAATGTGTTTTGCTTCTTTGCTTCTTCCTTTGTGATCCATATGTCTCATTTTTTTCCTTTTCCAGTACAATGTTGAATGCAAATGATAATACATATCTTTGTCTTCCTTCTGATATTAAAGCAATACTTCTAATACCCAAGTAGTTTGATATTTGCTACAGATTTTCATAGCTAAGCTTTATCTGGCTAAGACAATTATCTCCTATTCCTAGTTTATAAAATGGTCTTTTTTTATTACTCACTTAAATCTTATGAAGGCTTTTTTTCTACCCCTATTGACCTGATCACATGTCTTTTTCCTTCAATCTCTTAATGTAGAATGGTATTAATATATTTTCTATTTTAAACCAATTTACATTCCTTAGCTAAGCCCAAACTGGTCCTAACATTACATTTTTTCCCTATCATTACATTTATATATAATGCTGGATTTATCCATCAAAGATATTTCCATCAGGTGCATGTTGTTGACCTCTTTCATACTGTCATTATCAAGTTTTAGTATTAAGATTATGCTAACTTCATAAAATGAGTTGGTGGGAGGTATTCCCTGGGAGAAACTATGTAAAGCATGAATGGTCTATTTCTTGAGTGTTTGTCAGGACTCCTCAGTAAATCTGCTGGACCAAATTTCTCTTTGGGTCAGAATGCAATTCATTCTTCCTTTTGAAGTTCTTGATTCATCTAAGTCTAGACTCAAGCAGTTGGTCACTTGCAACCACAAGTCTTTAATTAATACGATTTGGCGAGAAAAAGCTAAATGACTAGGATAGCTTTTCATGAAAGGGTTAATAAATTATACCGCAAATTTGCTGTAGAATCATTAGTTAATCTGATAAAATGCTAAAATAGCTCTGATTTCACTTTTGTGATGTTTCTTGCTCAAGATGTTCAGGAATTTTGCCTCCAAAATGGGAATGCTTTTTGCTTTTTCTCCTCTAAAATCAAAGTTTATTCGTCTTTCTCCATAAATGAATTTTAATAATCATAAAAATTTTCTTACCCAAGTCATCCGGGATCTATCTTTTGTGTTGTAACGACACTCAGTAATTAGATTATCTCCCTAGAACATAAAAATGAAAGCTTTCAGATTGGAGTTTGAGGCTGTTTTATTTATCTAATACGTTTGTAGGCCAATAGTTTTATTTACTATGTGAGTAGATTCATTAAGAAATTTGATCCAGGGGAACCTTGAGCTACTTAATTCTAAGACTGTCAGTATAATAAACAAGCAAACAAACAAATAAGGCTCTCTCAGGTCAGACTCCACCATGTTCTAGCTGCACGACCTTAGGTAAGGAAGAGAATTACCTGGGCACAATTTATTTATTTAAAAAATAATTATATAAAATAGCTGTTATTTTGCACAGCTTTGTGAACAGATTAAACGACATAACATGCACCTAGTTCTTAGTGCAGATTAAACACTTCATAAATGTTACCCACAAATACTAGTTATTGTGATGCCCTCTTCATTTATATTATTTTCTTTAATGGTCTTTAGTCACATCTTTATTTCCTCACAACAGAATTGTGAAGCAAAGTAATAGTTATTGTTCCAATGTTTTCTAACTTTTGAACAATTCAGCATACACAGAAAATAATTTTGTTTATGGTTCACCACTCAGGTCAGTGGACAGGCTATTCATGGACCAGAGGCAGCTTGTGCTGGGTGCTGGTCCCTAGATTTGCTCTCCTGGCCCACTACTCAGAAGGCCCACGGATCAGGTTCTCAACACACTGTCCTTCCACACTGTCCTTCCATAACCCCAAGTACTGTTGCAAGCTGGATAGTTAGCTCTGTCCAAAACCCTTGTCAAATGAAAGAATTATCCTTATCTTCATTTTTACCAAGATCGAGCTTCCCAAAATTCTTCTCTGGTATAAAAAAAAATCTCTGATTTTTGTATTACCAGAATTGTAACCCAAAGGTTTGCAAAGAAAAGAGTAGTGTTTGGTACTCAGAACCCAAGTTTTTCTTTTCTTTTTAAATCAACAACGTGAGTTGCCCCTGGGAATGGTAAGAAAAGTGAGTTTGATTTTGGGAATCAGATCAAACACATTCCATCTGGGTTGTGCAACACCCACAGTGGATGGCTTCACGAATGTGAATACCATGAGCAGTTCACTTTACTGGTAGAAAACCTTGCTAAATCACAGTAGATAGATGCCTTGACTTTTCTAAGATTCAGTGAAAAAGAACAAAACATTCATACTGGTAAGATTGTTTGTTCTTCCCTTAGATACTGAAACTCCTGGAAGTTGAAGTCAAAATCGTCATCATAAGCCAGTAATCTCATTTCCTCCCCTTTGCGAAAATGACGGAGCCTGATGCCCCTGCCAGCCAGGTGAGCATGGAGAAGAACAGCAAACACATGGATTCCACTTGGCTTTTCAGCTTCCAGAGCCTACAGGCGGGGCACACAGAGGAACACAGAATTAGCCCAAACAAGCACATGTTCAGACAGTTTACCATAAGAGAGTTGGAGGGACAACTGAGAAGAAAATCTAAAGCAATTTAAGTGAATGCTTAAGCAGCCAAACATTTTGAATTTGGATTTTTCATGACTTATTCCTAGCAGTGTTATCTTTGTGAAGTAACATTTGCAGGCAGAAAAGAAAGGGAAATAATGCTTACTGAGGACCTACCAGACCATTTCTAAATGTTATCTTTCTTTATCCTTCTTTAAGGAGGTAAAGAGTCAATCAAAGCTCTTGGCAAAAAGATTCCAGTATGTTAGTAACCTGTAAATAGAAACTCTTAAAAGGAGAAATGATTCCTACTTTCCAAGATAAGAAAACCAAGTGGAAGAGTGGAATTCCATGAATTGCCCTTGGTCCTATAGCTAGTACATGACGTCATGGCAATTTGAATCCTGATCTAAATAACTCAAAGGGCATAATCTTTCCACTTCATCAGTCTGCCATCTGTCTACAATATAATAGCTTATAATTTGTAAAGAATATGATCCATGTTGAAATACATTTATTTAAGAAAAAAGAACTGTAAATGGAAGTATCCATAATTAAATACTTTACATGGTTTTCCTTACTCAATATGCATTTTTATATTAGGTACTCTTGCTCTTTGGTTTACGTAGGACAGAAACTATAAAGCAGAGAAAAGGAGAAAAAAATGAAAATGAATAATGGAAGAAACAAATCTGGATTAAAAAGTGAAGTTGAGAAATGGAAAACAGACCACACGAACCAAGGTAGAAATTGTAAAAGATAAAGTGTCAAATATGAAAAAAAAAAACAAAGGAAGTAGGTCAGGAAGGAAAACATCCTGGAAGTTATTCTTGTCCAGAATTCTACTCCTACAGCCTTCAAGATTTAAAAAAGCAATCAAAGGGTTGCCACAATGATAAATAATGGCTTTACAGCATGACAACAAGAAAAAGATTAATAACAACAAGCATGGGATTTTCCAAACATAGTTTCCAAGAGCACTGATGAATCTATGACTAGTAGCTCACAGACTCTATGTTCTACATACCTCTTCTAGGCATTCCAGAGTGCAGTGACCCTCAGACTGGAATTCAGGCATCCCTGGAGGGATGGTGTGGAAGAGGCTTACCCAGAGGCCAGCCTCAATCACCCCAGCATCGTACTTCCTTATATCTGTCGTATGAAATAACCTCAGTCCAGAATTATCTATTAAGCCTGGAATAAGAACATATAATTAAAAATGAGTTTGAGTTCTTAAAAAAAAAGTTCTCCACATTCAGTTGAAATGGATTTATTAATTTTCCTTAAAATCTCACAAGGGAAAGAATTACAAGTAAAGATTAATGGAAGACAACATTCAGTTTCACAAACAGCAATTAAAACATAAGTCACCATATTGTCTGCAACCATTTTTGACTTACACAGTATACCATAGGAGAAATGTTTGTGTTGTCTAGCTGATATATTCCACAATGATCTAACATAAAGATAGACCAGAGGAAAATTCTAAAGTCATTCCTCAGAATATAGAATAACTCAACAAAAGCTTTATTTTATATTGTTTTCAGGTAAAGTTCACTAACATTTCCATAGAGGTAGAAGCCCCTTGGTCTAGAAACCATCTGCTGATAGAATAAACTACTGATGATTAGTTTTCTTTATAGTTTGCCACCAATTTTTTAATCACTCAATGAACAGTTATTCAATCAACAAAAATATTAATAATCTATTATGTGACTAGAAAGCATGACAATAAGCATGTGGGGATGAAAGATGAGTAAGACACATTCCTTGCTGAGACAGTTATCATAAGGATGGAGAGTCCCAACCCCCTCATAAATCTGTTCTACTGACTTCGAAACTAATTGACTCCTTTCTGCAGGGTTGACTTACCTACCTGTGATTACCAAATTGACACTTTGGAACCATTGGCATATACACAATTTTATATTAATTGGTGTGATTATTTTTATTGTTTCTCTTTCTCACTACGCTATAATTTCCACCTGGTTTGGTGTGTTTTCATTCACGTTGTATCATTAAGCACAGACCGGAGACAGAGCTGGTGCTCAGTATTTGCTGAATAATTGCACACATCAGTGTAAAATAATGACTTTGAGTTACTTCTGTTGAGAACTTCATATTGAATCTTTCAACTTTTTGGTTTTGGATTATTACGTAAGAGGGTTTAGAAAAGTAGATTCACAAATCAAATATAAGTACAAACCCTCTTCATTTCAATATCATATTACACAGTGTGTCTGTACACATAAAAATAATATTTTCTAGTGTGATGAATGGTAGCATTTCATATGAACAGTTAGGAAATGTTTCATAAGCACCAGGTTTGGGGAACTAACTTATATCACAAGGAGAAAAATCTATTATCCTACTTCTTGGAAAGCAGGATACAAATTGTTTTTTTAAGAACATTGACCACGTGCGCTCATTTTGCCTGGTTCAGTGCTGGTTAATCACTGTTGCCTCGGTGTAATTTTTTTATTATTAACATATAATGTATTATTTGTTTCAGGGGTACAGGTCTGTGATTCATCAGTCTTACACAATACACAGCGCTCGCCAAGCACATACCCTCCTCAAAGTAATTTTTAACAGTATCTTCTTTTGCTCTAAAAAGTACCCTAATTTGGATGACAATGTATAGGTTAATTCCTTCTAAGACTGGGTGGTAGTTTATTTCAACCCTGTTAAGATACTTACAAAACTTTTAAAAATCATAGGTAAAATATATGAAGAATAAACTCACCCTCCTTATATGTCGGATTGTCATAATGGACTTCCAGGAGCACATAACGAGGATCTAACGGAGTGCCAAGGGATAATCCAACATGAGGTGGATAGGAAAAACCCTAAATAAGGCAAATTCCATGAGACGTGCCCTATGAAAGTCCCTAAAAGTTCTATTCCACTCAAAAACCAACCATTCTCAAAGATATTTCAACATTCTGGAACTCCATAATCTAGAGTGGACATAACAAAATGGCATAAGGAGAGAATTGCTTCCAATGGGAAGAAAAATAAGTCACTCTCCTATCAGAAATAATGTATAGAGCTTTACTTCTAAGTATTAGAACCGAAGGGAAAGAAACATGATCCATGAATAGTGTCACATCTCAGTAATTGTTGGTCCCACCTCTCCACCAATGGCCCAGGCGAAAATGACGGTCTCGCAGGTGAGGAACGCATCGGGCATGTTAGGGTGGTAGCACTCGTGGCCATAGTCCAGGACGCTGTCGTTAAAGCTGCTGCTGCACTGGTAGAGTAGGATGTGGTGGACCAGACTCTCGTGGCCTCTCTGTATCAGTGGCTCCACCTGAACAAGCACACACGAGAGGGAGGATGCCATGAAGCAAACCACCCTACAAGCCCTGCGGTAAGCAGGAAGCAGCATAAACGATGATCAGTTTTGCAAAGGAATCATGTTCTCAACTGTGTCAAAGTTATGATGTGGCTCAAAAACAATTTGTTCTGGGGAAGGTAACAAAGATAATGATGGTGACGATGGCAAGAGCGAAGGTGAGGTAACCCATGGGGCGCCTGGGTGGCTCAGTCGGCTGAGGGCCCAGCTCTTGGTTTCAGCTCAGGTCATGATCTCAGGGTGGTGAGATGAAGCCTCACCTTGGGCTCCGCGCTCAGTGGGCAGAATCTGCTGGATGTGCTTTCCTCTGACCCTCCCCCAACTCATGCACCCTCCCTCTCTCAAATAAATAAGTAAATCTTAAAAAAAAAAAAGATGAGATAATGCTTTCCTCCAGGAATCATAAGATTTGCTGATCTGTTTGGGTTTTGAACTCACTTTTGTTTTTCTTAGCATTCTGTGTGGCAACTGTTTCCAGACTGCTTTCTTCCAGGCTTCTTTGCCCTTTGTTCCCTTCCCTCTTTTTTCTTTTCTTTTCTTTTTTTTCGCCACATTAAAAAAAAACAAACCAAGGCTGTAGATAGACACAAACTCCCTCAGACTCCCTCTCTTCCACCTCAAAATATTATCTTTATCCATCCTTATTGAAGGTGATAGATGATGTCTCATTCATCTATTACCTATCTTTCTATCTATCAATCATCTATCCATTATCTATCAATCATCTATCCATTATCTATCATCTATCTATCTATCTATCTATCTTTCTATCTATCTATCTATCTTTCTATCTACTGTCTATTTTTCTATCTGGTGCTAAGCATAGTGCTGGACACAAAGTAGGGCTCAATAATGGATATTCTTATTTTAGTGACTAAAATCAAATTCTAATAAGAATCTTACTATTAGAATTTGGGAGAGAAAACCACATTGTAGTGATGTGCCCCTGTAACACTGCTCAAATTAGGAGAGGGAAAGTGGAAACCAGGGAAGAGAATGAGCGGTCAAGCTGGTTCTAACACTGACAGCACAATGCATGTGAGCGTGTTCCTTCTGTTGTCCCTCCTGGGAGTTCCCTTCATAACACCTGCCCACCTCAGCCCGGGAACTCAGGAGGAGCTAAGTGCATCCACAGGTCCCCAAGTGCCTTACCTGCCGAGGAAGTGCAGTACTTAGCGTAGTTAAATACAAGGCTCCAGGATTCTTTGAACCCTCCATACATCTGCTAAAGAAGTCCTGGTGTGTCCCTAAATTTCCAAGACTTTTCCTGTCCTAGAGTTCAACACCTCTGCCTTTATCCTTAACTACTCAAATGCAGGCAAATGCATTTTGAAACCCTTGCTTGTTCTCTGCTTTAGACATGCATATAAAGATAAAGTGTTTTTAGCTATTCTCTCCTAAGGCTTTCCATTTTGATTTTCTACATAGTTTTCTTTTCTTTCTTTTTTTAAATCAGAAAATGGAAGCAGCCACACAGGGAAACAGTATGTAGAAGGCAGAGATCTGAATAAGCAGCCAGGGGGTTTCCACTTTGCAAATCCAGCTTGCCTTTGTGTTGCATTGTGAGTCATGCCGGGGCTAACCCACACGCACATTTTTAACATCACATTCACAGAAATGACATTGCACATGGCTTTGTTTGCACTTGTCTCATCTCTAAAGGACCGGGCACCCCGAAGGCAGAAACTATTTTCTCTTTTGCTTGAAAATGACAGTTATTATTTAAGCATGGTTGCATAATACATTACACAGAAGGGTAACCTAAGATTTCTATTAAAGTTTAGTTCCCACATCCAGTTTGAGCTTTCTTGTGAGATTTCACTTATGTGGGCACCTCAGCACTCCAAGGGGGACGGAGCACAGTATGTCCACAGGAACACAGGGACAGGAGACATTTTCACAAAGTGCCTTATCAGTTCAGGCAGAACCTGGAGGTGGTGCTGAGCTCCACAGGGTCGGTCCCAGAAAGGAGTCATTAGGGCAAAGGAGAGATGACTGCTGCCAAGGCAGCTACAGAAACAAATGGCATTCATTGAGGCGAGCTACAAGTGTGCATGGGGAATATATTTATTAAGGCTGGGTGGTGCCTGCCTTTAAGGAGTTTCACGTTCAACTTCTTGAAAGAACCTTTTAGGAGCAAGTGTTTATTTATTTCTTTCTTAAATACAGTAAGTGCTGAAACCAACACCAAGCTTCTAAGCGACTAATGCATTCTAGGAACAGTAATAATAACAACTGTATTTTATTTAGCACCTACTCTACTATCTGTCAGCCACTGGATTCGTCATTTCATTTAATATTGACAACAATCTATCAGGTTAATGTTATTGACTCCATTTTACAGATGAGAGAAGTAAGACTCAGGGGATTAGGCAACAAGCCCAAAGTACCATAGGCAGGAAATGGTAGATGGGGATTTGAGATGAGGCTGGACTGACCCCAAAGTCAGTACTCTCCCAGCTGCCACACATCATTGCGGGAGATGCTTCAGGCCCTGGAAGCTGCTGCCAGCGAGGGGGAGGATGAAGACTGGGAGCCTTACGTCTGAGGGAGAGGGGTCTCCTGTCCCCCTTTCCCCCTTTGCCCCCCTTGCCCCCTCAGTCCGAGCATCCATTGGCCCTTAGGGAGATGAGACAGATGGTGGTCTTTTGATATGTTCTTTCCTAAGGAGAGCAAATAACAAGGTCTTTCTTCAAAACCTGGTGAGGTCTTCAAAGAGAATTAAGTTGTAATTACAAACCGAGGGGAGAGCCTGCAAGTTTTTCCTAAGAAAAAAATACATTCATAAGATAACAAGGAAACTTTCCGCATGCAAACCTGAGCACTGTTCATAGGAGAAATATGAAGCCTTGGAAGAAGCAAAGCTCTCAGCAAAACGGAAAGGATGTGAGAGATGAAGGTGCAAACGAAGAAAGAGAAGTGAGGATAACTACGGAATGAAGGTGCCGCTAATATCAGAGACAAAACGCAGGTTCTCAAACCCTTGAAGAACAGAAGCATTTCTGGAGAAGGAATTTTAAGATGACCATGTGGGATAATTAAGTGAGACCCGAGGATATTCCTATGGGTAGGCATAACCTATTCAGTGCAGGGGACAAGTTCCAGGGAATGGGAGCATCTTGACCGGAGTGGGGCTGGCTCTCTCTCTCGATGCCCCACACAGAGCAGAATTCCCCACAAAGCTTCCTGCCACACTTCCGGAGCATAGAGAATCCAGTGCCCTGCTACCAATCCCAGAAAAATACTGCTGCTCATTTCCCGCTGCTTCCTCAACCAGCTCCACAAACCTCGGAAGCAGCTGCAGCCCCTGCCGGGCCATTCTTCCTCAGCCCAAATAAGGCTGAGGCCGAGACTGGCGAGCACTGTATGAGCCTGGAGAGAGAGGTGCTCCATGATACAGGCTTCTTGCAGGTGGAATGCAAGCGTTAAACACTACCCTTTCTTGTGTATTCAGGAATGGTCTACGCAAGAAAGACTCCTCCTTTCGCATCATTGCATCGTTTGAAATAATCGTTTGATTTTTATATTAAAAATATTTTGGAGACAAATAAGGTTGTAGTGAATCACTGCTTCTAAAGAGCAGCACTTAAACAGGGTGACTTATTCTGGTTACTTCAGAGATGTCACATTATCATCACAATCTAGATAGGAATGCCAAAAGTTGCCTCTATTAAAAAAAAAATTAAGCTTAAAAAAATTGTCAAAGAAGGTCATGCCAACATAAGGTATACAAATGTGGATAAATGGGTACTTCTGAGACTGGAACAAACATTTAATTTCATTTTTGTTTTAGGCTGGCTATATGACTGCAGAAAAAAAGAAATAAAAAGAAATAGAAAATGCATACGGAAGTGGGTGGCAGGGATACCAACACCTGATGACATATTAAACCATGTTATATGACATATTGTTATTCCTGTGTTTTTGTACACAGGTGGGATTTGCAGACCAGAACACATGGGAATTCCCTACAAACACCTTCATATATGCATTAGAGGCCAGGCAACGATGGCCTGGCACCTGTGGGTTATCTGTTAGCTCCCATGCAGAGCAAAGGAACAATCTAGAGAAGAAATCACAGATGGAATGGGGATGAGGGGGAAGCCTTCAACCTGAAAGATTTTTAAGACTAAAACAGTCTCCAGTTAGTTCAAGCAACTGAAACTTTGGGGTACCCTTGAGAGGACTTAGGAGTAAAAAAGAAAACAAGAAAAAAAGAGAGCTGCTAATCATAGCCGAGACCAAGGTGGAAATTAACATCGACTATAAAACTGGGAATTGAAAAGCCCCAAATATTACACTGTTCTCATGACCCCGTCATCTTCTCTTACCCTCTATCCAGGTCAATATGTCTAGCATAATCCCTGCCACACATAGACTGCTTAATAACTATTTATTGAATGGAAATGAAGATTTTCCATGAAGCCTTTCCATCAACAAGACTGAGTCATCAAATTCATTGCCTCCTAATTTCTTGATTGTCTCAACACCAGTGACCTACCCTGCAATCCCACTTCAGCAACCCAATCCCACTGTCCCACCCTGCACTTATAACCACCCAGGACTGTGCTCCCTCTGAAACTCTCTTTCTGTCCCTCTTTCCTGCTCTGTTGGTTCTTTCACACCTCTCCAGTCTCTCAACCTGTCACTTTTTCCCAGGAGGCTCCTTGAAACCAACCCTCACAATTGACCCAGACACTCACAACTGTGAATCAATCCTGTAATCTTCCCCTTCTGATCCTCCACTTGTACTGAAGTACTGAGGATACTTTCACAACCATTCATATAAAAGCTCAAAAGTCAGGATTCACAGTTGTACTTCCGTGCATCAGTCTTTCCTTATTTTGCGCTGTGTTCTGTTCCTTGGCTATGGATGAGTATAACTTGTTCAGTGCAGGGTACAAGCTTCAGAAAATGAAAGCACTTTGCTCCCATTACAAACATTTTAAAATCTATGTACACCTCCTAATCAGCTCTCGGTAAATGACTCAATTATTTTGGTAAGGGAGGAAAGATTTTTTATTCATTCCGTAGCTGCATGAGGGCAGAGCTGGACACAATACAATTAGGAAAAAATTTTAATTACATAAAATAATGCAATGATCCAAAGAATCTTACTTGATATGACCTTGTTGTTTAGAACAGAATGAGATAGGGATAAGACAAAAACTTCCAAGTGTGTCAGAATTCCTTGGAACATAGAACCAAGGCACTATATCAGAATAGGAGGTAAGAAACTCTTAGTGGAAATGTATATTATCTTCTGTCATTAAAGGTTTGGGGTCCTTGACAAAACTGTGCCTGCCTGATGGTCTTTCACAAACACCTATTGGGAAACAGATTATGTTCCAAAAAGACTTCTCCAAAAAACCACTGAACATTGGCAAACTTAAGAACCCACGTGCTTTTGCAAACTTCAAATACCAATTACCTCAACAATAACAATAAACATATTTTTTGCTTTATTCCCTTATACTGGGTTGAATAGTGTCCCTCCAAAATTCATGTCCACCTGGTACTTCAGAATGTGCCCTTATTTGGAAAGAGGGTCTTTGCAAATGTTATTAGTTAAGATGAAGTTACACTGAAAAAAAAGGCGGCAGGGGGCGGGGGTGCCTGGGTGGCTCAATCGCTAAGCATCTGGCTTTTGGCTCAGGTCATGATCCCAGGGTCCTAGGATCAAGATCAAGTCCCGCATCGGGCTCCCTGCTCAGTGGGGAGTCTGCTTCTCCCTCTCCCGCTCCCCCTGCTTGTGTTCTCTCTCTCACTGTCTCTCTCTCTCTCTCTGTCAAATAAATAAATTAAATCTTAAAAAAAGAAAAAAAGATGACGTTACACTGGCTTAGGATGGTCCTAAATCCAATGACTAGTGTCTTTATAGAAGAGAAAGGAGAAGGAGATTCAGACTCAGACATACACACAGAGAAGCTGATCATGTGAAGATGGACACAGAGATTGGACTCAAGCTGCTACAAGTCAGGGAAAACCAGAGACCAGCAGAAGCTGGAACAGCCAAGGAACAATTCTTCCCTAGAGCCTTCAGATGGAACCTGGATGGCCCTGCTGATGCCTTGATTTTGGACTTCTGGCCTCTAGAGCTGTGAGAGAATAAATTTCTGCTCTTTCAAGCTACCTGGCTTGTGGTCACTTATCAGAGCATCCCTAGGAAACTCATACATCTTCCTCTCTCAATTTTTTTATCATAAACTAACAATTCACAGATTTGTACACTTACACCTAGGTCATGATTGTCCCTGCATTTGTTTGAGACACAAACTTATTACAAATATACATTGTTTCCTCTTACATGATTGAGATTAAATAATTCCATATAGTTACTTAGTCTTAAGGCTATTTTACTTGATGAATATGCAAGTGCTCTTGAAAATGTTAAGTAAGTTTTATTATCTAAAGCTAAGTATATGTATATTTTACTTTAGTTTTTACTTTTGGAGGGTAAAAAAGGAGCGGGGGAATAGGGGTGAGGGTGGGGGTCGTTCCCTTCTTGACTTGTCCAAGGATACTGAGCTCAGTGTGAGAAAAACAGGAGGTTATTAGAGCTCTTATGAGCAATTTTCCTATACTTATTCTTCCAAGTCTACTCATTTAAGATGTTGCTTGTTGAAACATGAGTAGAACATAGCTCTCCAAAAACAACTTGCAATTCAACAAATTAAAAATTAAAACAAAAGGAGAGAGGTGATGGGTGGAATGTGTAATGAGCTGGAAACTTGGTAAATCTCCATCACTTTTCTTCCTGCCCATTCTTGTTCCTGGCACTGTGCTTTATATAGCCACCCCAGGCACAGGCTGATGTCCACGGAAAAGCCAGTAAACCATCTCTGACAGAGGTAATCCAAAGGGCAGCTGGCTCATAATGCAATGCTGCCTATGAAAACATTTCAGCCAGAGCTAGCGGTGTAGACAGATGATTATAAAATCATGCTGATATGCTCATGGGACTATGGTAGGATAATAGATAGTATCTACCTGTCTTGCCCTCCTTATCCTCATCCCTAATGGGGAGATCTCTTTTAGCATAACAATATATTCAACTTAAAAGAGACAACCAAATTGAGCAAGAAAATGGTGTTATTGTCTCACAGGTAATCCACTTTGAAAAAGGTCAGAGTTCAAAGCACAACCTGACTTGCTGATGTGATGTCAAGGGGCCACAGCTTGAATGGACTGGGCAGCTAAAGCTCAGGAAGTGATAGTTAAGTGGAACAGAGATGAAGAGAAGGAATGAAGGGAAGAACCAAGGGAGAGGAGACTTCTGGAAAATAATTTACCCCCCTTCTGCAGTCCTGATTTCTTATGGAAACTAAGATGTGTGTGGCCATGCTCTGTCAGCCATAATTGACCAGTTCAGGAATGGGCGCCCAACCCATCAATCTTTCCCTGGGCCTTGAAAACTATGAAAAAGAACTTAATACCTTCTGGAAGCTGAACACTGTGAAAGAAGTCAGTGTGTAGTGAGATCCAATAAAGTTGGTGCACAAAAAAGTTCCAAAGACAAGATGGTCTCAGCAGGGTTTGAATACTTAAGTTGTTCCTGAACCCAGCTGCATCTCTGCCATTCTCTGGCTTACTTGTTCAGTCTTTCCTCTTATTTCATGGGTCAATTCCTTTCTATTTCCAAAACTAGTATAAGTTCGCAACCAAGATTCCTGATTAAGAATCAAACACAAGTAAATATATATCATCAATTCATCAATTCTGTGTGTGCATTTATACATGCGGTATCTGAAATTGTCTTCTTTTTTCTCTTAGGAACTTTTTGCTACATAAAACTATTTTGTTTTAATTTTACTCTTTCATTTTATTTATAGTTCTTAATTGGATCTGGGTACATTAATAACAAAGTTCCTTCTATCAATGTCCTCAAAAAGCAAATGAGAAATATAATACCCCCTATAAAACACACAAGTGTCTCTCTCCTTTGCTTACTGATTCCTGATATATTCCACATAGGTATTTAGTATTCAGCCTGGCTTATTTTGAGAGTTTTTTTTTTTTTTTAAGACTTGTTTATGTGTGACCAGGAAAGTCCCAGGGAAGGGGGATATTATTCTCTAAGTCATAGCTCTGGTTTTAACGTTTTTTGATATTCTTCCAGGGAACATCACCTCTGTGACTTCCAGCCATACAAATGAGTATGCCACCAACACGGTAAAGCAGTCAACTACTCCATGTTCATAAGTCTCAAGGACTGGGACAGTCACCATCTTGACACCCATAACAACATTTAAAATGGCAACACGGGGGGTTTCAACAAAAAGGACTTCTCTCACCTCAGTTTCACAAAACATACCCCAGAAGCCATTGACGATGACCATGACCACGACCCTCAACAGTTTAGTGACATCTGCTGCTTCATCAATAACAAGTATGTATCATCTTCTTTTTTTTTTAAGAATGAAGGGGGGGAAATCGGAGGGGGAGACGAACCATGAGAGACTGTGGACTCTGAGAAACAAACTGAGGGTCCTAGAGGGGAGGGGGGTAGAGGGATGGGTTAGCCTGGTGATGGGTATTAAAGAGGGCACATACTGAATGGAGCACTGGGTGTTATACGCAAACAATGAATCATGGAACACTACATCAAAAACTAATGATGTAATGTATGGTGATTAACATAACATAATAATAAAAAAATAATAAATAAAATAAAATAAAAACTAAAAAAAAAAAAAAAAAGAACAGTGTGGTTGCCCAGCAGGAGCACAGATGCTCCAATGAAGCTGTAAATACCCTAGAAAGCCTGAAGGTCTCAGAATTGCCTCCTTTCCTCTGAAAAACAAACTGAGGGTTCTAGAGGGGAGGGGGGTGGGGGGGTGGGTTAGCCTGGTGATGGGTATTAAAGAGGGCACGTTCTGCATGGAGCACTGGGTGTTATGCACAAACAATGAATCAAGGAACACTACATCAAAAACTAATGATGTATGGTGATTAACATAATAATAATTTAAAAAAATAACAAGTATGTATCAGAACTGACCCATGCTACCTATGCTGAACATAGTTGTGAAATGCTACAGGTATGTCATTGTGCCATTCTGCAAAAATAGAAATGTAGATGATGATGTCATATTAAATAAGTTAGTAGTATAGATCCTGGTATTCTTGTTCCTGTAGAAAATGAGTGTCCAACTTAATCAGGCCAAATAATGACTGTGACTAAGTGAGGTGTCCTACCAGGGAATTGTCCTTCAACGTGGTGTGAAGATGCGTCATGCCTTTAATTCCTGGGCCCTCATTAGAGAATAGAATTAGGCAGCATCAGTCTACCTGATTTCTAAACCAAATGGCTAAGTTTGGTTTTCATTCGTTTGTGCCATAAAGATATTTTCAAGTGGTATTCAAATCTACATGTGCAGTATCAGGGTCATTGCTCTTCTTTTTTTTTTGCATTTGTTCAAAATAGAATGCCCGTGAAACCATAAATTCTGAACCTCACAATTTTCTTAACTTATTCAAAGTGCAGTTCAACTTAAAAGCTAGTGATTACATTTATCAGAAGAGCGGACTTTCTGGGTTTTTTTCTGTGTATTTTTATGTTTTGAAATCAACTGTAATGTCTCAAGAGCTCTTGATGCGATAACACCAAAGCAGGTTCAATTCCCAATTTATTCAAAAGGAGAAATTTCAGTGAGAACAGTTTACTCAGATTGGATCTGGTTGCGAGATTACAGCTGTGTTGCCCAGACTTATTGTTAAGGCATGAACTCTTAAGAGGACTAATAAGGGAAAAAAAATTCCCCAAATCGTGCTGCCTCTGAGGTTGTGGTAGAGGATCCAACTCCAGCACCACAAACACCTTCAGATCCTGGGGTTGAAGCCCCAGGGCGAGGCGGGAGGGATCCACTGGAGGAAGGAGAGCCAGCAGTCATGGACACAAGGCAGGCTGGGGAGCATTTCTACCCAGAGACTCTCTCCTCCTCCATTCAGCATTCTTATGTAGAAATTCAGAGTCTTAGCTTATTGTAATGTTATTTAAAAAGCATGTTTTTGTTTTGTTTTGTTTTCGTCTAGTGACAGCAACTATTAATTCTCAAGAAAATATATAGTTTCAAAATTTGATATTGGCAGCTTTGTTGGTATTGTATTAATACTGGGAGTTTTGTCGATTCTTGACATTGCAGGCAAAATGTATTATTCAAGAAGAACTATGTGAGTTTTGATTGGTCAGGACATTGTTATTTCTGTATTTCCTTAAATGTCATGACAAAATACCAGAATGGGGCCATAGATTTATGAGTTACATTCCTGTTAATCCTCTATGCCCAAAGTAAATTGTTGAAAAATGTGAACGCCTCACGAATTTGCGTGTCATCCTTGTGTGGGGGGCCATGCTCATCTGCTCTGTATCATTCCGATTTTCATATATGTGCTGCCGAAGCGAGCACTATTAAGACTGTTTTACTTGATGAATATGCAAATGCCCTTGAGAGACTTAAAATATTATGATTTACAGTCATCGATTTCTGAATGTGAAGTAATTAGGCTCTTTTGCCAAACACCTCAAGAATATAAACACAAACAAAGCAGAAAATTGCCTTTGAGAAAGTTTGTAACAGCATTCTTGTGTCTATTGTTCTTTGAATTTTTAATAGATTATTCATGAACTCTAAGGTAGCTGTTAGCCCTATTTTAACAAATAGTAACGTTCAGTTAACAGAGATATTCAATAAACTAGGGGTCACCTAGCTCCTCTAAGAGTTCCCTTGCCCCTCTCACCATGTAAGGACCCAAGATGAGAAGATGGTCATCCATGTGGAAGTGGATCTCACCAGACACCGAATCTGCTGGCACCTTGATCTTGGACTCCAGAGCTGTGAGAAATAAGTTTCTGTTGTTTATAAGCCACCCAGGCTATAGTATTCTGTTAGAGCACCCCAAGTGGACTAAGACCATGGGGTGAGGTTAACACTCAAAGTACAATACAGTAACACCCTTTTTTGGTCTTTTCCCATCCTTAGCCTTACTCTCCCACCTCGTGTTCTCTCCTGGCACTTCCTTACTCAGTCACAAGCACATAAATCCTTGTTTCAAGAGACTGCATCTGAGAGCCCAATGCAGCATAACGGTAGAGCATTTTTTGGACCCCATTGTTGGGGGTTTGAATCTAATGTTGGGGGTTTAAATCTTGCCCCATTATTTCCTTATTTATTTATATTGAAGTATATTTGACATCTAACACTGTGTAAATTTCAGGTGTACAACATATGGATTTGACACTTTTATATATTGTAATATGATTGTCATTATTATGAACATGCTAGAAGACCAGGTCTTTTCTACCAGGGTCCTGAATTTTTTAGCCACACCATTTGGCTAAGAATGATTCCCACTTCCCTTGAGGGGCCTAAACCCATCGATGTGATCCCATCCTTGAAATGAACTTAAGTTGGTCAAATCACAGGGACTTTTACATAGTGGCTGACAGAAGAGCTATCCATCAGAAGCATGAAAGAGAAAGTGCTACTTCAGGAGTTTGGGCTGCTATTTTTCTACCATAAGCGGAAAGAGCCTAAGGATGAGGACCACACAACGTTAAGGACAAACCTCAAAATGAAGCTTAGCTCTTGAAACATAACTCTCTGGACTAAGGGATTTGCTTAAAATAAACCCAAGCAACATTCAGTTGAAATAAAAATGAGTTCAATGCTGGACTCATTTAGGACAATTGTTATTATCAAGGACAATTGTTTTCTTCAGCCACTTTTTGTCTTTCCCCTCTTTAGACCAGGAACACTGAGATGACTACCCAGATCTGGATGAAGTCAGAAGCTCTGTTAATTCAGACTTCTGAAAAACACAAAAAGAAGTTCCCCAAGTAATTAGTAGTTGAGTTATATAATGTGTTTGAAAACCACATTTTTTTCATGAGAACAGTGAATATTTAGAACATGCTGAAGCAGTATGACTCATCCTAATTTATCTTCCTCATCGTCAAAATGTTTTTCAAGTTACTGTGTAGGCACAGCATCCACTCTGGTCCACACTTCCATACACCCCACCTGGATTACACCAGGAGCCACCTACTTGTCTTCTTGGATGCTTAGGAGGCTGCTTTCTGGACAATGCTCCCTCTCCCAACTAATCTTCCCAGGTCACTTTTCATCTTGTTAATCTAACTGATAATTGGCAATGGCTCCACACCACCTATCCTGTAGCTGATGAAGTCCACACTTCTATTTCTGACATTCAGGATCTTATGTGGTTTGCTGCACATGAACTACACGGTCCTATATGCATGAATGCCCAACCACAGGAATCCCTTCCTACACAACACCATGTCCTTCTTCCCTCCATGGTTTCGTTCAGGGTTTATTCCATCCAATATGTCCTCCTAGCCGCTCTTGGAAGTCCAGGTTTTGGAGCACCTGGATGGCTCAGTTGGTTAAGCATCTGCCTTCGGCTCAGGCCATGATCCCAGGGTCCTGGGCCTGAACCCCACATCAGGCTCCCTGCTCAGCAGGGAGTCTGCTTTTCCCTCTCCCCGTCCCCCTTGTGCTGGTGTTCTCTCTCTCTAATAAACAAATAAAATTTAAAAAAAAAGAAATTCCAGGTTTTTTTCCCCCCTGGATGCCTTTTCTGATTATTTTGGCACACATTTGCCTTATTTCTCTAAGCTTCTTTCAGGAGGCAGAGCTATGTGGTAGCATAAGCCAAAGACTTGGTTTGGAATTCAACATCTGGCACTTAATAGCTGTGTGACCTGAGACAAATTGCTTAACTTTACTGAAACTCAGTTTTCTTATTTACAAAATGAAAATACAAATCAACTTTTTTTTAGTTCACTGTAAAAAGTAAAGGAGAAAATGTGTCTAGCATATCATAATTTGTATCAAGCAATTGAAAACTATACTCAGTTCTGTACAACTGAGCACATATATTTTTTTTTAATTGGATGAAATTATTGCATACATAAGAGTTTTTCTCTTTCGTTGGAGTAGCAATTCACTGTTCTGCCACTTGTTGACAATTCATTATGCGGAAGAGACTTCTTCAAGGCCTTTATTATTTGTTGTAGTTATTTGTTGTAATTAAAATATAACATCAAAATAAATCTTGCTAGCTATTTTTTAGTATGCTATTGCTTACATCTTTATAGGTAGGAGCTGTTTTTAAATGACAAATGGAATTGGTTTTCAGGTTAATCTGCATTTCAAACCCTGGCAATTCATGGAATTGAAAATTCATATAAAATAGATATGATTTTCTGTTTCACACTGCAGAATATGGTTCAGAGAACTTTCCCCCACAGTTTTATTAGTCAACACATGCCTTTCAGTGCAGCAACATGTATATCAAAGGTGGGAGTATATATGGATTTCTGTCAGTCTGATTTAGAGCAGAGAGACACACATGGATCAAGACGTTTTATGGAGCATAAGAATGCAGGAAGGGGGAACTTCTCATAGGAACAGAGTTCGACATCCCAGGACAACAAGGGAGACAGACTTATGCAATAAAATACATAGACACTACAACTTTATTTTATGTGACCCATCTCTTATCCTGGAGAAGTGTATTAAAGGTTAATAGAGGAAAGAATCAGAAGCAGCACTCAACTGAGCAAGGATAAGTAAACATTAAATTACCAAAACAATGACGAAAATCATTGCAAGTAAAGGGCTAGATCCTTTAATGTAGTGAGAAGGCAGCCAGGACTACTGAGTCAAGAGACGAGAGGTCAGAGTAAAACCTACCTTGCTGGCACCTTGATCTTAGACTTCTCAGCCTCCAGAACTATGAGTCACAAACTTCTGTGGTTTAAGGCATCTAGTCTATGGAATTCTGTTACGGCCACCCAAGCAGACTAATACGGAGAGTTCTTAAATGGCATAAAGCTGAAAATAATTTAATGTTGTTCTTTATTCAATTATATTAAATTTAGACAATGGACTACCACACAGTCATAAAATAATAAGATAGTTCTATACATACTGTAGTGGAACATTTCCAGGACATACAATTAAATGTAAAAAGCAAGTGTCAAAATACATAAGGTAATCCCATTGAGGTCTACAAATAAAAGCAAGAAAAACTACGTGTGTGTGTGTGTGTGTATAAAGAGAGAGGGATGAAAATATACACAGAAGTAGACATAAAGGGATATGATTGCATACATATAGAAAATTTCAGAAAAATACAAGAAAATATGAATTTGGTTTATAGGAAGTAGAATGTGAATGGTAGAAGTTAGAACTTTTTGCTTTTCACTTCATGTCCTTCTGCATTTGAATTTTTACAGTGAACAAATATTAATTTTATAACATGTGTTTTATTTATTTATTTTTTAAAGATTTTATTTATTTGTCAGAGAGAGAGAGAAAGCACGAGCAGGGGGAGTGGCAGGCAGAGGGAGAAGCAGGCTTCCTGCTGAGCAAGTAGCCCGATGCAGGGCTCGATCCCAGGACCCTGGGATCATGACCTGAGCTGAAGGCAGACGCTTAACCAACTGAGCCACCCACGTGTCCCAATATAACATATGTTTTAAATTCTGGTTTGGTCACTTCCTAGCTGAATGTCCCTGAGAAGTCAATTAATATCTGAGTCTCTATCTCCTACCCCACAAGGTGATCGTGACAATTACATGAGACCTTGGGAAACCCCTCAGAGGGCATGGTATATACAAAGCATTCATCAAATGTTAGTTTTCTATTTCCCATGCATAATCTATCTATGATATTACATATGTATGATATATATGCCATGCTATTATACTTAATTATATAATCCAAAGTCTCTAAAAACCCTCAAAATTGTTTATTTCCCTACACAAGGCAAAATAATCTATTTCCTCTCATAATGTTTTAAATTAAAATTTGTTATTTAGAGATGACATGTTGATCCTCTGAAAACCCAATTATATCTTCTGAGTTTTTAGGCTCTTAGAAAAACTAATAGTCTTCTATCCCAAACCTGTTGTCCAGACTTCACAGCCCAGTGGCAGATGTCGTGTATGTGGCTCACCCCTGAGCAGGCACAGCTCCTGCTGGGAGGGTCCCAGCAAAGGCACTGAGACCTTCCTTGGTTCTGCATCAAACGTTTTCTGTCTCTCTGGGTTGTTTTTCCTTTTTGGTCTCCTTTGAAGTAACAGTTGCTAGTCTGCTTTTTGTTGTTGTTGTTATTGTTGTTGTTGTGCATGTTTTTTTTCTTTTACAGTTTAAAGGCCTAATAATTCCATCCATGAAAGGACAGAATTCAATTACTAACAGATGATCCTCATGATAAAATGCCACAACCCCAAATTAGAAGAAAGAAAAACAACTCAGTTTTTCATTTACTCCAATACAACTTACATATAAAAAAAAGCAATTTAATGGTGCATATTTTAAAACTAACTTTTAAAAACTTGTCTTCACATCCTGAAAGGTCTAGTACTTGTGTTTATATATAATTTATCATAATAATTTTGGCAGTTTTAAATAAAGTATATTATTTTTGCATTTATTTATCTTAATTTAAGGATTATATTTCCTGAAGAAATTTAATAAATGAGTCATCTTTTTTTTCTTCTAAGAGTAGGGAAATAATCATTGAAAGACATTTTTTATTCCTTCAGGCACAGTTTAAAGATTAGATCTAACTGGAGGCAAAACAAATTAATAACACTGCCTCATGCAGAGTTCTGTGTTGGCTTTTATCCAGAGGTCTAGAATCCATTGCTCTTTAAATTTAAGTTAAACTCAAATGTAAAGTATATTCTGTTTTATCTTATAATGAAAGGAGAGACTGATGTTAAGTGTTTTTCTCTAAGATATAAAATACTGTTGGTTTAGAACTGATAATAAGTGCAGGTCTTCAAATCATGTTATTGAATCTTGGCCCTCTCTATGAAGCGTCTACAAGTATAGCACAGCAGAACTGTTCAGTTCGGCCCTTAAATTAGATACACAATCCACGGTGCCACACATTCCAAGTTCACTCGTCTGCGGGATAAGATGGATTTTCTGAGCATTGTTGACAGCTCACCATCATTGACCTGAGTCTAGAGTCAAGTCATTAATCCAACACTCACTCACTAGGCACCACTCTCAGGAATTGTGGCCAGGGCTGGAAACCCAAGGATGAGCATGGCACAGCGGGGAGGGGGCCTACGTTCTCCGGTCAGGCGAAAAGACGAGTCCCATGGGAAACACGCAGGTTCTATGGCATCAATAATGGCTACCACTTGTGCCTAGTTACCTGTACCAGACACATGACACATAGTGTCACATTTCATTTCATTTCATTTCATCTTCATGCAATCTGGAGGTAGGCGCTACTGTCTTTGTTTGACAGACAAGGAAACTGAGGTACAGTTAACTGAACAGACTGACACAGCTGCTGTGTAGCAGGGGTGGGCTGCACCCAGGGCTGGCCATTCAGTCCCATTCTCCAGGTGACTGTGTTTGCTCCTTTCTGACCTGAACAGGCTGCGGTGGGGGTGTGAAACGGGAGGCAGGGTTAGAAAAGGAATTGAAATTGGCTCAAAATAATTTTGTACTTTCATGTTACGGTATGTTTCAAAAAGCCATTTGATTATTTATTTGTTTGTTTTCTTAAGATTTATTTATCTATTTTAGAGAGAGAGAGAGCATGAGCAGTGGGGGTGTGGGAGAGGGAGAGAAAGAAAATCCTCAAGCAGACTCCCCGCCGAGCACGGAGCCCAAGGATGGGGGCTCGATCCCAGGACCCTGAGATCATGACCTGAGCCGAAATAAGAGTCGGGCGCTTAACTGACTGAACTACCCAGGTGCCCCAAAGAGCCATTTGATCTTTTAAATCAAGTTTTGCCCTCTGGTTATGAAAAGGATGATTAAAAAAAAAATGAAAAAGGCTACCTATGCTTGACCTCACACAGTGTTATTAACCATCACTACAATTACGAAAGAGAGTCTTTTGTACTTCAAGAAACTTATGCAAAGAAATGAATACCAGTGGATGGCTTTTATAATTCCGGCTCCTCTCTTGTTTTCTATGTGTTTAAACATGAGACCTCCATAAAAAGAAGTGCTCATTTTTAGGGCAATTCCATGAAAAGAAGACAACAAACCGAAGCATGCTCAGGCTAGGACTTGAGTTAAACACTGGTCTTCTGTGGGTAAATCTCCACTCTAGGTGGATAACCCCTACTCCAGGAAGGCTCTGCTTAGCTTAGTAAACAGGTTCACACTGAATTCACCTTTTCAAAGCTCTTAAGTCTCCTGCTACCTTCCAGCTATTTAAATAAATAAGTCTCCTCGAGATGTAAGTTTCTGGAAAGCAAAGCCACTCTTTTATTCATCTTTGAGGTTATTTGTTTGTTTGCTTACTGTAGAAAGTTTATACAGAGAGAAAATAATATAACATTATTTGTATAAAAACCATCCAGAATTCGTTAACATCTTGTCCTTTCTACTTCGCTAGTCATCTTTGCCCCACTTGATCCAGCACATATCTCTGTTCCCATTAGATACTCATGGTGACCTGAATTGCCAAACTGACCATCAAGGTGCATGCCAAGTACAAACTCAGGTTGTTAGTCTTAACAGGTCTGATGCGCCTTTTTTCCTAAATATGCTAGCCAACTCCTTTAAATAAAACCTAAAATAACTTTTGCAATTAATGCTTCTTATCAGAGTTTAAATATTCTCAGGTCTGTAGTTACAGAAATCACATTAAAATGGATCTATTTATGAAGGAAACATAAAAAGCATGGGTGATTTATTCCACATTTTTCTCAATCAGATAAAAGCCACACTCCATTTAAATGTCATAATTTACAACCAGCATAGATATTCAAAGAGAATTTTGCAAGTTTCAGAAATGTGGCCAACCTCTTTTCTTGGCAGTTGAAAGAAGAAACCTAAAAAGGACCCGATAAATTGAGTTATAATAATAGTTCCAAAAGAGAACTCATAATCTTCTCTCCCCCATGAACCATCACTTCTTTCAGATTTGTTTAAAAATCCTAACCCCTAACATCAAGCGAGTTGGGAGGGTTTCAATTTCTACCTCCACAGCCACCCTCGTGAGCATTCTCTCCTTATTTCCAAGGCCACTTTCCCAATTGAGGCTGCTTTTCCTTCTCACATACTTTGTCCTAACATATCCAGACTAAATTCTTGGCTCTAACCCTCTGTATTCTAAAATCTCTATGACAAATCATACCATTTGTCCAATCGAAACCCAATAGTCCCTCTTGGCCTCAAGAGAAGCTCCCTTCTTGGCTTGCAATTCATGCTCTCTGTGGTCGTATCATGAGATCTCCAAACATTACCAGGAATACCTGTTCTCTGTGGCTTTGGTCATGGCATTCCAGCCTTCTCATCCTGAATCTGGCAAAACTGAATTGTATTCATCAGAACTTGAGCTTCTAGTAGGAGAACTAAATGTTCAGAACACCTCTCAGTTGGAAGACATCTGGATTCCCAAAACTTAAAACAAATGTGTCTTGAAATGTATTGATAAGCTCAGTAAGAAATTAAGGAGGATTTCCCAAAGGTAAAAGAAAAAGAATATAAAGTCGAAATCAGAGTGATAAAAACAGAAACTAAGGCTCCTGTGGGAACATATGTCATACTATGATCCTAGAGTCTCAAGGAACAATGGTCACAGGATAGGATAATCAAATGATGCGGGACTGAACTTGACATATACCTCTCCCCCCGCACCCTTCATTTAAACATAGAATCTAAACCCTCTAAGCTCATACTAATCCAGTAAAATGGTGAACTAGAAAAAATCTAACTACTAACAAAGGCAGCCAATGAAAAAACTTGTCTGTCTCTGCTACAGTTCTGGATGATTATGGACCAAATGTTTTTGCATGCCCCCCTCCTCAAATTTATATGTTGAACCTTAATTTCTAATGAGATGGTACTTGAAGATGGGGTCTTTGGGAGGTAATTAGGGTTGGTTGAGGTCACGAGGGTGAGGTGCTCATGATGGGTTTAATGCCCTCATAAAAGACACCAGAGAGCTTGCTGTCCTCCCCCTCCTTACCCCATGCTTACACAAGGAAGAGGTCATATGGGTCCACAGTGAAATGGTAGCTGTCTACATGCCCAGAGAAGAGGCCTCAGAATGAAACCTACCTGCCAGTACCTTGATCTTGGCCTCCACAACTGTGAGAAATAAATTTCTGTTGTTTACCTGTCTATGGTATTTTGTTATGGTAGCCTGAGCTGACTAAGACTTGGGTAGAAGAAAATAACAATATTCTCCCCTGGAGATGTGTAAACAGAGGTCCACCCTCATAGGACAGTAGGATTCAAATTTATAGTCCTGTATGGTTGGGGAAATTCCAAACCAAGAAAATAAAGGATCCCTCATGGGTTGCCATCCCCTGGCACTGACAAAAGCAAATACAAATATAATAATTCCTGGAGGGAGCATTCCCTCATCCAGTACCTTGTGATTTCCATGGATTACATTAACTTGGCAAAACTTAACAAACACTTGGGGAAACAAACTATCCACAACATATTTAGATTCCCAAGGACTTGAGTCATTGGAATTATTAAGCATAAAATAGAAAATAACTATGTATATTTCATTTTTTAAAATGTTATTTAGTATATTTAAATGTTTTAAAAAATAAAAGATGGGCTTGGAAAGATGAGGAAGAAAAAGATTGAATCAGTGTATTTGAAAAAAGAACAAAATAGAATTTCTAGAAATAAACAAATAATTGAAATTTAAAACTCTATGGATGAGTTAAATAACATATTAAAAAACAAAAAAGAAACAATTTAAGGAAGAATTACTGAATGCAAAAATATAATTCTGACCTCAAACTTCTCCAAGACCACATTTCTTTCACTTTTATTAAGGCATAATTTGACATACACTAAGCTGCATACATTTAAAGTATAAAATTTATTAAGTTTTGACCTATGGACATACTCATAAAACCATCACCACAATTGAGATAATGCATATACTATTATCCCCAAAAGTTTCCGCATACTCCTTGGCAATCCCTCATTGTCTTCCCTCGTTGCTTCATTCTCATCCCTGGACAGTGCTCAACAGCTTCATGTCATTATAGATGACTTGCATTTTTTGGAATTTTATGAAAATTAAAATCATATTATATCTACTCATTTTTTTCTGGCTTCTTTCACTCAGCATAATTATTTTCAGATTAATCTATGTTGGTTTTATGTACCAATAGTTCATTCTTTTTAATTGTGGAGTAGTGTTCCATTGTATTTATGTACCACAATTTGTTTATCCATTCACTTATTAATACACATTTAGATTGTTTCTATTTCTTGGCTATTATAAAGAAAGCTGCTATGAACACTCTTTTGCGAGTCTTTGTATGGCCATATGTTTCATTACTCTTAGCTACTTAGCTAATAATAGCAGAATAGCCAGAATCTATGATAATGTATGTTTAATGATTTAAGAAACTGCCAAATGATTTTTCAAAGTGGTTGTACCACTTTCTATGCCCATCTGCAGTATATTAGAGCTCCAGTTACTCCCCATCTTTCCAGCTCTTCAATTTTCATATGATGATTCATGTAGGTAGTATCCCAGTGTGGTTTTAATTTGCAGTTTCTTAAGAAGGAATGATGTTGAGCATTGTCTCTAGGCAGTGGGCATCAGGCAGAGAAGGAGAGTGATCTCTGGTCACTCAAGGTCAGTCCTATGATTTCCTCAGATGACTGTACAGAGAGAGTTTCTAAGCTATTGCACAGAAAAGTGAAACTCAGGCAGAACCCAGCGTTCTCCTTGAGTTGAGGACATCAAATTGGAATTCCAAGGAGGCCAAGTAGATTACAGTTGACAGAATATAACATGGGAGAGGAAAGATATGCACAGAGAGATAACTCGGGACATCTACATAAAGTCCACCTCAAGTACGTTACTGAGCACTGATCCTCTTATATAGGTAAAAATCACCCTAAAAAATCCTACCCAAGACCAGGTGAAAATTATTCTAAAAGATTAGATGAAACAATGACAGAAATATCACAGTGCAGAGAATAGAGCCTTTCCCCAGGAGAGTGGAAAATCTTGTCATTCACACAGCATTAGGTACAGTACTCAGAAGGGTTTGCCTTGCAGTGGGTAAAATGAGTATCTAACAAAGCTTAAAAATAAGACCCAAAAGTCCTGATTTCAAGTAACTTAACTACATCCCAGAACAAAGCTCAAAAATATTTCTAGAAACACAGACATATCCAGCATCAATAAAGTAAATTAAAAATGTCTGGCATCCAATCAAATGTTACTAGTCATACAAAGAACCAGAAAAATAAAACCCATAATGACAAAACTCAAACCAAACTAACCAGAACTCATGCAAATAATAGAAATAGTAGACAGGGACATTAAAAGAGGTATTTTAACTGTATTTCATACGTTCCAGAAGATAGATCAAAGACTGAATATGTTAAGTAGAGACATGCTAGAGAAGATATTTTTTAAATACTCAAATCTGACTTTCAGAGATTAAAACTACAATGACTGAGGTGAAAAATACAGTGTACAGTATTAAGAGCAGAGTAGATAATAAAAAAGCAAAGATTGGCAAATTTGAAGATAGAGTAATAAAACTATCCAAAATAAAAACAGACTAAGAAAATGAATTTTAAGTGAGTTGTGGGACAACTAGAAACAGCCTGATATACTGACAATTGGAGTCACGGTATGAGGGGAGTGACAGAAAAGCCTATAACTAACAGCTTACGTAATGATGGAAGACTGAATACTTTCACCCTAAGAGAAGGAACAAACAAGGAATCCACTCTCGCCATTTCTATTCATCATTACAGTGGAAGTTTTATATAGTGCAATACAGATGAAAATTTTATTTATTTATTTATTATTTTAAAAGATTTTATTTACTTGAGAGAAAGAGAGTGAGAGAGAGAGAGCACAAGGTGGGGAGTGGAGGCAGATGAAGAAACAGACTCTCCCACTGAGTGGGGAGCCCAACGCAGGGCTTGAGCCCAGGACTCCAGAATCATGACCTGAGCCGAAGGCAGATGCTTAATTGACTGAACCCCCCAGGCGCCCCCAGATTAAATTTTTACAAAGAAAGAAGAAAAGGCATCAGATCAGAAAGGAAGAAGTAAAACTGTCTTTATTCTGAAACGGCATGATGATCCATGTAGAAAATCCAACGGATTTCTAACAATTCAGCTAGAACTAGTAGGTGAGTTTAGCATGTTTAAGGGACACAAGTTCCACATATAAAAATCATTTGTACACATTGGTAACAAACAGAAAATGAAATTTGGAGGTAAATGCCATCTAAAGTAGCATCAAAAATATTAGATACTTAGGAATAAATTTGACAAAATTGGTAAGACCTCTGCACTAAAAACTAAAAACACTGCTTACAGAAATCAAATAAGAAAATATTCGTGACCTAGAGTTAGGCAAAAATTTCTTAGTTACAACACCAAAAGCATAATCATAAAAAAAAAAAATAGACTAGCCTTTACCAAAATTAAGAACTTCTATTATTCAGAAACACTGTTAAGTGAGAAAAGACAAACCATAGATTAAGAGAAAATATTTGCAAATCAAATATGTGGTAAATAAATTGTATCCAGGATATTAAAGCATATTCAAGTCTTAATAATAAGAAAATAAACATCAAATTTTAAAAATGGACAAAGATTTGAAGAGGGAGCTCACCAAAGAAAATATACGAATGGCAAATTAGCACATGGAAAAGGTATTCAACATCCTTGGTTATTAGGGAAATGCAAATTTAAACCACAATGAGATACAACTATTAGAACAGCTAAAATTGTAAGAGTGACTCTTCCAAGTGGTGCTGAGGATGTGGAGCACCTGAAACATTCATACCTTATTGCTGGCAATGTAAAATAGTGCAACACTTTGGGAAACAGTTTGACAGCTCTTAAAAATATTAAACATATTGCATACCATATGACCCAGTCCTTCCACTCTTAGGTACACATCCAAGAGAAAAGAAAACATATGTTCATGCAAAGAGTTGTATACAAACGTTCATAACAGCTTTATTTGTCATAGTCCCCAAATGAAAACAACACAAATATCCATCTAGTGAATATGGATAAACCAAGTGTGCTATATCCATACAAAGGAATGCTATCCAGCAATAAAAAGAATGAACTATTATGAAAAACTGTCTTGTAGCTAGGTTAGAACTGTTTTGGGGGGCAAGAGTAATGGTGTGCCAATCCCAAGGCCAGGCCTCAAACGGCCTTGGAGTTTCTATTTTCTCACTTGGAATCTTGCCACAACCATCTGAACAAGCTCAATCTAGACTTCTGGAGAATATGATATATTCTATTAAGGACACCCGCTTCCCATCTGAGGCCTCCTAGACCAGCCTACAAATAGCTGACTCCCCACCATAGGAGAAAGTCCAGCCACCATTAATGTACTGCCTACATAACCCAAGCTGCTTACAGACTAAACAGAAGAGCTCCCTGTTTCATCTATAAACTACAATAAGTGTGTATTTACTTAAGGCCTTTGAATTTTGGGGTAGTTTGGTGCACAGAACTAGTTAACTGATACAAAATGAATAAAAAATTCTGTTACATTCAGATAATGAAACTCTATAAAAAGATGAAAATGAACCCATTATTTTCTACACACAAAAGCATGGCTCACTCACACATTGTATTGAGCAAAAGAAGCCAGACACGAAAGAGTCTAAAGCTCATAAAGTTCAAAACAGGTAAAAATGGTCGAAGTCAGAATAGTGGTTATGTCCAGAGAGAGGGAATACCTGGAAGGGGTCTTGGGGCCACTTTTGGTGGACCAGTAGTGTTCCATTTCTTGATCCTAATTCTGATTCCATGAGTTAGTTCACCTTATGAAAATCCAATGAGCTGTATACTAGTGTTTGTGAATTTTTATGTATGTAATTCAATAAAAGGATTTTTTAAAATGAATTGCTTGAACAGCAAATTCACTGAAGAGGAAATTTAAATAAAAAGAGCATCAGTCTCACTGGTAGTCTGAGAAAAACAAATTGAAACAATCATAAATATCAGTTTTCACCTATCAGTAGCCAATAAATTTAAAAGACTGCAATACTCAGTCTTGAGAGGGAATGAGGAAATATGCACACATTGCCAGTGTGTGAATTTTAGAAAGTAATCTGACAAATATATTAAAAATTGGAATGCCTGTAACCTTAACTCAATGCATTTAGGAATCTATCCTACAGAAATGAAACCACTAAGGATATACATAAAAGAATATTTAGTTAAACATTGTTTACAGCAGCAAAAAAATTAAGTCACCTTGAATGTGAATCAAATGTAAATGGCTGCAAAAGTTATGGTTTATACATATGAGGGGATTTCACTATGCAAATATTAAAATAAATGTGTTTATTATATTTTAACCTGCAATGATATGGGTGGTAACTTGGAAAAGCAAATTTCAAAGCAATATGTACAGTGATCCTCCTTTCATTTAAAAAAAGAAGGGTGATTAATTCAAGAAAATCCTATATAATTTTGTGTTTTCTTGCACATAAAGGTATAGAAGGACACAAATAAATGGTTACCTACAAACTGGAATTTGGAGAAAGGAGGACATCACCACTATTATATACTTCAGTGTTTTTCTTGCTCTAACAAGTATATATTACATTAAAAATGAAATAAATACACATTATATAATACTTTTTGTTTAATTCCCAGCCTTTAAATAATAATAAAAAAGAACAAGTCATTTAATTAAATGCAGTTTTCAAATTTTATGTCAAGTCAGTACAGGTAGACATAGACTTCATACAAAATTTATTTAAAAAGGAGAAAAAATCTAAGCATTCTCTCTCTCTTTTTAAAAAGATTTTATTTATTTATTTGACAGAGAGAGAGCGTGGGCACAAGCGGTGGGCAGGGGAAGAGGGAGAGGGAGAAGCAGAGTCCTCACTGAGCAGGGAGCCCCATGCTGGGCTCGATCCCAGGACCATGTGATCATAACTTCAGCTGAAGGCAGACGCTTAACCGACTGAGCCACCCAGGTGCCCCCTAAGTGTTCTCTTAAAAAACAGTGTACAGTACAAACTCCCTAAACTTTCAAACAATGAGGGATAAAAATTTAACATTGGTGATGTCTTTTCAGAATCATGAAAGGAGCACCTCATATCACATAGGAATTTCATGATTATTAATTCAAGCTGAAGAACAAATAGATCATTTCATAAAATATCTTTTAGCAACTTGGAGTAAATATACTTTGAAATACTGTGACTGAACCAACAATCTGTTGGAAAATTTTATTTGCTATACGAGTGGAAAATATTACTCACTACTGACATTTCCTGTTTATCATTTCAAAAAAAAAACTTAGTTCTCTAACCTTGCAAATTTAATTCAGTTGTAAATCTTACAACCTCTTGCAATAAGAGCTTGCCTTACATAACCAATAAAATGTATCTGGCAGGTTCATTCTTAAAAGAACTAGGATTTATCTTGAAAGTGAATATAGAAATAAAAAGCAAAGATAGTAGAAATAGAGAAAGCCATGTTATAAAAAGCTAATGTACCATATGAAATCCAGTTGGATATAAACAAATGTATTTCAAGGTTTTCCCTTTTTAATGCCTCAAAAATGAAATCAAAATGAGTTTCACAACTTCTCTAAATTACTGGATAATTACATCTTTTCCAAAGCTTTCAATAATTACAATACTGATGACCTAAATCTGAATCTTGGGAGTCTGCTTTTCCAAAGCTCTAAAAATTATTTCATTATAGATTATTAAAAGATGACTGCAGAAAAGGATGCAAATCTTGGGTATATTTTTTTACTCTGAAATTGTTTTATATTTCGTATGTTGGAAAAGAAATGTAGCAATTTGGGATTTATGCCCTAAATTTGAATTCCAGTTTCAATTAATTAACTGGATGAGAAAGGCAGAGTTTTCTCGATAGACTTTTCATTTTCTCCAATGACGAAATAAAATGTTGCCCAAAGCAAACAGAATGTGTAGAGAGTCAGAGTAAACAAAAAGTGACAGTAGAAGGATAGTATTTCTCATCCACCATGCTTCAGGTGCTTTATAAACATCTTCGGATAATTTTCCCAGCAATCTTGTGAACAGGTAGGATCTCCATTTCACCAGTGAAGAAACTAAGATTCAGAGTTCTATTTAAATTACCCAAGATCGGGGTGCCTGGGTGGCTCAGTTGTTAAGCATGTGCCTTCGGCTCAGGTCATGATCCCAGGGTCCTGGGATCGAGCCCCGCATCGGGCTCCCTGCTCGGCAGGAAGCCTGCTTCTCCCTCTCCCACTCCCCCTGCTTGTGTTCCTGCTCTTGCTCTCTCTCTGTCAAATAAATAAATAAAATCTTTTAAAAAAATAAATAAATAAAAAATAAATTACCCAAGATCATATAAGTGGTAAATGAGCCAGGATTTGAAACCAGCTCTAAGTGACCAGGAAGACAGGGACCTCCAAATTTAGAATCATAAAAATTAAATGCATTGTGCAAATTCCCACCGCTAGACTAAGTGAATGATGTCTTTTTTTTTTTTTTACAATTTTATTTATTTATTTGACAGAGAGAGTGAGAGAGCACATGCAGGGGGGAGAGAGCACAGGAAGAGGGAGAAGCAGACACCCCACTGAGCAGGGAGCCCCATGCAGTGCTCGATCCCAGGACCCTGGTATCACGACCTGACCTGAAAGCAGACGCTTAACCGACTGAGCCACCCAGGCACCCCTAAATGACGTCTTATAATACTACTCTGTGACATTAGGCAGGACATCTATTTTTTCTGAGCCTCAGTTTCCCAATCTGCAAAGTGGCATAAGTAAGAAGTAAAGCACAGTGTCTCTTACATAATGGGTAATCAACAAATAATTTGTTTTCTAAAATTCTATATATTTTTATAGATATATTTATTTTAGAGAGAGAGCACGTGCATGTGTGGGAGGGGCAGAGGCAGAGGGAAAGAGAATCTCAAGCAGACTCCCAGGATTCAGATTTAGGTCATCAGTATTGTAATTATTAAAATTTTCCACTTTCTAAAATCATCTTTATAAATAAAATGGGGTATTTTTCCCATAATAGCTATTTTTTTAAGATTTTATTTACTTCTTTGACAGAGAGCACAAGCAGGGGAAGTGACAGGCAAAGGGAGAAGGAGAAGCAGGCTCCCCACTGAGCATGGAGCCTGATGTGGGGTTCAATCTCATGACCCTGAGATCACGACCTGAGCTGAAATGATGGGTTGGCCACTTAACTAACTGAGCCACCCAGGAGCCCCTAAAATTCAGTATTTTTAAAGCATTTTCAGAGTAATTTTGAGAAGGTAGGAACTGCTCTTTCCATTTTACATATGGGTTTATAGTGTTACCAAGATCATAAAAGGTAAGAGAAAAGCCGTGGGGCATATCCAATAATAGGCCATACTACTGATGATGATGAAACACTGGTGTTCAGTTTCCATCCAGAAGGAGTAATTTTGCCTTGAAGTCATGAAGTTAAAATAGCTATTATGGGGCACCTGGGTGGCTCAGTCAGTTAAGCATCTGCCTTTGGCTCAGGTCATGATCCCAGGGTCCTGGGATCAAGCCCCACATGGGGCTCCCTGCTCAGTGGGGAGCCTGCTTCTCCCTCTCCCTTTGCCTGCCACTCCCCCTGCTTGTGCTCTCTGTCAAATAAGTAAATAAAATCTTTAAAAAAAAATAGCTATTATGGCAAAAATACCCAATTTTATTTATAAAGATGATTTTAGAAAGTGAAAAAGTTTAATAATGATAATACTGATGACCTAAATCTGAATCCTGGTTTCAGTTACCTAACTGAGGAAAGGCAGCTTTTTTCCACTAGACTTCATTTTCTGCAAAATAAAATAAAATGTTTTCCAACGATAAGGGATAAAATTTAATGGTTGTGATCTCTTTTCAGGGCATATCATATCACATATGAATTTCATGTGACTATTAATTCAAGCTGAAGAAGAAATAAATTATTCCGTAAAATGTCTTTCGGGGTGCTCTTAAGGCAATATTTTTTCAAATCTTGGGCCGTCAGTAAATTCTCTCCAGAGATCTTTATTAGGCTCATGGTCCAATAAAATGAAAAACTAAATGATACAAACTTCTATGAAGAAACTCACACACATTAGATACCTTTCAACTACTAAGAACACGTAACTGACATTGACAAGGGGACGGACTTCCAACAAACTCAACAGTCAAATCACTCTCCAGTGACTACAGCTCTAAGGAAGAACCCCCTCATTTCCACAAGAATTGAAAGGCCATCACTCTCTTCTGAAGAACTGCCTGCAGCTTTTCTTTAAAGAACTAAATAGTTACATGCATACCATGCAGTTAAGAGGTAGCCTTGGTTTCTATTTTGGAGACTATGACGCAACTTGCCAGAGTTTTAACATTAAGTAAAACTGGTAAGTTCAATGTCTGGGGATAAGGCTACACAATGGTATCATTCAAGATAAAAACCAGTGACCCCATTTAGGTACTAAAGGCCACAGACTGCAGTCCCTTTCAGCATTTCACACTAGGGGCTTTGGTGCGATTAAGGCATTCTTTGATCAGAAAATGCAGTTACCCTGACAACAAGTAACTGCAGAGTTTCTGCATTCTAATCTGACATAACCATACAACGGATTTAAACTCTAGCCAGCAGCTGCGAGTTGGCTCTAGCACGTGCAGATAGATGTTGGTTGAAGCATCAAGTGTTCTTTGCCACATGTGGGACCAGATGGAGCTTCCGCACAGACAATTGTGTAATACTTGGGAACTCTAACACGGAAGCAAGCCTTACTTTTTCGTCAATGACTACTGCTTTCTGCAAACCTAGAATTCATGTTTTGAGGCTAAACTAGCAAAAGTGCTCATACACATTTATTTTAAAAATACGCCATCTTCCTGGGGGTGAGGAAGGGGGAGGGAAATATACAAACAGGAAACTTATCAACAATGGGCAAGTTACTTAACTTCTCTGGGCTCTGGTTTCCTCCTCTGTAAAATGAGAATAATAATACTACCTACTTCCTAGGTTTTTTCTGACAATTGGTGATCCATGAAATGTACAGTGCTCTCAATAAGTGTTTTCTCATCATCTGATTTTATTTTGGTGCTTAAGCACGTGAACAGAGAGGTTGTGTCCTAGTCATTCTCACCACACTTCCCTACCTCCCTAAGATCCATTTAGTTGTATTTTCCCCAAATTATTCTTTCCATACAGTAGGAGATGGTGCCCAGACCTTCACTCCTTTCTTTCACCTATACCATATACTTTGACAGCAGCGTTCGCTTGCCAGTTTTAGGGTTTCTCTGTTATTCAGGGGTCCATCCCTTCTCCCCATCTGGACTGGCGGGGGGTCCTTGGGGTGAAAGACTACGTCTTTTATTGCCTTATATCTGCTAAAAGATATAGTCTTGAGTGCTGTCCAAAGCAGGCGCTCATTAGACACTCATTGATTCTTTGCCGTTGGGAGGGTATTACAAAGGGATGTATCCCGCTGGTTAAGATATATAGTGTATCAAGTGCACTGATTTCTGAAACATACCACCAAGGGCCTCTCCTATACTCTCAGGACTTCCTTAGGCCAAGCTAAAAGCCGAGAGGCTATGGGTAGTATTTACGTGATCACCAATTGTTAATTACTTGGTCTTGCCTTTACTTAATATTTAAAGTTCCACATACAACAATTCAGTGAGATTTCAGTGATAACAATATCTCTCTTTATTGGTAATGGAATGCATTTAGAGTCAGCAAGGTTGCCCTTCAGTATATAGTTTCTAAAGTGGGGCCATTACCTTATAAACGTTAATGTATAGAGTTAACTTTGATGTATATATTTCACTAGGTCATAAATCTTTTCCCTTCATAGAAGAAAGTATCCCTTATATCTGAATTAGTTCATGTTGAAATTTTATAATGAAAGTCAGCTGTGGTTCCAGGAAACAGCTGGTGTTTTTGCGTCTCTGCATCCACGAAGAAATATGCAATGCATCAAGGAATGGCCTATCTCAAAACCATAACTGCTTAAATCTTTTTCATGTGCAGACAACTAGCAGTGTATTTCGATAGTAGATGTGAGCTATGTGTTCAGCTTTTAGGATATTTGTTGAATAAAACAGTGTATTACTATAAAAATGGCTATTGATGCTACTTAACATGAAGAACATTTTACTAGATGCTATAAAATAGAACCTAAATACAGTCTTTCTCAGTCTCCTGGGAAGTTTTAATAAATATGAAACACTCCTAATCAAGGAGTTTGTATCAGGATCACTTGGGGAACTTTTCCAAATGATAGCAACAACCACCCACCGACATAAGGGCCTGGGCTCCATTTTTAAAGATTCTATTCAGATGATTCATCCTAGATTATGAATCAAGAAAAATATGACTCAATGAAGCAAGATTCAAACATAATGTTTTTGATATGTGAGAGTAATATTTTTCTTTATAAAATAAATATATTATTAAACTTTTATGTGTAGAAACACATTCATTTTAAACACACCAAAAGAGGCTTGATAATTCAAAGAACACAACTACACAGTCTTTCATAACTTGATTAGGATTATCTAAAACTGACCTCTGATTTACGAGTTTTATAAACTCAAATAGTAGATTTCTCATCTATTTAAAGTGAGATTCTACCACATATGCAATGTTTTCCTGCTCATTCCTAAAAGTCCCATTCATGAAAACTAGGGAAAAATTCATTGTTGCATCAAAAAGGAAAGAATGGATGATCCTGTTTTGATAAGTATGTAGTTTTTTACATTGAAAACAGACACCAAACTAAAATTGGCTAATATATGTTCCTCTGGGAACACACATAAAAATTCTCTTTATTTCTTTTATAACTTTTTAGGACAACCTTTTATTACAGTTTATTTTATAAATGTTATACATGTATCAAGTTTATAAATTTATTTTATAAGTTTCCAGTTTTGTTAATTCCAATATTTAACTAAAGTCCTAGAATTTTAAGGGCTAAAGATCGCTTAGAACAACCTCTCAGTTACACAGGTTGATAGTCTTTGAATTGTGTTATTAACATGAATTAATCTCTGGAGACACCCCTTAGCGCAGCAGCATTAACTTCCGCTGACCAATGGTGAGTGCGGGATTAGAACCCGTGCTCTCGCTCTGGCTCTTGGGCCACGCTGAGATGCTAGTACTTCTAGTTCTTTCTCCAATAACATAGCTCTTCTTGGTTTTAGGGAACTCTCCTCTGGGTGTTTTGCCATAAATTGAACTTCCAAATTTAAATGTTATTGTTTCTTCCCACAAGTCCCTTCTCATAGACCGTTACAGTGAAGGGGAATAAAATAGGTCATTACCCTTATTTTCACTTCACTCCCAAGAGGACTGTAACTCAGCTTAAACAGAAGGTTATGGTCTTGCTCCCAATGATCCTTATGCTACAAGATGTGTCCCATAAGATTAGTAGGCTACTCTCTTTTCAATGAAATTTTTTTCCAATTCCTTTCTCCCTAACATCATCTCAGAGATTTAACATTCTGTGCCTTTTTATAGCCATATGCATAAACTTTCACCTAATCATTTTGACTCTAGTCTTATTTAAATGACTTCCCAAATCACAAGTGATACTTTATATGTGTCATTTCCTGTTAATGAGTATTTCCAAACCTCAAGCGTGAAACAGCAGAGTTCTGTGTGCTCAAATGCCACACAACTATGTCTAAGTCAGCTCCCAGGACCTTTGAACTGGTATCTCTGGAAGGTTCTGATGGAATTTGCTCTTGTAGCCTTTGGTCTCTGCACTGATCCTGTAGGATTCAAAATTAGCCTTGGCTCTGAGAAACGGACTCAACGGACCTGTGACTGGATGTAAGCTGTTAAGACATCTCTCACCCAAATGATTTTTCATTGCAGCATATATCAGCTAGAAGGCTTGGGTTAGTAGAATTGTAGAGAGAAAGGTCCACTAATTTTGCTAGGGAGATCTGGGCTTGGTCTTGGCTCTGCACCACAGAATTTGTATAATAGTGTTAAGCAAGTTACTTACGCAGCTATGCCTCGGTGTGCTCATCTGGAAAGTGGTGCTAATTCAACTTACCTTGTGGGAGGCTGTGAAAAATCTAACCAGAAAATGGATTTAAAATACTAAAAAATAGATAAGTGTATTACCCACATACCTCCCTACATTTAAGTAAAAGTCACTCTTATCTACATATTACCATATTTCTTCTTACACCTATTTTGCCATCAATACCTAGAATCCAACATAAATATCTTAGCACAGATTTAGTGCTTTTGATAAAAGGGTTGTTCATTAACTTATTTACCGATTTTTAATAGTCAGTAGTTATCAATTAAATGTGCTAATGCTTTTCAGTTTTGTTGTCCAACCTTTTAGACTACTTTAGAAAAATGTACTAGATTGGGAGTAGAGTTAGGTGGTTGAAGAGCAACAAAGAAAAATAAATATCTTTTTCTGTCTGTTGAAAATGGTATTATTTAAGGTCACAGAATGGAAGGCTAATGGGTGACCTAAGAATGTGAAAGAAAATTTCCCAGCGGATAGTCACCAGCTGGCTTTTATCCTTACTTAGACAAGAACAGGAGGAAATTAGCTTAAATTTCATTTGGGTTAGAATAATGGAAGCTAAGCTATGAAATCTAATTCCCAGGGAATCTTTTCTTCAAAATAAAATAGAAACTGACTTCCTACCAAGGTTTCAGTGCAGCCCTGATAAGTATGAGAAAGTACTAGATGAAGTCTGAGTCGTCCATCTCTATAATCCCCATCGAGAGGAAAATGAGCAATTATGAGCCTTTTATGCAACAGGTGTTTTCACTTGTATTCATTTCATCTTCACTGGAAATTATTTTCCGTACTTTACAAGCAAAGATGTAAACTCTGAAAGTTAAGCTTGCTCAAGGTCATCAAGCTAATGAAAAGCAGAGTTAGAATACAACTCCAGAGTCTCTACTATGCACTGTACTAAACTGTAAGCTTTGCTCACACAATGGTACTCTTAATTTCTATCCTTATTTAAAACTGACATTATGTCCAAGATTTAGATTTATTTACTTATTTATTTACTTAGATTCATTTCATTTAGGTTATTTCCAAGATTTAGAGGTATCTGAAATCCAATGTAAATTGGAAATATAGCTAGTATTTATGAGCTATCCAATATATGCCAAAGATAAAAGAACTCCATGAATATTATTTCATTTGATAATTGTAGTTATCATTTGAGGCAAGTACTATTATCTCTACAGATGGGAATCTAGGTTTCAAAATACATGCTAGGAGAGCCCAGGCCCAAGGGACGAAAGAAAGGGGCCTTTAAACTTCAAGGGAAGCAGTAGGGTCCTAAGCATTCTTAACCCAGCAAGCCTAGGGATGGTGAGAAGCAAGAGTATCCACAATTTAGACCACAGGGCATCCAAACCCCAGCACATAGTTCTTTTAGGCTTAGCAAGTCATAGATATTTAGAAATAAAAAGAGCCATTTGAAATCATCGGGTCCAATCCCTTTATCGTACAGACAAGGAATTTGAGGACCAGGGAGAGGTTAAGTACTTTCTCTAAGGTCAGAAAGCTAATTAGTGACAGAGTTAGCAATAAATCACTTCCATGAAAAGACAGGCTTTCAAAGTGAATTCAATTACCTTGTATTCTCAAGTGGCTATTAAGAACACCCAAGTAGCTAGAGAATCTCCAATGTTTCTGTCAAGTAGATGTAACTCAAGAAGATCTAGAAAGGAACTCTGCAACACTGACTAATCTAAGACAGCAATCTTTAAAATGTGCTAATTTGAGTCAACTCATTATTGTTAGGAGCAGAGTTCTACCCACTTTTCTCTGTACAAAGTTATAATTTCAGCTACAGTAAATGGCCAAGTATTTTCATCTCTTCTAGTGGATGAGAGATATATAAAATTTCAGATACACTGAAATATACATATATATATAAAATTATTTTGGCATTTATAAACTTTGGATGACAAATTCCTAAAGAAGAGGATTCTTAGGATTTTACAGTATAATTTTTCTAGAAGATAAAGAATTTTCCATTTTGTCAATGGGTGACAAGATGCACAGGTGCCAGGGGTAATACACTGGTATTAAGAATTTAATAACCAAATATAGTGTTGCCAAGTATTTAAAAAGAATGGAAAGTATTTTCACAGAAGACATACTTTGAAAGTTAATTCCTTTCAACATACTAAATAGATATAGCTAAATATCCAAAGATTTGCCTTTAGGAGATACGGTTAAATTGGTAAAAAGACAAAGGGAAACATTGGTAAGCCAAAAAAGTTCAAGAAAGTTGGACGTAATTGGGTGAAAATACAACCATTCAGTCAATAGCAAAAACCTGCTAGTCTCCCACCTAATGAAGTGAAACTGAAGGTGAGCACATGAAAAAAGAATGAGAACTAGAGCATATTTGGAAATGCATCCTGAAGACAAACCAAAATGCTATTTCCATCAGGGAAGAAAAATCATCAATGAAAATATATTTTGAAATATCATTTCAGAGGAAAAAAGAAAGAAGATATACTGACAAAGAAGAGATCATTCTAATAGATGTCAAGTCATGTAGTTTGACACTGAAAATTCTTACAATTTACTAAATTTAACCTAGAAGTCTTACACATTTTCAGAAATAGAAATCCTCTATCACACTTGACATTTCCAAATATGTTAATGCTAAAGTTTCCCGTGTGATGGTGTCCTTTAATTTAGAAGAAGGAGGAGGAGAGGAAGAGGAAGGAGGAAGAGGAGGAGAGGAAGAAGAAGAAGGAGAAGGAGTAGGAGGGGGAGGAGGATGGGGAGGAGGAAAGGAGGAAGAGCAGGAAGAGGAGAAAGGGGAGGAGGAGAGGAGGAAGAAGAAGGAAGAGGAGGAAGAGAAATAAACATAATAGGGAAGCTGACCAGCAATGTTTATTTAACATGGTACATAAACCCAAATGTTCATGCCATGTGTCAAGGACAGGAAATCAATTTGTGAATGACTATTTCATGGCTATATAGTACTCTGGCTTCAAGAACATTTCATGGTCATTCAGTGTCAATTATTCTTAGATTTGCTTGTCCTAGGAAACATTCCCCAAAATTAAATCATTCAGATTTATGAATGGCACCTATGGAAAAGAACAGCAACATCTAATATCATGTCAAGAAAGATGTTTTGTTCAGTAGCAAGCATACAGCAGAGCATCTCCCTTCTGCATCTATTGATGAACAAAATGATGATAGTGTTTTGTTCATCTCAACTTTACATTTCTCTACAACAGAAAGTTTTCAAGGTGGCTTCCCTAAATGAAGGACAATCTGGGTTTTATTTGGAATTCTGACTGTTTAGAAAGGGTTGACTGGTTTGGGATCCCTCAGCAACCCAGAAACCAAACAAGATGATTGACAGATTAGCAATTGTGTATTGCTAGTGATCTATATAATTTTATTTAGTTACTTATTTAACAAACACTATATGCCAGGCATTGTTCTAAATACCTATGATAAATTCCTTTAATTCACTCACCTATTAGGTGAGACCTATTAATGCCTATTTTCCAGATGAGAAAACTGAGGCACAAGGAAGTAAATAATTTGCCAGAGGTCACACAAGAAGTAAAGGTAATCCTCTCTTAACACTCAGCAATGGTCAACCTTTTAGCATGACGCTCTTTCCTTTTCTGGGTCTCCTCACCAAACAGCAGTTGTTTCAGGGCATTGAAAATTCAGACAGGGCATTGAAAATTCAGACAGGGCATTGAAAAAAAAATTTAAAAAGGCCTGATAATAGTTGGGTTTGTTAAGAGTTTTCTATGTGTCAGCTACTGTGCTAAGTGGTAATAAAAATTTTTTAACTGCTACATAACTTCCAGTCCAAATAATCCCATAAGGAAGGTACCATTAGAATTTAAATGATAAAATGGAGCTGTTGGTGACAAATAACTTTCCCATGGATAAATGACTAATAATGGAATGAAAGCGTCCAGATTTTGCCCATCATAGCACAGAACCCACCTACGAGACCACGAGGCTTACTGCCACCCTATTAAAAAGGTGGGCCTTTAAGGCCAGATGGCTACAGGATGATGAGTCAGCCTGGCTGTTTTTCTTTTTTCTCCTCTTTAACATAATAGGCCATCAACAATTATTTATTAAATCAAATAAGATAGATCATGTTTAAATGGAGGAGTTAGGAGTTCCGTTTATCAATGAGAGAATTCTCTGGCAATAAAAGCTCCAAAAAAACAAAAACAAAAACAAAACAAAACAAAAGACCCCAAAACCGGTGTGTTAAACCAACTGATAACCCCAGCTTCTAGTAGAGCATATCCAATTGTTACTATCAGGTGATTATGATATCACTATTGACTAAAGAGAGTAGAAAGAATCACTTTCTCCCAAAAATTTAAATTTAAGATAAAGTTACTTATTTGGCAAAGCTTAAATAGGGTCATATTCAACTAGGGCAACATGGGCTGGACAGTGGGTCTCGAGAGTCACAGAGGTGGTCTCACATGAGAAGTGTGGTTTTAATATAAATTACTAAGAGTTTTCTTTGTATAATCTCCTTATCTGTCTTCTAGTGTGATATGCTGTCATCTGACAATACAAATATTTTCAAATCACAATTTTAAACACTTTTCACAAAAATCAAAACACAAATCAATAAATTGGAATCACAAGTGAATTGAAACTGCCAATAATTTTTATCACAATCCCATTACTCCTGCAGGTGAAATTATTGACCTTTGTTCATTTATACTTTTAGAAATTATTTACCTTTGTTAGTTTATAATTTTAGAAACTATTTACTTTATTTCATATTTTCGGTAGTAAATTACTTTTATCATTACATGATTAAAATTTGAATTAAAATGTAATTAATATTTTTAATTTTCATCATTTACATTAAATATATTCATAAACAGCCACTGATATATTTTATTTATCTGCTTAGTTTTATAGTTATTACAACTACAAAATGTATATTGGGCAGTACTATTAACATTTAAAGTACAATTACACACTTTTCTTTGTTTGAAATAAGAGTCCAGACAACAAAATTGATTTGTCACAATATTACTGTTATCAATATGTTCTTAAAACTCGCTGCAAATGACACATAATATAATACAATATAAAAGCAATGTTCTTTTTTTCTGAGAAAGTACTTTTTGTTTTTTGTATCAGAGAAGAACTGAGGCTTTTTGATCCAGTGATTTGTGGGACACAAAATAAGGAATAAGGACAAGTACCTAGCTCATGGCTTTTCAAAACACAGGAGTCTTTGTTTTTTTTTTATTTTTATTTTTTTGAAAATAGAGCTACCCTATAACCTAGCAATTGCACTACTGGGTATTTACCCCAAAGATACAAATGTAGGGACCCGAAGGGGCACCTGCACCCCAATGTTTATAGCAGCAATGTCCACAATAGCCAAAACACAGGAGTCTTTGATTCTATGAAAAGAAGATATATTTTTCTTAAGTTACTAGAAATCATCTCTGCTAAGGAAAAGAGGATGGAAATTAGGTAATTTCTTATGGTAGGTTTTAGATCTATGAATTCTACTGTAGAAAACGTATTAAAATTTTATTGTAAACTGGCATAAGCCGCAAATTAGAACTTTTTTAAGACTGTCTCAAAACATATAAAACCTGAATTATTTTTACAATCTTTATTTTTAAAGTTTCATTTATTTATTTGAGAGAGAGAGAAAGAGAGAGAGAGAGAGAGAGCAAGTTGGGGGAGGGGCAGAGGGAGAGAAAGAATCCTCAAGTTGACTCTCCGCTGAGCAGGGAACCGAGGCAGGGCTTGATCCCAGGAACCTGAGATCATGACCTGAGCCGAAATCAGTCGCTTAACCAACTGAGCCATCCAGGTGCCCCTATTTTTATAACCTAAATATTTTGAATTTATTTTCTAAGTAAAGCTTTCTCTTCTCTGGTTTTTTCCTCTTTAACATTTTATTTTTAAGTAATCTCTACACCGAATGTGGGGCTTGAACTCACAACCCAGAGATCAAGAGTCACATGCTCTACCGACTCAGCCAGCCAGGTACCCCTTCTCTTTTTGTATATTATCCTACTTAGGTTCATTTCTGAGTAACATGTTTCATAATACTTAACGACTTTTAAAACATTTTAGGGTTTAACAACAAGCTCAGGAATCTATTCTATAAGTGGTATTCTTAAGTAATAATAGAATTTTAAATTCCAGCCACCACCCCTCTCCTTTGCAGCACCCAAATTTTGTATAACCACACCTGTCTCCCTCAAATCCCCTCTTGCTAGGAGTAAAGAACTTTCATCGTTTAATAGAACTCCAAATACTTAATACATGCCCACATATCTGACTATTACTATGATAAGCATGCAATGGAAAATTCTTAGATAGGATACCAAGTAAATGTCCTACATAGAGAGTTAGGACATATACTGACTCCCCTTAAGAGCAAATATTTTTTTTCATTTGACTTAATTATTAACATTAATAACAATGAAGAATAAAAATGCATTGATGTAAGTGGTTAAGGACATCATATCCTATCAATTAACATTTGCTGAAAAATGAACCAGGGACCCATTTTGTGAAACATTCGCTTTCATTTCTGACTCTGTAGTTTTTTACATTTGTCCCGTAAGCTGAGTTCCCATTAAATTTACTGTAAATGACACACAGTACTACATGACACATAGTATATATAAATACACCATTCACTTCCCTGATAAAGGCTTTTCACTGACATAAGGGAAGGCCTTAGGCATGGTATTAAGGCACATGTGAGAAACAGAAAATAACATTGCACAGAGATAAGTGGTTCATTCGAAGTCTCATTGTTGGTAAGTCTTCTGATTACAGAAATACTCTACAAATATTTAGAACTACTTAATAATTCAATAAACATTCCCTCAAACTGTTCCTCTTGTCTGTGTAAGTAGTTATGAATCATGTGTGTGAATAAAAGGCAGCTCTGTGCCTCTGGACAAATATATTAGAGATTAACAAATTTAAGTCACTTTATAGAATGTACTCAGTGTTTCCATCTCTGCCAAAATGTTTTGAGGTTAGTAGGGACAGTGTTATGATGGACCACCTTTTACAGACGAAGCAGCCAGGGCATTACCCCAGAGCTACTTACCTGAGAGCACGTAGTTAGCTCAAGAGACAACCTGTGAGTCGATCTATGTACTTCCTTCGGGATTCTAGTATCTACAAGTTTGCTCCTTTCTCACATCCACACTGCTTTGTTAAATAGTCTGGGGGCTGACAAAACGCTGATGACGTCGGCCTTCTGAATGTTTAGAGTACTTGTATGCATGATTGCATTCTTATTCTTTCCTGTGTCTAGGATACTTTTCCTACATTCTTACTATAGGTTCTTTGAACGCATGGATTATATACTCAGCCTCTGTGGAACTACCAAACAGTTTCTAGCACAGAGCCAAGCACACGTAATTCCTTAAAAATACTTGTTCATTCACTAACTAGATGCAAAAGTTTTGGGACACTATTCCTGGTAGAGGTGGGAGGGAATTATAGGCCATGGGCAAACAGGGCTTCTTTCTTACCCAATTCTGAATTTTTTAATTCTGTGGGAATCCACTAATCTTCCTGTTTTCCTATTTTCAAAAAATCACTGTAAAAATGTTTTTTTGACAACATCCAATATTTACAATGAAGCAGACATTTTCAAACAATAGTGGTGGGGAATGTAATCTTCCTGTATATAATTTATTGATATGCAAATGTATTATTTAAATGGCAACTCCAGCAATTCCAACTCTACAGTGTTGCCTAAGAAATAACTAGTGTTGGGGCGCCTGGGTGGCTCACCTGGTTAAGAGCCTGACTTGATTTTGGCTCAGGTCATGATCTCAGGGTGGAGAGACTGAGCCCGCCGTCAGGCTCTCCATTGAGCATGGAGTTGGCTTGAGATTCTTTTCCCCTCCCTTTCCCTCCCTGCTGCTCCTCCCTGCCCCACCCTGTGTGCACATGCACACATGCGTGCTCTCTTTCTCTCTCTAAAATAAATAAATAAAATCTTTTTTAAAAAAGAAAAAAGAAATAACTAGCAATGTTCAAATGCATCCCAAAACTTTTACCTTAAAAAGTAAAATCAGGAGACAAAAACCAAAAATCCTAGCTATAATCCAAGATTTCTCTCTAATTCAGTGACTCCTAAGATAGGGTGTGAGTCAGATAAGCCAGTTCTTTGTTCTTGAAATAACTTTCACATACTTGAAAACCATTTCTATTCTTTTAGTCATTTTCATTTTAATAACAATTTTTCCTCCATTCATACACATTAAATTTAGCCTGTGAGTGAGTCACATACCTTTATTACATGATGCTTTTCCTGGAACACAGGGATCTTAAACATTTGGCACCAATAGGTCGTACCTTTGTTTGGGATGGGGACCTGTCTTAATAAAAAGGGGAGGGGGACACAAAGTCACACGGTTAAACAGCATGTAAGTAAAAACTCTCACATGCTTTCAAGAAACCCACCCTTCCAATCAAAAAAACCTGAAAAAACTTACGTCCTGATTCACCAGGTCAAAGTATGGTATGGCTGTAGACAACACGGTGGTTTTCTCAGGATTCAACAGCCGTAGACTCTTAGTGCCACGATTGGAGTCATGGTACTTGGGGCCGGCTTCGCCCACATCTTCATGATGGTAAGCCCAGATCACTCTCACAGTGCTCTCCTGGTGATCAGACAGGGGCATCGTTATGTCTCATGAGAGCACCATCCTTACCACTGAGCTGAGTTTAGAGAACTCTACTGAAAGCCGGATAGAGACGTGAAGAAAAGAGAATAATGACATTTGGGAGCCCTCGGTATGGTCTCTAGTATTAATTGTGTCAATATGCTTAAATCATTAAGTATCCAAACAGACGAGTTTCTTTTTGGAAGAGACGATCTCTCTCAGCATGCAAGATTATGTCTTCCAAGAGAGAGCAAAGAGCAACGGACCCGGTGGTTATGCTTTCGTGCACATGGCAGCAGTAAATCATTGTCACGCCAGGTCTGCAAACTAGCAACTCATAGTTACCAAGCAAATATTCTTGTTAAGACGCAAGGATTCTAGAAAATTAAAACCTGTTTTAATGCTATGCAACATTTTAGGGAAAAAAAATAAGCAGAATGAAAATTAAAATGACTTTCCGGGTCAGCACCCTTACGTTCATAATAGATTTTTCCCAAGCACTAGCCCAGTGACGTGTATGAATTGACAGAAAGTGCAAACACAGGAGGAATTTCTGATTTGGGGTTTATTATCCTAGAATCTAGCTTCAGTCATTTATGAATCCTCGGAATTTCCAAGGGACTAGGGTATCCCAACTAGGGAAAGTACTGTCAGGTGAAATTGGTTTCCATTTAGGAAGCAAGAGAGATTGCCCAAGGGATGCTGGAGCAGGGGGAGGGCTTGCTGAGTTATAAAGAAGTTGTTCAGTCCTCCCACAGATCAAGGTGTCTGCCAGATCTTTGTAATAAGAACTTTGAAAATAAATAATAAAGCAAAAGCTATTTACTTTAAAAGCTATATTCTTTCTTAATAAGTCAAATGACTATAATTATTTTTCCAATTAAAGTATAATTGCACTGTATATTACATAAAAGGTGATCCATGTCTTTGCATGTGTTTTTTTCCTTCCTCTTTTACTCTTTATGCTGAATGTTAATCAAAACTGCTTCAGATTTTTACATTCCCATTTTTAAAGCTTTGATTTATCAAATAAAAAAGATAATTTGATTGATCTATACAAAATAAAATTGATCCAAGAAATTCATGGAAACTTCCCAAGTACCACATGAATTATATACCATCTAAATATTTAATTTGCATGTGCATAAAGATATTAATGTTTGCATGAAGTCTGACAATAAGAAATCTTGTATAACATGTCAGTAGGCAATTTTAATCAATCTACTATTCATCTCAATTTTAGAAATTTACAAAAATGAACCAGTCACAAATCAGATGAATTATACCCTGATATTCAGTATCATCATTCCTTCTTGTGTAATACATTTTTTCCAACCTTTATCTATTGTGTATTCTCAAACTTTATAGAGAAAAAGCTGGAAATCTTACAGATAAAATCATACTCATTTTAAATGGCCCTTGAAAATGTGAGAGTCACACAAAAATTGCCTTTCTTGAAATATATAGTCTTAGATTTTTGTGGCTTCTAAAAAGATTTCAAAGATATCCTAAAACAGACTGTGTGACTTTGTTTTCAAAGGTAAATATTTGTTCCTTTCATTCTACAAAGTGTTTCACAACCGTAAACGAACAACATATTCATGTATGTATTCTCTCGTCGACTCCTTACCGTTATACTCTTATCATTCATGTCACAGGTATGCAGTTCTCTGGTAAATTCAACTACTGTGTGGGTACTATTTTCCATGGCATACTCCAGGTGGTAATCTTGCTGAGCATCTTTTTTCAACTCTCTATTTGCATTTGTAAAATAATCCTGTGGAAAATATGGAAAAGAAAAATTAGGACATCCCAGATTCAGAGATTAGGAATATTTATAGGACCTTAAAAAACTGAATATGGGTTTGTAAAAACAAAATCCTGCATCTATAGTCCTTTTTAAAGTCCTGGGAATTTTCAAGGAGTTGGAGTATCCCAACTAGGAAATCAGTTCCCTATGAAAGTGGTCCGTATTTGAACTTCTGGCCCTTCGGGAAAATGTGATATAGATTTACAATCACCACATGGTAGAGAAGATAATTCTGTATCTAGAATATATTGCAGGCTACATGGGAATGCCAAAGAGGAGTAAGGATTCTAAGAGGGAATGAGCACTTCCAGTTGAAATGATCAAAGAAAACTTCCTGGAGGAGATAGAGTCAGGAGTCTTGAAGAGAAGAAGTATTTCAATGGAGTTAAGTATCAAAGGGTGGAGTTAGTAGAGAGGATTTCTCAGTATCATAGAGCATTGAAAGAGATGGAATAAACAGACATTCAAGATCACCTAGTACTTTTCCTCCATTATACAAATGAAAAGAGGAACTTCCACACTGTGAAACGGCTGGCTCCGAAGTGAATTGACTAGTTTATGACAAAGATAGAACCAACCCAAGGTAAGCACTTTTTCCACTGTTAACCCCAAAGTTACGGGTCATTTCAGTATGTGTTTTAGTAGCAAATGCTTACTAAAATGAAATGCAATGGAAAAGTATGGAAAGAAATGAAACTCGTTCAATTACAAGATATTGAAAAACTGGGGAAATTTTGTTTTATGGATCAGCTATGATTTTTGTACTAAATTTGATCAGTGGTATACAGATCACTTCTGGGAGGCAGACGAATGCAATGGAGAGGCCTTGGGCTTTGAAATCAAATGGCGAGGACCTGGCCGACCCCTAGCTCTACCCCTAAATAGCCTTGGAGAATTGTTGAAGTCAAACTCTGTGAGCTTTTGTTCTAACATTAGTAAAATGGGGTTAATACATACCTATTTTATGGATTTTGAAAGATAAAGAAATGAAACAGTATGGGGGGGGGAAATTGCCTATAATGGTTATTGCCAATTTAATGCTAATATCCTTTCCCCTTTTGCAATGTAGTTTAGTTTTTATCCAAAATATTTCCCTAGACCACATGCCATTTACTTGCTATATCTTACCATTTGCCTACTATACTACCACTTGGCCCTTACTAATACATTACTATATATATATATAGTAATGTATACATACATACATACATACATAAGTATACCAGGAAAAAACTTAAATTGTAAATGTCACACTCAAATGGATGGCATTTAATTTAATTGTAAATGTCACACTCAAATGGATGGCATTTTGCATTTTTATTCCTAGTACCTTTTTAAGGTAGCTATCAAGTATGTGTAAATTTGACATTCAGATATTTGCTCAGACCCATTATTGGTGATGCACAGAGCCTAACTAATCTTTTTTCACCCTGGTGACAACTACAACTCACTGAGTACATCCCATGCAACAGGCCCAGTTTAAGCATGTATTAATACATGCATTAACTCATTTCCACCTTCACATCAGGTCTATGAGACAAAACTGTTTTCCTATTTCACAGACAAAGACACTAAAGCATAAGAAGGTTAAGCATCTTGGATGTCTGGGTGGTTCAGTTGGTTAAGCGGCTGCCGTCTGCTCAGGTCATGATCCCAGGGTCCTAGGATCTAGTCCCATATGGTTCCAGGATCAAGCCCCGAATCAGGCTCCCTGCTCAGCAGGGATTCTGCTTCTACCTCTGCTTCTTCCCTCACTTATGCTCTCTCTCCCTCAAAAATAAATTAATTAATTAAAAATCTTTTAAAAAAGGTTAAGCATCTTGTCTAGGATCACACAGCTGGTAAGTAGAAAAGCCAGTGTTTAAAACCAGACAGTCTGACTCAAGTCTGTATCCTTCTCCACTGTTATACACCGTAGTGGCCACTGCAGGAAAAGTATGGGTTAGTTTATATTTTTCTGTCTACGGAAAATATTTACATTAAGGTTTGTTGGTTTGTTTTGTTTGTTTATTTGTTTGTTTGGTTGGTTTTTTACATAAAACATTACTTTTTCTACTGCTAAAGTTGGGGGCTGTCAAAAAATTTATTCTGAGAACTGGTTGTAACAGTGAAAACAATTCAAATGAAATATTCCTGTCATACTGTGATTTTCCCACTTTTGATCACACAGATTTTCAATGTGTAGATGAAATAATAATGTCTATAGACAGCGAGGGATTAGGATAAACTGTGCCTCTATACTGAGTTCACATTTCACTACACAATTCAAGCAATCACAGTTTTTACAAACCAAAAGAATACAACACAAAATGCAATCAGTTTGAAGAGTAGAATAATTATCCTGGTCTTGCAAGTATGTTTCCAAACCCGTTAGTCCCACAGAATATCCAGCTGGCCCGCCAACTTTCCATTCCTTCTATTTCCACTCACCAATAACAATTTCTTTCAGCTATTCAACCTTTTTCTGGCTTTTCAGATAACTTAGCTATGAGAAAATGGGAGAAACTTCACTCAGGTCTCCCTGAAGTGAACACGTCTCGAGCACGTCTACCCTACGTAAACTGCTGAGTGTTCAAGATTGTGAAAAGAGAGCTGCCAGTTAAGTCAAAGCTCAAGACTCCTGGCAAAATATGATTGTCTAAAAGATGCTGGTATCTTCAAACTTATTAAGGGAAACATGAATGGATTTTATTATGACTGAAATGTGAAATGTCCTAAGCACCACCGTAATTCCATTATATTTTCTCCAAATTTTCCAGTTCTTAAGGCCTATTTTGATACATGTCTTCAGATTTGAGCCTAGCATAGCCTAGCTATCAAGATAGAATTATCAGTTACATGTTTACTTGAGCTGGCCCTTCCTAATGCTTAGAAATCCACATGTTAATCTCTTACTATTTTCTCAGGAGGCCTCCCGAGACAAATATTCTAACCTTCTCTATTTAAGATGCCAACATTTCCCCACCCTCAGCTTATGATCATGCATCTCACTTTAAGAGAATTTCAGTTATGAGACATGACAGGTCACATCTTGCCTTCTTTCTATCCCAAATAATATTCACTTTTTGGACTCATAAAAAATACTAATCTAAAAGAAAGCAGAAGAGAAGAGAAATATAAAACAAAGAGCAGATGGGACAAGTAGAAACCAAACAGATGTAAATGAAATAAAAGGGAAATATTACATTAGACCCTACAGGCATTAAAAGGTTAATAAAATATTAATAGATGTAAGAAACTTGGATAATTTAGATGATAAACAGGCAAAGTTTGAAAGACACAAACCAGCAAAATTTATTAACGAAAACAGATACTCTGAATAGCCCTATAGTCTACTCATGGGTAAAAACCTTCTTACAAAGAAAATTCTAAGCCAAGTTGCTTTCACTTGGAATTTTACCAAATATTTAAGGAAGAGATAATATCAATCCTTCACAAATTCTTCCAGAAGATAAAGAACAGGGAGCACTGTCTAACTCATTGTTGGATGCCAGCATTACCCTGACACCAAAATCAAAGACATTACAAAAATATGTATTAGCAAATAGAATTTAGTGATTTTTAAAAAAGGATAATATATCATTATCATGCAGAGTTGGTTCAACATTACAAAAACAATCAATGCAGTTCATCATATTGAAGTCTAAAAAAGAAAACCACGCAATCATCTTAATAAACGCAGAAAAACCATTTTGAAACATTCATTCATGGTAAAATCTCTCAGTAAACTAGCAACAGAAAGGTACGTTCTTAACCTTATAAAAAGCATCTACAAAAAAAATCCTACAGCAAAAATCATAGTTAATGATGAAAAACTAAATTCTTCCCCTAAGTTTGGAAACAAGTAAGTCTTGGGAATAAGACAAGGATGTCCACACTCCCCACTTCTGGACAGCCCCACTGTTGACTGTCTACTTCTGACAGTTTATCTCTCTTATTCCCATTCTCTAACCATAAACATGAAATTCTGTCCTTGACATTATCTCCTTTCTTCATATTTCAACCTTTGGGAATCTCATCTACTCCAAGAGTTTCCAATCACCACCTTCACATATCCAAAAGTTTATTGGATAATTCCACTTGGAAGTCTTAATTGTCACTTCAGAGTGCAATATATCCAAAATTGTATTCATCCTTTGTCTGTAAGACTTGTTTTCCTGAATTTATTTCAGTATCTTGCCATTCTCCCACCATCCAAATTCAAAATTGCTGTCTTCTTTAACTTCTTCCTCTGTTATTCACACTTCCACAATCCTATCAGTTCCTCCTTTGAAAAAATATCCCATCTTTTACTTCTACTCTATTACAATTTCTTCTACCTCACTTCAGACTATCACCTGCATTATTTCTGTCAAAATTACTCTCAATGTGTCACTGTATTTTATTCAATGGCATATAGTACAAAGTTCTAAAATTTAGATTCAGGTTTTTCTACAATTTAGCCTAACCTGGTTTTTCAGTGTCTGTCATTAATCCTACCACATGATCTCTATTATCTATTTCTTATTCCCCTCAAATTCTGCCTTTTTCCATCTCTTTGCTTTTGTTCACACTCTTTCTTTTCTACCCCTCCCCCACTCTTTTCAGCCCACTGAGAAATCCTCTCTACTAACTCCACCCTTTGATACTTAACTCCATTGAAATACTTCTCTTCAAGACTCCTGACTATCTCCTCCAGGAAGTTTTCTTTGATCATTTCAACTGGAAGTGCTCATTCCCTCTTAGAATCCTTACTCCTCTTTGGCATTCCCATGTAGCCTGCAATATATTCTAGATACAGAATTATCTTCTCTACCATGTGGTAATTGCCTGGAAATAGAAAGTGAATCTTATCAATCCAGTTATAAATTTGTACCTTTATAATACAGTTGTTGGTGCTGTAAATGGAACAAAAAGAGGGAGACAGATTATTTTCTCAATTGCTCTCAATTACATTTACATATGGTTAAGATCGGTGTGGAATGTGTTTAACCAGATGCTAGCGTGAGTTTGAGTCGGCATGATCTGCCATGCAGACACATCTGGTCCTGAAATCTGGGAACGTTGCTGTGACCTTTTAGCCCTAAATGGACATGAATCTTATGAAACCGACATCAGCATTTAGAAAAAAAAAAAAAGTTTACACATACAATAGCTCTTTAAAACTGTTTTACACTAAGAGGGCATTCCCTACCTATTTTAAAGAAATAAGGCAACCACAACAAAAAATGCAAAAAAAAAAAACAGATCTAAGAGAGAGAAACCATGTTTCAGAATGTTTTCGAATGCAAATTTATATCCTGAGCGACTTGCATATTGCAGATGCTTATTAAATATGTGTAATTTTAAAGGGAGCATCCTGCCTTTCCTTTTGCTTATTCTAAATAAGGGGATAATTTTGGAAATAAAAGATAAGAACTCAAGAACCATCAATCCAATATTCACATCTTACTGGTATGGAAATAGTTTAACTTGGGGGGAGCAATAGTATTCCCCAGCAGCACCTTCTTTCTTCCTTCAATCTGTATTAAGAAAATACATGAACTAACCAAACACTACCTTAATGGTGTCAATATTTTACAAGTAAAAAATGGCATATTGGCAAACCTTAAAAGCGCAATTAAGGAGGAGAGAAAAGGCAAAAAAAAAAAAATCTGAGTCCCAAATTTCCTACCGTTCAACTGTTCTTGCCAGGAGGAAGAAAAGAAGGAAGGGAGGGAGGAAAGAAGAGTTGAAAAGAAAGCAAGTCACCCAAAGAACAGTCAATCTTGAAAATCCTTCGTGCAGATTGGCTAAACCTAAAAAAGTATGCTCAGTGAGTTTAGCAGTTACCTCACAGTTTGACAAAGGGATACATGTTATCTGAGTGGATAATTACATGGAATCGTTATTTTGTATCATTATCCTCTTGGGGGGGAAAAAATAACCTGCAGAATGAAATTGACAGTAAAACATTGACCAATTAAGAGCATGAATACCAATAATATCACCTCGAAATTTATATTCACAAAACCATACTGTACAGTACTAATAAGATATTTAGGAAATTCTCCCAGATCACTTTTACAATCTGATTTTCACCTTTACAATTAGAACAGAATGGCACCCCTTTTACCCCCATTCCAGATCCTATTTGGCAAACAGAGCCAGATAGAGCACTATTGTACATCCATGGTAAAGGCCATTCCTCAGCCATCTTCCCATAGTGCTTGATATTCTAAGACTTTTACAATAAAAATAGGAATATTGATCACAACACAGCCATTATAAAAATCTAATTGTATGATATATAGTATATATTATAAATTAACATGAAATACTGATAAAAGTAGGCTTCAATTAAGTATCATTAAAAATGGACTTTATGAGGACAAGAGGGTTGAGGAGGATTCAGCGAATCATGATTCTGTAAAGATTTTGTAAGTTTAAAAATAAAATTTGAAGATGTTTTAATTATGTAAATTTGAAGAAGTCATTCTTCTTCATGTTTATTCAGTTCTAATGTTCTGTAAAGTGAAATGTGAAGTTATTTACTCTAGCTAAATGGCTTTATGTGGATTTTTTTTTTTTTTTTTTTAGATTTTCTTTATTTGACAGATAGAGCACACAAGTAGGGGGAACGGCAGAAGCAGAGGGAGAAGCAGGCTTCCCGCTGAGCAGAGAGCCCGAGGCCCGGCTCAATCCCAGGACCCTGGGATCATGACCTGAGCCAAAGGCAGACACTTAACCGACTGAGCCACCCAGCCGCCCCTTTATGTGGATTTCAATCATATTCTAACTCAAATATCTACATTAAGATTAACTTCAGGGTGCCTGGGTGGCTCAGTCAGTTAAGCATCTGCCTTCGGCTCAGGTCATGATCCCAGGGTCCTTGGATCGAGTCCCGCAGTGGGCTCCCTGCTCAGCGGGGAGCCTGCTTCTCCCTCTCCCTCTGCCTCTGCCCCCTGCTTGTGTTCTCTCACTCTCTCTCTCTCAAATAAACAAAAAAATCTTAAAAAAAAAATCAACTTTAATAGGAATTGTCATTAAGGTATTAGTTTTTGCTTTTATTGTGGATTATTATCTTAATCAGGTGCTTAGCTTGCTTTACCTTTTAAAGATAAAATATTACCTATTACCCTTGAAAATCTGAGTTGATAATTAGACTCCAGCAATAAAGTTAATCCGCAGTTGTGTCATAAAAATGAAACATGTTCTCACAGGATATTTTGCCTTTTGAACACAGGCTTTGAAAAAAAAGATGAAATACATCACTGAGATTTCAAAATGCTGTGTGGTAAGAGTAAAGTAAGGCAGCATGAGCATCCGTTGGCATTTATCACTTGGCATGATAGGCAGGAGTCCTGACTGCCACTTTAAAACTAACATTCAAAAAGCTGGCTTTGAAAATCTGCATGATTGCTACAATCTCTTGTTAAAAAACATGATTACACAGATGTTAAATTGGTTCTTAGTCATTGTCAATCTTTTTTCTCTCTCTCTTGAATAAAATCTCTGCAACAGAAAAGAGCTTTGACTGGTACTGTGGTAAGCAGGATGAAGTGAAAACTCTTCTGGGTGTAATAAAAGATATGAATAAACCCTGTTCAGCCTGGAAAACCGAATGTAAGCACAGCTGCAGGGGAACCTTGAGAAAAATGTTACCATCTGCCATCACTTTCTTCAACAGGTGCTTGTAGTTTTTCCTTCTTTTTCTGAATCTCAAAACCCTTGTGAGTTCAAACATTTCTGTTTGTGATATCAATTTCTATAGTAAGTGTCATGGTGGTTTAATAATATCGGTAGTATAATAATACATATTTTTGTGTTAGAGAATCTTTGATCCTAAAAATATCATGAACTGTATAAACAAACTATATAAACATAATTTTCAGATTTCAGAGTAAGCTGGTTTTAATAAGTTATTTCTTCACTAATCTTAGAAACTGGAGTGGAATGTCAAAACAGAAGGGGCTCGCCTTCTAGAAACCACTTCAGATAAAATTGAAACTCTTTAGGTCTAATAAGGGATCTGTTAAATAGCTACTGGAATGCCAAAATAGGAACCCTGTTAGCTTGCGTTCCAATAAGGGGCCCACCTGAGCAATCTGTTTGTTCTTTAAGTGCCATGTTCTGAAAATACACATCCTGGATTTTCCCCTACAGCCAATCATCTCAGTTCAGTTTTCATGTAGAGTAATTTAATACTTTGCTATAATCATAGAATTATCAGAGATAGAATGTAAAATGAACATTTTGACTCTTTGACAATAAACTTCAATGGAAAAAAAAACAAGCAATTTCAGGTTTTATCACAGAAATAAGATAATATTTACCTTCATCCTATTCCACCATCTTAGTTTTTTAAATTTTAGATGACTTTTCTTAACTACCCATGACCACTGTATGTATGCAAGAAGTAAATTTTGAAAACTGGTTCCTTCCTCTTTTCTTTCCTTCCTTCCTTCCTTCCTTCCTTCCTTCCTTCCTTCCTTCCTTCCTTCCTTCCTTCATTCCTTTCTTCCTCCCTCCTTCCCTCCTTCCTTCCTTCTCCTTTCTTCCAACACATATTTCATTGAGCAACTAGTATTCCTCAGCCCCTGCTGTAGGATTGGAGGCACATGACTATACAGGACAGCAGACAAAATCCCTACTCCGATCAAAGTCATAATTTAGTTGAGGGGAGGGGGAAGCAATTTAAAAATTATTTTTAATAATAATATAACCAAAATGTCTAGACAATAAATACTTAAAGGAGAATAAAACAGATGATAGAGAGTGACTGGAAAGCCTTCAGGCTGAGTGATCAGAAAAGCCACTACTGAGGCAATGATACTTACTCTGAGAAATAAACTACAATTAGGAGCCAGCCACAAGAGGTTATAGAGGAAGCAGATTCCAGGAAGGGAGGGCAGCTATGGGAAAAGACCTGAACGGGGGTGGGTATCCAGTTTGAGGAAGCAAATAAAAGCCAGGTGGCTGAACTATATAGTGCCCAGGAAAGAGGTCAACAGGGATCAAAGGAGGCCCCAGAACTTACGATACCTTATAGGTTAGTGTAGGGAGTTCAAATTTAATACTAAGCTTATATAAAAGTCATCTGAGCTTTAAGCAGCAAGTGACATATTCTGATTGACATGGAAAAAAGTGTGTGTGTGTGTATGTATGTTACTGTGGCTACCATGTAGAGGATGACAAGAAGGAATAAGAGTGGTGGTCAGAAGACAGAAGTCATGGGGCGCTGGGTGGCTCAGTCAGTTAAGCAACCAACTCTTGCTTTCAGCTCAGGTCATGGATCTCAGGGTCATGAGATTGAGCCCCACGTTAAGCTCCATGCTCAGAGGAGAGTGTTTTAAGATGCTCTTCCTCTGCCCCTCTCCCGGCTAGTGTGTGCACGCTCTCCCTCTCTCTCTCAAATAAATAAATAAATCTTAAAAAAAAAAGGAGACAGGAGTCATGCGGTGGTCCGGGTGGTCTGTGCTTGAGTGGTAAGAGTAAAATTGAAGGGAAGGGGGCAGGTTTTCGATTTAGCTTGGAGGAAGAGTCAACAGAACCTGAAGATGTGTTTCATATGTGGGTGTAGGAAAGAGGAGACTGAAGAAAGACTCCTAAGCTTTGACTGGAGCTACCAGGAGATGCCATTTACTGAGACTAGGAAGGTGGGAAAGAAACAGGTTGAGGGTGAATGAGGTTAAATTTGAGGTATCTACCTAGACATCTTCCCCGGGGTGGGAGGGTTGGGAGACAGAGAATACGCAGACTGGGAGGAGATAAATCAAAATAATGCCGCTGCCAAGTTTCAGAAACTCACCAACTTCACATTCCATTTCTCTCTTGAAGCCCTCCAAATTCTTCTGAGTATATACAAGTCACAAAGTGTTCTCTCCTTTTTTTGAGATTTCAAATACACATTCACTAAACCACATACACTATACATAATTCAAATATACTGAAACACGCAGTAGGAAGATGAAATACCCTCACATCCACTGTAATGGGGCAGTGCACACCTGTCCACAGAGACAGGACAACTTCTGAGGCAGGGTAAAAAACGACATAGACAGTTTCCAATATACTTGCTAATATCTTCTCTTCTATTGAGTTCTTGAATAACCTAAAAGCATGACTGTGGAATAAAGTTATTTTTAGCATCACCCTAAAGCTGGAAGACAACCTGAAAGACCCTTGATCCTAGCTCCCACCAAAGGAGGAATTCTCTTAAAATATTTTTTTAAAAGATCAGTTATTTGAGAAAGAGAGAGCATGAATGTGGGAGGGGCAGAGGGAGAGGAAGAGAGAGAATCTCAAGCAGATTCCCTGCTGAACTCAGAGCCCGATGCAGGGCTCAATCTCATGACTCTGAGGTCATGACCTGAGCCAAAACCAAGAGTCAGACGCTCAACCGACTGTGCCACCCAGGTGCTCCTCTCTCAAAAATATTTTTAAAGAGATGATTACACATTATTTAATACCTCTAGTGAAAAGCTCATGAATTTACAACTTCACAAGGCAACTCATTCAATTTTAAGACCTCTCATTGTCAGAAATGCATTTGTCACACTGAACTAAATAAAATCTTCTACCCTTTAATATATTAATTGAGTCTTTTTTCTTCCTTCTGGAGCCTAACAGGGAGGATCTAATCCATATTTCTTGAGGAAGACTGTCCCCTATTTCAAAAACAATGATCACATCTTTCTAATCATTCTTTCTCCAGACAAAACATTGACAGTTCTTTCCCATTACCCAGGGAACCCCAACTTCCAGAGATTTCAACCATGTTTGTAATCCTCTTTTAGATCTCTTAAAAATGTTATTCTAGAACTTATCTTCTGATGTGATTAGCCTAGTACAGAGTACGCTGTCAATATTACCTCTCTTGATGTAAACAGTAGAGTTTATAGGCTAATATTGCATCTGTATGTTTAGCCAGCTCATATTCTGAGTTTAAAATGACCTAATATTTAGAACTTTTCCATATGAATTCTAAGTTCATTTTTACACATTTTATATATACACAACTAATTATTTAACCAAGTGTTGAACTCTATGTGTATTCTCAGTGAATTTTTAACTTTTAGTTTCCTTTCATTATTTTAATATATCACCATCTTTGAGTCCTCATCCCGTAATCTAATGTAGCCAGTCTGTTATCAACATATTTTGGGTATGAATGTTTAAATATCTACGATTATGCCTAATTCAACTTTATTAGTCCACCTCATACAAGAAATGAGAAACCCTGCCAATTACCTTACTATCATTCAGATGTACCATTTATTTAATACTCCAGCTACAAGTCCAGCAAACCAAATGCAAAAGAAAATGCAGTCTTGCTAGTATAATCTGTGTTTATTGAAACCATGCTGGTCTCTGGTCAGTAATGATGGCAAAGTATTCACAAACCAATGGCTTACAGTTTTTCCTCAAATTTTCTTAAAAACTGCTATCAAGATCCCCGATCTCTACATTAAGCAGACACCTTTTCCCCAAGTTGAAAAGCTGCCATGTTTGTCTCCATGTCATCTCCTGCTAATTCTGACATTTCACTGATTGCTTGATCGATTATAACAATATCTTGTATTTAAGTATTTTCAATGTGCCACATACTTGGCTTAAGAGTTTTACATGCTGATTTCACTTAATTCTCACCAAAACCCCATGCTTTAGATAGCAGGAGTCCCTTCTTCATAAAGGAAACCATCACTTAGAGAGGCTAAAGAGTTTGCCAGGGACAACACATCCAATAAGCAACAAGCAGTGCCTGGATTCACACCAAGAATTCCTGCTTTTAAGTGTTCCGCAGTTATTCGGCAGGCATTTCTTGATGATCTGCCAAGCACAAGGAATTGTTGTCCCTGGTACTTCAGGAAGATGTGGCAACGCTGACAATCACCAACTTGTAAATGTTCCATCCAAACCCTAATAAAATATTAATTATCTACCACTCCCGCTACTTTTTCTCCTCTCCCTTCTGCAGTGATAGCTTTAGGGCATCTCACTGCTTATTAGTAACATTGGAGAACAGAGGAAGAAAGGGAGAGGATATCTATTTACATAACTGGAAAGACACTTGAGAATTTTTCCAAATACAAAGGGAGTCCATTTTGTTACTGTTAATTCTAATAAAAGATTTTAAAGTAGAACATTTCTCTTGGCTTAAATACAGGCTGAGAATTATCTGGAACTTTCATTTATTAATGTTCCCTTGATGCCCTATAACCATATATAGCTTATGAATTTTAGACTCTGTGTGGGCAGATATTCCTGTTGCCTAGAAATACGGCAGCTAGAACCAACTGACAAAAGGGGTATAGAAATGATAGAAAGCTATGAGGAGGAGAGAGATTTCTGGTTCAGCATATGTTGAAATACACCACTACCCACATTCCTTCCATTGCTACTCTTGTTTCAGCATGTAAATCTGAAAAAATACTTAGAGTTATCAATAACTTTGTCAAACTCATCTCAGAAGCATTTCCATTTTAGGAAAATTCACTTTATTCTTCTATTTTATAAAATAGTTTTCAGTATCCAGACATATGCCTGCCCTTGCCTCAAACATCAGACTTCAAATGCACTCTGAATGGTTTCAAACGTAATTCTCCTTTGCATCCCCATGCCAGATGCCTGGAATCTTCCAGACTTCTGTAGGTTGACCATAAAGGAGTAGACCACCTGATTTCTATCAAAGAGCCTGAACACATAAGGTCAGTAGTTCCCGAGCATGTCTGCCAATCAGAATCACCTGGGAAACTAAAATTTATTAATGTCTATGTCCACCCCCTGAGATTGTATGAGATTTAATTGGTATGGGGGAGGGAGGGCAGTTACCTGGACATTAGAATTTTTTAAAGACCACCAAGTGATGCTGGTGTGCGGAGAAGTTTGGGAACTTCTGACATAGAAAGTATCTTTCTCAGTTCTCAGTTCTCTCTTAACCCTGCTGTTCATCACTGGACTGCAATCTGCCATGGCGTGAATCCACCTTGGCCCTGTCCAAAGGGACCTGGATGTCCAAAGTACCAGGAGGCCTAGCTTCTACCTGGTTTCATCTACCATCAGTTCCCTTGTATGAGTGAGTTTCAGTGCATGAACTAAGCAGGGGAAAAAAGGGCAGCAACTTAGTTTTATCTACCAAACTGAGATTTCCATTTAAAAATTGCCCGAAAGATGGAAATCTTCCGCAGGGACGTGTGTTTTGCTGATCTAGCTTCTCCAAGTTCTTTAGCTCTCTAATATTATTGCAGATGAGAAAGAACACAGAGTATAAGGGAAAAACATTCACACCTAGAATTAAGAAAGAAACTTCTATAAAATCACCAAGTCTCTAGATCAAAGCCCGAAAGACTCTAGTGGAGCTTACTAAACATCTGTGTAGCAAAGCCACAGAAAGAGAAAAGAGAGCTCTGTGGTTCAGACACATTTGTTAAAACATTAATTATATTTCTCCCAGGTAAGCAGTTTCCTATATTCAAGGTCTACTAACTTCTTTGATGCGCATGCCAGATAATCTTCTTCACAGTATATAATATTTTGAGTTGTAAACATTATGATTAATCTCCAAAGACAACCTTTAAGACTTGGGACATTTGTTTTCCCTCAGGTCTTGATTAGAAGCATCCTAATCTGAAAGAGCCACATGGTTTCCCCTTATCACATCACTCTATTTTAATTCTCAGCACTTTCTGATATTTTTCTTGTTTATGTATTTATTTGTTTATCCCCCACCAAAATCTGAGCTCCATGATACCACTGGCCTCATCTCACTCAATGCTATGTCCCTAGGATTGGGAACTGTTCAATTAAAGTTCAATCAATATTGGTTACATGAATGAATGAACATTCCAACATTGACTGCCCATAGGTAAGTGTTTTACTCAGTCATGTGAGAGTCACAAATGATTCCCCTGCTGTGTGACCTGGAGCCTCAAGTTTGTACATCTACAAAGTGGGAGAAATAAGACGTTGACCTCACAGGGCTATTGTGAGAATTACATGAGAGTCCACACTTCAAGGACTTAAGAGTGTATGGCATATACTGAAAACTCAATGAATGAAAAATCATATCATAGAAATGTATGTCTATGACAGAAGGCAACAAAAGTGGTAAGAGAAATACTATGATTTTAATTCACCAATCACTTTTAAAATGTATTCTATTATGCATGTTCTTTCACTATTAAGGAAGAAAATTGGAATATGTTTTTATGTAAGCTACTGCTTACTTGCAGGAGAAGAAAGAACAGCAAACCGGGACTCAGAGGAAATGAATCCAGGCTGCTGATCTTCATGGCCTCCAACAAACCATTTAATAGGTACTTAAGATTCAGTTTCTCACTTGTAAAACTGGGGATATAGGGAAATTTAGGAAACCTGAGGGGAATCAACTGAACTCTGAGCTCTTTTTTTTTTTTAAGTTTATTTTTTTAGCAACCTCTACACCCAACATGGGGCTCAAACTCATGACCCTGAGATCAAGAGTCACACGTTCTTCAGACTGAGCCAGCCAGGCAACCCTGAACTCTGAGCTCGTAAGAGCAACAAGTAAATATACAGGACAGCAACATTTAATCTGTAAAAGCAAAAACTGTTCAAAGTTTTCTCATAAGAAATGAGATGAATAGGAAATGAGATGAATGAGGAAAGTTCTCAATAGCAAATTAAATCTGGTCTATACATTATTTGTATAGCACTAGATATATAATTCCAACTTTATGGTTAACAAAAATTAGGCATTTGAAGTTATTTTTGTAGAATACTACGTGCTATGTGCTATGCTTATGAGCAGCTTTTTTTTTTCTTTTTTCTTTTTTCTTTTTTTTTTTTTTTTGATCTGCTCTAGAATGTAACAAGTTTAAGAGACATAGATTGGGAAGAAGTTTCCTGGAGAAACAACTGTCTATTTAAAAATTCTGTACTAGTTATTTTTTAAAAGTTACAATAAACAGCATCGTGAGGCATCCATATGCACAGTTTTGTCTTTTTTTTTTCATATGGATCAAACATTTTCAGAAACATGGTGATGTATAATGAATTCATTCCTTTTGCCAGCAACTTTATTGTAATAGGGCTCTATTACAAAAATGAATCAATAAGCCACCATTCACTTTCTTTGAAGTGGACTCTGCCTTCCCTTCCAAGAAATAACCCAGAAATATGCCATGGATTGTTTGAAGCCTTGAACTTGTTGGTCAATTCAGGTGCATTGTTCCCTTGGCTCTTAGGTCTGCCCTGTTTCCTCAGGCTGGCATTATAAAATCATCTGCTCTGCCAGGGAGAACCACACAGCTGAAGAGTATCATCATGCGTGGAGCATTACACTGGTTCATGTGTCCTTATTACTAATGCACAAAGCACGAAGCTTGGAGAGGTCCCTTCGTCATCTGGAAATTGGGGTGGGGGGCATAATCTGAAGACTTATAAATATCTCTTAACAAAGCCCCAGCTGAGCTGTGTCAGGGTTGTACACTTTCTTCATCTTTCCCTTACAGCTTTTCAATTTGCTTTCCAAACATTTCTTTGTAGCCGTTGGCTGGGGTGCACTTAAAAGCAGCACATAGTTAACCACAAAGAATGCTCACTGTTTTCTGTGATTTCAAATCACAGCACAATTTCCAAGCACTTCCTCAGCGAACAGCCCAGCAGCAGTTACCCTGCTGCTGAAGACTTACTTCTCATCAGAGAAATGTTTCAGTTTTAGAGACAGCCCAGGAGCAAGGCTGTGACAAATGATGACATATGTTTCAGCCTCCATTCACTAGCGATTTCTACCCCCAAAGGAAGAGTGAATCAATTTTTGTGCCAATTCAACGAGCACATCCCACAATGCTGCCCTCTTCTCTAACTCACACAAACTAGGCATTCATCAACCCGGATTACTTGCCTCAAATGGGGACTCACAGTTGCTAAGTGGCTGGGTTGGGGGTGGGATTGCACTGTGTCAAAAAGGGGCAAAGTACAAGAAAAGGACATGAATCCATCAGGGAAGTGAGAGTTAATTCATTGAGACAAAATAGTGAGGTTTTCAAAAGCCAATGCAAGAGGAAAGACTGCTTCCCACCCCCACCCCTGACAATCCTGTGAAAGACAGTGCAGAAATGACCTCGGCAGCATCCCAGGGGTCATGTTACCCCAAGGGGGTGCGGCTCCACGACAGTGTATCTGATAGATTATACTGAGACCCGCTTCACTTTGCAACCACATTTCTCTTTTCTTTCCCATTTAATCGGACCTAGTTGTACACCATTTGAGGAACTGTCTCCAGACTGGGTCCTAGGGTTAGAAAATGGGCAGGGCAAATTTCCATAAAGCTCATCTCTGGGTATAGTTTTAAGGGTGGACGAACCTATTGCCTTGAGGCAAGGAAATTAGAAGTTGATTTTTTTCACTCCAGAAGCCTACAAGCCAATGTCACACTGCCCTCTGGAGGTATTCTCATTGGGTCCAACTCTGAACTAGTCATTGGCAACCACTGAAAAATGTGGAGTTGTAGAGCGTCGGTAGTCTTTACTAGCAAGGGAGTGTGGAGGAGGAGAACTAACTGTTCACTAACTCCATGTGAGTGGTGTGAGAGAGTGTGTATAAAAGGGAAGAAGATGAATAAGTAAATATTGCCTCCTGATCTCAGTAGTATCGAGAGAGTGTATGCATGTAGACATGTACTCAAAGGTGGTGGTAGGAAGGAGACTGTGACAAGTCAGTGGGGATGGGTGTGAAAGCAAGTGTTTTGCAAAGATGGCCACAGTCATATATTCCATTCCCCTGTGACCTCCTTATGATGTGATCCTGAGGCGCAGTCTATGTTCCCTCTTGAATCCAGTGAGATGTGACTACAATGAAGATGACTCAAAGGCTAAGTTATAAATGGCTGCTATCCAGTTTCTACCTGGGCCCCTTCAGATGTTCACTACGTGGACCCGGCCACTCAGCTGTGGGGAAGCTGAGTGGCAACATGGAGTGGCCACACTGCCACCACAGGACCAGCTGAGGTCCCCAGCCAAGAGCTGACAGCAGATGCCAGTCAGGCAAGTGATCGAGGGAGCCTTCCAATGATTCCAACCACTCACCTTGGAGTTGACATCAAGTGAAGCAGACATCTGTCCCCACTTAGCCCCTCCTCGGATTGCAGATTTGTGAGCAAACTAAGTGTCACTGTAGCAAGTGACTATGTTTTGGGGTGTTGTGTTATACAATAGATTAAAAAAATTGGTCAAGGTCCCCTCTGGCACTGGGCATTTCTTTGCACAGAATAAGCCAGGCCTGAAGAGAAATGGAACCTGCCTCTCTGCCTTTCATAATCTGGGTTGATTCTTCACTAACCTTAGCTTTTTCCCTCTTGGCCCCAGATTAATTTGTCCATGGGCTCTTATCTCCATTAAAATTTTGTGTATATATGTGCTCTACATGGTGCTTTGTACAAACTTGAATTGTGGCCACTATTTCATAATCAGATTTTATTTACACACATCTAAATTTCCATCTTCTCTCAAAAACTCAAAAAAAGCAAAAACAAAAACAAAAGATCTGCCAATACCTGATTTGCATTCCCACACAACAGTAACTCAGTCACAAGAACTCTTTTTTCCTCCATCCTCTCTACTGTCTATTGCATTGCACCAAGACCATCACTCTTTTATCCTTGCTGTCTGACCTCTATGGGCATTTGGGTTTGTGGCATCTATTTTAACCAACAATTCTCTACCGGTTGGCTGGAATATATTCTCACACAGTTATCCAGGAGTTAATATCCTATTGAAACAAAAGGTTTAAGATAACCAGAAAAATAGAAGTCAGAATAATGACAGAAAAAATATCTGAAGGTCAAGTTTTTAAAAATTAAGAAAGGAGGACATAACATATATATAAAAAAAAAGCCACAAGGGGATGTGACCCATATGTCAATGTAGGGTATTATCAGGCAGCCTGATGCCATCTCCAACCATTAGCAGCTGCACATACCTGGATGCCCCAGAAGCCAATGCTTTGTCTTGCAAAGTTCATTCTCACTGGGAGTAAGGTTACATCAAATCCAAAGTCTACTAATTGAATCACATACACTGTTTAAGAACCCTATTCACCTTTTGGTATAGTTGCTCAGGATATCCTTATCACACCACTGTGTGAAGACTCTCAAATTAATAGTTTCTAGAGAGAAGATTCAATTTCAAGTTTTGGAAAATCACCTAGCCTGGATGACCCAGATGGAGCTGATACATTTCTTTTTATTTTTAGTGTTTGGTGTCTTTCTTTTTATTAAAGAGGTTTTCAGTCAATTTTCTTTCCATATTACTGATTAGCATAATTTTTAGTGTATTTTATATGTCCTAGAATGAGTAGGATTAAGGAAAGGGAACAGTAAAGGATGTCAGTCCACTAAGAAAATAATTATCATTTATGGATAAAAATAAGGATTTTATTTCCTGAGAAATAAAAATGGAGGGGAAAATCCTATTTCTTGCTCATTAAATATATTGGGAAAGGGACCATTTCTAAAGTTTATCTCATAGTGATTGATAGGTATTCACTGATTACTCTGAGAAAATTTCTATGGCTCAAAGTCAGTCCAGAGAGCACTTCGTTAATTTTTATGCAGTCTTTCTGAAGAACCACCAGCAGTGTGAAAACACTGTAGTTTAACAAAGTCTGTTTTTCTGGTGGGCCAATTATGGCATGTTGAAACAGGACTCTACTCTTCCTTTTTCATTTGATATCAAATTGGATGGGCTTTCTAGAAATATTACTTTTGGGGGGGAAACAATATCAAGTTATCTTTTAAAGTATATCCTATTTTATGATATTACCATAGAAAGATTTTCCATGTCTCTTTCAACAAAACATGCAAGGATAGTTAAGGGGCATATTACCTTTCCCACCTTGAACAAACAAACAAACAAACAAAAAGACTTGGCTCAATTAGGTATTTAAATAAGGTATTTTCTTCTTCATTATCAGAAGAGAGTTAAGTTATTCAGCTAGTGAGGCCTGTGTCTGGGATCAAATTCTTGGTTTACAAATTTAATGTCTGAAATGCTGCCGCAGGAGGATATTTATACATCAATGACTTCAACAAAGCACAATCCTCATAAAATTTAATTTTATTGGAGTTGTAGAATACTTATTTTGGGAGAAAAGGATGAATTTATGAAAAAAACAGACAACAGGATCGTTTTGAAGTTTTTATTACTGTCATTTTCTTTATCTCTAGCCAGAGTTAATAGCTCAGTGCCAGAATTAGGGTTAAAATTTGATGGCATCTCAGCCAGAAAGTTGTGGAAATCAAACTGAGAAGTCAGGAATAAAATTACTGACAAAGGCACTTTGGTATCCATCCGGTGCATTGATTTTAATATCATCAAAACCTTAACCCAATGCCAGAACAGCAAGGAGTTTTCATATGGAAGCAGAGACTTTTAGCAAAGAGCAGTATTCCGGGATGAACTTTTTATAAGTAACAGAGTATATTCACCACGATGTTATGGAACTGTGGAAAAGTGTCCAAATGTTGTCAAGATCAAATAAACAAAGATGTCCAGAAAACCTAACCACCTTGTCATTCTGGTTTTCTCACAATTTTTCCCCCCTCCTATTCATAAAGATATCTATGAACAGGCAATGTATCTACTCCGACTCTTTCAAGGCAAAACGGCAGCTGTCAAATTAACTTTGTTAGCTATTAAAATAAGTGAAAAGTTCTCCACTTCATAGAGGATTTTGCCTGGGGAACTGTACGTTGTGCAGGTCTCTGAATGGGCATCCTAACGGGCTCCCAGAATAGCAAAGCTCCTAAATGATACTTGGGGACCTTTCATTCATCTCTCAGGTGAGGCAGCTGCCCTCAGCTCCGTGCCTGGGGGCTCCAGAATAGCTATGATTTGTAAGTTCTGGGATCCTTGTCCTAGACAGCAAGACAGCAGAGTGCTTAAAGCTCACAGGTCCCCTCAACCCCGACAGCAGTCCCGTTAGGTCCCCAAAGGGTCGTTCTCCTTTCCCAGGAGGGATGAATGGGGATGCGTGGCAGGTGTGTATGTGGGGGAATCTAGTAAGTGGGACGCTGGGGACAAGAAAGTGTTCAGAGACGGAAAGCTGCCCGAGGTCACCCGTGCTCAGCTTACCCGGGCGAAAACTCGGGGCCGGGCGGTGGAAGCGGAGAGCCCAGCCGCCCGCGCCTTTGGCTCCGGGGGTGCGGGAGCCGACCACCAAGGGGAGCGCGTGCGGGGTGCGGGCTGCAGGGCTGCCGGGGGGCGGGGGGGGGAGCGACGGCTTCCAGCCTCGGCCGCGGAGGACAGCCGCTGGCCCCGGGGGCGCCTGCACTCGCGTCTGCTCCGAGGGCGGGAGACGGGACGGGGCTCGGCGCGGCGGGCTCCAGAAGGGGAACGCGCTTACCTGCAGATAGGGCCGCCCGCGGGCCACGCCGCCCACGACGATGTCCGCCGCGGCCATGGCCCCGGTGGGCGAGAAGCCGAAGCCCACGTAGCCGGCGGTGCGCACCTCGAGGCGAAAGGCGAGCCGGCCGCCCCGTGGGCCCCAGCTCAGCCAGTATTTGCCCTCGGAGTCGAGGAGGGTGCGGTGCGGGAGGGCCCGGCCCAAGCCCCCCGCCGCCGCGCCGGGGAGCAGCCCCCAAAGCAGGAGCAGCGGCCAGCCGCACATCCTCGGGCGCCTCCTGCCCGCCGGCACCTGGGTCGCGCCGACAGGCAGAGCGAGGACGCGGCTCGAGGGGCGGCGGCGGCGCGCGGGAGGCCTGGGCCCGCCCCCTCGGCCCGCCCGCGGGGAGGGGCCCCAGCCGCTCCCGCTCCCGCTCCCGCTCCCCTCGCAGCCGCTGGCGACCCTCGCTCGGCGCGTCGGGCTTCCCGCGCATCCACCTGCGGCCCCGCACCCTGGCCCGGTCCCCGAGGTCTGGGCTCGGTGGGGAGGCAAGAGAGCGACGTCCTGGGTGCAGGAGGCAGAAGCCGAGAAGAGGGGGCTGGGGCCGAGGGGAAAGGAGTGAGCCCTCTAGTTCTGGGAGCACGTGGGCGCTTGTTGGGGCGGAGGACGGCGCGGGAGTGAGTGAGTCCCTGGGGAAAGGAGAAACTGAGGACAGAGGGCAAGTTTAGCCTAGCCGAGAAGGGGAGGAGTTGAGTGATCAGAAGGGATAATCCTGGGTTTGGGTGGAGGGACAGTGAGATAAAGTACCAGTCAGGGCCACTGTTTAACACTTCCCTATCCATTGCAGTTGACTTTCTGAAGCCAATGTACCCGGCGATCCCCCTAGCCCACGGAGGGACACCATTCATCTCCTCCAGGACATTTCTCCCACCCTTTCACCCTGTGGGAGTCCCAGGGCTGGGAAGGGCTCGCTCCCGATGGCAGGAGTCAGCGCCCTGGTGCCTGCCTTCCTCCTGGGTTTGGTTTGGTTTGGTTTTGAGGGGACAAGTACTGCCAAACTACTTTGTCATCGTCGTAGGTCAGGGTTAAAGCATCATTTGGAAGTTAGATTAAATCTGAAATCGTCTTTTCCTGGTATGTCAAGCTCTGACCACAGTCACGTTTAGCAAAAAATGTTTTAGCAAAAAGTGTTTTTGACCACATCACTCCTGTCTTCAGAACACTACTCAATGTGGCAAATTACCTTCTTTATTTATTTAGTCATGTATTTATATTCTGCCATGTTAAAAAAAAAAAAAATCTAAGGTGGCTTACAAACATACAAACAACACAAAATAGAAAACTAATAGACGATATCAATTGAAAAGATAGAGGTAAGAAGAATACTACAAATATGTACTAATACTCTGGGTTTGGAAGCTCCATACAAGCCACTCTTTCTACAAGTCATAGTTCAGCTTGCTTTTTCTTCCTCCTACTATTTTCTCTTTCCATTTCTTTTCCCAGAACTTTTCTAAAGTTACCAGCCTGCATCAAAACTTTGTTCTTCCAAAGATTCAAGCACATGTCACCATGTCTGGAAGGCAAGCTTCAAGTGGATCTGCTGACCAGGGAGTTCCAGGGTAGCCTGAGAAGGGACCCATCCCAAGGAGAGAAGGGATGGAGGTCTGCAGGTTTAGCCAATGACAAGAGGCCAGCATCAGAGAAGAGGGCTGTTGAAACTGTGGGACAAGGCAAGAAAGAGCTGAGTTTCTACAAGCACTGGGGCCGTGGCTACTGCTGCTGGCTCCAGCCATAAAGAGGAGAGGAATGAGGAGAGAGAGGAACAAAATGGTGGACAATGGAGGCCAAGAGGAATGGGTCTTGGCACCATGTGAGGCACACTCACCACATTGGGCAGGATTTTAGGGGAGCCCAATTATTCCAGAGCAATCAAAAGCAAACTTCCTGATTTGTGACCCTACTTTTATTCCTAGCATGGAAGAGCCTGGAACGCATAGCTCTATCTGCTTCCTAAGGTTGGTTCTATGAGCCCTAAATTCACATCTAGAACCTGCCCCCCATTTAATGTTCTAGCTCCACCTTCCATCACTCTCACCTCACTCACCCCATGCCCTCTAGACACATGAAAACTGCCTGTAGAATTTTCAGAAGAGAGCCCTGCTGTCTCACATCACTGTGCCTTTTCAGATTGCTCACTCGGCCACATTTGCCTTTTCTCCCCTCTGAAGTATTTTCTGATCCTTCCTCCTGTACTTCTGCAGAGATGACACTGGCCCCTCCACAGTGGTGTTCATGAAATGTTCCATCCAGACCTCATGATTGCAGCGTTAACACTTCAGTGTCTGTTGATATGCTGGTTTTCCCCCATTAGCCTCTCTAGATCAGGAACTGCTTCTGGTTCCTGGTTGTAAATGCATTGCCTAGAGTATGGACCAGCATGCAGTAGGTGTTTAATAAATATTCATAGAAAAAGTGAATAGATGCATTTACAGATCCTCCTGGAAGCATCCTCTTTATGAAGTTGGACAATGGGGAGAAAGCTTGGCCCCCAGATATGTTGAAAGTTCTGCTCTGCATTAGTATTGAAGCAAAAATAGAAAAGAAGACCACACATGGATACACAAAAGAGAAAGTCTTAAATGGTTTTTATTATTTCATTAAGTAAAATCATTGAATGTGAAGTTATTGTCTTTTGTTTGTCTGTAATTGGCATTGTATCTAAAACACCCTGAGTGCTCAAGAAATATTAAAACTAATAAAATCATCTTGACATTAGGTCAATAAACAGAACATTATCAGCAGAATTCATATGCAAGAGACCCACTCTGCTTTGGTTTAAATTATCCCCGTAAATGAAGACAAAAGAGAAAATTTTATGTAAGTGTGGTTCATAAGCTGACTGAGTTCCCCAGATCAACACCAAGTGCCTACTCAATTGCACAGAGGACTCACTTTCCCAATTTGGAAATTAATTACTGTATGGTGGCTTGTCTTAAATTTGTAAGGAAAACAAGAAGAAAGCATAGGTCCATTAAAAACTCGGGCTATATGGCAGAGAGGAGAATGAAATCAGTGGTAAGAGGTTTCAATTTTATTATTTTTCAAACTATTGTTTTTGTAAAAATGATACTTGCTCCTTTGTTAAAGAAAAAAAGTCAGGAACTGCAGGGAAGTATGACTAAGAAAGTAAACTAAAAAGATCACCTGAAATTCCACCATCCAAAAATAACACTTGTATGCATTCTGAGAACATCATTCCAGAACTTAGTCCCATTAAAAGCTTGGAAGAACAGCCTGTGGGACAAGAATTTGCAAAGAAACAGGTGAATTAATTTTGGAAGACTCCACTTGAAACAAACAGACTCTAAACATGCCAGTTACAATCCCATTTTTTAGGTTTCTTCTCACCACATGTATCCAAAAAAGAAACAGAACAGACAAAACTAAAGATTCAGCAAGGTCGCAAGGTCTTACTCAAGTACAGAACATTCAACCAAATTACTCATTCTTAAAATGAATCATTTTCTCACACTTTTCAATCAGGAATTTTAAATGTAATGTTTATTTTGAATCCTCACCCATTCTGATACACAGCTTGAGCTCAACCAGTGTGACTACCCCCACGCTGAGCTTCCTCACCTTCCTACCCTCTGCTGTGAAGATTTATTTATATTTCCACATTCATCAGCTGCAAGGGTGGGGAGGAGAAAGGAAAAAGGAAAGCCCAAAGGACACTAACAAACCAATGCAAAGTTGCTTGGCATGACTGGAATTGTCTGAAATAGGTTATTTCTTATGTAAATAGAGGAGTATTGTAATTTTCCTGTCTGCTTGTACCTAAGGTGCAACAATAATACTAAATATTTATAAAGTTCCTGTCTTCTAGGGAGCTCAAAGAAAAATATTTATGTAAGTGATCTCAGCAGTTGTCCAACATTCAAATAGGGAAGCTGAAGCATTTTCTCACTGTTGTGTGAATAGGCTTAGTTAGCAGAGGAAAGTTGGTCACTGGTTCAAGTTAATACTATGAGTCAGTGGCAGAAAATCCAAAAATAGAACTTTGGTTTCTTCCTTCCTTCCTTCTTTTCTTTCCCCTTCCCTCCCCTCCCCTCTCTTCTCCTCTCCTCTCCTTCCTTTCTTCCTTCCTTCCTTTCTTCTTTCTTTCTTTCTTTCTTTCTTTCTTTCTTTCTTTCTTTCTTTCTTTCTTTCTTTCTTTCTTTCTTTCTTTTCTTTCTTTCTTTCCTCCCTCCCTCCCTCCCTCTCTTTCTTTCTTTCTTTCTTTCTTTCTTTCTTTCTTTCTTTCTTTCTTTCTTCTTTCTTTATCTCCTCCCTCCCTCCTTCCCTCCTTTCTTCCTTCCTTCCTGTTTTCCTTTTACTTCCATATTTTCTCCATTGTTTTCCTCCATTAGCCTGTCTAGATCAGGAACCGCTTCTGGTTCCTGGTTGTAAATGCATTGCCTAGAGTATGGACCAGCATGCAGTAGGTGCTTAATAAATATTTGTAGAAAACATTTATTACCTCACCTTCAATAAAAAGTAATATTTTTTCTTTTTTTTTTAAAGATTCATTTATTTATTTGAGAGAGAGAGTGCGTGAGAGAGTTGGGGGGGTGGGGCAGAGGGAGAGAATCTCAAACAGGCTCCACACCCAGGGTGGGAGCTGGACTCGGGGCTCCATCTCATAACCCAGATCATGACCTGAGCTGAAATCAAGAGTTGGATGCTTAACTGACTGAGCCACACAGGCGCCCCCCAAAATAATAATTTTTAAAGTCACCAGGTCATCACTATGACACTTTCTTCCAGCAGAGCTGGTATTTTTCATATAAGCAAGATGCTATGACCACTATTAGCCCAATGATATACTCCTCATTGTAGTAATGGGAGAAAGTAATGATGACTGTAGGTGAATGGAGAAGGTGAGGCTACAGTGCATTTACTTTTATTATCAGGAGCCTGAGATGGGCTTAACTGACTTCTTGAGGCTGCTTTGCAATGGAGGGCCAGTTGGCGTTGGAAATCACTCTTAGGCTCTTACATATGAAAATAAAAATAACAACAGGCAAACCATTTTCTCTGTTGCAAAACCTACACTTGGGCATTATCTATAAACTATGCTCTGAAATAAAATTGTTTCAACTAAAAACAGTCTGTGGAAGAAAAAAAGTAATGTTCTTTTTTTTATCACTAATGACCGTCTGTTAGAATTTCCCTTTACAGGGTAACCGTGATGTCTATCAATAACATGGTAGGGAAGAAACTGATTTATACTAGTATTTAGCCTATATTACTATAAAGTCATGCTTAAAAAGTTGTTTGGGTATTGATGAGAGCAATAGGCCCTGGAATTTTGCCGTTCATCAGAATGATCTATAGCTTATCGAAAATAACCATGTCCTCACACTTTGACAAACTGCCCTTCTGTGGGGCTGAACCGACATTAGCTGTCAGTGATTGCGGGAGGAGAAATGAGGGGTGATAAAATGTGCTGAGTTAATCCTAGGAATGTCAGTTTGGGAAGGAACCTGGTCAGTACTCTCATCCTGTAGCTGGAGAAAGTAAGTCCTAGAGAGAAGCAAATTGTTCATAGTTACAACGTTTTACTAGGTACGAGCAGGATGGTTGGGTGCCTGGCACAATTAATAACAACGTTGGGCTCTTTCCACATCCTTCTCTTAACAGTTAATTCTTGGTATTGGTTTTACCAACGTTGGTATTGGTTTTACCAAGTTCTAACCTCCGTAAACATGTTTGGAGAAAGAATAGAGAGGAGGAAGGCAATGTGAATACAGTGCTATTCTCCCCGAGTCTAGGGACCCCCAGATAGTCTCCTTCTAGTTACGCAGATTTAGTAAGTACTTGTGCTTCTGTGTGCTCATATTTCTACGGCCATCAATTAAAAGAAAAGCCTGTGTGCTTTGATGAAATGAGCAACCACTATCAGTTCAAAACTGAATACAAAGTTGGCTCCACGCTGAGGATGAGATGATTCAGTACCACTTGATTCCAAAATTCCACATGTGGTTTTGGAAAAATTTAAAGAAATCTGTACTATAATGGAAAAAAAAAAAACCCATAAAGACCAGATGTATGAATATAAAAACACAATTATCCAAAAAGTTCACTGAAGTCATTACAGTCATCACTAGGCATAATAACTAATGAAAAGAGGTTCCCTTAAGTAAAAAACTGGAATAATTAGCAATTATTTTTCCATGTGGAAACTGGCAAATATAAGACGTAGTCTGGGAATGAGTGTTAAATAAGGCTCTGAAGCTCTCTAATCAATGCTTGGATAAAGAAGAAGAATTCGGAGGCGGGGCGGGGCAGGTAGGAGACCCCAGCAGGAGGCATCTCATCTCAGTGCCAGGGTCCTGGGGTGCACCAAGCTGCGGGGAGAGCAGACAGGACTCTTGCCGGCCCTCCTGCACCCACAGTTCTGCCAGAGACAGTGAACAGGCCATGAGAAATGGGCTGACACTGTTCCAGAGAGCAATAGGAGCTGAGAAGGGAAATAAAAGAGGGTAATGGGCCAAAGTGTGGGAACAGGAGAGTTGGGCAGCGCCGGAAGGCACCTCTAAGGAGATGACTTCTGAGCTGAGGTCTGGATGTTGCCTGGGAGATGCTTAGGAAGATCCGCAGGAAAGGTGTTCCAGAAGGAACAGCAAGTACAGAGGCCCTGCCTCAAGGGGTTGACTGGAGCCAGAGGTTGAAAACACCGAATTGAGGACCAAGCTCCACAGGGAATGGAGCCAGATTTCCCCACAGGGAAATCCAGTCCAGTTCTGTGTGACCCACAGCCCCATGCTTCTGGCCCCTGAGATTTTATCTTCTGGATTCATCAGAGGTCAAGAGCTCTCTGGAGAAGCCTGCTGTGCGGTATTATTTATGATCATGAAAGGCTGGAAAGCACCAAAGTCCAACAACAGAAGAATAATAGCTAAGCCAATCATGGCCCACTTCACAAGCAATCTCTTGCAGTAGTTGAAAATGCTAATTATAAGGATGGACACACAGGGAAAGGCCCATCATAATACGTTAAGTAAGAAAAAGCCCTATGCAAAGTAGTCTGAATGTCATAATTACAATCATGTCAAAATATGGCCATGTGTAGGGACTGAGAGAATATACTTGTGTGTTTGGTTGGTGGGGTTGTTTTTGCCATGTTCAAAATTACACTTTACAGTTGTTGTCAATTTGTTATTCTAGAGAGTCTGTGTGTCTAAATCCACCCTTCCCCACCCCCAAAAGCCTAGCTGAGATCCACCTGCGTCTGTTACCTGCATCGCATACCTGCTTCATGGAGTTGTCAGGAGGATAATGTCTTATAGCTTCTCATGGCGCCCTGTACCTTTTCTTCATGGCACTTGAGGCAGGACAAGTCATTGACATCCCAGTTTGTCCTTTCTGTGTTCTACCTCCAACCACCCCACCCCCTTGAAATACTGTAATTCCTTTTACCGAGATTTTAGCCTGGTCCTCAAAGACCAAAAACCAAAAGCCTAAAGTCTACAGCTCTTCTCAGCTTTTGAAAAACTAAACTCATTGAAGAGATTGTACCTGGGGTGAGGGGCAAAGGCAGAGGGCCTGTGAGAAGCTAGGAGCAGGATATGGAATCCTATAACAGGAAGGGACTGTGTGCCTGCCCTCGGAGAGACTACAACTCAAAAGGATTAATAAAAATCATTACAGCAGGGCGCCTGGGTGGCTCAGTTGGTTAAGCGACTGCCTTCGGCTCAGGTCATGATCCTGGAGTCCCGGGACCGAGTCCCGCATCGGGCTCCCTGCTCGGCGGGGAGTCTGCTTCTCCCTCTGATCCTCCCCCTCTCATGCTCTCTGTCTCCCATTCTCTCTCTCAGATAAATAAATAAAATCTTAAAAAAAAAAAAATCTTAAAATCTTAAAAAAAAAATCATTACAGCAACATAACTAACACAAAGTATTTATTATGAACCAGATCATTTTCTTGGAAAAACAAAATATATACACATATATATGTAAAAAAAAAAGAAGAAGAAGAAGAAAAATGTGTTTGTTTCCCGTGCTGCAAGCTTTTATTTCCTCTCATTTGTAAACTGAAGCTCTAGTCTTTTTTTTTTTTTTTTAAGATTTTATTTACTTATTTGTCAGAGAAAGAGAGAGAGAGCACAAGCAGGGGGAGCTGCAGAGAGGGAAGCAGACTCCCCGCTAAGCAGGGAGCCTGATACGGGACTTGATCCCAGGACCCTGGGATCATGACCTGAGCTGAAGGCAGATGCTTAACGACTGAGCCACCCAGGAGCCCCTTGAAGCTCTAGTCTTAATCCTTTGAAAATCTCTGCATTTAAAGATCCGTATCAGAAGTTAAAGAAATTAAAGATTAACTAACTTTGAAATTAGAGATAAATTAATTTAGCCTCACATAAATGCAATTTGGTCTTCAAAGTCATCTTTTCCCTCATTTAGATAATTTTTTTAAAAAGCTATACATTTTATTTTATTTTATTTTTTTAAGATTTTATTTATTTGAGAGAGAGAGAATGAGATAGAGAGAGCATGAGAGGGAGGAGGGTCAGAGGCAGAAGCAGACTCCCCGTCGAGCAGGGAGCCCGATGCGGGACTCGATCCCAGGACTCCAGGATCATGACCTGAGCCGAAGGCAGTCGCTTAACCAACTGAGCCACCCAGGCGCCCAAAAAGCTATACATTTTAAACTAAATAATCGGATTGACTGTCACTGTTATAACTGACCAGATAATTACTGTCACCTCACTTATAGCAGAGCTTACCAAAACAGAGTATCAAAACCCCAGGCCATCACAAAATTAGCCTTAGGAGTAAAACAACCAGTAATAATGAGAAACAGGAGGATGACCAGAAGGGTAATTTCTAAAGAGCCCTACCTTTGGGGAGAATACCATGTATTCACAATGCCTTCTTCTTCTCTACTTTTTATCCTTCCAACATATTTAAGGAAATTAGTATTTGGTAAAAAACAAATTTCAACAGTGAGCTTGAGACATTTAAAGAATAAAAAATAACTATTAAGGTGAGGTTATGGACGGAGCCAGGTGTTGTAACTCTTGGGAGTAAAACCATAATAAGGATAATGATCATCACAATAATAATAATACATTTATTAAGTGCTTCAAATATGATACATGAACTGTCTCATTTGAGCTTCCGAATAACTAAGAGGTCAGTAGTGTTGTCTATTTGGAGGAAATTGAGGGAGAAAATTGCTTTTCGATTGATATAAGAGCAAAGACAACAGGATCTTCTCTCAATCGTGAAGGAAGAAATCCCTTATAATAGGAAATATTTTTTACTACCATAAACTGTTATGGATCCTAGAAAATGTTTATATCTCTTATCAAGCCACTCTATTGATAGTATCTTTATTGAATAAAAGTAAAACAAACAAACAAAAAACCCCACAGAAAACCAATTTGCTACAGATGTTTAGAGCTTTCCTTGTCAGAAATCTCTGAAACTTTATGTGGTTACTGAGTTCCCAGAGGAATGGCTACATGCTGAAATTGATCATACAGCAATGGAACATATGAAAATTTAATGGTGAGGAACATGATGTGAAGAGGGGAAGTAAGTTGGAGTGAAATTGAAGGAAGTGAGCCATCTTTTTATATTTTATTTCTCTGTTCCTCCCCACCCCCCCTACACTCTCACACACACACAAACACACACACACACTTTAAGGTAATTCAATTATTTTTGTTAGGGGGAATGGAAATTACCAATCCATTTTTCTCCTTTTTTCAGATGTTAGGAAAAGGACAACTAGAGGTGTTGAAAACTCAAACTTCACAAACATAAAATGAGAGTTAATGTCTCGTAAGGAACAACTTAGAAAAAAATAAATAATCTAGCTCTCTTTCTCAAGTATGTAATTAGTGCTTAGAATTCACAGCAGCAAAAAGTTATGGAGAAAATAGCCCTGATCGCATTTTTTTCAAATTGTAGGTTTATTTTGTGACTCCTAGTGACATTAGAGAGTGAAGGCATTTAGATAATTCAGACCGTGACTAAAAGCATTAACCAGTTAATGTGTATGAAATATTTTGAAAACATGTCTTTTAAAAAAACTGACAAGGTTTTATTATTGCTACCTATTTGCAGGTCTGTAAAGTCAGAAAAAAAATCTAAGGAAGTCAAAAAATATGATTTGGGATATAAACCAGAGAAACAAAATATTATTTCTGTATCTCTCATATTGCTGAAAGGCTTTTTTCACTGTCGTAACCAATGTTTTGATTTGAAAATATTTCCAAAATATCTACCCTTGGAGGGTAGGTTTATCCATGTAAAAAATATTTAAGAGGTCTAAGTATTCCAGGAAAGGGAATTGTCTTGACCTATGGGATCACTTTGACCTGCCTCCCACAAAGAGGAAGCCACATGATCAGCCACAACAGACCATCCCCTGCTCCACTCTTTCCCCCCTCTTTAAAAGTGATGCCTTAATTCGGTCTTACAGAAATTCCTGGATCAATTCATTTCCCAAGGAAATAATAATTTAATACTGAATAAAGAACATTAATTTGAATTCTCTAATTCACTGGGAACAAAAGCAAACACCATGTAATAAAAAGCACATTATTTGAGAGTGGCGAAGTTCGGCAAACTGATAAACCTGACGACAGTAATTTCTTAAAGCACACTTATCGTCAATTCTGAATTACCTAATGAAGCAAATGACCCCTTTAATATGAAGAAATTACCTGAAAAGTGTTTGTCTAACGGGGTATGAATTCCATATGTTTTTTTGGTGACCAAGAGTAGAAAAAGAGAGAACTAGAAAAAGCAGCAGATTGAATCCCACTGAATGAGTCAGAAGAGGGAGAAGTAAGGGATAGGGTCAAGGGGAATATCAGAGTCCTGTCAACATCAATCACATGGTCTCAGCCTGATCTGTGTCCACCTGCCTCGATATCCCATTTCAAGGTAACTCTCCATCAATTATGGTCATTGCCCTGATTTGGCTAGTTTGTCGTTTTTCACAATAGAAATAGAAAGCTCTCCTTCTAGGGGTGCCTGGGTGGTTCAGTCAGTTAAGCATCTGCCTTGGGCTCAGGTCATGATTGGGGGTCCTGGGATCCAGCCCTGCATCAGGCCCTCTGCTCAGTAGGGAGGCTGCTTGTCCCTCTCCCTCTGCCCCTCCCCCTCACTCATGTATTTGTGCGCTCACTCTCTCTCTCAAATGAATAAATAAAATGTTTAAAAATAGAAAAAGAAAAAGAAAGCTCTCTTTCTAAACGCGGAGAATAGATGCTTGGAATGTTCTACCAGAAAGCAGAAACTTAACTAGATTATCCAAGACGGCTCTGCCCAGCTAACTAGCATATTGATGGGAGGGGAAAACAAGTTGGTGCAAAATGAAGATAGTAGGAGTAGAGCTTATCTAAAAGAAAGTTAAGGATTAAAATAAAATTTAAAAGTGTATATTTAATACAAGGTCAGATTATAAGCAGTCTTTGATGCAGTTTGGTTAGTAGGATGATCGCCATGTACAAGACAGTATTAGGTTGGGGAGCAGCAGAACTTTAAAATCAGAAAGTCTAAGCAAATTGTGGTTTTTATAGAAAGAACAGTTTAAAAATTAAGAAACACGACTCAAATTGCTAGAAATGTTCACAGTATACATTCTATAATGAAGAAGTTAATTTATTCCCCTTTCTGTAAATAGCTACCAGGATTTAGAAGCTTTTGTATTTTTACCAATGTTTAAAAATTATTAGATCAGCTGATTTTTGTGAGAACTTTTAAATAAGCAAACATAAAAAGAAAATTCGTACTGTGAAGCCAAACCTTTCTAAGAAACCATCATGTTTACACAGGCCTATAAAAGAACACTTCCTTAATTCATCGGGATTAATCCCTTGAAATATTTTTTATTTGAAATTTGTGAGTTTTTTTATTTAGATTGCATCCCACTGTGCCTGTAAGTCTAGACACTGGCAATATCTCACTGAACAAAACTCATAAAAAACAAAAAATCTGTTCCCTCATGGAGCTTACATTCTAGCAATTTAAGTAACTCAGGAAGCATTAGAAGATGAATCAAATTCTAGGTAGTCAAAAACCTGACAGGTTTTTTTCTCCCTTTTGAAGTGGATATGGAACACATTTTTCTTTAATATAAAACCATTTTTGAAGTACTATCACTTTCTTCTTTTGAGCTCTATCAAAAGAAAGAACAAAATAAGGGCCTCCATTTTCCTAAATAAATAAAGTGTTGAAATGTTTTGCTCCATGTGGTAAGAATTATCAGTACATGGAGACTAACTAAAACAAAACAAAAATTTGAGGGAAGAGTATTTATACAAGAAAGAACTGCATCAAGATACTCTTAGTGGAGCCAAGACACAAACTTTAAACCACCATAAAGAAATAATGCATCTAAGCTCTAAAGAAACAAATGGAGATGTGCCGTTTTGAGCAGGACTGGACTATAATCTTCACAGAGGTCTGAAATGCTCATGCATTTTGTTACGTGATACCCCAAAGCACAGCTGTCTAAATTATCAAATTAATTTATTAGGAAGTAAATTCAGTCAACCAAGTGAATGTTTGGGTATGACATTTTGAATGATTAGCTTTGTTACATAAATATTGTCATCTCTTCCTGTCTTCTATTTACTCAAATCGCTTCACACACAATTATTCTTTGGGTCCCAGGGTTCCAGCTTCACTTCCGCAGTCTGATTTCTTCTGCATCCGGACCTCACTCTCCAGACCCCCTGCCTCCGCCGCACACACACACACACACACACAGAGTTAAAATGCCTCTCTAATTTCACAATGCATTTCATAACCACATGTTTAAGAATATGTACATGTTATGGGATAGCTCTCTGTGCCTAGAAAACATGCCTGCACGTACAGCATCTTTCTAAGATCTATTTAACACATTTTTGCAAAAGTTAAAACTCAGCTATCAAGGCTACACTTGAAAACAGAATATAGTTTTTAGGAACATGGTAGAAACTGAATCCTTTCTTTGGCTACATATTTTTTTTTCCTCAGCCAGTTACTGAGAAGCTTCTGCATATCCTGAAAAATATTCCCCCACAATCTTAGTCTACTCAGCAAATTCAAACGTTCGGTTTAAAGCAGATTCAGATTTTAAGGCATTATTTCACTGCTTGCAAGTACAGGTATGGTTTGCTTTGTAGCATAAATAGGATTATACTGGAAGCATTTTCAAATGGCACATTCTCTAAATGTATGGTGTCGTATGAAATAAACCCAGCTTGTGATGATAGTGATGACAGTGACTCATCACTGTCATTTATGATTGTCTTCCTCACCAGTCCTTCTTTCTCTTTCTCCCCCTTCCCTCTTTCCTTGTTTTTTTCTCTCTCTGTCCCTGTCTTCCTTCCTTTTCTTTCTATGAGCAGAGTATACCTATAGGTAACAAGGTATGGGCTCAATTTTTTAGAAAATAAAGAGCATAGGGGCCCCTGGGTGGCTCAGTCAGTTAAGCATTTGCCTTTGGCTGTGGTCAAGATCCCAGGGTCCTGGGATCGAGCCCTGCATGGGGCTCCTTGCTCAGCGGAGAGCCTGCTTCTCCTTCTCCCTCTGCCGGCCGCTCTGCCTACTTGTGATCAATCTCTCTCTGTCAAATAAGTAAATAAAATCTTAAAAATAAATAAATAAAGAGCATGGACTCTGGAGTAGGAGACCACCTGGAGTTGAATCTCAGCCCTGCCACTTGACAGCTGTGCAACCTTAGGGAAGTTAGTGAACTTCTCTGTGCCTCATTTTTTATCACTTATAAAATGTGCATAACATTAATAGTTATCTCATAAGATTGAGTTCATACTTACAAAGTCCTTGAAGACTGGCACTAGGAAGTACTATATAAGTACATGTTAAATAAAATAAATAAATAGGCCTAAAGACAAAACTGTTCTTGACTCCTAGAAATAATGTCTCTAGAACAAAACCATGGAATGTTAGTCACGCCACGCAGTTTTTTTGTTTGCATCCGCCAGTGCACCTGTTCTTGCATGGCAAATATATTCCTTTTGTCCAGTTAATTCACACTTGTAAATAAGAACTCCTGAAGTTATCTATTGTTCCCATTTCGTTGGTCGTTAATGAAAGGTAGGCTTCCTTCGGAATTAGAAGTCAGTGGAGAGGGAGAAAAGTACAGCAGAAGTGACTGAAAGTAAAATACAGGAAAGCTGGAAAAAAAAAAAAAATTCAAACCCCTGTAATTAAAAGCACGCAGAGTTCTGTTGACCTCGGCTGACTCCAACAACAGGGTTACAAGAGAAGTGGTCTACCCCAGCATGTCGTTAACCGTAAACACAGAGGTGAAGACTTCCAGAAAAAAAAGAACATCAAAGGGAAAGAGTGAGAAGGCCAAGGGGCCCCACCCAACCTCCCTGGACGAGCTGGGCTTCACATAATTTGCCAGCAGACTAACCAAACCAGCAGCTTGGACCTGAAGTGTGAATTTTCACCAACCGGGGCAGACAAGCCTGCAGGCGGAGTTACGGGGGTTACCGGGATCGCAACGCTCGCTGAAATCAGAGGCGGACCTTTCCTTGCCTGTCTCTTGAGTGCCGACTGCTTGAGACCCTCGAGTTGGACTTGTATGAATAAAGCCCCTCTCAGACGTGCAGACTCTCCCGAAGGCGTTTGACATCACTTGCAAAACACTCGCTTTCCTGTGAGCTGCATGGTTTTGCCCTCTAACCTAATGGAAAGATCTAGTTCCTGAGAGAGTTCTGAAATAGCTATTTCATTTATAAGAAAGTTACAACACAAGTCTGTAGACCTAGGAACTCATTTTGAACTAATCATTAATTCTGGAAATTTAAAATGTGAATGTTTGGGTTATTTTTTACTGCTTCTTTATTCCTAATTTACTAAATCACTATTCAGTATCAACTCTCAAAAAAGTGGAGTAAAGTGTGTAGCAAGACAAAAGTCCAAAAAGTATTTTTATTTATTGTCTATATTTTTATCGAGAAAAGGATAGGAATTTTTTTTGAGATCAGGAGAAATGTAGTTTTTCTGTATGGCAGAGAATGGGGGCTCTGACAATACGGTGTCACTGTTGAGATACATAAATCCCCTTCCTGATGACCCACCACCAGTCTCGCCCTGAATGTCTCTATTTCTGAGTGTGAAATCCTTCCAATTAATTAATTTAAATTATGAAAACTTTCTGGCACACAAAATGACATAAAGAATAATAGAACATAGGGCGCCTGGGTGGCTCAGTCGGTTAAGCGTCTGCCTTTGGCTCAGGTTATGATCCCAGGGTCCTGGGATCGAGTCCTGTGTGGTTCTAGGATCGAGTCCCCTCTGCCTGCTGCTTCCCCTGCATGTGCTCTCTTTCTCTGACAAATACATAAATAAAAATCTTAAAACAAACAAAAAAAGAATAATAGAACACATTTCCAAATAAAGATGGTCAACTGAACACTTAATTTGCCTGGACTCCCTCTTTCCTGAAACCCACTAACACAATTTTTCAAAGCCCTACCCCCACAAAGAAAAAGAGAATGTAAAGGGGGAAAAGAACAGCAAACTTTTGAAAGCCATAAAGCACCTGGATCAATGGTAAATGACTTAGCAAATTTGAGAAAACTAAAGCCTCACCTGGCAGTCAGTCCAGGAAAAATGTGACTTAAATCCCAGAATCTCCAAACGGCCCAGCCCTGTGGACTCCAGATAGCCCTGCAAGTGGAGCTGATGTGTGGGGAAGACAGTGAAAATATGAAGGATGTTTGGAAATTTAGGAAGCTAGAGGCAACTACTTCCCTCTCTCTCTTCCACTCAGCTCTGCCTCATGATCCCTCTTGTGCTCCAGCCCCACACTGAAGTTTTACTCTCCAGAAAGTGTAACACAACAACTCTAAATGGGGATGGGGGTGAGGTGACTAGGCAGGGCTGAGGGCAGGAGTTCTGGAAGGAAAGAGGGAGAATAAGTGAAGTACGGAATGTCAGACTATAGTCCTTCTTTCTCTGCCAGCTTCTAGAACCCTGAGTGCTCACTTACACCCTCTAGGCAGAAGGTTATTCACTGGAGAATCTACTCAGCCTGAAGATATTAATGTTGAGGACCCCCTAATAAAACTGCCCTGTCAGATCACGCCCTGCCATGAAGACCATAGTGTACAAGTCCCACTAGGTTCTAGAACTTTTCCTTGAACTCCCCAGCTTTTGGTATAAGTGAGCTGCAAAGGATCACGGGTTATTTGAGGAAATCCTCTACTATTCTAAGATGAAAGACAGAGACTAAAGGAAAAAGAGAAAGAAAGAAAAAACCAAATCATCAAAACAATACAACTTGAGTAATCAAACTATTCCTGAGAAAACAAAATACAACAAAAATCTATTATTAATATCCTCAGAGAGCTAAGAAATAATATAACATCTGTGAAATAATAGCAGGATGCCGTTAAAAGGAACAATCAGATAATAAAAGGAGTCTGGGAGATTAAAAATAAAATACCATAAAAGAAAAGCTCAAAAGAAGACTTGGAAGATAATGTTGAAAACAAAAACCTAGGGGAAAAAAGCCAAAAGAAAAAAAGAGAGAGAAATGAAAATAAGATGCTAAACAACAATTTTAATAACACCAAATAAGCAAAAAAGTTTCTATCCAAATAATAGAAAAATAGTTAGAAAGCAGAGCAATTTGACCGGAGAGGAGAGGAGAGGATTTATCAAGTTGGTCAAGAAAATCTCCCAGAGGGGCCCCTGGCTGGCTCAGTCAGTGGAGCTTAGGACTCTTGATCTCTGGGTTGAGAGTTTGAGGCCCACGTTGGGTGTAGCGATTATTTAAAAATAAAATCTTAAAAAAAAAAGAAAAGAAAATCTCCCAGAACTGTAGATGTGGGTTCATTGGACTAAGGATGAAAATAAAACTACACCAGAGAACATCATCATGAAATCACTAAACATGGGGTGAAAACAATCTGAAAATTGCTAGAGAAGGGGGAAACATTGCATAAAACAGTGAGAGTTGGGGGCACCTGGGTGGCTCATTCGGTTAAATGTCTGCCTTCCACTCAGGTCATGAGCAGAGGGTCCTGGGATCCAGCCCTGCATCAGGCTCCCTGCTCAGCGGAGAGCCTGCTTTCTCCCTCTGCTGCTCCCCCTGCTCGTGCTCTCTCTCTCTCAAATAAATAAATAAATAAACAAACAAAATTTTTAAAAAACAAAAAAGTGAGAATTGGATTGGCTCAAACTTTCCAATTGCTGATTAGAAACCTATAAAGTCATTAGAGAAAAGTCATCAAATTTCTTATTGAAGATTATTTGCCACCTAAACATTTAGACCCAGCAAATGAACAGTTAAGGATGAGGGACCAATAAAGAATCTCCAGACTTGCAAAATCTCAGAAATTGATCTCCTTCGCATCTTCTCACATAAACATTCTTTAGGGAAGAAAGTGAGAGATACGATGGTTGTGGAGACATGAATCAGAGTTTAAGACATGGGAGAAACAAAGGGAGAACCCCCCCACACACACTCAAGAATTGACAGAGAGAGATCCAGAGATGACAACTCTGTCATAGAAAGAAATCAATCCACACTGGCACAGAACAGAAGGCCCAGGAGAACTTCCAAAACTCTGAAATTGATAGGATACTTGATATGTTCGAGGTATTGAGAAGGAATTTATACTTCTGGGAGAATTTAAGGATAGATCTATGCCAAATACATAGAAAACTAAGCAGACAACACACATAGGGCAAAATTTTAAAATTTTAACTTTTACATTTAGGTCTGTATCCATTTGAATTAATTTTTGCATATGGTATGAGATAAGGGTCTAGATTCTCTTTTTGCATGTAGTCAATTGTCGCAGCATTATTTTTTGAAAGGACTATCTTTTCTCCCCAAGGAATTATCTTTGTACTGTTTTCGAATGTCAATTCACCATAAATGTAAAGCTTTATTTTAGGACTTTAAATTTTGTGTCATTGATCTATATAGGTCTATTATTATGCCAATACTATATTGTCTTGATTATTGTAGTTTTATATTATTCTTTGAAATCAGGAATTCTAAGTTCTCCAACTTTTTTTTCTTTTTCAAAACCGTTCTAGGTATTCTGGTCTTTTGCATTTCCAAATATTTTTTAGGATCAGGTTGTCGATTTCTGCAATTCTTCTGCTAGAGAGAATTTGGAGAAAATTGTCATCTTAATATTGAGTCTTCCAATCCATAAACATGAAATGTCTCTCCATTTATTTAGATCTTCCATATATTTTCTGAGCCAAATTTTAGTTTTTTATCTACCTATCTTGCATTCTTTCATTAAATTTATTTCTAGGTTTTTAATTCTTTTTCTAGGTTTTTAATTCCCAAGGCACAGGAAAGCCAACAGATGGTAACATTATGAATGGAATTATTTTCTTAATTTTATTTTCAGATTGTTGATGGAATATAGAAATAAAAATGAATTTTGTGTATTGATCTTGCATTCAACTTAGCTGAACTTGTATATTAATTCTAATGGAATCCCTGGGGCTCTCTGGATATAGGATCGTGTCATCAGGATAAATACAGTTTCACTTCTCCCTTTCCAAACTGGATGTCTTTTATTTCTTACAAGAACCTCCAACACAGTGTTGAATAGAGATAATGAGAGTGTACATCCTGGCCTTGTTCCTGGTCTTAGGGAACAAACATTCAGTCTTTCATCCATTAAGTATGATGTTAGCCATAAGTGTTTCATAGATGCTCTTTATCAAGTTGAGAAAATTTTTTTCTATTTCTAACTTGTTGAGATATTTTTATCAAAAGTGGTATTAATTTTGTCAAATGCTTTTTCTGTGCTTATTGAAATGATCATATGTTTCGCCAGCTTTATGATTGCTTTTAAGGACAGGATTTGTTTATCTCCTCACTCTGACATGCGACACGTAAGAGGGCCCAGTGAGGTTGTAATTTTGATTATTATGATAAGGAAAATACGTGTCCTAAAATGGCTGACTGAGCCAGCTAGAGAGTCCCAGTCCTTACCCCAGGGATCTTCCCGGTTCCTCTCCCTGCTCTGCTTCCTGCGCACACCAATCCGGGTCCTTCTCCCTGCCCCACCTTGCACATGCACCAGGAGTGCCCAGTACGTGGAAGTAGAAGTGTATAAATTGCCCCCTTTGTTTGTGCTCGGGGCTCAGACCTTTGGAGACCACTCTCCTCTGACCCCGCAGGCGTTAAATAAACCTCCTATCCTCCAAGATCTCCGAATGCCGCTTGGTTCTTCCATTGGGCCATCCAGTCCAGGTTCCGTAACATTTGGTTCCCTGACCAGGAAACCCAACCGCGCTGGCCCATTGTTGCCACCAGTTTGGGGCCACACGGGGCAGTGACTGAATGAGGGATCATAACAGAGAAGGCGCACCCTGCCTAATTTTCGGCAGTCTCCGACCCCAGTCGCCCCGGGCTGGCCCCACTCCGCTCTTCCCGCTGGACTCGAGGAGACTTGGCAGGTGAGGACCTGGTCCTGACATCGGATTCTGGTAAGGCCTGGGGCCTCAGGCCCCAGATAGGCCCACCCCCATTGGGGTGGAAGGGGAGCCTGATCACCTCCCAGAAACCTCTTAGAGGTCTCCCAGGTAGGGATTCCCAGGGAGGGAATGTAATAACTTCTGGAATGTGAATGTGTGAGTGATGTGTGGATGTCCCAATGATTTGTCAAGTATGGCGAGTCGTAACAGGAGAACCAGAACACCCTGACCAGTTTCCGTACATTGACTCCTGGCTAGGAATTGCTCAGACCCTTACCACCCGGGGTGCGATTAGCTTGCAATAGGCAGGGACAGGCCAGGGTCTTAATCGCCTCATCCAAGCCACCTAAAGAAAATCAGCCAAAGCCCCAGTCTCCACAAATCCTAGCTGGAGATCCCAAGGACGAACCAACCCTGCCCCCACTGTATGTACCCCCAAGACCACCTACACCTAGCCCTTCAGCTCCAGACACTCTGCCGCCATCGGTTTCACTGGCACCCCCAGGCCCAGAGGATCTACCAGTCCCCCCAGGCCCAGAGGATCCACCGGCGCCCCAGGCCCTAAAGATCCACTTTCTCCAGGACCAGCAGCCAGGCTGCACCCCAGGCCGGGTGCAAGCACCCTCCAAATGCCGGTATGAGAGATGTGGGAACCCAAGAGGCACAATGAAGATGGGATGGTCCAACCTGGCTGTTCCATGATGTATTATCAGCCCTTCTCCACCACTGACCTCCTCAACTGGAAACATAACATCCTACTCTGAGAAACCACAGGCTATGGTAGACCTCATAGAATCCCTCTTCCAGACTCATCAGCCAACCTGGAAAGACTGCCAACAGTTACTCCGCACTCTGTTTAACACAGAGGAAAGGGGGAGAATAATGAAAGGTGCATGGCAGTACCTGGAAGAGCATGCACGAGTGGGAGTCATCAGCCCTGCTGCCTGGGCTAATATGGCCGCACCCAAAGAGCACCCAGCATGGGACTTCACCACAACCGAGGGACAGGCCCACATCCACCGCTACCAGGAGGCCCTCCTCTGGGGAATCCGGGCAGGAGCTAAGAAACCCATGAACATGACTAAGGTATCCTCAGTCACTCAACAACCAGGGGAGTCCCCCGGGGACTACTACAAAAGACTATGTGAAGCCTACAGGATATACACTCCATTTGACCCCGAGGCACAGGAAAGCCAACAGATGGTAAACACCTCCTTCATGGCTCAGGCCACCCCAGACATCAGAAAAAAACTTTAGAAACTAGAGGGTTTTGCTGGAATGAACATTACCCAACTAATAGAGATTGCCAATAAGGTCTACGAGAACAGGGAGGTTGCAGCCGAACGGGAAGCCAACAAAAAGATGAAAAAGAAAGTCAGCCTACTTGCCACTGCCCTGAAAGAAAAGGACAACACAAAGATGGGAAGACCCCAACCACCGAAAGGGGGGAAGCCCAGAACCCCCTTGGCAAGGGATCAATGTGCCTACTGTAAAGAGAAAGGGCATTGGAAAAACTAATGTACGAGCCGGGGAAAGGCTCAAAAGCCCAGCCACTACAAGGAAGAACCCTGAGAGGAGGACCTCATAGGCCTTGCAGGAATGGACTCAGACTGAGGGGGACCAGGCTCTTTCTTCCTTGGCCCCCATGAGCCCACGGTCAAAATGAAGGTGGGGGGGCAACCAGCGACTTTTATGGTTGATACTGGGGCTGAGCACTCTGTTGTCACCTCCCCAATAGCATCTTTCAGCAAAAGGACTGTGACCATCCTTGGGGCCACCAGGATGCGGGCAATACAATAGCCCTTTTGCCGGGCTTGCCAGTGCAAACTTGGGGGCCACAAGGTCCAATATGAATTCCTTTATCTGCCTGATTGCCCCATCCCTCTCCTGGGCCAAGACATACTCTCCAAGCCTAGGGCTCAGATAACCTCCTGGACACACTAGCCTCCAACTGAACCCAAGGCAAGAGAAGACGGGGTCTCTAATACTAGCAATTACCGTGCCAAGGGAAGAAGAATGGAGGCTATTCTGCGCCCAGGCCCAACTAAGCAGCCTGCCAGAGTTCAGACTTGCCTTCCCTTCAGTATGGGCTGAAAACAACCCACCTTGACTAGCCCGGAATCGGGCCCCTATTGTTGTTGAATGGATCCCAGGAGCCCAACCTCGGAGGCAATGGCAATACCCCCTTCCACAAGAAGCTAAGATAGGCATCCAAGAACATCTGACCAAACTCAAAGAAGCAGGCATTCTAGTCAAGTGCCAGTCAGTCTGGAATACCCCACTCCTGCCAGTCAAGAAGCCAGGAGGGGGATACTGACCAGTTCAAGACCTGCGGGCCATCAACAAGGTGACCATCTCTCTGCACCCAGTGGTCCCAAATCCATACACCCTCCTCGGCCAAATCCCGGGGTCAGCCAGATGGTTCACTTGCCTAGATTTGAAGGATGCCTTCTGCCTCCGCTTAGTTCCCCAGAGCCAACCACTGTTTGCCTTTGAATGGTCTGAACATGATACAGGGCGCCAGATGCAACTGACTTGGACGCATCTCCCACAGGGGTTTAAAAACTCACTAACCGTTTTGGGGAAGGGCTGGCCGCAGACTTTGTCAGCTTCCCAAGAGAGGCCACACGATGCACCCTCCAGTATGTGGATGACCTCCTCCTCACCAGTAACACACAAGAAGACTGCACAAAAGGCACAAAGGCCCTCCTACAGCTCCTGTCAGACTCAGGATACTGAGTCTCATGGAAGAAGGCACAAATCTGCCAACAAGAGTCCGATACCTTGGTTTCCTCCTCACCCAAGGGAAGAGAGAACTAGGGCTGGAGAGGAAAAGGGTCATCATCTCCCTGCCACAGCCGCAGACAAAAAGGGGCCTACGAAAATTCCTGGGGGCTGCAGGATTCTGCCACATCTGAATCCCTGGGTTCTCGGCAATAGCAAGACCCCTCTATGATCTCTTAGGGAGACCAGATCGAGAACCCCCTGCCTGGACTGAGGAAGCAGAAGCTGCTTTCACAGAGATAAAGACCACCCTGGGGCAGGCTCCAGCCCTGGGCCTACCAGATGTAGAAAAACCCTTCAGTCTCTTTGTGCATGAAAAGGAAAAAATAGTGCTCAGGGTACTCATCCAGACTGTTGGACCCTGGCAATGGCCAGTTGCTTACCTGTCAAAGAAGCTGGACCCCCTGGCAGCAGGGATGACCACCATGCCTCAAGGCACTGGCAGCCACAGTCCTACTCATCAAGGAGGCAGACAAACTTACCCTGGGGCAAGAACTTAACATCAAGATCCCTCACACAGTTGTGTCCCTCATGAACGAACAGGGGCACTGCTTCCTTCCCAACTCTCGGCTAGCACAATACCAAGGCTCCCCTGCGAAAACCCATGGGTCACCCTCAAAACAGTAAGGACATTAAATCCAGCAAGCTTCAGACTATGACTGCTCCGAGATGACTGATGAAGTCTATGTGAGCCATCCAGATCTGCGGGATCAAGCCATAAAGGATCCACAGCTCACGCTGTTCTACAATGGCAGCAGTTACCTATAAGAGGGTGCCCGGAAAGCGGGTTATGCAGTAACCACAACCACCGAAGTCCTAGAAGCAAAGGCATTACCAGCTGGATGGTCAGCTCAATGGGCTGAATTATATGCCTTAGTCCGAGCCCTCACCCTCGGTGAAGGCAAGCCAAGTCAACATCTATACTGACTCTCAGCACGCCTTTGCTACTGTACATGTATATGGAGCCATCTACAAGGAAAGGGGCCTCCTAACCGCAGCAGGAAAAGCTACCAAAAACAAGGAGGAGATACTGAGACTCCTCAAAGTCGTCTGGCTTCCAAAGGAAGTAGCAATCCTGCACTGTGAGGGACACCAGAAAGGAGAAGACCCCATAGCACGGGGAAGTCATCTGGCAGATGAGGTAGCCAAGACCACAGCCAGTGAGGACATAGACAGAGCCCCTTCCCTCACCATGGCCCTAGCACCCCCGGAAGAAGTCCCTCCACCCAGTTACACTAAAAAGGAAAAGGAATGGGTCATGCTGAGGGAGCCAACCCGACTGAAAAGGGATGGTGGATGATGCCAGACAGGCACATCTTTATTCCAACAGCAATTGGAGGGCATCTAATCAAGGAACACCACCGACTCACTCATCTGGGGAAAACTGCATTAGAGCCCTTCTCAGGAAGCACTACTACATCAGTCAGCTGCCAGCACTGTGCCGAGCAACGAGTGAGTGATGCATAACATGTGCTAAAAATAATGCTCGGTCTGCACCACGGCCCCCGCCAGGTGTCCAGAGGATGGGAGCAACCCCCTTCGAAGATCTAGAGTAGACTTCACAGATGTGCAGCTGAGCAGGGAGTTCAGATATCTCCTAGTAATAGTATGCACATACTCTGAGTGGGTCGAAGCCTTCCCGACCAGGACGGAGCAAAGCCGGGAAGTAGCTAAAGTCCTCTTGCGGGAGATCGTGCCCCGGTTCGGCCTGCCATTAACAATCCATAGTGACAACGGACCCGCATTTGTGGCAGACATTGTACAAGTCTTGACCAAATCTCTCAAGATCACCTGGAGACTCCACACCACTTACCGGCCCCAAAGTTCAGGGAAAATAGAGTGAATGAATCGCACCCTCAAGGGAACCTTAGCAAAGTTTTGTCAGGAGACTAACCTCCCATGGCTGGATCTGCTACCCCTAGCTCTCCTGCGTGCTTGCCGCACGCCCGGGACATCAGGTGTCTCCGCATTTGAATTAATATATGGACGGCCTCCCCCGTGCTTGGGAAGCCTTCCAGGAAACTTGCATCAGGTTGGAGATAAAGGGATACAGGAGCAGCTTCAGGCCCTGGGGGCCACCCTGAATAAATTACAAAAGTACACCATTGAGAGGGCCCCAATCTCCTTAGGGTCTCAGGTACACTCCTTTCAGACAGGGGACTCAGTTTGGGTGAAAGATTGGAAGAAAGACCCCCTCACACTGCAGTGGACAGGGCCCCACACTGTTGTTCTAATCACCCCTACTGCCCTCAAGGTCTCAGGTGTCACCCCGTGGGTCCACCACTCCAGGGTGAAGACAGCTCATCATTCGGAACAGGAGCCCCGCCAGTGGAGAGTCCAGCCAGATTTCACGAACCCACTCCGGCTTCACCTTCGACGAGACCCCACCGACTGATGGACACCTGCTCACTGTGGTCCCTGGCTCTTATCGGCATGGTTTTCCTCATCTTGGGAGTCAGGCTCTACACTGTTGCCCCCCTGACTGGACTTTCCCCCAGAGGCTGACTATTGCTATTGCTTATTGGGTCACCCTAGGGTGTATTACTGCACTCACTTGTCCACGGGTTTCATCTGCTGACGGGTTAGCCACGATGGCTCCCTCTACCTAAGGTCAGAGATCCCACTTTTACTGGCCCTCTGCTGTCTGCTCCTGACTGCATTTCATCATGGTTTTCCTGGCCCCAGTCAGTCCCGGTCTTCTGCTACCTGGTGGGCTATTCCTCCGCACTGCCTCTAGCTTGCCCGGCCAGGCAAGGGGGACAAACTGTCATATCACTGTTACTGGCAAATGGATCATGCATGCTTGTCCGTCTCTAACCCGATCTTTCAGTCCTCCCTGGGAGCAATGCCCCACTCATATGGAGACCTCCTAGCCACCCCCGATGTTCCTCTGCGGCCATCCCTCTTATCGTGAGCCTGCTGGCCGCATCAGGTGTTACCCTCAGTGCCACTGGCATTGGGATGTCTCAGGTTCAGTACTAGGGGTTAACTCAACAACTCACAGCGGATTTTTCTGCCCTCACTCAGTCGGCCCTGGCCCTGCAGTGCCAACTCGATTCACTGGCCTCAGTGGTCCTCCAAAACAGGCGTGGGCTCGACTTGCTTACGGCTACGCAAGGGGGGCTCTGCCTCTTCTTACAGGAGGAATGTTGTTTCTATGCTAAGGAGTCGGGGGTGGTCCAAGAAACTCTGACCCAATTACAGGAATGAGTACTTCGCCGGTGGGAAGCATTCCAGCAGACGACTTGGTGGGATTCCCTCTCACAATGGTTCCATTGGTTTGCCCCCCTCGTCGGCCCCCTCCTATTGCTTCTCCTCATAGTAGCATTTGGTCCTTGTATTCTTAATGTCCTTACTAGGTTTATCACTACTCAAATTGCTAAAATCAGACTCCAGTTACTCCTTATTCACTATCGCCCCTTAGAAGATGAAGATGATGCCCTCTAAACTAGGTGTTTAAAGGGGCATCAAAGGGGGGAATGATAAGGAAAATCTGTGTCCTAAGATGGTTGACTAAGCCAGCAAGAGAGTCCCAGTCCTTGCCCGGGGTTCTTCTGGGGTTCTTCTCCTTGCTCTGCTTCCCGCGTGCACCAATCCGGGTCCTTCTCCCTGCCCCGCTTCGCACACGCACTAAAAGTGCCAAGTATGTGGAAGTAGAAGTGTATAAATTGCCCCCTTTGTTTGGGCTCGGGTCTCAGACCTTTGGAGACCACTATCCTCCGAGCCTGCCAGCGTTAAATAAACCTCCTTTCCTCCAAGATCTCCGAGTGCCGCTTGGTTCTTCCGTCAGGCGATCCAGTCCAGGTTCCATAACAATTATTACTTATCCCTAGTTTGTAGTTATTACTGTTTTATTTATTTCTTCTCAAATCTGACTGATCATTTTTCACATGTTTGTTTTATTTTAAAATTTCTTTTACTATTTTAAAAACAGTTACATTAGATTTTTATTTTCATAGTCTTTTAATCTGAAATCCTGAGTATTCAATTCTGTAGCTTATTATTTTCTTTTGAGGCTCATCCATAGAGCCTTGTTTCTTTGTGTGCTTTATAATTTTGTAATGGATGCTCATATCTATTAAGTATATACTACATGGGAATCATAGAAATCATGGTTTGAAAATTTGCTTCTCTAGAGAGGACTTAATAATTGATTCTGCAGGACAACTCAAGGCTACCAACTCAGGACCACTGTTTGTAAATTTTCTTTAGTCTGGGGTTTTTTGGTGCCTGCCAGAAGTGTAAATCCAAACTGGAAGCCACATGAGGGTTTGACGGTAGCTATAAGTTCTTAGGGAACAATTTTTTTCCCACTGCACTCAGCCCAATAAAAATGGCCCTTATTGTTTTCCTTTCCTTTGCTAAGTGTGTCACACTTTCAGGGGTCTAGCTCTACTGTTAGATTCTTATTCCAAATCCTTATCTTTCTGAATGTAAGCCTTAATGATTAATAACTGCTGGGGTTAGATTATGCCTCAGACCCGGGAAGATGGAGACTGGTAGGCAAATCCCTTGGGGGTAACTATTAATTTAGTGCTGCTTAGCACTAAGGTTTTTGCCTGTTTTTCCTTATTTCTTGACTGCACACCTCTATATATGCAGCGGTGTTGTATCTAGTTTCCGGGATGGCCTTTCGCGATCTTTCTTTCTGGTATTCACATTCTTGTGTAGTTCCTTCCCACACTGAATCATGGTTGTTAACACCATGTGCCCACTAGGGTCACGGTGGAAATGACAATGTGTGTCTTCCAAGGGTAGGTCATAAAGACATTATAGCTGCCATCTTGGCCTCTCTCAGGGATGGCTTGCTCTAGGGGAAAACCGCATCATGTCGTAGGGACATCCAAGCAGCTTGTGGAGAGGCCCACACGGGGATGAGCCGAGGCTTCCCACCAACAACGAGCATCAACTTTCCAACTACGTGAGGGAGCAACTTGGCAGCAGAGGCCAGCAATGCTGCTCCTGAATTCTTGATTTACAAAAGCTGTGAGAAATAATGGATGCTTACTGCTACGTTCAGCATTAGGTAATTTGTTACATAGATGTAGAAATCTAATACAGGTGGTATTTATTGTATCATATCCAGCATTTAAAGATGTTTCTAAAGGGAGTGTTCACAATTTTTTAGCCCATTATATTTCCAGGAACAGAAGTATTAGCTATGAAATAAATACGCAGGTAGCCTCCTGCTTCAAGAATTTTCCCCTTGCTAGTCTCTTCCCTGGTCACCTTTTCCAAAACTTCAGGCTCTGTACTTCCTGTCCTCCTTCCCTGCTTTTTCATTTCCTCCTTAACACTTGCCATCATTGAACATACTAATGATTTCATTTATTTTTTTTAAATTGCCTATATTCCAACTAGAACATATACTCTATTGAGAGCAAGGATTTTGTTCTGATTCATTTACTGTGTCTCATGATCCAAGAACAGTGCCTGGCAAATAAATAGTAAGTGTTCAATAAATATTTGTAGAATTAGTAAAGGAGTAGATGAAATTTTAGCCTGCACTTCAGTCACTTTATCTTGACAAAACCTTTGTCTGTTATAGTCGGCTATTTCCCCAAAGCTTTCACAATCCCCAGTAGTATCAGCCATGAAATCTCAGTTCTCCAGCTCTGGAGGTGGAGTGTGCCACGTTCTCCCTCCCTTTCATTTCTATTCCTCTTAATGCCTATGGCACTCATCTGGCTCTTAATCATTGAAATCACTGAAAAGTCTCTGAATTTCACATTTTTCTAGATAGGGTTTGCTTTGACCCAAGTTTGATATCTCTTATCTACTTAAATCTTATTTAGATTGCACAGACCTCCATATTGAAACTAACCCTTTACAGATCTCTAAAATGAGGAAAGGCTGTGTAAATTTCACAACTCTATCCACTCATCCACCTTTAGCATTTCTTCCAATCTCACTTAACTTTTTAACTTAGACATTGTGAACTCCGTTCCTCATAATATTAAACTTGAAAAACCAGGCTCCTATACATTAGAAAACCCCAGTAAGAAAACTGAGTGCAAAGTCTTTTAAGAATTTTATTCCTCCTTGCATACTTAGCCAAAATGGTCTTTTTATGTTAGTTTAAATTCCACAAAAAGATGATGTTTATTTGGTCATTCTTCACTAAAAAAGGAAAAGTTGTGTTTGTTATTGTAAGTTTTAAAGTGGAGAAGAATAGTAGAGTTTCTAAGTAACAAAAATGTGACCCAGTTAGACGTATTCCTTGCTTCCCTCTTACAGATTTTGCTGAGCCAGCACACTGATCAAAGCATACTCATTTATTGTATTAAAAAGAATACAAAGGAACAGTTGTTTTTTAACTGAAGCAATATTGTCTTGAGAAATGTTACTAGGAAATATTTACTTGAATAGAGTATGAAGAAGGAGGTTATTTCTGTCCTTGGAACATATGGATGTTTTAAATATGCCATGAGACTGTCATTTGGCTGACTAAAGTCAGATCTCCACATGGCAAATGAACCAAACCAATTACCCTAGAAAATGCTTGTTGGCTTTAGATTAATTCAGCTGTCAGGGTGGTGGAGTGATACAACAAGAGAATCAAAAATCACTTGGAATCAATAGTCTATGAAAATAGAATAAATTTTTAGTTCTCAAGGGTTTTTTTTTAATGATAAGATAGAAACTTTAAAAAGAAAATATGGATCAGTTTCCCATTGTATGTTCTAATGATGAGGATACTATTACTGTTATTATCTAAATTGACATTTAAATCAATAGAACAGTTAACACATGTTTGCAATTCATCATTTCATATAAAACATCTCAAATTCTCCTTTCTTTGAGATGGTCATATATTGTTTTACTGAGACCCATTTGCCCCTTGTGACCAGTTTAGACTTTTCAGTTCTCCAGAGAGCAGTGTTTTAGGGTATGCCCAGGAGCAAATGCAAGCAAGTACGTGAATGTGCATGGAGGGAGGGAGAGTAGATCAGCACACCTTTCGTTTGTCATTCTACCTGCCGCCCTGAGACCAAGCTGTCAGGTTTGTGTCTTTTTAGGACATAGGACACCGTTCATTGAGTTCATATAAAACAATGTATGTAATTTTCCTGGAAAAAAAATATCCCCCGTGCACCTGTGTTGCATATGGCATTCTAGCAGGCACTCAGGCTGTCGTATCCCAGGAAATCTGAGCTGAATTAATTTTATATGAGCTAATGCAAGAATCTGTATACAGATATTAGAGCAACCAGCAGTGCTTTTTGGGGAACTGAGTCAACAGCCACAGAGAAGACAGAGACTCAAGTCTTAGTGGAGGTTGAGGAAGGAAAGACTGTGTTAACCTTTAAAGAATTCCTAACGTTGAATGAGGAAGATGAACATGAGTTGATTCTCTATTTATATATTATATATATAATACATGTATGTAATAAAATGAAATATAAAATATATAAAAAAATATATAATAAAAATGCATATAATATACAAGTAAAGATAGCAAAGTTGTTAAAGGGATGAAGTATTGCAATTGAAGAGGAGAAAGGTCATAAGACAAGACCACAGGTATAGTAGGATAGCACATGCTTAACATCAAGACATCCTAGCTTTTAGGTCTTTGGGCCCCTGCTTCTACCAAACTTAAGCCTGAGAGAAGCTCCAGATGTTTGTTCTTAGGGCATCTTCTGAAATATAAGAGAAATATAAGATTACTGACCCATGGGGTAGTAATACTTGACTCCTGCTCATAATTGCATCCAACAGGAGCCGGTTACTCCTGGCTCCATGCCCCCTTCTAAACTGAAAGTCCTGGAACATGAGTGTTTGAGACCCTTCATGGACCAACTCACTCAGCTGCTCTCTCCAAACTGAAAAGATAAAATACACATCAATTGACTACATACTAATGACTCAATAAATGTGTTTTTTTTTTTTTTTTTGGAAGATGCAGGCAAAGAATAAAGGGTGGAGGGTATAAATATAAACATGAAACTCAGTCTGTAACTGAACAACCTCATCCTGTTTTGAAGTTTTAAAAGTCCAAGTTCAGACTGGTGAAACATCTGTATCATAATGTATTCTGTTGTGAACAAAATTTAATACCATGTTCTATATTAGAAAGTCAATAGGTTAACTGAGTAAAATGTTTTTATGTGTTTCTTTTCTTTGTATCTTGTGGATATAAATTCACAACCATCTTTTTCTCCACTCCTAACTTGTTTCCTAATGATGAGCCTCCCAACTGCCTCACCTTTTGTTAGTCTTCCAAGTCATTTGTAAATGGGGAAATGTTTTGAACTCAAGTATAACGTAAAAGAATTGTGATCATTGCCTGCTCTGGAAATATGGCTTCATTTAGAGTATTTATAGTTATTAAACTTTAGGAAAAATACAATTGAAGGGAGGTAATGTGAACAGAGAATAAATTTTACTTGTTGATAAATAGCTTTAAGTTCACTAAAAACAACCTATGGTGAATTTGCTCAAATGTAAACAGTGTTGATTTTCAAATGTCAAAAGTTGCTCATTCAATCATGTTCTTTATTCAAATGGAGCCAAATGGTGTCGTAGTAATCATCACTGTGCAATATTATTTTAAACAAAATCTGAGGCTACAAACAGAAAATATCTTATTATCTTTATTCTCTATAAAGGTTAACCACTAAAAGTTTAGAAAGCAAATCTGATATTTTTTAATATTTTATCCTTTGTGCTTTTATTTTAGATATTTGATATCTCTGTTACTTACTGGTTTATTGTGTGCTTTTCAGTACTTAGGTAGGTTATTGCCTGGACTAGTTAATTGAATGGATTTTTTTTTTTCTGTGAAATCTCTTCTTTATTTGAAACCAAAATATGTATTAATTCTGTGTCAGGCTTATTCCATCCATCTTGCATAAGCTTGATTCTTTAAACATAGATATACTGAAGGGCTACCATATCACACAAATATTCCCCAAACTATAAACCAGTTAAAATGAGTTTTCTGATCTTTCAATGCTGAGATTATAAATGCATCTCTGTAAGCATGGCCAAATGTATCCACAGTCACGTTCCTCTACAAGAGCCAAAAAGCATACCTGGAAGGGATTCAAAGGAAGGTGGGCCAACAGGACACACAAGCTAATGAACTGAGATCATCAGGCAGGTCTTCAGATTGAAAAGAGTTACTCAACTCCCTGAAGCTTTCCACTGAACCCATAATCTGTTTAATTCCTGGGAGAACTCTATTGAAGCTGAGAAGAGCAAGTGACACTTCTGTGCTGAACTCATTGCTGAAGTTGGCTGAATTCATGTTCCATAGAAGAAATTCCTGCTTTAAGGTTTTGGAGTCAAGATCTCCATTCAAGTCAAAGTGTTTGATTTTTTTTTTAAGCTGTCAGTTATTATTGTTGTTGTTATTATTATTATTATTATTACTATTATTATTTGAGAGGTGATGGATTCATGAACCCCATGAAGATTCAAACACAATCAAGCACCAACGAACAAGGAGGACGGAAGTGGTACACACTAGCACATGCCTGCTAACTAATATGGATTTCCTCACCCACATATATAGGGCTACCTTGTTTTTTCATGCTTTTATTCTTATTTTCTGAAAATGTGGAAGATAAAATGTAGAAAAGTCAAAATGAAGGTTTTTCTCTTTTTTTATAGAAAAGATCATTGATGATGGGTTTTGTTTTGTTTTGTTTTTTTTAGGGAGACTTTAAAAGCAAGTCTAGAATTTGTAAAACATTACTGGCATTCTCTTTTAAATAAATGCTATTGTTGGATGAGTGATTCAGTGGAAAATCAGGAAAGACTTTCTTTTTGAGGGTTAAATGATTCTTCCTAACATTTTTTGGTAATGCTAAATAATTTTAAAAAGATAACTTTAACATTAATTAATTTATTTGTCTGTTTGTTTTTGCTTTTATAGAAGGGGCCACCAGGGTGGCTCAGTAGATTAAGCATCTGCCTTCTGATCAGGTCATAATCCCAGGGTGCTGGGATTGAGTCCCGCATAGGGCTCCCTGCTTAGCAGGGTGTCTGCTTCTCCCTCTCCCTCTGCCCTCCCCCTGCTTGTGAGCATGCGCGCTCCCTCTCAAATAAATAAATAAAATCTTCTATATCTGAAAGGGGTTGGGGAGAGGTGACATAGAACTACAGTCGTATTTCATTAGAGGAATATGATGTCGACAATGATGATTTTTGGCAAAGAAAGAATTGGTGAATGCTAATGATCATCTCCAATTCCTTCTGCCTCTTCCAGGGGTGGGTGGCTGAGGACGAGAGTGAGAGGGTTAGAGAGAGAAGGGGGGTGGGGTCTAGTAGCTGCACCACAGAGCTGTAGAGCTACAGCAGAAGGCTTCTCAACAAACCCCACCTCTCCCCAAAAAGCCAAGTGGTGATGGAAAGCACGAGAAAAGCAGAAGTATAAAAAACAGAAGTCCAAGTTCTCGAGAACCAAGGATCATGGGCTTCAGATAGCAAAGCTGAGGGGCAGAACCAGGGAACCTGGGACCTGGGGGCAGAGGTCGCCCGAGTGCCAGTATCTGGGGAGTCACAGAGGAGGTGAAGGGACGGCAGTGCGAGAGGATGACAGTTTGGTGCAGTGCAGTCCTATGGAATTTCCTGGGGACAGTTTGTAAAAATGCAGATTCCCAGGCCACGCGGGGATTTCTAGTGATGGAGGTTTTTGCATAGGCTCAGAAACCTGAATTTTAAAAAAGTACCAGAAGTTGTTCCAATCCAGGGTTTATGAACAACACTTCAGGAAACCCTGGTGCAAGGGATCAGAGGTACAATGCCTTTGTCTTTTGGCAATGAGGCATGGACTGGAACTTTTTTCAGAGTTTTCAGGGTGGGAATAATTTTCTGTCTGCGTCCTACTGTGTGGTCAATTTCTGTATCTTTTGAGAAGTGCACGGGTCCACACGCCCCAGAAGTTGTGAGGCTGACACCATGGACATTTAATGGTGGTTTTAACCATTCTTTATTACGTGAGGTAAAAACCCCTGACTCAGGGCAGCAGGGCAAGGCAGGAAGAAGAGTAGGAGTCAGAGAACAACATTTTCAAGAAGGCCTGCTCCTTCTTCCAGAACATGTACCTACAGAATTTACATTGTTGTAAGCAAAAGAAACATACAGTTTTGTATCCTATTTTTTACTTAGATCACATCTTTAACATCATTTCATACTTCTATAAAATTTTTATGTTCTGCATAATGTAAAATCAAGCAGGCTTTCAGTAATTTAAACAACTGCTCCACTATGTAGGGTATAACATATCACTTCAAAGTTTTTGCTATTACACGGCAATTAACATCTTTTGTGATAGAGCATCTTTTCTTATTTTCTAGGCTAAATTTCTACAAGTCCCAGAATACAGGTTGGGATTCTGGTCAAATGGCGCATGTCTTTTTGCTCAGCTTTGATACATCCTGTTAAATTGTGAGAGTTGTTTTAGAAAAAAAATGCAACATAACCCTTGTTTTCAAGCAGATGTTTCCATTTGTAGTAAAAAAGAAGTGTCATAAAATCCTCTTTGGAAGATACCGGTTCATAAGTCCAGTTTCAAAGCATCTGTGACATTACAGTAGATTTCTCAAGATATTCTAGGATCTAGGATAATATGGAGGAATGCAAATATCATTCCATCTGGACCCATACTTACATTAATTCACTTGAAGTTAGAAATGTTTCTTACGCCCAATGAAAGAGATGGGAAAAACCCAGTAAGATTTGTCAGATCAGCTACAGGCGTCTGTCACACTAGATAATTCCATCTCTGCAAACACTTTATAAATGTGTCTTTGTGAAAGCAAATGCCCCGCGACAAAGCTCTAAAGCATTCACGTCCAGCATCTACACTAAGCCAGCTCATTACCCAGACACAGCTCATTGTCAACATCACCGCCAAAGATGCCTAGCACAACCAACATGAAGCCTGCCATGTGGTATTTCTGTGGCTTCTGGGGTTTTCTCATGCTTTGTACACATACTGATTTCTAGAGTCCTCCAGTGAGTTGCCGTTATAGAAACAGAATGGTTTTCAGCCTGAAAAACATGAAAAAAGAGGTAACAGAGAAATCATGGAGCTGAGGAAGTTTAATATAGACATTGATGTGTCTTAATGCCAAGATGAGTCTTAAAGGAAAAATGAAGGTACACTCAGGTACATTCAAGATTATTAAGACTAGAATGACCATTGAAGAAAAGGGGAATGGTTTTGGAGGGAGACTGTAAGAAGAAAACAAGACCAAAAAAAAAAAAAAAAAAGGTTTTGAAAGATGAAGATGTAGACGAGAGGAGAGGCCAGAGCGGTCAGGTAGGATGCAATCTCAGTAAGACTGATCTTCGTGAAAGACAGTAGTAATTACTAGGATGGGCAATATTTCTGATAATTATGAAGGCGTGGGGGCAGAAGAGCACAGTGACTGAGAACATGTAAGTCAGCAAGCCTGGTTTCAAAACTTCTCCATATGTCAGTTAGCTGTGTGACCACGGATAAGCTACTTTCCTCCACCTCAGTTTTCTATCTGTAAATAATGATGGTGATAATACCTGCTTCACAGGGTTGCTGTGAAGCTAAAATAAGGTAATGCATCAACGGTTCTTAGCACCATGTGGGGCCCCTCATAAGCACACTATGACTTTAGCCATTAAAGATGCTGTGTATCATAATGACAATTACTAATAATTGCCCATCAAAATCCTAGAGGAGAACATAGGCAGTAACCTCTTTGACATCAGCCACAGCAACTTCTTTCAAGATACATCTCCAAAGGCTAGTGAAACAAAAACAAAAATGAACTTTTGGGACTTCATCAAGATAAAAAGCTTCTGCACAGCAAAGGAAACTGTCAACAAAACAAAGAGGCAACCCACAGAATGGGAGAAGATACTTGCAAATGACACTACAGATAAAGGGCTGGTATCCAAGATCTATAAAGAACTTCTCAAACTCAACACCCAAAAAACAAATAATCAAGTCAAAAAATGGGCAGAAGATATGCACAGACACTTCTCCAAAGAAGACATACAAATGGCTAACAGACACATGAAAAAATTTTCATCATCATTAGCCATCAGGGAAATTAAAATCAAAACCATATTGAGATACCACCTTACACCATTTAAAATGGCAAAAATTGACAAGGCAAAAAACAACAGATGTTGGAGACGTTGTGGAGAAAGGGGAACCGTCTTACACTGTTGGTGGGAATGCAAGTTGGTACAGCCACTTTGTAAAGCAGTGCAGAGGTGCCTCAAAAAATTAAAAATGACCCAGCAATTATACTACTTGGTATTTACCCCCAAAACACAGATGTAGTGAAAAGAAAGGCCATACGCACCCCAGTGTTCAGAGCAGCAATGTCCACAATAGCCAAACTGTGGAAAGAGCTGAGATGCCCTTCAACAGATGAATGGGTAAAGAAGATGTGGTCCATATATACAATGGAATATTACTCAGCCATCACAAAGGATGAATACCCAACTTTTACATCAACATGGATGGGACTGGAGGAGATTATGCTAAGTGAAATAAGTCAAGCAGAGAAAGTCAATTATCATATGGTTTCACTTATTTGTGGAACATAAGGAATAGCATGGAAGACATTAGGAGAAGGAAGGGAAAAATGAAGGGGGGGGAATCGGAGGGAGAGATGAACCATGAGACACTATGGACTCTGAGAAACAATCGGAGGGTTTTAGAGGGGAGGGGAGTGGGGGAGATGGGTTAGCCCAGTGATGGGTATTAAGAAGGGCACGTACTGCATGGAGCACTGGGTGTTATTCGAAAACAATGAATCGTGGATCACTGCATCAAAAACTAATGATGTATTGTATGGTGACTAACAATATGATAAAATTAAATTTAAAAAAATGAAGAGGAAAAAAAATAATTACCCATAAATAGTGCTGGACCATGAACTATAACCAAGCAAAAGTTAAATGTAAAAGCGTAATATGAGTGAGGGTTAATTTCTGTATCTTCTTCAAAACCCCGAACATTCAGTAAAATTTGATGTCACATGACAGTATCTGTTTAACGAGGGCCTTGGAAAATGAGGTGAGACCATGTTCAGGTTTTGAAGAAAAGAAAACCAGAGAAGAGCTGGAGAGAGGAGCCAATATAAACTGATAAGCAGTTGATTTCAGAAGAGGATGCAGAGGTAACAACCACCCACTGTATTCCTCCTCAGGAATAGCCGAAAGAACCAGAGAAAATGCCAGACCCCAAAACTACTTAGGATGGTGGACCAGAGTATCTTACTTGATTATTCATGTAAAAGGTGACCCCAATAGCCTGGGAAACTCAGAAAGATTTGAGTTACAGACATATAGAGGTGGAATATCTATCTACATAAAAAAAAATTCTGGAAGGATATAAATCAAACTGTTAAACAGTATTTCCTGGGAAGGGAGATAACTGGAAACCTTCCGTTTTCTACTTTCTATATTTCTACATTCTTTAAAAATAAGCATGGACTGTCTTTATAAACATGAAAATCAGTAAAGATATTTTCATGACCATTATTTTTATGCACCCAGTGGTAACTTACCTGATGGTGTTGTTTAGAAGGTATGAGCTTTATTATTCTCACTCTCTCTGCTGGCTAGCCAACAGGACGACCAAAGCATCCTTCATCCCTGCCACAGGTCTAGGAGACTCTTGTGGGAAACAGAACACTAGCTCTCCTCATTAGTCACTAGAGGCTGTCGATTGCAGAATCAAGACCATATTGCTGATCATTTCTTGGTCTGGAAGGAACCAGGTGACTCCTAGCAGAGGTGGCTGTTCCTGGAGAATTCTTAGTGTGAAGGCGATTCAAAATAAATCACCTGATGTTTCTCTAAATCCCACTAACAGTAGTATCTCACGTATGGTTACTTCTAATCTTACATTTGATAGAGGGATAGATAAATAGCTTCAGTTCATCAAGTAACAAAATCTCAGTCCTTTCCCTCTTGTGTCTGTCTAGAATTTTCCAGGAAAGAGGAAGAGTGTGTTGCATGCAGTTGGAGCCAGTTCATGGGTTGCTTTGCACCAGCTGATGTTCGGCCTTCAGAAAAGCCATCTGCCCCTGGATCTCCAGCACCTTAAAACACCTGCCCACAGACATGCTAAGAGACTCATGGGGGTAATAATGACTTCAGTGTGATCTCCTGGGTGTCCACTTTCTCCCCCTCCTCCCTCGCTGCCAGAGCTCTTTCTTCCTGCCTCTAGGTCCTTGGACTTGAAATGATGCTGGCTGCCTCCGCTAAGGTGTGCCCATGGCCGTGCTGATCAAGCACGGTGGCCGGTGACCTGGCCGGTGCTACCCCGGGACGCCTCTCATGCTCTCATTTCTGCTATCTCTTGTCCGAGACCCTCTCTGTCTGCAGCATGACTCCTGATCTCCAGCACTGACTGCCATCTCTGCCAGTTAGGAAGCACGGTTCTCTCCCCGTGTCCAACTCTTTCAGAGGAAGTTCTCCAGCAGAGAAGTAGCCTCTGTAGTAATCTGTTCTGTTCGCTTTCCTTTCTAGTGCTCCTCACATTGTAAAATAAACCACTCAAGCGATGGTTGATGAATCTAAGTGCCAGACAATTTTATTGCTACCGTGGGTTTTCTCCCAAAGGACCCTCTTGGCCCTCCCTGCTGTCTGTCTTCCTTCGCCGCTCCACTCGACATCCCTCTCACTCTGCTCAGTCTGTCTACTGGCCTATCTCCGTTCAACTAAACCTGAGGTCTGAACTGATTCAACGTCTCTTGTAGGGATGCATGCTAACAAGAGCAAATTGCTTCTAATTGCCTTCTAAGTTTCTGACAGAGAAGCTTTGAGGATCTGTTTGGCAATGTACACAGATACCCTCCAGAAAGATGTTAGCTGTGGTCAGAAGTGGATTTATAGATTTACTGTTAACAAAATTTAATCTGTAGAGTCTCAGTTGCACCTGCTCTAAGGCTTGCTGTGTGCTCTGGATAACCAAGGGAGAAGTGGCCCTAGCCAGGCAGGCAGTGCTGCCCAGTCTGGTGGTCACCCTCTACAATCTGGAGGTGGTCCTAAGATGGGAGGGGGCCTTGTAGCCTGCCAGCATACTTCCTTGTCATCCTGTGCCTCCAGGTATAGCTTCGGGCCCTATGTTTGACTCCAAGAGGAAGGGCCCGGGAGATGTCTCCCTGTCTGTAGGGCACCATGACTTTTCAGGTACTGCCCAGTGGGAAGAGAGGCAGCAAAGACCTAACCAAAGTGGACCGACTTCTGTGGCAGGGGTCATCAACATCCATACTCAGTGACAGAAACAGGCTGGAGTTTTGCTATGATTTCCCCCATCGCTGTCTGAGCCAGAAACTCAGATGTCATATCACCAGTAATGAATGATGAGGTTGCAAGCAAGCTTTCTCACCTCTTAGTTTCTATCAATCATAGTAAAGATTGGATTATATTTTTAGTTTCTAGAGAAAATATTACAAAATTTTTCACATGGAGAGAACTTCAAAGTGCGTGCTGCCCAAAAAAAGTAGGGAAAAAATTGTTATAAAGGTGTTGGGCAGGTCATCATCAACATTACTATCATCACCACCTATTATTTTTCTAGATTTCGTGGTGTTTGTACTATTTTTCAGCTTTTTAAAAAAATTGCATTTTTTTGTGATTCATTTTCTCATTCCAGATACTCACTTTTATAATGAATTTTGTATTGGTAATTTTGTGGGTTTCTTAAAGAAGGCCCAACCACCTGGCTCTGGTCTGTCCAACACTAGCTGTTGTCTTGTTCCCATTCAGGCTGGGACTTAGCAAAAGCTGACCGTGCAGGGACATATGCAGAAGACACAAAAGTTTTTAATTTTGATGAAGTTCAAATTAATGAAATCAGTTTACCACAGTGTAAGTATTTATATCTGGTTTCTTAAGTCTCTTCCATTGATCTGTATGCCTATTCTTTTTTTTTTTTTAATTTTTTTTTAAAGATTTTATTTATTTATTTATTTGAGAGAGAGAATGAGAGAGAGAGAGCACAGAAGAGGGGGGAGGGTCAGAGGGAGAAGCAGACTCCCTGCTGAGCAGGGAGCCCGACGCGGGACTCGATCCCGGGACTCCAGGATCATGACCTGAGCCGAAGGCAGTCGCTTAACCAACTGAGCCACCCAGGCGCCCTGTATGCCTATTCTTGTGCCAATACCACACTGTCTTGAGTACTGTGCCTTGACAGTAAGCTTTGAAATCAAGTGTAGCATAAATCTACCAACATTATTTTCCTTTTGCAAAATTATTTGGCTATTCTATGTCTTTTGTATTGCCACATAAATTTTAGGATTAGCTTGCCAATTTCTACAAAAATTCCTATTGGGATTTTGGTAGAGATTACACGGAATTTATAGATCCATTTAAAGTTACTTGCCATCTAGCAATATTAAGATTTCTATCAATAAACACAAAGTACATCACCATTTATTAGATACCTTTATTTTCTCTCAGCAGTATTTTCTAGTTTTCAGTGTATAAGTCTTGCCCTTCTTGGTTAAATGGTTAAATTTATTCCTAAGTATTTTACTCTTTTTGATGCTAATGTGAAGTTATTTTCTTAATTTCATTTATAGAATGTTTACTGTTAGTGTATAGAAATTGATTTCTGTATATTGATCTTGCAGCCTCCAACTTTGCAAAACTCACACTTACTAGTTCTAGGAGCTTTTTTGTAGATTCCATCTGATTTTCTACATAAATGGTCATGTTATCTGCAAGTAATGACAGCTTTGCTTCTTCAATTCCCATCTAGATGGTTTTTTTTTTTTCTTTTTTCATTATTGCAATGCCTATAAACACCAGTACAAGGTGATGTAGAAGTGATGAGAATGGGCATCTTTGCCTTGTTCTCATTCAGAGGCAAAGCATTCAGTCTTCCATCACTGTGGATGGTGTTAGCTTTGAGTTTTTTAAAGATGCTTTTATCAGGTTGAAGAAGTTTTATCATGAATGGGTACTGGATTTTGTCAAATGCATTTTCTGAATCTATTAGGCTGATCATGGATTTTTTGCTTTGTTCTATGAATCTGGTTAAACCAACCTTGCACCCCAAGGTTACATTTTTAATGTCTATCTTGTTATACCTAATCTTGCCTCATCTCTGCCTTTTAGGATTACTCTTTCTGAGCAAGTATAGAGCTAGAACAACTGGGGTTTCTCCAAAATTGAGACTAAGAAGCATATGTTATGGCATTTGTAGGCATACCCCAGGGTCCAGATAGGTAAATATTGTGTTGTTATAGTGATAAATTGGCAGTCATTCTTCCCAGGATGACATGACAACAGCAAATATTTTATTTATTTATTTATTTATTTATTTATTTATTTATTTATTTATTTATTTATTTTTAAAGATTTTATTTATTTCTTTATTTTGGAGAGAGAGAGAGAGCATGCACAAGTGGGGGTAGGGGCAGAGGGAGAGGGAGAGAGAGAATTTCAGGCAGACTCCGTGCTGAGTGCAGAGCCCGATGTGGGGCTCGATCTCACAACCCTGAGATCATGACCTGAACTAAAATCAAGAGTCAGATGCTGAAATGACTGAGCCACCCAGGTGCCCCACAACAGTAAATATTTTATAAGCAGCTCCTCTAGAAGTATTTATCAATGATCTTAGGGCCCCTACCCTGAAGATTTAATAGAAATACAGATGAAATGTGATGGTCTAGTGATGTGGTCTCTGTAGGCAGGGTTCCTAGGTTAAAATCCTGGCCCTACCACCTACTTACTGTGTGACTTTGGGTAAGTTACTTAAACTCTTTGAGCCTTAGATTCCTCATCTCTAAAATTCCTCATCTATAAAATGGGGCAATAATACCACTTACTCCAAAGGGTAAGGAGTAAGATTGGGAAGCTTATCAGTAAGTGTAAGTAAAACATGGAGCCCAATACCTGACACACAGAACACAACAAATGGTAGCAATTAGTGACCAAGGTGTTTTATAGTTCTCCTCAGCTTGACTAAACTTTAGACCAGTTTCCTCTTGACTGACCTCCCTTGTCATAGAGCATTTACTTGAGAAAACTTGTAATTATAGAGCACTGAGTAATGTATGTTGAATCATTATATTATACACTTGAAACTAATACAACACTGTGTGTTAATTACACTTCAATTTAAAAATAATCAAAATAAGACTGATGAATCACTGACCTCTACCTCTGAAACCAATAATACATTATGAGCTAATTAATTGAATTTAAATTAAAAAATAAATAATCAAAATAAAGTTCATATTTGGAAAGCAAAAAAGCAAAAAAAAAAAAAGCAAGCAAGCTTGTAATTCCAAATTCTTTCTCTGTCCCTTTGAGATCTACATCTTTTATAGCCCAAGAATATCTTTCTCAAGGACCTGTGAGTCATCCCTTTGAAATGTAGTCATCAAGAAAGTTCCCTCATCTCCTAGTCCCTGTGGGAAGATGGGAGCCTAACTTCAGGAAGTACAATTAGCAAACACAGGTGGCCTAATGATATTGACACCCCCACCCTAGCCGCTGATGCCCTCCACTGCTTTTCCAATAGCTCCCCTCAGTGCTTAAAAACTCTTCTGCCTTTTGTTTCAGCAGAATTGAGTTCAATTTCTCTCTCCTATTGCAATAGTCTTGAATAAAGTCCTCTTTGCCTATTTAACCCACTCCATGAATTTTTCTTACATTATGATGATTATTATAAGAAAAGAGCATGCAGTTCTCCCTCTGATGGTCATAGTAACAGGAAATAATCTCTTTGCAGGTTAAGAGGAAGTGGCCTAGGGGATGGATGATAGAATGCTGATGTAAACTAAGAAGTATTGTGGCTCAATAATAGTGTTCTCATTCCTTTTGACATTCTCTAGTTGCATATTATAATTTAAATGGAGACAACAACTTGACTTTACCACCTTAAAATATTGCTGTTGGAAGTGTACTTGTCAGGCACCTTGGTGGCTCAGTCCGTTAAGTGTCTGCCTTCTGCTCAGATCAAGTCCCGCATTGGGCTCCCTGCTCAGCAGGGAATCTGCTTCTCCCTCTACCCCTCCCCCCTGCTCATGATTTCTCTCTCTCTCACGTTCTCTCTCAGATAAATAGATTAAAGAAAAATCTTAGAAAGAAAGAGAAAGAAAGAAAGAAAGTCTATTTGTCTTCTCCCTGTTATATGCTTTCCCAACAGTCCTCAATAGTTTTAAAGGAATTACAAGGGCAAAGATGCTGAAAGTCTGAGACAACTTAGTATAATTGATGACCCAAAATAAAGTACCACATACTAAACAGTGACTTAAATGCTATTTAAGAGATAAAATTGTGCCACCGTAGAATGTTTGCCTGTATGTGTCTCTCTCTGTGTTTGTTTCTCCTCAATAATTAGTTGTATATGTTTCAATAAAAAAGAATAGTGTCATCTAAGTAGTATTGCCATTTTGTAAAAGACAACAACACCATTAAATTTACATAATTTGGAAACAGTCAAGCAGAGAAACAAAAATTAAATAAAAGTATTGAAAGAAAAGGTAAGGTATTAAAAATGGGTTAGGTGAGTACTGAAAGATTTTTTATTTCCTTAGTAAGGGTAATATTTACTTATGCCTTAAGATCTTGATATGACAAATATTTTCCAGTTAACGATTCGCCCAACAAAAGAGAGTCAATTTCTCTTTGCTCTTTTCCACAGAGCTCAAGGAGGTTGTTAGATTAAAAAAAAGAACACAAATGTCCTGTTGGAACCATTATGTGGGAGCTGTTGGTCTTTAAATTTGTTTTTAATACAATGATTAAAACGAAGGGTTAAATCATACTACTTTACAAATCATCAATGGCTTTGGAGATTAGGAAAGAGTAGACCTTTAAGCATTCATTATTCAGTCAAAAATGACTGGCTGGACCTCCCCTCGTTCGCTGAGGCATGTTACTACCAGTCTTAGAAAAGCAAGTCAGAAAACACCTGACCCATGAATCTCAGTGACCTGTAGACATGTGAGTGTCTCTTCCAATCATGTTTAATATAAACTAAACATTGCATAGTACCAAACTAAGACTTGCTTTGTCTTTCTGAAACCCATGTTACCTTGTCATTGTGTAATATACTTGGGATTACATGTTGTTCCTTATTAGAACTATGCAGAAAGAAAGTACGTCTGAAGGACCCAAATCAAAGAATTCTGTTTGCTGTGAGTGATCAAATTCCTCTCTGATATAACATTCCTCTTCTCCATCTATATTTTAGAAATTACAGAAAGATTAATAGATTTGTAATGTAATCAATGTTGAATTATGACCTAACAGGTTACATAAGTGCTTAGGATACCAGCAAAGCAGACAAACCAGGAATGACTAAGAAAAGTGTAACTGTGATGAATTTATACAGCACTTCAAAGTAAGAAAAATCTAGAAGGAAGTAATTTTAATTTCAATATTTACATGAATTTTATGACCTTATGAAAAAATTAATTTTCTTTTCAATTATATGTGGGGTTATCATCATAATCTTTTCTGTATTTGGAGCTTCTAAAATTCTCTATCTGGCTCTGGATACAAAAACTGTAAACACAGAGGGCTAAGGCATCAAAGATGAAAGCTAGTACACTTACAACTATTTATATTGCAAAAGCTTTGCCCTTCTGCAAGAACATGCAGTTTCCCAAACACTAACCTCTCTTTACAAGGTTATGCTTATTAGCTGGGATTTGTAGCTCAATGGCAACACTGTTCATCCTTGGTTCAATTCAGATTGTAATTTCTTTTTAAACTACCTGACCCTTATAATCATATGGTGAGTAGGTCTGATCATTCATCTTCCCGAGGCCAAGTTTTTGGTCTGAACACAGAGTCACTTGTGTTTCTGAAGCCTCTCAGCATTATGATGATTGGGGTAAAAACTGTCAATTGAGAAAAGTTTGAAAGAGAACTTTCATACAATGTTTTCATTGTCTTGTTCTTTTTCTGGAACTAAAATTCCTGATTGAAAAAACAAAAGTCTTCCTAGATACAAGGATGAAGTTTTAAGAGATGATCTTTGTTTCTAATCAAGTGTGGAAGTTACCAACTATTTCATCTTCCTCAGGGTGAGAATATGCTGAATAAGATTTTGCTGTTTCTCAGGGCCCTGCATTTATTAAGCACTTAGCAAGTTGTTACTGAATGAATGAATCAATGAATCAATGAATCAATGAACCAAACTCCAGCCATCCCTCTTAGTATTAAAGCTGTATCATCCTGTGAAGTATTAAAACATTGCATTAGTGTCTGGCTTCACATCCAGAGTACCACATTCCAGGTATTGTTCAAATTGGATTATAGGCTGAAGGAGAGTAAGTCCTGAGCTGATTGCCTAGACTGGGTTACTGCCCAGTTCTGAACTATTCACTGAAATAAAAGGAATGGGATCAGGCTGACTGATTTCTATGAAGTGTGCCCACCATCTCTGGAGTGAGGATGGAGTCAATTCCACCCAAAGCATATGGCTGCTACTGAATGGAGGAGAGAGAATATTCTAGTCTGGGGTCATTAAGAACTGACAAGGGTAGCATGGATGCTAGGCAGGCAACTAAGCAATACTGACAATGTAATTTCTATTTTTAATGTGACTCAATGAAAAATCTAACTTACGTGTTAGAAATAATTCCTTATCTTTCGAGATTTAAAGAAAATCTCCTTTAAATTGGTTAAAACAACAAACAAACAAACCTAAAAGATTTTTAGCACTGAACACAGTGCTCTTGTTTTTAGGGAAGAAACACTAAGATAGGATGCCACCTATTGTGTAGTGGAGCTTTAGAGTTTAACTAGACCTTGATTAGCTGATTGATTTTGAGTGTTTCTTAAACAGTTAACAATGCTATTTCCAGAGAGGTTTTAAATTAAAAGTGGTTGACTTTATGTAGATTATGGCTATTTTTTTGGCATATTTTCTAAGAAATATTTCACTAGAGGTCATAAAAACATTCTTCTAACATTTTCCCCCTAGATCTCTTATGCATGCTTGAGGAAAATGTTTTGGAGTGTATGATCCCTTATGTATTTATTAAATTTGCTTATTGTGTTCTAAATATTTTTTTCCTGATTGAACTAGAAATTGAAGGAGGTATAATAGGTTTCTCCATTTTTTTTCTCTGTAGTTCTGTTAATTTTGGATTTTCCTACTTTGTTTACAACTATTTAGAATTGTTAGTCCTGCTCCATTAACTAAAGCTTTTATTATTTTTAGACCCTTTTTACCCCTATTAGGGCTTTTCACCTTAGTATTTATAAGGGCTGATATTGATATAATTACCCTAACGTGGTATATTTGCTTGTTATATAATTTTTCTTAATCCTACTTTTTGTCTTTATCCTTGTGCTTTCTGTCTTTTGTAAACTGCATATATTGGGAAATGTAGCCTTCTTTTATCTGATGGAGTAGGCTATTTATATTTATTGCAACTATTTATCTACTATGCTTTCCATTTCTTTGCTTTTTTGAATATGTTATCCTATTCTCTCCTGGCCTGAAAAGTTTCTGCAGAGAAATCCATCAATAGTCTTATGGGAGTTCCCTTGTATGTAACTTCTCTCTTTTCTCTTGCTGCCCTTAAATTTTTTTTTTGTCTTTGAACTTTGACAATTTAATTATAATGTCTGTCAGTGTAGCCCTATTCAGATTCAAGCTATTTGGGGTCCTTTGGGCCTTATGGATCTGGATGTCCATTTCCCTCCCTAAGTTTGGGAAGTTTTCAGTAACATTGCTTCAAATATATTTTCTGTCCCTTTTCTTTTTTTCTCCTTCTGGAATTCCAATAATGAGAATATTATTTCTATTCATTATATTCCCTAATTCCCATAGGCTTTCTTCACTCTTTTTCATTGTTTTTCTTTTTGCTCCTCTGGGTAATTTCCAATGTCCTATCCCCCAGGTTGCTGATTCTTTCTTCTGCATGGTTGAGTCCACTTTTGATACTCTCCACTGAATTCCTTAGTTCAGTTACTGTGCTTCCCAACTCTAGGATTTCTGTTTGTTTTTTGTTTACTCTATCTTTGAGACTCCAATTAGACATATATCAGATATTCTCAATCTTTCAGGTTTCATAATCTGTCATTTATATTTCCTCTCTCCTTGTCTATCTTTGATACAATATGTGTTAGTATTTCCTCAGTTAACTAATGATTCCTTTAGCTGTAACTAATATTCTCTTGAACTATTCATTGAGTTATATATTTCAATAATGATATTTCATAGTTCCTTCAGAGTTATTATCTGCCTTATCTTTTTTTTTTTTTAAAGATTTTATTTATTTATTTGACAGAGAGAGAGAGAGCACAGCAGAGGTAGCTGCAGAGGGAGAGGGAGAAGTAGGCTCCCCACTGAGGAGGGAGCCCGACATGGGGTTCAATCCCAGAACCCTGGAATTGTGACCTGAGCCAAAGGCAGACGCCTAACCCACTGAGCCACCCAGGCATCCCCTGCCTGATCTTTTTACATATTTCTTATTACATATCACTTTAATTCATAGTTATTTCTTTAAGCATTTCATAGCATTCCATTCTTGCTAATTCTAATATCTGAAGTCCTTGAATATAAAATCAGTTTCTCAATAAAAATGGCTTGTTTCCCCATGTATTTTATTAATTAATCCAGAAGCATTAATTAGGAAGGCTTTCCTTCAGAGAGGATTTTCATTCACTTCTTAGAGTAACCATCAGAATTTATTGACCTGGGACTACTTTCATACATTAAAGATTCCTGGTTTTATGCAGGAGTCTTAGGTTCAGCTTCTTGACTTTATTTACCTGGAATCCATAACTTGTCTCTGAATCACAGCCTTTCCCTCTTTCCCAACTACTTCGGGTTTAACTCACTTTCATTTGTAATGATTAGCTCGCTTTCTAATAAGCCAAAAAATGAACCAAATATTATGTGTTTTACTTTATCCAGTAACTTATTTTAGTGGAAGGATCATTGAGCATATCTAGTCAACCATATGGCCAGAAGCAGAAATCATCTACTTCTTTCTTAGTCAATTTTGGCAATTTGCATTTTTCATATAAATTATTCACTTTATCTGTTTTGTAATGTATTGGTATAAAGTTGTTTATAGTGCCCTCTTATTTTTTAAATTTCTCCTGTGTTTATTTCTTGATCTCCATCTTCATTCCTAATAATTGCATGTCTCTATTTTTTCTCAATCAATTTCAGCAAAGCTATATATAAATGTGTGTGTGTATACACACACATATTTTTTTAAGAAACCAACTTTTGACTAAGTTTAAGCAGGCCCTCTCTACTATAACAGTTTTATACTCCAGAGGTCAGCAAACTTTTTTCTGTAAAGGGCCAGAAATTTTAAAACTGAAAAATACAGTAATCAGAATAAAACACTTAATTGATGGGTTCAATAATAGGATGGAAGAGACAGAGGAATAGGATGGAATAAACAGAGTAAAGAATCAATAAACTTGAAGATAAAACAATAGAAATTAACCAGTCTGAATAACTAAAAGAAAATTTTTAAAAAGATAAACAGAACCTTAGGGACTTAAAAGCCTATCACAAATTATCTAACATTTGTGTCTTTAGAGTCCCAGAGGAAAGAACAAAGGCAAGGCAGAAAAGAACTTGAAGAAATAATGGCTGACAACTTCCTGTATTTGGCAAAAGATATAAGTACATGGATTTAAGAAGCTGACCAAAACTTAAATAAGTTAAACTCTAAACGTCTACACCAAGACACAACATAGTCAAACTTCTGAAAACCTAAGGAAGGAAAGGAGAGAGGAAGAGAAATAGAGAAATGACACCTTACTCATAATGGAAAAAGAATTTAAAAACGTTGAGTTTCTCATCAGAAATCAGAGTTCAGAAGGAACTTTTGAAAAAAAAAATCTCAAACTTTCACCAGTTTGCTAGTGTTGAAAGGAAAGTAGAATCTTATGTCTAGTGAAAACATCTTTCAAAAATGAAGGGAAAAATCAAGAGAATTTCAGGTGAAGGAAAACTAAGAGACTTTATTGCCAACAGACATACAATAAGAACAATAAAAGCCTAACAAAATTTCCCTAAACAGAAAGGAAATGATATACAAAGGAATTTTAGAAGAGCAACGAGGAATGAACAAAGTAAGTAAAAATCTGGGTAAATACAATAGACTTTCCTTCTCCTCTTGAGTTTTCAAAATTACGTTAGATTGTTGAAGCAAAAATTCCAACATCAATGTGGTTCTAAATATATGTAGAAGTACTACTTAAGACAATTATAAATAGGGAAGAGTAAAGAGACATAAAGGGAAGTAAGATTTCTACATTTGACTAGAACTGGTAAAGGGATGACACCATACATGTTGTGAGCTATATATTTATAATGTAATACTTAGAGCAAACACTAAAATGGTTTATAAAAAGATATGCTAAAAACATCATTGAAAAATTAAAACGGAATTCTAAAATACATTCAACTTATCCCCGGGAAAGCAAGGGGAAAAATAATGAAGACAGCAGAAATTAATAAAATTGAAAACATTAAAACGATACAGAATATTAATAAAGCAAAAAGTTGTTTTTTTGAAAAGATCAATAAAATCAACAAACTTCTAGAAAGATTTACAAAGAATAAAACAGATATGACACAATTTAACAATATCTGGAATGAAAGAGTGGATACCACTACAGACATCAAAAGTATAAGAAAGGAATACTACAAACAACTCCACATACAAAAACTTGACAAACTGAGATGAAATAGACCAATTCTTTGAAAAACACAAACTACCACAACTCAGTATGAAATAGGTAACTTAAGCAGTCCCACAACTATTATGGAAATTTAATTTATAATTAAAAACTCCCTCACCAAAATTCCAAAGTCTAGATGCTTTCGTTGGAGAATTCTATCAAGTGTAAAAAGAATTAACATCAATTCTAAACAATCTCTTAGAAAATAGAAGAGGAAAGAACACCTCCCAATTCATTTTGAAGCTATTACCCTGATAGTAAAACTAGACAAAACACTGCAAAAAAAAGAAAGCTATGATCAATATCCCTCATGAATACAAATGCAAAAATCCTTAACAAAACATTAGTCAATATAATTCAGTAACATATAAAGAAAATTATACACCATGACCAAGAGGGATTTATTTCAGGGGTGCAAGGCTGGTTCAATATTCAAAACTCAATCAATGTATCCATCATATTAACAGGCTTAAAGGAGAAAAATCATATGATCATATCAACTGATGCAGAAAAAATATTTGACAAAATTTAACACCAATTCATGAAAAGAAAAAATCTCAGAAAAATAGGAATAAAGGGAATTTCCTTAATTTGATGAAGAGTATCTACAAGAAACCTACAGCTGACATTATATTTAATGGTGAGACACTAAATCCTTTCCTGAGATTGGGAATAAGGCAGGGATATCTCTTCCCCACTCTTATTCAAATATAGCACTGAAAGTTCTAAGCACTGCATTAAGAAAGGAAATAAAAGGCATACAGATCAGAACAAAAGAAATAAAACTATTGCTATTTGCAGATCACATGATTTTCTATGTAAGATAATCCAAGTAATCTACACAAACCTCCTAGAACTAATAAGTGAGTTAAGCATGATCGCAGCATACAAGATAAACATACAAAAAACAATTGTATATATATTTGCAATAAATACGTGAATATGGGAATTAAAAACACAGTATCATTTACAATCTCTCAAAAAAATGAAATGCGTAGGTGTAAACCTAATAAAAGCATATATAGAACTTAATAAGCTAAAAACTACACAATACTAAAGAAATCAAAGAAGATCTAAATAAATGAAGAGATATCTTGTGTTCATGGATTGAAAGACTCAACATGGTAAAATGTCAAATTTCCCCAAATTGGTATAGGGGTTTAACATAATTCTTATAAAAATCTCAACAAGATATTTGTATAAATATGGATAAGATTATTCTAAAATTTTTTATGTTTAAAAAAAAGAAGATAGTAGGAAGGGAAAAATGAAGGGGGGGAAATCGGAGGGGGAGACGAACCATGAGAGACTATGGACTCTGGGAAACAAACTGAGGGTTCTAGAGGGGAGGGAGGTGGGGGGATGGGTTAGCCTGGTGATGGGTATTAAAGAGGGCACGTTCTGCATGGAGCACTGGGTGTTATACGCAAACAATGAATCATGGAACACTACATCAAAAACTAATGATGTAATGTATGGTGATTAACATAATAAAAAAATTTTTTAAAATTAAATGTATATGGAAAGACAATGGACAAAAGCACCTAATTTTGAAAAAGAATAAAGTATAAACAAGCAGTGTATATGATTTCAAGGCTTATCAAATAGAAAAATTAATACTGTCTGGTATTGGTGGAGGTACAGACACATAGACCAATGGAATATAACAGACGGACCAGATATAGACCCACACAAATATGTCCAACTGATTTTTGTTCAGCTTGTTTTCAACAGAGGAGCAAAAACCATTCAATAGAGTAAAGACAGCCTTTACAACAAATATGATGTTGGAACAACTGAGCATCATAGGCAAAAAAACCCAAAAACAAAACCTAGATGTCTCACATTTCATGCAAAATTAACTCTAAATGGATCATGGACTTAAAAGTAAAATGTAAGACCACAGAACTTTTAGAAAAGAACACAAGATAAAAGTGAAAATCTTTGTGATCTAGGGCTAGGCAAAGAGTCTGTGATACCAAAAGCATGATCCATAAAAAGGAAACATCAATAAAATGGACTTCATCCATCCAAATGAAAAACTTTTGCTCTGTGAAAGACCCTGTTAAGAGAAAAACAAGCTACAGAGTGGGAGGAAATACTTGCAAATTAATTTAGATATTGGAAAAAGGACTAGTATCTAGAATACATAATTAAAAAAAAAACACTCAAAGCTCAACAATGAAAAACTAAACAACCCAATTAGAAAAAGAGGAGAAGACATGAAGAAACACATCACTGAAGAAGAAATATAGGTGCCAAATAAGCACATGGAAAGGTGCTTAACATCATTAGCCATTGGTGAAGTATAAAATAAAGCCTATTACAATAACTAAAATAAAAATTTGTGACATCACCAAATGCCGATAAGGAAGTGAAGAAACTGGATCATTCAAACATTGCTGGTGGGAATGTAAACTGGAATAGCCACTCTGGAAAAGTTTGGCAACTTCTTAAAAACCAAACATTCAACTGTCATATGGCTCAGCAATTTCACTGCTGGGCATTTATCCCAGAGAAATGAAGTCTATGTTCACACAAAAACCTGTACACAAATGAACATAGCTTTATTCATAATAGCCCAAACTGACCAGATAGCCTTCAGCAGGTAAAGGGTTAAACTGTGATCTATCCATACCATGGAACACTACTCAGCACTGAAAACTGAACGATCAGATGCACTTGATAGATGCAACAAGTGGTATGAATCTCCAGAGGATTATGCCGATTGTAAAGAGCTAATCCCAAAAGGTTACATACTGTATGATCCCCATTACATAATGTTATTGAAATAACAATTATAAAAATGGAGAACAGATTATGGTTGGAAGGAGGGGATGGGGATTGAGCAAAGTCAGTGTGGCTATAAAATGGCATCAGGAGGGGTCTTTGTGTTTGAATGTTGTATATGGAAATGTTCTACATATTGACTTTGTCAATATCATGATCCTGGTGGTGATATTGTAGTTTTGCAAGATGTTACCATTGGGATTAATTGGGTGAAAAGTACAAGAGGGATCTCTGTATTGGTTTTTACAATTGCATGTGAATTTACTGTTACCTCAAAAGCAAAGTTTAATTTAAAATTTTAGCTTTTGGGGCGCCTGGGTGGCTCAGTCGTTAAGCGTCTGCCTTCGGCTCAGGTCATGATCCCAGGGTCCTGGGATTGAGCCCCCCATGGGGCTCCCTGCTCAGCGGGAAGCCTGCTTCTCCCTCTCTCACTGCCCCCTGCTTGTGTTCCCTCTCTCGCTGTGTCTCTCTCTGTCAAATAAATAAAATAAAATCTTAAAAAAAAAAAAAAAAATTTAGCCTTTGGGGCTCAGTTGGTTAAGCATCTGCCTTTGGCTCAGGTCGTGATCCCGGGGTCCTGGGACGGAGTCCTGTGTGGGGCTCTCTGATCAGCTGGAAGCCTGCTTCCCCCTCTCTCTCACATAAATAAAATCTTAAAAAATAAATAAAATTTTAGCATTAAACATGTTTTACATTTTATAAAATGGGCTCTTAATTTTAAATGTCCATGCCATTCCAAAAATAAGTACTGGTCTGTGGCCTCCATTTCAGGCTTAAGAAATTTAATGTAGGGTGCCTGGGTGGCTCAGATGGTTAAGCGTCTGCCTTCGGCTCAGGTCATGATCCCAGGGTCCTGGGATCGAGTCCCGCATCGGGCTCCCTGCTCCTTGGGAACCTGCTTCTCTCTCTCTCTCTCTCTGTCTCTCATGAATAAGTAAATAAAAATCTAAAAAAAAAAAAAAAAAAGAAATTTAATGTAACATAGACAATTTCTAAATTACTAAGAAAAATGTTTTGAGTGTAGATCAGGAAAAGACACAAGGGAAGTCCTAATTTGGAACAAAAAATATCCTTTTGCATCCAAGATAGAACTAATTTAAATGATATATGATGGTTACCTTACTGAATTGTGGTAGATGCCCCACCACAAAGTAATAATTAAATGTTAAAATTATGGTAACCCTTAGGAAGATTAAAACATTAAGTCTGGCACTGGAAATAGGTCAGATGTGGTCAGGTACACTGGAAACGCCTTTAAATGAACTTAAAATGACCATAGCACCTGGGTTTGGAAGGATGAAAAACAATATTCTCCACTAAGTTATAATTTGTTTTTTTTTTTTTTAATTTCTAGAATCATTACTGACATAAGAATCTGCCTTGCCCTAAAAGCTTTTTAAAAAAGTCAGGTCTCAGCTATGCAAGTTACTAAAAGCTTGTATACTTGTCTTGGGTTAAAATCTCTAGTTCCTAGAGATGTAAACTTGGTTCTCTTTATCTGGTCTGACTTCAGTTATTTAAGATCTGCCATGAAACAGTTGGTGTGAAACTTTCAGAAGGCATTGGAAACTGAAATTAGTGTCTGGAAATCTTCATTGAGGCTAAATAACTGCATTTCTAAGTTTTCCACCAAGGCTAATAGGTTTTGGAGTTAGGAACTACTGTCTAGCAGTACTTACAGTAAACACTTAAAAATCTGTACTTTGGGTTTGCCAAAGTGGGCATCAGTACCCTTTCAAGTTTATTTAAAGACTCAGTTCAGTTCTAGCAGACTCCCTCTCAAACAAGCAGGGGTGTTATGCATAGAACGATTGCACAGGAAATCTGGTTTTTGCCTTCCACCACTTAACGTTTCAAGCAGAAATGCCATCACTACACAAAACCTACAGGAATCCCACTCTGAGTAATTAAGTGACCAACCTCTTAAAAACCTGCCAGAAGCAACAGTGTCTATAAAAATCGATTTAGTGTGTCAGTTATTTAGTTCTATTTCTGCATTTAAAATTAGGATTATTTGAAGAAATATAAGTTATCCCATCATTTTCACGTTAACCAAATAATTGCCGAAACAAAGGATTAAAACGGCAGTGTTTCAATGAGAATTCTCAATGGGTTAGCGTGAGGTGATGTCATGCATTCTGTCAGAGAAGTGGTACAGTGTAGCCCTTTCAGGCTCCGGCTAGTGAAAGTTTTGCTAAGTGTATTTCCTTGCTTGAGACATGAAGCTGTTCAGATCTTAGGGTGGACGGAAGAGGTCTGCAATCCACAGGGAAGCGCTTCATTTTCTTAAGTGAATCATGAAAATACACAACTTTTTTCCACCCCCCCAGGAAAGTAGGATGCCTGATGATGTTCTTTACCACTAATGAGGAATCTTCATCATATCCAAATGAACCAAAAAAAAATCCCAGTTAACTCATAATTTGCCCAAACACTATCCCCTTTGGAAATTTCCTTTTATTCCAGCAACCTGGTCATACATGCAAACAGTACTCAGTTCTGACTTTAAAAACATAAATGCTAAATTTACGTTCCCCTCGTAAATTGTTCTTTACCACGAAGGTGGACGAGGACTTTTTTCTTTAGACAGGTTTTATCTTTTATTGTGTTCTTTTTTCTACACACAGCAACGAAAATTACACCAACTAGAAACACTATTCCGCACTTTCTTTGCAAAAGCACAGGCTGATTTTGTGGAACAAAAAGTCTTCAAAAATCATTTTTCATTATAAACTTGTTGAAAAACATTGATATTCAAAACACTGTTTTTCTGTGTGTACAAAATGTTACCTTTAAAAAAAAAAAAAAAAAAAAAGCAGTGCCGATGGTGAAGGAGTCGGTGGCAACCTCTCCGAGATGCAGTGCTGTCCGACGGCCGTGTGGATGCTGCTGGGCGCGCCGAGCGCTCGGAGGCGTGACTCCAACCGCCGCCTTCATGGCTTGCTGGCCTAGATCAAGCTCTGTCTGTGCCCACACGTCTATTTTTCTAGAACTGATCCCCTGCCGACTAACAGACAAGCTGCCTTATGTTGAAATGGCACCTGTTATATTTTTTTTTACCATCAACCGTTGTGCAAAACCAGAACACTTCTGTATTTAATGACCAGTGCAAGAGTCAAACACTTCAGGCCACACTGTCATTCAATTTCTGCACAGTGGCTGGTTGATCTCAATCTGCGCCATTCGAGAATGTCTTTGGAGCCTGCTAAAATGAACAATAATGTGCCACCTGATGAGGAAACTTCTTCAGTTTGAGACGCATGTGGACTGATTCAAATATGCTGTCATAAAAACAACTTCAATTTTATTTTCCATAGTGTGAGCTTCACCTTTCAATGTGATTCTAAGACTAACCTGAAGGAAAACTTCGAGAACTTGAAAACCTTGGCTGTTGTGCTATGTTTCTCCTTTGATTTTTTTCAAATCAAGACTACTCTTTGAGTTCCAAATATTTTGGGGTAAAAATTTCCCTCAAAAATCATTATGTTTCGGGCGCCTGGGTGGCTCAGTTGGTTAAGCGGCTGCCTTCGGCTCAGGTCATGATCCTGGAGTCCCGGGATCGAGTCCCGCATCGGGCTCCCTGCTCAGCAGGGAGTCTGCTTCTCCCTCTGACCCTCCTCCCTCTCATGCTGTCTCTCATTCTCTCTCTCTCAAATAAATAAATAAATAAATAAAATCTTTAAAAAAAAAAATCATTATGTTTCTTAAAAGAATCCAAGCCACTAAGGTTCCTGTTTTTAATCACTGATCTGTGTCCCAGGTAAAATAATTCATAAAATACTACACATCAAATGAAGGTGCTAAAATCACGCAAAAAAAAAAAAATTAAGTGGTTTTGCTATTACTGGGAACTCATCATGAAGCGAATAGGGTAAGTACTTTTGCCTCTATGAGAATAAACATTTTATCAAGTACAACTGTGCAAAAAAAAAAAAAAAAAAAAAATTGAACTGATTTGTGGGAGCCGTGGGAGTTTTATGTAGCCAGAAGATACCAGTTTGTCACACGTTTCTCGGTGCTCTTATAGAGAAAGAATATGCTCAATCAGGCCTGATGGGCTTGCATTGATCTCGGCACAGGTAGTATTTGTATAAATTCCTCTCCCTGCCTGGCCCATCCTGTTCACTAAAGCAAACTGATTTGGTAAACACAAAGTCTCAAAGTTTCCACTCACTCACTCACAAGAAAATTTTCTACGGTCTCTTATGGAGAAAAAAAAAAAAAAATGGCATTTTGCTGACATGCATTTTAAGACTGCTAAACTAAAACACTGAATAAACCAGTACTCCAGAAAGAAGGGCTGCTGTGTGATTATGTCAAGTGTTGCTCCCACAGAAGCAGAGTCCTCATGACACAGAACTATCCAGACACTTTTAAAATCATCTTTATTTTGTTTGCAAAGATACAGTTTACTTAGTTAACATTTTATTTGTTCCCATTTGAAGTCTCATAGCTTTGCCATGTAAAACACTGACTTCACTATCAAACTGCTATATAAGAACGTTATAAAATACAAACTATTAACTAAGATAATCCTCTTTATAGTACTCAGATTAGTGCATTAAAACAACATTGATTTAAAAAAAGCAAGTGAGTTAATTGGCAAACATCCAAATTGTTTTCTAATGAAGGGTGTTATAAAATGGTATGCAATGGTAAACACTAAATTTTAAGTGTTAGTGCTCAAAAACAGTAATTCTGGGAAAGTTGCTCCCCCAAAGTAATTCTGACCCAAGGATACACATGTAGCCATTATTCTAAAGGACTTAAGGGAAGATAATTAATTTTCCACAGTAATAGCTGTGGAAGGACACAGCAAAATAAGTTGGGATCTTCAGATTTCTAACGCGATAGATACTGATTTTTCATACTCTTTGTTCAAATTACATTAAACATTTACAGTGACTACACATACCCCAGCAAACACCAGACTTAAACAGGGCCTATGTAAAAACAATCTATCCTTAGTATTTTACTAGGCAATCTACAGCAAATGCTTAATATGTACACGTCGGGAGTATGAGATACTCTAGGAAATTATTCACCGATTTCATTTAGAGTAAACAAAGGTCTTAAGAGAAAACCAACAAGAAAAGTTAAATAATTTGTGCTGCTATGAACCAAGAAAAAAAAAAAAACACACCACAAACAGGTACGATAATTTTTTTTTAAGTTATTGAGAGTATTTCCTCTGCTGGCTCAAATCAAAACTAAATTTGAGATTTTTAATTGAAGGAACACAACTCTGAGTGCACATCACTCTGTCAGAGACAGATGCACATGGAACACACGCACACCTTTACATTTACTAATTCCAAGAGCTAAGTCAACAGGTAAATAAATTATAAATGAAAGGCATATACAACGTGGACAAAACCTCACAGTTATTAGATCGAAAAGCATGGAAATAATGCCAGCAGTCATACTGAGAAAAACTTTCAGTGTTAGAAAATATCAGATTGAATCCAAAGGAAACTGCCCCCCCCAAATGAAAATAACAAAGTATGGGAGCCATCCTTTATGGAGTATCTTTAAAATAATAATAAAAAAAAACCATGATTACAGGAATCCTCCTACATAATTTAGAGAATGTAGTGCAATAGGGTGCTCCTTTATAATTTAGCTTTTCACTTTCCATATGATGAGACCGAGAATTACAACTCCAACGACAATGATAAAAATGATGATGCACAGGGTTTTTCTGGATTTGCGCTGCAGATGCAAAAACAAAAACCATGTTTACAGATGTATTGAAGCATCTCTATAGCAATTGAAAATCACTTGCTTCATTTCTAGAGTAAAATCAATAGTAATTAACTGCCCTCAAATATTTGGCTGTATTTTTTTGCTTCTCAAAAATCTCTTCAAATACAAGTGGCACTATTCTTTCAAGAAAAGTCTTCTTGAATTAATGACATAATTCGGGGGCTAATTATTCAACTTTTGTGGTCATATTTCTGAGTGTGGTTGGGCTTAAAAAAGGAGACACAGAGAAATGAAAGTTACTGACTTAAGCAACAGACTGAGGTAGTCCTATGTATAAAAACTAAGAACAGCTTAAAAGCTAACTTTTATCAAAGAGCTGCTCTTCAAAATGAGTTCTCTGAAAATATCAGCAAGTGTAAATGCTTGGCAATTTCTCCTGAAGTAAATTTACTAGTTTCCAAAATTCCCATTCTTTTAATATTAGTGGAAACTGCATTTAAAAATCTCAACATACACATAAAAAACAAAGAGCTAAAAAATCGTAATGCAGTCATTTAAATTATAGAGGTTAAGAGTTTTGTTCCATTCTTCATTCTGGCCCAGCTATAGATTTCCTATTTCTTTAATGGCTTGCATATCTCATAGCAACATGCAGGAATCCTTTCTCTTTTTCTTTTAAAGATTTTATTTATTTATTTGACAGAGAGAAAGAGAGCAAAAGAGAGCACAAGCAGGGGGAGGGACAGAGGGAGAGGGAGAAGCAGGCTCCCCACTGAGCAGGGAGCCTAACAAGGGGAACCCTGGGATCATGACCTGAGCCGGAGGCAGACGCTCAACCGACTGAGCAACCCAGGCGCCCCAGAACTTTTTTCTTACAAGGTTGAAAAGTTTGTAAATTTTCTTTGTCAACTAGTAGTACCATAAAATTTACAGAAAGACAGGTTTCCGACTCTGAAATTCTCCTGAAAACTATGATGACTTTCAGTATACCACATATTCAGCAATTTTTTCAACTGAATACTCCTCCTTACGTGAAGTATGACTTCTCTAGAGTTTCAGTCTCATCTTGCCTACATATTTTCCCCAGACTCCACTTGAGTACCATAGACACATGTGTAATATACCTGTAAGAATAATCACAGGCTTCCCCCACAGGCTATCTGTGGCCCAGGGCACCCTCCCTAGTGTGGGATGGGGAGGTTCCAGGGTACTGCAATGATGAGTACTGATCAGCTTCCCCTACACTCATGGTTCACCCAAACTATTAAGAAGCACCATATTTTGCAGAGGCAAGACTTTAATATCAAGGTTTCCAAGGAGAACTACAGGGAAGCTGCTTTTTTCCTCAGCACTGATGTTGTACGGCTCTTCCCTCATCCCTCCAGGGCCCATGGAATTAAGTACGGGGCAGCTCTAGATATGGAGGTATGGCTTGGGAAGATGTGCTCCTTTCTCCCAGGGTGGCTGTAGCGTCTACCCTTCCCAAAGAGGGGAAAAGTAAAACTTGGGAGATATATCTACATCCCTCCAGAACCCAAAAGCAAAACAAAATAACATGTAAACCTAGTTGCTGATAAATCTTGCTAAACACTACGTTTGAGTAACTGTTGGCATTTATAGATTATCGTGTGTGTGTGCACGTGTTCATGAATGATACCTACGTGTGACAGTAATTCTACTGAGCTGCATACCTGAATCACATGCACAGAAGGTAAAGGCAAGTTAGAGTTACTACATCACTGAGTACAGTTGGCTGTAACTCAGCAATCTTCATATAGCTTTACTGTTCTCTATATATCACTAAGTATGCAGTGATTTGTCTAGTGAAAAACGGCACTGAAATGAAAGGGGACTTCTGAGGTTGGTTAGAAAAGCAAAAAGCAATTGAAAATATCTAAGACTGTGATAATATCTTAGGTATTTTAGAAGAAGGCAACACGGTCTGAGAAGATAATTATGAACAACAACAAAAAGTGGAATTTTAAGAGGGAAATCAAATGCTATGGTGGTATTTAGGGGTTCCCAAAGAGCCTGGCCTCATTTTTATTGTCTATATATCATATGATATATTCATAGTTCACGGTCCTAATATCTGTGTAGTACTCTGATGTGCTTCATATCTGTCACATATACAGACTCCCTATATTAACCTGATCCACTGAAGAAATCAATTCATTCCTGGTGAAGGGTCTGCTGAATGCTGACAATACCCAGTGATCAAGGGCACTCCAAGGGAATATAATTTCCATAGGACTTGATGAGAACTCTCTAGAGCAAAGATCTTTGCCTTCTTACTGCAGAGTGCCACAGACAAAAAAGAAAGAAAAGGTGGACGGAAACAGTGAGAGACACAGGGGAAGAAAGTTATCAAAGAGGTTTCTGGTTTGGAAGGTCACAACAGCATCAGAGACCTCCAGCTGTCAGAAATGCCTGGAGTTGTCTATCTACTGCATCCCTCAGGACTCTAAACACTGAACTTCCTATCCCTGGGGGCCACAATTCTGTTCGACCCTGAGAATAAACAGGAAACAGGCTAACCCCAGTTTTAAACAGACTGGCAGATATCTGGACCTGTCTTCCATGGGATTTTAAATTTTAACATCTCCAGCCACCTTGTACCTGATCAATCTTTCTCTCTCTCTCACACACACACACACACACACACAGACTGGAAAGCCTAAGTTACAAGATAACTCACTGCGGTTAGTATTACCTGATATTCTGCTGCCCTTGACAGCTGTTGGTTTGCTTGCTGAACGTGCACGTCTGCATTCTCCACATTGGCTTCTATGCTGTCTTTAAAATAAAACACACACACACACACACACAACGTGTGTTGATGCTCCAGTAAGACAGCTGCTTAAATCACAAGACTTCATGCAACATAAGACCAAACATGTTCACTATTCAAATGTTAACACTGGTAGTATATGGGCAAAGTTGAATTTCTTTTTAAACTGGCTCAGAGTCTTCTTTACACTATTTCTCAAATGATCCAAACAACACACAGATATTTGAAAAGAAACTGGATCATCCTCATTACGACACAATTCCTGTTCTACCTGGTAACCCCTGAAAAGTACTAGGGAGTTTGTGTGCTCTGATGGTCAAGGCAGCACCGAACATCTAACAACTGTTCCTGAGAGTCAACAGAGTATTGAAAACCATCAGTCAACCTCCTCCTTCCGAGCTAAAACCCAGCCCTCCCTGAGGGCTCAGGCAGCCTTCTCACGTGGCAACAGTTTCCCCTCCCTCGCTGCTCTGGCCTAGAGGTGGAACCAGTGGCCCCCGCAGCCTGAGACCATGGCCTCCCCCTTCTCCCCACCAACACTCAGCTTACAGCTCATGCTTGCAAATGCATCCAACCCCCCGTAGCAGACATTTATAGACCTCATGGTCTTTCCTTCATTCTTTGAATATTTTAGCCCTGGATTCGCCGATGGACCCTTCAATGCTTCTCTTTTACAAAATGGCAATTTCAGAAGCCAACTGCTGACCTGCTAACACCTGCCTTCTCCATGCCTTGACCATACTTTTTCAATGACTTTGCCTGTTTCCCCTTCCCAGCCACCCACCTCCATGATCATATCCCAAGCCTCGTCACTACTGGTAACTGCAGCTTCTCTATAAACTCAGTTTCAAACCTCACTCTCTGAGCATCACCTGCTACCTGTCTAGCACTCTCCTTCCAACACCCCAACGTCACTGACCTACCACTGTTTCACTGCCCCTCAACACACTCCGTGCCCTCACCTTCCTCCTGATCCAGCTTAGATCCCCCGGGCCACCACTGAGCCATACTTCTCGCATTCACCCTCTGCTCCCTTGCCACCTACCTCAGTCAGACTTATGTGACAACACCTCAACCTGCACCCTCACAGCTGCACATGGGTACAAAAAAAAATAACCGACATTGATTTCTTTCACTTCGAATTTGTGACTGCCAAGCAAGCCTCCTTCATTTCAACTGGCACCTCACACTTAACATATCCCAAAATTGTCGATCTCCATCCCTCTAAACCCGCTCCAGTTCCAGACTGACCCAGCTTAGAAAATGGCAACCTCATCGTTTCCCTGGGCTTGCCCCAAACCTTACGAGTTGTCCTTGAATTCATTCTCTCTCACACCCACATCCAGCCAAGTCAACAAATCTTTTTGGTTCTACATTTTAAAGCTATCTAGAATTCCACCGCTTCTCACCAATTCGCTGCTTCCATCCTGATCTGAGGCAACTGCCCACCCCGATTCCTGCCATCACCTTGGAAGGGGTCTCTTTGCTTCTGGTCTTGTCCCTTTATGGTCTGCTCTCAACCTAGCAGCCAAAGTGAATCTATTAAAACTTAAGTCGAATGATAACACTCCTCTGCTCAAATTCTCCTGTGGCTTCCCATCCGTTAATAGTAATGCAAGTCCTCACAAGGGCTCAGCGCCCTACATGATGTCAAACTTTATGACCTCTGATGTTATCTCCATCTCCCTCTTGCTCATTTCACTCACCAAAAACATCAGATGTGCTTCTGCCTGAAGGCCTTTGCACTTGCCCTTTGCTCTACCTGGAAAATTTTCTTTCACTTGCTCCCTTAATTCCATGAAGTCTTCACTAAAATGTTACTTATCAGTAAGGTCTTCCTTGACCACCCTAGTGAAGTAGTAACATTCCCCACCACCAGTAGCCCCATCCTACTACCTGCCTTATTTTCCCGAGAGCACTTATCAGCATTTACTTACTTTTCTTTCCTTTTACAAAAATTCTCTCTCCTCCAATTAGATTGTAAGATTCATGAAGGCAGGGCCTTCTACCTCTTGTTTAATTTCAGCTAAATCCCCAGTGCCTAGATTTGTGCCCGGACATAGCAGGCACTCAATAAATGTTTACTGGATGAATGAATGAATTGGTTTTTGAAATTTTACCCCATTATCTACTGTGGCTACAGAGAAGGGTAAGAATGGACAAATAATAGCTATAGTAAAATATAGTTCCAAGTATTTCAATGAACCAAAATCAGAAAATATATGAAATCGATCTTTAGCCACATCCACTGATAGCTTCATATTTCTAAATGATAAAAATGATCAGGACACTGATCAGTGCTGGCAGTTACACGTTACCTGAAGAGCTATTACATTTAAACTTTCAGGGAGTCTTAGCCACTGATTTTTTTTTTAAAGAATTTGTAAAAGAATGCTTCGCATCTAAGTAATACCACTAAATTAATGTACCGAAAAGACACTGGAATAAATAATCAGGCAAACGGCTACCTATTCCCTCTGATCTAAAAGACAAGGTATTATAAAGAGCACAGGTTTCCCAGAAAGTGCTTGGTGTGATGAGAATTAGTGGGGTTGAGATGGAAACCAGGGGTCTGGCAAACAGGCAGCAGTGAGACTAGAGGCTGGCTCCACGGTCTCAGCAGCAGCAGGCTCTGGTGAGATGTGGGGCTTCAGAAATAAATGAAGCCAGTTGATTCAATCAGTGGGAGCCAAAGATGAGATCTGTTTTAGATAATGCCAAGGGTGATGCTTTGTCTATTGGTAGAGGCTGTGCTTTTAATTCCAGGGGGTCCCAGAGACACAGGGGTTACTCTTGCTTGAGAGGTTCCTGCAGGTAAACTGCGTGTAGCTTTCTCCCACCCCAGTGGGGCTTACCTATCACATCTCCTTGTTCGTGGATCATCATTCCCAAATCTTTAAATATTTCATTGATATCCATAATATCAGCCTGAGAGAAAAAGGCATGTGTTACTATAATCAGAAATTCAGCCCTCAATCCACAAAGGGGAAAAATTAAAAAAAAACAAACAAACACCAAAAAACAGAAAACAAACAAAACCCCAAACCACCACTTAGACACAAGTGAGAATGCATCTAGGCTTAATACAGAAATTTTGGAAATATCAGGAAACTATATGACTAGAGGCAATCCTAAGTAAGATGACCTTGAATGACTGTAACCAGTTCTAAAGGTAAGTTTGTGACACTAAAAATACCAAGCGAGGCACATGGACACCAGGAATCTATTAACAGAGAAGTGCCCTGGGTCACTGAGTTTATGTTGATATAATCTGATAGTTTTGTTATCACTAGCAGTATTACCTCATAAGAGTATAAAATATCATTGTTATGATTTATTCCTAGTAAAAACTTACAACAATTTGACATTATAAAAGTATAAAACATTAGGTATAAATTTTAAGTCTCACATTAGTAAGTTTGATTATGCAATGGAATAGCAATGAACAAGTTATAACTTTACTTTTCTTTAATATATGATAACTATTATTTTGCCTGATTAAAAAGTTAAGTTTAAATAGTCTATGGGGGGGACAATTTACATATTCATCCTGTGCCTTAGTTTTCCCACCTATAAAATGGTGATGATGATGACACAGTTAACTACTTCATGGTTTTTATGAGAACTAAATGAGATAATGCAAAGAATTTATCACATGGTGCTTAAAAACCCTCAATAAATTGCAGCTATGGTGAGCTATTAGCCAGTCTTCTAGGGAATAGGTAGGTTCCATAAGAACTAAGGCTTACTAAACCCTTCAGATCTCTTTGACGTCATGAACATACTACAGAGAAATAAAATACTCGTACAGCCCCTGTCAAGTCTTATTCATGCGGCTCTGAGGTGTATCATGTGTTCCAGAAGTCGTCCAGACTCCCTGAGCAGACCTGTCTGGACTGAGTTTTTCTCCATGCTAAGGACCTGAGATGATCTGACAGGATAAAAAACAAAAAGTAGGAGATGAGGGAGGTATGTTCTCTCATTTTAGCACGAATTCTAACGAGATTTATTTAAAAAAAGGGAATTATTCTCATTTACACGAAAGGCCACCACATTGATATATTTAGTTTTCTTTCTCAGGCCCCTCCCCCAGAATTGTCTAAGCATCTTGAGGACAAACACGCTGAGAACAGAGCAGCCATCCAACTGCCACGTCAAGCTTACTTCAAGCTGCCTAATAGAAGATTCTCTCTCCTGAATAAGGCGGAGGTCATCCTCTGTAATTTCTTCATCCTGCACCTGCACCTGAGGTTGAGCTTGGCTAACAGACAGAACAGAACATGGAAAAAAAAAAAAAAGGAATGGTATTAAATTAATGGGACTTCTTTCCTTATTTAAGAAACATGAAACAGAATATCTTTTCTTCAAAGTCAGAGAATTGCTTCAACTTCTTATATTCTTCAATTTTAAGATTATAACAGAAATATTAAACTATTCATGTTTCATTTCATTGATTTTTTTTTTTAGAGTTATTATTTAATTATTGGAAGCTATATTTGGCAACTGGGTATTTCTTTTTGGTTGACTTAAACGTCACGGGAGGAAATAATCTCCATCAAATAATAATTAAGTCAATCATATTTACTTGGTAAATAATTATTTACAAAGTATTACTGCTACATTGGAATATTTTATATATATGTAGACGTTATAAATAATTATTTTGAAAAAATTTCAAATTTATTGCTTTCTATTTATAAATAACTTAGGACAGTCATGATATAATAAACTGAAAACTTTCATTCTGCTGCAGGGATCATAATGTATAAATATATTTATACAAAAAAGTACATTTGCAAAATTATCTTTTGATCTGTATGTTTTGTATTTCTTACCTTTCCCAGGATACAAGATTCCTTTCCTTTGAGCTGTCCTCAGGAAAACCACCCTGAATAATTTAGTAATAGAATGGACTGAGAAGGGGCAAAGAAAAAACACCAAAACTCACATTTTCTCTTATAATAATCTAAACTGATTTATGTACGCATGTGCACGCACATGTGTGCGTGTGTGTGGAGAGAAAGAGAAATCTTTTTGTTCTCATTTTCTAGGTCAAGTGCTTCGAGTAATAATAAAATTGTATCCTAAGCTGACAAGGAAGGAATTCATTAAATATTCTCAAGGGCCAAATAATTAATATTACTTGATTAAAATGTACTATAGTCCTGGAGCCTCTACCTTAAGGAACAAGGAAACAACTTGCAATAGTTTTGAAGGGAATTTAAAATTAGATTAACTCAAAATTCCACTTTAAGTTTTCCTTTTATTTTCCCCAGGCTTATATTCATTTTCAGTATCCACACAACATACTGACTGTTCATTCCTGTCCTCTTCATATGACCCAGGAGTAAAGTGTTCCCTACATGAGCCCTGACAGAACGTGATGGCCTCTAGTACAAATCAATGCGGGACTATAACTCAGGTCTGACCCCTAGTCTTTCTGACAAAATGCTTCCAAATTTTTATATAATCATCTGTAATCTTTGGTTCCATGACATGGACAAAATAATCACAGCAATACATAACTATCATCCTTCTTAAAATTGAGCAGAAAAACCTGAAAATAAATATTCAAATACTGACTGCCAAGATAGTCACAGATCCTTATGACTTAGAAAAATGCTAATGTAGTCTTTCAAAGGAACATCAGATTCACTTTATAATGCCTTGTTTAAATACTTACAGATACTCTGGAACTGGCTCTTACTCGAGCAACAAACTCTTTCTCTTTCTCTGCAGCTTGCCTCTGGACCTTTTGAAAGTTTGTCAGTGATGTTGTGAATTCAGCCACCAAGCGATCCTTCTGTATTTTCCTTTGACGCTAGAGGAAAGGGGGAGAAACCTACTAGAATCAAGCTGTGAAGTTCTATAGAATTCGTGAAAGTTGTTTCACCACTAGCTGGCTCTTCATTTTATTCTGAAATTCTCACTCACTCTCCAATTACGGGGCCCTACTGATTAAATCTCAATAACATTTTGACAACATGTTCAAATGCTATGTATATTTACCATCTTGAGGCAAAATGTTCATAATGCTGGATTTTTCACCTCAAATTTTCATCCTAAAAACTGGGCCATGATTTTGAGATTATTTTTAAGTAGTTCTTTTTGTTTTCTTTTTAGGAAAATAAAACCTTGTACTCTTACCTAAGTAATAACTTCTGCTAAATAATAAGCAAGGAAATAAATATGTGCCCCTAGGAAATCTCACATCCTGAATGAGTGTGCATGTCACATGGAGTCAGCTCTGGAAGGCCAGGAAACAATTACTCAGGAAGCATTTTCTGAGCACTTGCTTAATTATGGGTCAGGGCAACTGCATGGAAATAATTTTTGCTTTATTGAACCGCAGGATACTACCTGGGCAATTAAATATAGTTTTGTGTTCTGTGAACTAATCTCAAATACAATTTTTCCCCCTTAATTTCCTTTCCAGCATAACAGTTCAAAGACCCTACAATGTATGTGATTTCTTTCACATTCAATACATCAACAATGTGTCTTAAGGCTTGATACCTGTTCACTGGGGGTGGTGGGCAGAGATCCAAACTCTTTAATGTACTTATCCGTTTCTTTGGCAAGTTGGTTAGTATACTGCTGCTTCTGTTGCCTAAAGTGAGAAAACACATGTTATATCAAAAGAACGAAGAGATTTCTTTAAGTTACAACTCTGCCAGTTGATGAATAATTTGATAAAAATCACTATTTTATAGACTGGCTCTAAATTTTCTCTATGAAAACAAAATATTCAGGGCACCTGGCTGGCTCTGTTGGTAGAACATGTGACTCTTAATCTCACGGTTGTGAGTTCAAGCCCCACATTGGGCGTGGAGCCTACTTAGAAAAAAAAAAAAAAATTCCAAATTCTATTTTTTTTATAAATATTGAGCAAATATTACATGGAAAGGTCTTTACTCACACGGGGCAACCAAGCTTTGAGAAATAAATCTCAGCAGCCATTAAGAAAGGAAGATGACTCGAGCCAAAGCCAGACTGTGGGATGTCTGATGCTTTAGATATGGGGGTGGGGTGGTGGGAGCCTTTTGTCTGCATTCCACAATTGGGAGGTCAGTTGAATAAATGAAGAGGATTTGTCACCTGAGCCTTCATCCAATTCCCAGGGCTTGGGGTACAGGTAGCCTCTCCTCTTTCTCTATCTGGACATTTATAACCTTATAGATACTTAAAAAAAGGGGGTGGGGGAAGAGGTAATTAACAGTAATATGCATTTACTATTTTTCAAGTTTGCTGTGGAAAAAATAATACCATTTCTCTGTAAAGAGGAAGAACACAATATAAGAAGTAAATTATATCAGTATCTGTATCTGTCTTGCTAGCCAGCTTATAAAGTAAAAAGTCAGATTTTTTTTTAAAGATTTATTTGTCAGAGATAGAGCTAGAGAGAGAGAGAGCGTGCACGCACAAACAGGGCGAGTGGCAGGCAGAGGGAGAAACAGACTCCTCGCCAAGCAAGGAGCCCGATGTGGGACTTGATCCCAGGACCCTGGGATCATGACCAGAGCCAAAAGCAGACGCCCAACCGAGCCACCCAGGCATCCCCAAAAGTCAGATTTTTAACTAAAGAACTTTACTCTAAAAAATAGTTAATATTAATGTGATGCTTTACAAATTACATCAGTACTTCTCAAATACATTATCTCTCATTTTTAACACCTATTAGTCACACTTGGGATCCTTTAAAATAATGAGATATTGTATAATAGTATTTTTAAGTATAGATACCTTTATTTGAGAAGGAAGAATTATAACCTACTTTTGTCTATTTCTCAAGTACCTTACCTTTAAGATGCCCTTTAAAATCTTTAGAAAATGTAAGATAGCTAAATTTCTTTAATTAATTGAAAAGAAGACTTTATTGATATCTACCGACTCACAATCTCCACTACTAACCTTAGCAAAATATTGTATCTATTAATAATTATGTTTCTATTCCATTTTAGTTTTTCTTAAAGATTTATTTATTTATCAGAAACAGAGAAAGTGTGCAGAAGGTGAGAGGGGAGCAGAAGGATGGGGAGGGAAGCAGACTCCACACTAAGTGGGGAGCCCGACTTGGGGCTTGATCTCATGACTCTGAGATCAAGACCTGAACCGAAATCAAGAGTCAGAAGCTTAACTGACAGAGCCACCCAGGTGCCCCTCTATTCCATTTTAGTTTATGGTTTATTATTTACAGTTGGGGCATTTTTTACCACCTCAATATCTCTCCACTGGAAAAAAAAGTCAGTATAAATTAGACATAACTATAAATTCTTCAAAATGTACTTCATAAAAAACATGAATTCCCATCACCTAACTTTTAATTTCTTCCTCTTTGTAATGTTTCCTTGTATAGCTAACACTGTGTGGAATATCACTTACTACATGCATGTTACTTCAAATATGGCTGTAACAGCACTGAATGATCCTTGAGCAGGAGCCCGATGTGGGGCTCCATCCTAGGACCCCGGCCGGAACCACGACCTGAGCTGAAGGCAGGCGCTCAACGACTGAGCCACCCAGGCATCCCGAAAATAATTGTTTTGATCTACGTATTTTACTCCAGATGAGAAAGATTCAGATGAGAAAATGTGCAAAAACACTGTAAAATCTGTAACACCACAAAGTATTACTGTTGTTCTTCTAACAGCATATTAATTTCCTGAAACATGTACTACAGAACTTCACTAGAACTTTTTTTCCCCTTAAACAAAGGCTAATGCTTTCTGAAATTCAAAGATTTAGGTACAAGTTTTTTAGGGATAGCAATTCATATTGAGTATGGACTGGAATCTAAACCAAATAAAAATCTAGTCACTGAAGCAATTGTTAGCTATGGGAAGTAAATCACATAAATAGAGAAGCTTAGATCATTTTTCAAAAGCCACCAAAACGACCTATTCAGGGGCGCCTGGGTGGCTCAGTCGTTAAGCGTCTGACTTCCGCTCAGGTCATGGTCCCAGGGTCCTAGGATCGAGCCCGGCATCGGGCTCCCTGCTCCGCGGGAAGCCTGCTTCTCCCTTTCCCACTCCCCCTGCTTGTGTTCCCTCTCTCGCTGTGTCTCTCTCTGTCAAATAAATAAATAAAATCTTAAAAAAACAAAAAAAACAAAAAAACCCGACCTATTCAATAAGTATAAGAAAGGCAACTAACAAAGTTCTGCTTTGCTAGAGCGAGCCAGCTCTTGAAAATAAAGAAAAATATCTGCCTACCCTGAACAGGGAAAAACCTACACAATAGGTTGGTACAAATAAAGGAGCTGAAAAATCTTATTAATCTCCATTGTTTCTCCAGTAAACCTAACACTACATACCATCAAAGCAACATAACAATAAGTGATTTTTTTCCTTTTTTTTAATTATTAAATACTTACAGCTGTTGTCTCAGTTCAGGTGAATCTTGAGGCGTTCCAAGTTGATTCAGACTCCTCTGTATTTCCACAGCTATTATGATGAAAAGATAAATGTATAATTGTTATAAATGTTAGGGCAACAGAAATTAAGTTAGAAATTAATACAGGCAATTGGAAAATTAGAAAAAAAAACCAGAGAGATAATATAGAAAATGTTAAATGAGAAAAAAATGAAGAATAAGTGGTTTATTTAAATCTAATTAGTTACAATAATGAATTAATTTTCAAGAGGAAATTGTGTGGGGATGTAAACATGTGAAACTGCACTTATGATCCAAAAATATTATTTTCCTCTCTAGCTCCTCAGAACATTTACAACAATGGCACATGGACCTTCACTTAACTCTACTGGCATAAAACTGTGAGGAAAATAATTGTAACTTTACATGAATCAGTGGAATACAAAGTGAACGAATGACTGTTAATAAACAAAGGAGGAATAATAAAGATGAAACATTTGTAATTTTCCATGTAATAATGGATCCAGGCAATGCCAACAGAGGATGCTGAAACCAGAGAACATTCACAGAATCTGAAATTATCACCACATGGATGACATTAATAAAAGAACTAACTTCACCTTGGATAAATTTGTTGCTTAAAACAAATGATCAGGGCACCTTAGGTGGCTCAGCTGGTTAAGCATCGGACTCCTGATTTCAGCTCAGGTCATGATCTCAGGGTCCTGAGATGGAGCCCAGAGTTGGGCTCCCTGCTCAGTGCAGAGTTTGCTTTTCTCCCTCTACCTTCCCCATGTGTGCACGTGTGCTCACTCTCTCTCCAATAAATAAATCTTAAAAAAAAACCCCACAAATGATCAATTTTTTTTGTTTTTAATTTTAGAGAGAGAGGGAGAGAGCAAGAGTGTGTGTGCGTGGTGGGGGAGGAGGGAGAGAGAGTCTTAAGCAGGTTCCATGCCCAGCATAGAGCCTGATTCAGGGCTCGATCTCACAACCCTGAGATCATGACCTGAGCCGAAGTCAAGAGTCAATCCTATGCTTAACTGACTGAGCCACCCAGGCATCCCAGAACAAATAATCAAATTTAGCAGCAACAATGAGACAAACTGGCATGATGAGCTTCCTGACATGATGCAATGAGAAAGTCACAATGTGATCTACATATATTTTTTTTTCCCCAAAATGTTTAACCTGAATCTAATCATGAGGGGAGAAGAAACAGACCAATCTAGACTGCAGGATAATCTGAGTTTTTAAAAATGTCAATATCATGAAAAGGAAAAAAAAAAGACAAAGCAGGGGAGCTTTCCAAATTAAAGAACTAAAGCACCCAAATTACTAAAATACCCAAAAGCGATGTAGGATTTTGGACTAATCCGGATTCTAAATCAGAAGGAAAAAAATGAAAAAAAAGGGGGAAAAAAAGAAGGGAAAAAATGCTCTAAAACACATGTGGGGCTACTGAAGACACTTGAATATGATTTTGAAATTCGAATTTGGAGAGAGATACAAAACAAAAATGGAAAAATGTCAACCGGTGAACCCAGGTGAAGGGTATATAAAAAGTTCACTGCACTATACTTAAAATTAAAAGTCAAGAGTTAAACTTCAGGCTAAGCTCACAATCCAAAGTCTATAAACACTGCAGTTTTTATAAAAAGGTTATTCTTTCACCAATGGGGAGGTCCTATAGCTTTATGCATGTATGCAGACAAGTAAAATGTCAAGTAGAAGCTGAATATCCATCTTCAAAGTAAAGACTTTGTACATTTCCAAGAACTAGAGAAAAATGATCCAACTGACCCATTCTTTTTATTTTATTTTTTAAAAGATTTTATTTATTTATTTGACAGAGAGAGACACAGCGAGAGAGGGAACACAAGCAGGGGGAGCGGGAGAGGGAGAAGCAGGCTTCCTGCGGAGCAGAGAGCCTGATGCGGGGCTCGATCCCAGGACCCTGGGATCATGACCTGAGCCGAAGGCAGATGCTTAACAACTGAGCCATGCAGGCACCCCAACCCCATTCTTTTTTTTTTTTTTTTTTAAGATTTTATTTATTTGACAGAGAGAGACACAGTGAGAGAGGGAACACAAGCAGGGAGAGTGGGAGAGGGAGAAGCAGGCTTCCCGCAGAGCGGGGAGCCCGATGTGGGGCTCGATCCCAGGACCCTGGGATCATGACCTGAGCCGAAGGCAGACGCTTAACGACTGAGCCACCCAGGCGCCCCAACCCCATTCTTTTTATTTTAAATGACTAGTTTATTTATACAGCTTAAATGTTTTTAAATAGTCATTACTTATTTATGGGATCAAGGGAATGACTGTATCCCAAATGCAGGATAACTTTGGTTCACTGAGGATGATGTAATGACATTGTTTTCAAGTTGAAGCTGAAAAATATAAATCCTGGAAAGGAATCATATAGCATATAGCAACTGTTAACCATTCAGCTAGCTTCAAAAGAACTTCTTGTTGCCTTTTGTGGGGGGGGTAGTAGATTTTTCTTTTGTAGGCAGAGAAATCTTGTTTGCTATGGTTAACTTATGGCTGCTTGCTGTTATATATTTCCTTCTGAATCTCAACAGGTTTTCTGCCTTATAGGGGTTTAAAGCTTTTATTTTCAAAAGTAAGTATGTTGATAAGGCAAACTGTAGCGTGAGCATTTAGCTCATCTCTAGAGGGTTCTTGTCATTTAAAAAAGTCATATTAGGTTGAGAAAAAACATAATTTGATAAGTGACATCAGGAAAACTGACTAACCATTTGGGATTAAAATAGAAAACTACCTTACCTCATACAGCAAAATAAATCTGCAACTATTACTTTAAATATTAAAAGTTGAAACCATTAAACTGCTACATGAAACAATAAACATAAATTTATCTTTATGATCTTGGAGTGAGGGATAGAATATTATCTAAAGCATGATATAAAACTAAAAACCATGGAGGAAAATATGTCAAACCTGACAACACAAATAATTTTTTAATGCTACATGCAAATGTGTATCTGTATTAGAGATATATAGAAATAATGTGTGTGTGTGTGTGTCAGAAAACACCAGCATATGATGAGCAAAGGGGTTAATATCCCTAATATAGGAAAGAGAAAACTCGTACAAATCGATAACAGAAAAATAGTCCAGTGCAAAAAGGATGAAAGATGTCACCACGAAATTTACAACAAGCAAATAAACATATGAGAAATTCAACTTCATTGATAACTTTTCATGTATTGGAATGGTACAACTTAAGAGAAATAAGCAAGTAAAGATACAATTACCATCAAAAGCTTAAAAACAAAAGGTAGAGACATATCTAAGAAGGAGCAATATCCATAATGTATGAAGAACTTTCTAGTTCTGAGAAAAGTCAGACAAGCCAGTATAAAAATGGGCCAAGAAGAGGGACTTTAATATTCTTCACTGAATAAATGAATAGCAAAAGAAGATCAACAAGCCTATCGATCTTAAAAAGCATAAACAACTCTAACATATGAATGCTATGTAAAATTGTTCAAGCATTAAAAAGAATTATGAGAACTGTTTCTGATAGGCCCAGTGGGAACCTAAATCCACCAAATGGTTATCTCCCTGGCATTTTTAACATACACACTCAGCAAGTCCAGCTTTCATCCTTACTCCCTGAGTCAAGGCTCTTATAGGGAAGAAGTAATCAGAAGGCCCTAGGGGCTCTGCAGTCTAACAAGAGTAAACCAAAAGCAGCATCCTGTGGAAATGCTCAGAAATGCTACCACAAGCTGAGAGTGGGAATGCCTCTCCTGTTCTCATTTAACTGGCCCACCTGGAGATGCAAATAGTCAAGATAGCTTAGTAGAAGTTTATTCAGATGGTAACTCCAATTGCAATGATCTCCAAAATGTGATCTGTTTCTAGAACAGACCTTCACAATCTCTGGCATCTTGTATTTATCTGCTGATTTGGTAAACACTTTCTGCCCTATCTTAAAAATAGAGAACATGGGAAGGGGTCACATTCAGTTGGGTGGGACAGTAGTGAGACTTCATAGTCTTATCTCAGGGTTATCCACACTCTTTGCCTCTGTACTCCAATTTCGTTTTCAAAGATACTGATCGTCTCCTCCTACAGAACACTACAATGGTCCAGTACACTGCTTACATTTGCTTTTAGGACCTGAAAAGCAAGAAGTGACCAGATATATACTCTTAGGTGCCTAGGAAGGATGTTAAGTTTGCCAGCAGGCAGAAGATAAATTCCACGAAAATAGAGGGCCCTGTCTCCCTGTATGGACTGTTAATCTGTACGGACTGTTGACATACCTCAGCAAAGTAAACGACAAACCGCTTTCTCCACAGTCTCAAATACAAATGGGGAACAGTGCTTGGTGAGACTTTTTATGCTGCTCCCACTTTACTGAATGCCCCAAAAGGTTGCCTGCTCTGCTTTAACTCCTCAAAAGAAAAGGCTATCCAGCTAGCTAGCTCAAGTGGTGGCACAAGCAGCTCTATACTTGGTTTCACTGACTCAGCTGATCTAATGGCAACAGAAGTGCCCGTGTTATATCAGGATACTCTATAAAACAAGCTGCAAGTCCCAACAGGAACAAAGAGAGGTGTCCTTTTTTTTTTTTTTTTTTAAGATTTTTTATTTATTTATTCATGAGAGACAGAGAGAGAGAGAGGCAGAGGGAGAAGCAGGCTCCCAAGGAGCAGAGAGCCCGATGCAGGACTCGATCCCAGGACCCTGGGATCATGACCTGAGCTGAAGGCAGACGCTTAACCATCTGAGCCACCCAGGCGCCCGAGAGGTGTCCTTTAGAATCCTGAAGCAAGATCATGCTCTCTTTGCAGCCAATGTTATCCTTTTGAGGAATAGTTCTAGTCTTGCTACTGAGCCCTGTATGAAAAGGAAACAATGGTGTACCATGTAACCAAGTGACTTGAGTTGCCTACTAGCTGGATTAGGTGTTATATTATGCTGGTGGTGTATCTCTTTCTGTATTTTGTTCCATGTAGGTCAGTCAGCCTGTCCCTTGCCCCAACTCCTACAGTACTTGTTCAATAATAGTAAACTAGCTATGGTGTAGAAATAAAAGCCACATACAGGCTCACCAACATGGATTTTCCCTTAATTGAGACTATCAGGGTTATTGGCAATGCCATGTACCAATTTGTAGCAAAAGCAACCAAAATAAATATGTGATATGGTACCATTCTTGGGAGTATTAGCCAGCCACCCAGTGACAAGATAATTGTGCTTCTTCAATCCTGAATGAGGCAGAATTTCATGTTCACTGAAAGAGTGATTATGCATTTTGTTGTGCTTCCTCTACTCCCTTCCCCCATGCTTCTACCAGCTTCCTATTCCATGCATTAGTCACAATCATGGTACTCCACACATCAGTTTCTGATGAAGACACCCACTTTACAGAGAAAAAAAAATGGACAGATCTTCCAAAGACAATGGAGTTCACTGGTTTGCCAGTACTCCATTACCTAGAAGCTGCTGGACTTTCTAGAAATTCTGTTTACTGGCCCATTTTAGACTCAATTATGGTGTCACTTGGGAGACAGTATCCCAGGAAAGGTAAAGCTCTATCCTGCAGGAGGATCTTTATGCTCTCAAAGAACCACTTCAGGTTGCTGTTTTACTCAGAACCAGGAAGAAAACTTGGGATTTGGGAACTAAGTGGTGAAAGTGAAAAGAAACATTTCACGTTTACACCTAATTATCCATTTGCAAATTTTCTTTCATGCCTGAAGGCTAATTTAGAGACACTAGTCAAGTGAGGGCTACAACCATGTTTCTACCTGAGCAGAAGCTGAGGTTCCATGGAGTCATTTGGAGCCAGGATAGTATAGTCTCCACAGAGGTAACTGCTAAAGGGATGTGAGTGTGCCCACGCCCAGTGAGGAGGAGGAGTGGAAACGTGTCCCTGGAGATCAGCCGGGGAGAACTTGCCAATGCTGCCATCTTTAATCATAGAGCACTGAGGCAGGAGCAACAAGGACCCAGGTCTGAGAGTCCAGGTTACTCCAAACAGACAAGGTGTAGAATGCAGGCAAAGGGACATGGAATGGCTACCAAAGGCGAGGGAATCATTAACATGAAGCCCAGCCGTGCTTCCGGGGGCACGGTGGCAACTGTAGCATGTCCAGTGTTTTCTTCCTTATTCTGCAATGTCCCTGTTTAGGGGTTTTAACTACCTGTCTCTGCCCCTGCCCACATCCTCCACTGCTCTACACAGGGTGTGTGGTGGGGGCTACGCGTGCTCTCTGGTCCACGGGCTAAGGAGTACTGTGATCCAATCTTGCTGGAACAGAGGAATGGACTGGAAATCACCCTCAAGACTTGGTGCTGGATGCAAGAACTGTATAGACCTTGGTTTCCCCTTTTGTGGAAATGGGAGAGGAATTCTGGTGGTTTGAGACAGTAGCACAATGTTAGGCAGGAGAATTTTTTTTTAAAAAAGCTAACATACCAAAAAAAAAAAAAAGAACTATGTTCACTGTAGGAAAGGGATGAACTATACGGGTATTTATTTTTGGCCACCTAATACCCAGAATTCTTAATTACATCCAGATATTCTTGGTTATGATATCATGACCACTGAGAAGGATCATCACAGATCCAGTCTTAGGAGGAAAAAAACCTGGTTGTTAAAGCAACACAACTGTTCTAAGAGGCTCTGCATTTTTGCTTACCTCCACTAGGAGTAATTACAGATGATGAACAGTAAGAGGCCTAGTAGCAATCACAAAGAGAAAGGGAGACTCTTTAAACAAGCTAGTTGTAAACAAAAGCTAGATTTAGTTAGTGCTATTTAGATTGTACAGATGCTGAAATTCCTCACAAATGAAATACTTTAGCTGATGACCTTCTCACTCTGAAACAATTCCTTTGATAACACAGTACTTACAGAATACTTATTAGGAATGCTCCCATTATGTTATTGCCTAATAGAATGCATTTAATTGAGTAGTAGATGCTTTTCATGAATGCTTTTTCATGAAACTATAAGTAAAATAAGGCTTCCTCTATTTACCCTAAAAAAAAGGGAAGGAAAGCACAGCACATATACTCAAAGAAGCAGCAGGAGCATTAAGTGCTATAAAAATGCTTCACATAAGGAGCTATAATATAATACATATAATATTGGAACTAATAATATAATATAATATAATATAATATAATATAATATAATATAATATAATATAATATAATACTGGAGGGCAATCCAAAAAGCCTAAATGGAGATGGTATTTGTAATGGTTTCAAGGCATAAGAAACAGGACACTTCAGCTTGGCGATTCAAATCTCTAATACCATATTAGCATATAAATTGAAATAATTAAATTACTTGTCTCCCTGACTTCAAAGTAAACTCTTTATAAAAGCAAAAACTAGTCTTATTCATTTTTGTATCTCTAGAACCCACCACGTGGTTGACACTCAATGGATATTTTAAAAGCTGAACCACAAAAGGGCATTAGAAAGATCAAACCTTATGCAAGATAGGATATGTATTTCTAAAATAAAAGGCATATATAAGAACAGAGTTAAGAAAGGTAAGTATGGGGCGCCTGGGTGGCTCAGTTGGTTAAGCGACTGCCTTCGGCTCAGGTCATGATCCTGGAGTCCCGGGATCGAGTCCCACGTCGGGCTTCCTGCTCGGCAGGGAGCCTGCTTCTCCCTCTGACCCTCCCCCCTCTCACGTGCTCTCTCTCTCTCTCATTCTGTCTCAAATAAATAAATAAAATCTTTAAAAAAAAAAAAAAAAAAGAAAGGTAAGTATGCTCAACTATTCATTCCTTCAGCAAACATTTACTGAGCATCCACTATGCATCCGGCACTGCGGGAGAGGTTTTGTACATCAACACTGATTCAACTGTGTTCCTTTAATTTCTATAGCTCTAAACTTGGGGCCTATGAAAACATAAATCTGAAATTACTGAATCAAGTTTAGAAGAAATATGATATGGCATTCATTTGATCCTATTTCATAAACAAAAATTTTGAGAACCAAACAGAATAACTGGCCTCTCCAAGAAATCAGTTACTTAGTAGAAGAGCCAGGGTTAAAAATGTAGATTTCTGAGTTTTCAAACCAATATTTTTCAGTGTACTATAAGGGCTAAAAGTAACAGACTATTTATTTATTTTAAATATTTTATTTATTCATTTGAGGGAGAGAGCAAGACAGAGAGAGCACAAGCAGGGGCAGGCAGAGGCAGAATGATGCATGTGAGGCTCAATCCCAGGACCCTGGGATCATGACCTGAGCCGAAAGCAGACGCTTAACATTCTGAGCCACCCAAGCGCCCCAGGAACAGACTTTTTAAAGGATTATTTCATAATCTAGGTGTATGTTTGCCAAAGCAAATAAGAGCCAAATAAGTGTATGCTAACTTGGAATAAAGAATTGAGCTGTAAGTTTCATGGCCCACCCTGGATCACAAGGACCCTTGAGCCTGGCTGAAACTGATCAGGATATAAATGCCTGTCCTTTCTTCAGATCTTATGAACTAGCAAGATTCCAGAGACATCATTTTACATGACTGGTGTTACCCTTTTACAACAGGGTCAGCAAATTATGGCCTGTCTTGTATAGAGCCTCCCAGCTAAAAAGGTTGTTACATTTTTAAAGAATTAAGAAAAAAAAAACCAACAACAACAAAAAACAATATGCAAGAGACCAGATGTAACCACAAAGCCTAAAATATTTACTATTTGGCCCTTTACAGAAAAAGTTGGCCAACCCCTGTCCTAAATTAGTAAAAAGTACTAAAACTTTGTATTCACAAACTCTGACTCAGTGTTACTTCAGAGTATTAAGTACTCACTATGTTACTAAGCCTATGTGGTACATATTTAACAATGTTGCAAATTTTTCACCAACCAGGCATGTATACTGAATTGAATTTCTAATTTTCACAAAGAATACAGAATCAGTACATCACAGGTGCTGGCTTGATAGGTTATTTCAACTGCTGCTCTTTTCACCTTAATTTAGAAACAAAATTATAGTTACCTTGTCTATTGGCTGAACATTTTTGTAGAGTAACTGCTGTATTGCTACCCCTCTATTATTTTATTACTCTGCAGTTTTTCATGACTTCCTAGTTCTTTTTCTTCTGGCAGATAACAACAGTAGGATAGTGGTCCATAAGATCTTTTGCCATACCCAAGTTGACCATGTTAAAAAATGCTGAGGAAAGATGAGTTTTCAGAAAGGGAGACAAAATAAAGTTTCTAGGTAGATGACAAGCAGGTTGGTGATGTGAAAAAACTGATAAGCATTCCTAGTTTCTCCCAAATCAGGTTCTTTATGGCTTCACTGCATTATCAAGTCTGGGGTATTGTAAATTTATAGGATAGTCATATTCAATTCTAATTGGCATATGTCTAACTTTTAAAGAAGAAAAAAACTCATGAAACGTGAAAATTACGGAACAAATTCTTTACATAACCATAAATAGTGTCTTGAAGAAAAATTCACCTAATACATGGAGGTAGGATTAAATCCAGTGAACAAATACAATGAACAAATTATTTTTACATTACCTGCAATTTTTAACTATTTGCACCATTATACTTCTAGAGAGGTGACTTTAAAGAATACATCACATTTTTCATAACATAAAGAGAACACTATTTCCTACACACCCAAAATGGTGCATTATTATTTTCTCAAAAACAAAGTCGTCCCCTTCTGGCTCTTACCTTCAGTAACGAAGACCCATTCTATTCCACATGGTTCTGCTGCCATCTAGTGGATTCCTTAAGGGAAAAAGGCTTCACGGCAAAGAATATATATATATTTTTTTGCCATAAAATCGCAGGTAGGCAGCAGTTGGTACAGGGACTATGTAATGTTCCAACCTGTCATAGTTCACTGGGGTTATGCAGAGGATGCTATCTGACCGGTGAGAGCGGCCAGCATGCAGGGGCACCTGGGCCAGCCCTACCAGGCACACAGAGCCTTCAAAGAATTACCTCCAAAACACAGAACAAAATACAGCTATCTTCTAAACACTAAACACCTCTGTTGCTCAACCCAAAAAATACCTCAGAATTGTAATAACCAATCACAGAAGACAAAATAATAGTTAGGAAAGCCCTTGGGCAGGTGATTTTGAGACTCTGACTCAGTGTCAGCCACATCACACAGCAGAAGAACTATAATGCTGACCAGCAAGCAGCCTTGGAGCCAGACAGCCTGACTTGGAAACCTGACCTCACTTCTTCCTAGCTGCTGACCTTTGGCAATTTACCTAATCTCTCCAAGCTCTAACTGCCTCAAGAGTCAAATGGAGAGAAAATCCCCTCTTTCTCAGTTATGAATTTCAATTGAGAACAATGTATGTAAACACCTTGTACTAGATATTGTAAGAAAGAGCTCAATAAATGGGGGCTAATGGTGTGAACTGGTTTATGTCTTTCTCCTGAAAGTCAGAAATAAACAATAAGAATAATCTTTTCTGGGGCGCCTGGGTAGCTCAGTCATTAAGCATCTGCCTTCAGCTCAGGTCATGATCCCAGGGTTCTGGGATCGAGCCCCGCTTCTCCCACTCCCCCTGCTTGTGTTCCTGCTCTTGCTATCTCTCTCTCTGTGTCAAATAAATACATAAAATCTTTAAAAAAAAAAAGAAAAGAAAAAATATTCTTTTTTTTTTTTTTTAAGAAAGAGAGAGCGAGCCTATGGCAGGGGGGCAGATGGAGAGAGAGAACCTTAAGCAGGCCCCTCACTCATCGCAGAGCCCAACATGGGGCTCAATCTCATAAGCCTAAGATCATGACCTGAGCCAAAATCAAGAGTCAGGCACTTAACTGACTACACCATCCAGGGGCACCAAAGAATATTCTTATTAACATATCTTAGCTAACTGAAGTGAACCATGCACTGAAACTTCATAATCTCTGATATAGTTACAAGAACTGCAGAGATGATGATAAATATCAACTGACACAAAATAGTTATATTCTGTTATTAGAAGGCAAGAGTTAGCTGTTGCTAACACAAGTATCTAGCAGTTCCATACAAATGATATAATTGAAACTGAACTAGAAAACAATGAAATGTTAGAAGAAAACAAATTCCGTTTTAGCCTCCATTCTTTTCTCATCTATCAATCAATCCCTCTACCTGTTTTAAAGAATGGTTCGGAGTATTACAGGGGATGATATATATGAAAACATTTTGAAATGACATTATTACTGGTAAGTTTACTATAATTCGAGTTAGAACCATTAGGTTAGGTTCATTACAGAGTACAAGATGCACAGTATAATATATCATTAAAAAAATCTTATCAGCAAGTTGAAAAAAGTATCAACATAAAAAGGTGCTAAGAAAAAAAATCGAGTGAAATTGGGCTATTTCATATATCAAGAAAAAACAAGAAAAGTGTATTGTAATTCTAAAAAGTACTAGCTAGGAAAACCCCCAAAGAATCTGAAAGACAGCTACTAAAATAATTATGGGCTTTTTTCCAACATGCTCTCTATCTCATGCTGTCTTGTGACCTGGGGAGGCAGCTTATCTTCTTTGTGGGTCAAAGAATTGAAGCAAACTGTAGAGAGGAAAAGGGGTAAGAGCAAGATGAAGGATCTTCTAAAGGATGAGTCTTGAGCTGACACTCCACGATGGGGTCTGCGCCTCCAGAGGCCAAGCCTACTGGTTCACTGTGCTCTTCTTCCAGAACTAACTAGCACACCGCACACTGCATGCCCAGTCTCTTCCACAAAGCAAACTCAAACACTGAACACATTTAATTTTAAATTTCTCATTGGTTTTCTTCCCAGATATTTCAAAGGTAGGAAGGCATACAGATTGACAGAGTGGAAATGTAGGGTATTTTAAAGCTACTGTAGATAATAAAGAGTTAAATCTGAGGGCATGGTTCATAAAAATATCAAGCCATTTGAAAACTGTATGTAAACAATACTTTGTATTTCTAAGATGGCTGGAACATAACAAACTCTCTTAGCAAAGATATTCAGTGCTAACATTTTATCACATGGATCTGCTCAGTTTACCTACTACTCTGAGGGAGTCCAGAATCAGAAATAACGAAGGCCTGGAGGTGGATGCAGCCCCTTAAGAAGGTGATTTTGTTTGAGCAGCAAACCCAGGCAAAGACTCACCAGTGGCCAAGCCCTGCTGCTCAAGCAATCCAGCCTTCCTGGTCTTTCTGGCCCACCTTCTTGACAAGCTGCCCTCCTGTCATCCACCGAATGGCCCATTCATTCTCCTTCTACCTGAGTGTTGTTAGCTATTCACGAAGTTCACCTCCAGTTTGTATGGCAGTGATTTCCAAACCGTTAGCTCACTCCTAATTTCTGATCAGTTCCATCTGCCAAGACACTGCTACTCAGATGTTGCTAAAATGGACTGAAAATAGATTTCTGCTTCCTAGAGGGACACGGTATAAGTCTGTTTCTGAATCTTCCCTCTTTCTCCCTCCTGAAGCCACAAAGAACAAAGTGGCGGGGGGAGAAAACCCACAGAAGTTTTGTTTTCAGAGAAATGAGGACAACAAAAACTTCTCAAAAATATATACATGTGGCCAAAAGCAACAGAAAAGAGCAGATCCTGAGTGGGAAGCCATATGGGTAGGGTAGGGAATTAGGGGGGCTGCCGAGTGGTATAAGGGAGGCAGAGCTCCAAGATGTTATCAACAAGTATTCACTTCCAGAAGAGGAGGATCACACCCTCAGTGGGACTAAGAGCAGGGCTGAGAAGGAACTGGACACCCTCCTGGGGGAGGAGGAAGGAGGGAGTCAGGCCATGCTTGGGGTCCAGAGGCTGCTGACTTCTGAAAGTACCATCTTTCCCTGAGAGCAGGCAATGCCTTACAAAAAGGTAGCTGTGCATCTTGGGGCCAACAGAGTGATGGGGGGCTATGATGACTGGAGCGGGGAGGACCTTTCACACAAGACTAGGTTTTGAGAGGCAGAGGAAGAAAGAAACAGTGGCTGAAGGCAAGACAGAGAGAAATGAGCCCCTGAGCAGCGAGACTCAGCACTCCTCCCTTCAGAGGACTCCCCTGCCAGGAAAACCAAACTCATTCCGTTGAATAACAGAAAAAGAACAGATACAGCAGCCACAAAAAAGACCATAACAATTATGGGAAAGAATGGCAAACTCCCTTCGAAGAAAACACAGCAGGAAAAAATGTGGCCACAAAGTGGATAGGATGAAAATTATAGCCCAAAATAGCACCACAATTTTTTTTTTTTAAAACTCAATGAGGCAATTGCGATTTTAAAGTTAGGGCACAAAGAACTCATAGAGGAGATGGCTAGATAGTAGGCACTGGGGAAGCAGAAACTTGAGAAACTTAGGAAAGAAAAAGGCAAATTCAGAAGGGAAGACTAGGTGACAAGGAGCACAAGAAAGAATGGACACACAGAAAGCCTCGACCCCATCCCGACGACCCACCCAATACAGCTGAGATCACTTTATGTTCTTTGGCTACACCCCCTCACCTACTGATGGGTTTAGCTCCTGCCTCACGGTCACTCTTGATTCCTGCCTCAATTCTCCCTGATTTCAATACACATGTTGATGATCCTTCCACCAATCTATCCTCAGTTCTTTGCACGCTCCTCCCCAAAGATCTTGTCCCCCATTCCACCTTAGTCACATGCTCCAAGATCCTATCAAATGCTCGCTTGGTGCCAATAATTGTAACTCTTCTGTCATCTTACTCTCATGCACACTCTTTACAACCCACCACCTCCTCTATGTCCTGCTCACTGTCACTGGGATCCTGGCTCCAACAACAAGCCTCTGACCTGCCAGGACCTTCTATCCTTTGGTCCTACCACTTTGCCACTGTCCCTCACACAGCCTCCCTGTCCTCCCAGGTCTTCAGTCATCTCCTCACCCAACCTAAACTCTACGGTCAGTTCATCATATTTACTTTCTAGCATATATCCTCCTCCAGCCCCTCTCTCCATTTATCTTAACCACTTGACAAATCCAGAACTCGCCCAACACCGTGCCTCCTCTATTAGATCAATGTGCTGCACAGCATTCAACCTAACCTCTGTTGATGGACATTTTATCCTTAAGACTATGTGTTTAAAAGTTGGGGAACTTACCACTTATGCTGACTCCACAAATGCATCCTTCTGAGTTCTACACAGATCAAATGAAGTGTGATGCTGTCTGCATGATAAAATTCTCAGATCTGTTTCCACACCCCATTTATTGAAATGCTCAAAACCCTTGTTCTACCTCGAATAAAAGCCCAAGTACTTCCAGTGGCCCACAAGGCCTCACCAACCCCACCTCAGCTCCTACTCTCCCCTCTCTGTGCTCTGTGCACACCGGCCTCCTCACCATTCCCCTAGTCCTGCTCCCACCGCAGGGCCCTTGTACTTCTTATTCCCCATCTAGAACATTTTTTCCCCCAGATCCAGAAGATCTAGCTAAGAAAATTAATGAAGGTGGCTAAACTAAACAACAGATCTTCCATGTAGATGAAACAGCCTTATACTGGAAGAAGATGCCATCTAGGACTTTCATAGCCAGAGAGAAGTCAGTGCCTGGCTGCAAAGCTCCAAAGGACAGCCTGGCTCTCTTGTTGTAAGCTGATGAAGCTAATGACTTTTAGTTGAAGCCAGTGCTCACTGACCACTGCATAAATCCCAGGGACTTTAGGAATTATGCCAAATCCACTCTTCCTGTGCTCTAGAGATGAACAACAAAGCCTGCAGGACAGCACATCTGTTTACAACATGGTTTACTGACTATTTTAAGCCCACTCTTGAGACCTACTCTTCAGAAAAAAAGATTCCTTTCAAAATATTACTGCTCATTGGGGTGCCTGGGTGGCTCAGTCAGTTAGGCAATCGACTCTTAATTTCAGCTCAGGTCATGATCTCAGGGTCATGAGTTCGAGCCCCGTATCAGGCTCTGAGCTCAGCACAGAATCTGATTGTCTGTCTCCCTCTGTTCCTCCCTCTACTGTCTCCCTCTCTCTCTCAAATAAATAAAATCTTTAAAAAAAAATTATTGCTCATTGACAATGCACCTGGCCACCCAAGAACTCTGACGGAGATGTTCAATAGTGTTCATATTGTTTTCATGCCTGCAAACACAATATCCATTCTGCAGTCAATGGATCAAGGAGTCATTTCAACTTTCAACCTTCAAGTCTTATTTAAGAAAGACATTTCATAAGGCTCTAGCTGTCACAGATAGGGATTCCTCTGATGGGTCTGGGAAAAGTAAATTTAAAATCCCTGGAAAGGGTTCACCATTCTAGATGCCATTAAGAACATTCATGATTCATGAGAAGAGGGGCAAAACATCAATATTCCCAGGGGTTTGGAAGAAGTCAATTTCAACCCTCATGGAAGACTCGGGAGAGGCTCAAGACTCCCGTGGAGGAAGAAACTGCAGATGTGGCAGACATCCCAAGAGAACTAGAATTAGTAGTGGAGCCTGAAGATGTAACTGAATTGCTGCGGTCTCCTGATCGAATTTTAGTGGATGCAGGCTGCTTCCCGAAGAAAGTGGTTTCTTTCTTTCTTTCTTTTTTTTTTTTTAAGATTTTATTTATTTGACAGAGAGAGAGCACGAGCAGGGGGAGGGGCAGAGGGAGAAGCAGGCTTCCCACCGAGCAGGGAGCCCAATGTGGGGCTTGATCCCAGGACCCTGAGATCATGACCTGAGCCGAAGGCAGACACTTAACTGACTGAGCCACCCAGGAGCCCCAGAAAGTGGTTTCTTGAGATGGAGTCTACTCCTGACAAAGCCGCTGTAAAGACTGCTGAAATGACAACAGAGGACTTAGAATATCACATAAATTTAGTTGGGCAGGGTTTGAGAGGATTGACTCCAATTTTTAAGGAAGTTCTGCTGTAGGTAAAATGCTATGAAGGAGCATCACATGCTACAGAGAAATTGTTCACGAAGGGAAGAGGCAACTGATGCAGTAAACTTCACTGTTGTCTTAGAAATTGCCACGGCCGCCCCAACCTTCAGCAGCCACCACCCTGCTCGGTCAGCAGGCATCAACATCGAGGCAAGACCCTCCAGGAGCAAAAAGACTGTGACTCCCTTAAAGCTCAGATGATGGTCAGCATGGTTTAGCAATACAGTATGTTTTAGTTAAAGCATGTATACTGTTTCTTTAAACATAAAGCTACTGTACATTTAATAGGCTACAGTATAATATAAATATAACTTTATATGCACTGGGAAACTGAAAATTTAACTTACTTTATTGGTCTGCAGCCAAACCCACAGTATCTCCAAGGTATGCCCATAGTTAAAAGATACTAACTTACACACCTTCTAGAGACTTTTGAATAAAGCAGGGTGTACGGGCAATACTATACAACTAAATCACTGGATGTATTTGGGCCATCCTGCCCAGCTCTCCTCCCAAGCCCCAACAGCAAGACAGTGCTCTGGGTATTCACAAAGAAGTGGGCCTCAGTGGGATTTGTAGCTAACAGTTTTCATAGTCCTCAATAAGAAAATAATAGTCCACAGGCTAGGAAGGAATCTCGTTGATGTCTGTGGGCATTCTGTTGGACTTTAAATGGGGTAACAGCCAAGCTATCCCAGAGAAGTAGCTGGCAATACTCAACATCAGACATGTTACCCCAACAATGGTTTCTTCAAATAATGACCAAGATAATGACACTCCAACAAGAAAAAAGACTGCAAAAAATAAATGTACCAAGACTTACAGAACACTATTTTGTAAGGCTTTTAGGTTCTTTCAAATAAATTAACAGGCAAATCAATTAATAACTGCTTTAAAAAACAAAATCCGGTCTGGAATGAGTATAAAAGGCAATTACTCTTTAACAGAAAATATTGCTCAGTAATTGGTGAAAAACAACAAAAAAGAGTCAAAGAGAGGAGGACAAGAACTGTCAAAACTATTACAGGAAACCCAAACTAAACAACCTAGCCTAACACCTGCTGTCTGGCTCCCACATCAACACCGAGCCAACTAAAATGTACAGATAGGCAGCACCACAGGGCCGCTGAGAGGTCATTACACAACCAACCCCAAACTTTATTTTAATAAAAGAGAAGCTACTCTGTGATATACAAGTACTAAGCATGTTAAATATATAGTGAAAAAAATCTAATAATAATTATAATGTTTTTATATAACATGGGTGTGGAAACATACATGAGAATTTTTATTATATAATCAGCACCATACCTTATCTATGTAGAATGCAGGAGGATCATGTGTGGAGGCAGCATAAATGGGAAGTTCCCCGACTTTTAAACATAATCTTAGGATAAAATGTCCATTAATAGAGGTTTGGTTACATGATGTGTGACACACCCTGGCCAATACAGAAGGCAAAAAAAGCAGGCAGAAAAAAAATGTATAGTATGATCTTGTTTTCCTAACAAAATGAAAGAATATAATTATGTGTACATTATTCTGTAGTCATTAGATTCACGTTCTGTCATAAACAGCACTCATGTTTGGTCATGTAGGAAAAGCCACCAGAGAGAAAAAAAAAGTTGTCGCTCTCTGTTAAAATTCTCTTGGATCGGGCATTAATTCCCACACCTATCTCTACTCTGTGTCAACACCCTAGGTATGAAGAAAATTACAGCAATGAGAGCAGAGCTACTGAAGTTTTTCTGCTCAAGGGGAAAAGAATCCAACCAAATATTGTCAGATGTGTGATATTAAAAGTAGATATATCAAACAGCATTGGGGGGGGGGAGAAAAAGTTTTCCTCTCTTTTTCCTCCATAAACCACCTTTCCATCCACCAATACCCACCAAGAGACTGCACCCCAGAAAAAAAAAAGAAACATCCCTAATTCCTGGGTAAATACTCGGTTCTAGTAAATTTATTAACTTCTTAGGACTGGAGCTCTTTTTTATTTTTTATTTATTTATTTATTTTTATTTATTTATTTATTTATTTTAAAGATTTTATTTATTTATTCATGATAGAGAGAGAGAGAGAGAGAAACAGAGGGAGAAGCAGGCTCCCAAGGAGCAGGGAGCCTGATGCGGGGCTCGATCCCAGGACCCTGGGATCATGACCTGAGCTGAAGGCAGACGCTTAACCATCTGAGCCACCCAGGCGCCCCTGGAGCTCTTTTTTAAAGAAAAGTTGGCGCTGGCACCAAAAAAGAGAAGTCGATGATATTGCTTCCCTTTTGTTTAGTCATGTGTTGAGATGCAAAAACAAGGGCCCCTTCACCAGACTCTAATGAAAAGAACTGTATTCATTCTCAAAAGTAACAAAAGGACTCACGCTTATATAGACTTTATATTTCATCTCAAAGTCCTAGGAACGTAACGAGGACAAGAGGCAATCACTAATCCTTTTTAATCAATAAGCAAAGGACCCATACAGAATGAGAGTTAATTACAACACAGAGAAACCAATAATATTTTTGCAACCCTAAACAAGTCTGTGTTGAACTAATCTACAGGAGATAAATGATAAAAAATGAAACTGAAGATTCAACATAAACATTTTCCAGTCACCTTCTCTTCACCTTTACAACATGGGTTTAAGTTCACACATTTTATGCCTCCCTAGAAGGTTCTGCTTTCCCAAATCCTCTGGAATGAACACACATGCACATATGACATGTTATGCATATTTTAGCAGAAAACTTCTGCACTCATAAATGTGGCTAATATTTTATGTTACCAATGGATCTAATTTGTTCATTTCCCATAGGCTAACTTTTGGCCACTCTCTTTCTCTTTCAGATTATTCTTTTTAAAAAATACTCAAATGCCAGAATTCTCATTAGGATCAGTGGTAAGACTAAATTTTATTTCAATGACTATGTTTCTCTTTTTTTTTAAGATTTTATTTATTTGTCAGAGAAAGAGAGAGAGAGTGCATGTAAACACAAGCAGGGGAGCAGCAGGGGGAGGGAGAGGCAGGCTCCCCGCTGAGCAAGGAGTCTGACGTGGGACTCGATCCCAGGACCCGGGGATCATGACCTGAGCAGAAGGCAGACGCTTAACCAATTGAGCCACCCAGGCATCCCATTAATGACTATGTTTCATGGTCAGCTGCTGATATTTCTACTTAACAGTTTCCTTCAATTCATACCTTAATTAATGCAGACACAATTCATACCAGAATCCCTGTGACTGCAACTTTCCCATCTTCTAATACTTAGAAATAATACACAAGTTTTAGTGGAACTCTAGCTGGTCTTGTGAAGACTACTTCAATTATGGAATTTTAAAAGTATGTGTTATGGATCCAGATATGGCAATTGGTCTCTTAATAACAAAGAGAATAATTCTGCATATATTGGAAGAGCTTTCAAGATTCTTTAAAACTTTGGTTACAATTATAGCTTGTTAAAGTCGAAAGAGACCATAATCCAGCCTACCGAAAATATATGTAAGAAAATCACGTCCTGGGAATGAAAGAGCTTATTCAAGGTCACACTGCTACCAGGATCTGATTTCAGGAAGTGTGCACACACTCGAAGAGAGCTTGCTTAATTAGAAACCTTTCCTATCATCTCATTGATTTTCCTAACTCAGTGACATTCTAAAAAGTCTGATTCTAATCAGAGAATTGCAATATAAATCACAATGAGACAGAACCATGGCTGAAGGGATAAAATTTAAGACTGTAAGTGCCAAATGTTGGTGAGGATTTGGAGCAAAATGAACTCTGATACACCGGCTGGTGGAGTATAACTTGGTACAACTACTTTAGGTAACCACTACAGCTAAATATACACATACCCTATAACTCAGCAACCTAACTCTTAGGTACATACATAAGACAAAAGAACCTGCAAAAATGTTCGGCACTGCTCATAACAGCAACAAACAAAAACCCAGAAACATTCGAAATGTACATAAACAGTAGAAAGAATTAAACAGATTGTGATCTGGTTGAATATGGAATACTATATAATAATGAAAACAAATGACCCATAGCTACACACAACAACATGGATAAACTGCACAAACATAATGGGAGAAAGAAGTCCAACATAAAACATAATACATGACTCTATTAAAGTTAAGAAACTGGGACTATTAAGCAGTCACGTTAGAGGTTTACTTTTAGAGAGTATGGAGTGGATAAAACATGAGAAGGGCTTCAAGGGGCTGGTCATGTTCTCCTTCTTGGTATGTGCAGTGTTGTAATGACAATTTATTGAGCTATACACTAATAACTGGTGTACTACTCTCTATATATTATAGTTCTATTTTTTAAAGATTAAAAAATCTTCATTATGTGATGAATTTCAATATATTTATTCTGTTTCTTTCAAAAACATGAGTTACTTCTGTGTGTTCTGGGTGTCCTGAATACAACTAGGTAATTTGTATTGACACAAATTTAAAAGATGCAAATGTAGTGTGAAGAGAAAACACCTAAATGTGGTGCAAAGTACCACCTTATTCAATCACATCCAGTATTATTAGCACTACCAGATGGGAAAAAAATGAACTGAAATTTCACACTTCTGCCTTTCACTTCCACGTGATTTCTTCATATCTGTATTGGTGATGCACATGGGGCAGGTTAGATCTTTAACAATAACTAACTCTACCTCATCTAAACGTCCCTTCATTCAGACACTGAATCTCAGAATAAGAAAAAATACATAGTGATGACTGGTTTCACTACATTCATGATTCCAAATCTTGAGTACTCAACCTGCCAAACAACCCTTCATACTGAGGTATGTCAATCCTCTCCATTGTCAAAACTACAACTATCACGTTCTCTTCTTTCCATAAACTTCCCACAGCCTTCAATCCCGTTCTCTGTCCAATGCCTTTGCCTCCTATTCCATTTAAAACCAGTCCACTCAGAAAGAACTCCTCCATCTTTGCCCACCACGTTTACCGTCTGCACCACACTGGGCTCTGTACAGTGGACGAAAGGCAAACTGGGCACTGGTGACCATTCCCCTACCCCTCTTGCCTTCAGAGACCTTTCTTTTGCAATTATACTCTCACTAGACTCTCTCTTGTGTAGTGGAAAAATGCAACCTTTTCTTTGACCCTCTTTCTACTTCAATGGTGGAATCTTCCAGTTGCCTACTAAATACTGATTTTTCTCTTCCTAAATGGAGCAAGCCCCAATTTTAGTGAGCATAGTGCAATCCAGACTTCCTAGCAGCTAGGTGTAGCCACTTGACTATATGTAAACTCTGGTCAATGATACAAGCAGAGGTGAGTAGGATTCTAAGAAGTCTCTTTAGCTAAAAAAGGGTCAGTCCTTTTCCCTCCTTTTCTCCCTCTACACTCAGAACATGAATATGAGACCATTCTTTTCTTTCTTCTTTTTTTTTTTTTTAAAGACTTTATTTATTTATTTGACAGAGAGAGCGCAAGCAGGGAGAGTGGTAGGCAGAAGGAGAGGGAAAAGCAGGCTCCCTGCTGAGCAAGGGGCCCTATGCAGGACTTGATTCCAGGACCCTGGGATTATGACTTGAGCCAAAGGCAGATGCTTAACCGACTGAGGCACCCAGGCACCCCTGAGACCATTCTTTTTGAAGTGACCAGTTTGCCCGCTTCAATTCTCTGCTTTTTAGTCTCTTGGCAGCATTAAACACAGATGATGCCTCATTCAGTCTTGAAACACTTCTTTTTGATTTCTGGAAATCTACCAGATCCTGATTTTCTTCTTACCTCACTGGTCACTCTGATTCTTTATGCTTTCTCCCTGCCTTTCTGACTTCCGCATTTTTTAATGCTCCAGCTCTCTGCTCTTACTCCTTTGTGATTATTTTAGACTTACGGTTTCAAATACCATTTATTCTCTGATGACACTCTGATCTCCAAATTTATATATCTAAACTAGATGTTTGACATCTCCACTTGGGTGTTTAAAAGACATCTCAAACTTTACTTGGCCAAAACAAAATTCTCTCCACTTCTGAACTACAGTTCTTCCCACCTTGGTATATAAACTCGGTTGCTCAGTGCAAAAACCATGGATTCACCCTGGACTCCCCCCTCTCTTTCTCAATCCACCCACATTCATCAGTAAGTCTTGCTGGCTCTGCCTCCAAAGGACATTCATCAGTTCTCTCCCACTGCCACCACGCTGGTACAAGCCAACATCTCTTTCACCAGACCCCTGTGATGGCCAATGTGTCCCCACCTCAAATTCCTCAAAATCTACTTTCTAAGCAGCGGCAGCCAAAGCAATCCTTTCAAAGCACAGATCTGATTGTGTGTCTTCCTTCTTAGAATGAAATCTAAACCCCCCCGACAGCCTCCAAGGCTCCAGGTGGCCTACTCGGCCTCCTCTCTGATTTCATCTCCGACACTCTTGCCTCAAGTGCTGTGTTTCGGCCACACCGGGCTTCTCTTTCTTGCCTATTTTCTGAACATCCCAAGCTCTGGACTGCTTCAGGATTTTAATACCAGCTACTGGTTGCTTCTAAATGCTCTTGTCCTACATCCTCTCACCCCCAGCCCCTTCTCATCCTCACTCAGGGGGCCATCTCGCCTAAGGCAGCTTCCCCCAAGGCGCCTGCTCTCACAGCACTCTCATTTTCATCATAGGACACCATGTGGTTCATTAATTTTTTTTTTTTACTTTTTAAAAAATTTCATTTAAATTCAATTAATTAACATATAGTGTATTATTAGTTTCAGAGGGAGAGTTCAGTGATTCATCAGTTGCATATAACACTCAGTGCTCATTACATCACGTGCCCTCCTACATGCCCATCACCCAGTTACCCCATCTCCCCATCCCCCTTAATTTTTTTTTTGTAACCATCAGTTTCTTCTTACACTATAAACTATATGAGAAGAGGGCCTTGGAGCTCTTGCTTACTATTGGATTCCCAGGGTCTCGTACCATGACTAGCAAGCAGCAGGTGCTCAATAAATTATTAGCTGAACGAACAGAGAGAGAATATCCCAATTATAAGTCACTCAGTCTGAACCATTACTCCAGCGTTTAAACCTCTTACTAATAGGCCTGAGAAATAGTATCTGACCACCATATGCTCGTCATTTAGTAACAGGGACTGCACTCCTCCTGAGCATGGCAATTCCATCCCTGAATAACTAGGATTATTCCAAAGCCCCATTCCTTCAGGAGCTGAAGTCTGGCTACGCTGCTTCTATTCCTTTGTGGAGACCTTCATGATCATGCAGAATACCTTTCTTGTATTTTACATAAGGCAGTGTTTCCAATATTTGAATGTGGTGACTGTAGCTTCTCACGGCTGAACAGTCCTAGTCTTTTTTTTTTTTTTTTTAAGATTTTATTTACTGAGGGGCGCCTGGGTTGCTCAGTTGGTTAAGCATCTGCCTTCGACTTGGGTCATGATCCAGGGTCCTGGGATCGAGTCCCACATCGAGCTCTTTGCTCAGCAGGGACCCTGCTTCTCCCTCTGCCCCTTCCCCTGCTCATGCTCTCTCTCTCTCTCTCAAAAAAAAAGATTTTATTTATTGAGAGAGAGAAAGAGAGGGCATGTGAGCAGGGAGAAGGGCAGAGGGAGAGAGAGAATCTCAAGCAGACTCCACACCCAGCAGGGTGTCCTAGGCAGGCCTCGATTTCATTACCCTGAGGATCATGACCTGAGCCAAAATCAAGAGTTGGATGCTTAGCCAAATGAGATACCCAGGCACCCCAGTCCTAGTCTTCTTAACCCCCTTCCACAAGACAAAGTTGTGGGTCCTACCACCACACTCCCCCACGCTCCAAAGCTGCCCTAAATCACACAATGCAGTCACATACTTAGTTATCAGTTATGCCATGAATATGCAACTCTGGCCCAACGTATCACTTCTCATCTCATTGGATCAATTGATCTCTTTCTTAGGGGACATGACTTAAGTTAACTCTTAGCTCCTTCCAGTTCAAGCTCGCACATAATCTCCAATTGGTGTATTTGTCACACCACTGGATGCTTGCTGCCTCTATAATCTTGAGTGCCTACATTCACTCCTCTACCTCCTTCCAGGATTCCTAACACATTCACCTTTCCTAGCACAAAAGACCTGCCCTGTCCTCTGGAGGAAGGCCTACTGGTCTCCTTTCTTACATAAAGGTCCTGATTTTCCCACACCTGTAAATTAAAATTATAACCTCTCTTAATTTTCACACATGAGCCTGAGGCAGACCAGCACTACTTCTAAGAAAGAAAAAAATCTTGTTTTCTTTGGATTTCATATTATACCACTGTGCAGAGCAGCACCTTTTTAGAACCATCTATAATCTACTTTTACTCCTTTTGCCTCCAAAACATGCTGACATCTCACTGAAATCATTTAGGCAGAGTAGTAACTTCTGGGAAGTTAATGATTAGATAAGAAAACATGGTCTGGTCATCTGAAAACATTCTTTATTTTCACAGTGTGTTAACACATTCTGGTAAAGAGGACAGGAGACTTAACAAAGTAAGCTAAAGAATAATGCTGTATTAACACACTCTAAAAAAGGAGTTCAGGTGATGCCCAAAGGGCCAAAATACTGATCACCACAAGGTGACTAGAATAATCCACATATGTGATTAGCTATGATTTGGAAACAAATGTAAAACAAAAAAACTTTAGTCTCAAATCTGCTACAGTGATCTTTTAAACAATTTATCTTTCTATCTCTATACATCCCAAGGAGTAATAATTTCCAATAAAATGCTACATGGGATTGGTCTACTAGGATTGTTTTTGATAGGTGTAGCAAAGGTAGTTTGTGGGAATTCTGAGAATTATCTTCTAGATCTGTCTGAAAGGATTCAAATGTTGCCTCATTAGTCACTCCCTGCTCCTTAATAAAGGACCATGTATTTTTCCCTTTACAAAACTTTATTTTTAATAAATGTAAACTCTTCTTGGTGCTCCCCAGTTCCAATCCTATGGGATTTAATGAACAAGTCGCTTTAATCTCATCTAGAACCAGATGATTTTAAAGCAAATATAAGTATCTATCCTTTTAAATCTTTATTTCATTAATAAAATAGTGTATCATGTGCCTGGCATTCTACAGAAAAGTGCAGTAAGTATTCTCTCTTCTAATGTAATTATCTTTCATATTCACTCTAAAAAGTTCTAGCCTTCTTTTTTTTAAATTTTTTTTAATTTTAATTTTAGGAGTTCTAGCCTTCTAAAATCTGTTTTTAGAGGATTGCTCCTCCCTCTCTCAGTCACTGGAGTTGTCCTATTATGAATCTCTAAGTTCAGTTAAGAATTAAAAACAGTGAAGTCAACTTAAATTTCAACTTACAACATTGTGTGATCTTCTGGATGTTAGAAGAGATACGCTGGGCCAGCAGAGCAGGGTCGCCACCAACTCCTGGAGTGTAAGACATAGCTGGTTTGCTTATTCACTAATTTCATCAGATGTTGGCAGACTGGGCAGTTTTCTAAGCAGTCACCTAAAAAACAGAAGTCACATAACTGTACTTTTAAAGTTATTGGCCTACATTTTCCAAATTATCAATTATCAATCTGGGAGGTTGATTAACCTAACAGGGTTGAAATATAGCAAAGGGACACATCAAATAGTAAAACTCTCATGGCTATCAAAAATATTGGCCTTTTAAAGGACACAGTCATGTTAAACAATTAAAATAAGGTTCAAATTGCACATTCCCTTTGAAAACGTTGATCTAAGGAAGAGTTACCAAGTCCCTTTTCTGCATATAATTTTAATTGTTTATGTATTTTTCTCCTTAACTGCAAGCAACTGTAAAGCAGGGCCCGCATGCTATGTATCTTTCTTTCTCCAACATTTAAACAATTCCTGACACAATACAGGTATTTACATATTTATTAAATGGTATACAAACTTCAGGGTGTCCCCAGAAATGTCACTATATCTAATTTAACACACAGAGGAACAGCTTGGGAACAGAGGACTAATGGGTCTCTACTTTTAATAGGAAAAGTCAACTTTGAGGGAGGCACAGCTGACAAGTGAGGAAAAAAAGGAATGCTCCATAAAATGCTCATCACACTTTGCCAAAAGAGCAAGGAGAACAGCTCTCCTCTTCCAGAAGCTGGCATCAGGACAGGAAGTAAAGCTGGGGAGAAAGAGGTGAGAGGGAGTTCCTTTCTTTCTCAATCCATGCCACACCACACATGTTGGGGTTTGCAAAGAAGGATGGAAAGGGTGTCCCTGCATACGTGACTGGGCACAGCAAAGACTCTCAATAACTCCACACCCATCTTTTCACTGAGTGCACTGGCTGCGGCAAAATCGTAGGCAGTCAATTTGTAAAACCAACTCTCTACTGAGAGTCCGCTACGTGCCCAGCATCAAACGAAACACTAGGGAGGGGCAAGCAAACAAAACAACAAGAATCTGCTCAATTCATGTTTGCCATTTAGGAGAGGGGAGAAACCTAGTAGAGTAAAACAACAAGAGCAACATAAATCAGCAAAAGGTCATGTGCCAGGCAAAAGTGAGAGGCTAGGAAAAGGAAATTTCACTATTACCCTCATCTAGAATGAAACAGAAACAGAAGATGTGACTCCCTGGGCATGACTGGTACGGAAAATGACAAAGGCAAAGATGTGAAGCCTGGGATGGGTAGACCCAGAACATGTGTACAGGGTATTTGCAGTGTGTCATTTCTGAAAGGCAGGGGTGGTTGCCAGTCTCCCTGGGATCAGGTGATTCACGGTTGGGACAAGTGGGAGACAACACAGAGAGAAATGACCCGAAATATATTGCCCATCTGTGAAATGAAATGCATTTCACATAGACCGTCTAATTTAATTTTTAAAGCCTTCCCTTTAGATAGTAGCAAATAAACCCTGTTTTAACAACGAGCAAACTGTGGCTTATAAAGATTAAGTTACTGTAAAGGTAATCCAACCCACTGACCACGTGGAGGTGGGGTTCAATCCCAGGGTTTGGGTTCCAAAGCCACCCATGACTGCTACCATACAAAACTAATGTCACAAAAGAGGGAGGGCCCTGAATGCTAGGTTTAGTTTTAATACGCTGCAGTAAGAAACCACTAGAGATTCCTGGTAGGGGAGGGGGAGGGCACAAGGAAATGTGTGTCTTTGTTCTTAAGGTGCGTGCTGGCAGGAAGGACACCTGTAGAACTGCTGAGACAGGCAGAACAGTACTGCCTCCATATCTGAAACTCTGGTGCAATGTGGAATGTCCCTGGCCACCATGGAGTTCCTGGGAACTTTTAGATGCTCTCCATTCATCCTTCATTGATCCATAGGTCTAATTTATCTATTCTGGGCCCTTCAGATCTCACCTAGTCCTACAGATAGACCAAAACTCAACTCAGACAGCAGAACTGCTTCAGCAAGGTGGCAGATAGCCTTGGACTTGGGCCTGCAGCCCCCTGAAGAGCTGGAGCCCAGACAGAACAAGACTGGACCTGGGAATTTATTTGAAACCAACACTATCGCATGCATCCCACAAACCACCAATTAGATCTTGAAATTCTGCATCTTATTTTTCAATAAAAGCTTGAGATATAATTGACAACCACATGACTCGCCCATTAAAGTGTACAATCCTGTATACTGAAATTAATATAACACTGTATATTAACTATATTGGAATTAGAATTTTCAAAAACTTTAAATAAAGTGTACAATCCTATGGTTGGTCACTTACCATGTCTCTGCAATCTCTTCCACTGTAGGCAACCACAAATCTACTTTATGTCTTCATGAGTTTGCCTATTCTGTACATTTCCTATAAATAAAATCACACGTGTTCTTTTGTGACTGGCCTCTTTCTCTTTGCATGTTGCCAAGGTCCATCCATATTGTAGCATGGATCAATAGGTCATTCCTTTTCACTGCCAAATAATATTCCACTGATGGACAGAAGCAATTCTCTCCTGGCTCACTGACACCCTTCTTTTCCTTTCCCCCATCAACTAGAGCTCTAGAAAAACTGGCTCACTGACAACACAAACATATGAATGAGGAAATGTTTCTCATTTACTGTCTTCAGGAGGCTCCTCCTTCCACATACATAGTAGTATAGCATTCCCCTTATCCTCGAAACTCATAAGAGCCTAACCTAAGCCTTCTCCCTGTTTTTTTCAAGGCCCCCTTTTTTCCTCTTCAGAGAATCAATCAATTAGCTTAAACCACCACCAATTTTCCTCATCCCTTTACTCAAGCAACTAAATTCTCAAAAGTTTCTGCTGTTGAGATAACTGGGTTTCCTTCATCCAAAGAGCTGCTGCTGCTGGATTGGCTGGAATCTCCTTAGACAAAGGGAACAGTGGTTATCACCTCAGCTCTGTGTTGAGTGAAGAATGAAAAGAAATTTGCAAATGATGGAAGAGAAAGATACGTTAAAAGTCAACAAGATAGGGCGCCTGGGTGGCTCAGTTGGTTAAGCGACTGCCTTCGGCTCAGGTCATGATCCTGGAGTCCCAGGATCGAGTCCCGCATCGGGCTCCCTGCTCGGCAGGGAGCCTGCTTCTCCCTCTGGCCCTCCCCCCTCTCATGTGCTCTCTGTCTCTCTCATTCTGTCTCAAATAAATAAATAAAATCTTTAAAAAAAAAAAAAAAAGTCAACAAGATTAACAATGGCTAACATATTTCCAAAGCACTGCCCTTAGGACTTTTAGATTTATTTTCTCAGTTGACTCGTACAACAGACCTCTGACGTAGGTACACTCGTTATTCTGATTTTTCACATGAAGACACCAAGGCATAATTAGAATAAGTAACTTGCTTAATCTAAGAGCTAAAATTTGAAACTACATCTTACAGCCCATATTTTTAAAACACTAAACCATACTGCTTCATCATATAACAAAAATTCAGGACAGGTGAACCCACTCAGTTAAAAAAACAAAACAGAACAAAACAAATTTACCGCCTTTCTGCAGACTCTGCTCTTCAGATGCGGAACAGACCTGCAACTCTGCTCTTAGGATGAGGAACAGATAGCTACATGAATAGATCAAGGAAACACAGCAGAATAGCTTAGTCCTTTTCTCTCTTATTCTGCTAATGGTGATATCTAGGAGACAACACTGGTTGGCCCCTCTGATGATGAAATATGAGAAATAAAGGAGGCAAATGACTAACTTCACTGAGAAAACATATACACAGACAGACAAACTACAGCTAACTATAAAATGACTTAAAAGTTTATGATCTTTGCATATAGACTAGAATCAACCAAGTTATGCTGAAGGCTGCTTTCCACATCAGTCTCCAGCGCTTAGCCCAGACCTACCAAGCACTAAAGAACTCTTGATGAATATTTTTTGAAAGCTCATTTAGAATTCCTAGTTTTATTGCTCAGAATAATAACTCTTTATCTGTACCTGCCCTATCAAGTACTCAAGTATCACATGTGAGGCCAGGGGCTTGTATAGCTCTTGGGTAGAACATTTCCATCACAGCATAAAGTTCTATTGAATAGTGCTTATGTAGACAGCTCAACAATTACCTTTCTATGAAAATACATCAAGACTGTAAAGGGAAAGAAGGAAAGAGAGGATCAAAGTGCAACACTCACAACAAGGATATTCCCAAGACTTTCTGTAGAGCACAAATAAAAGAACAAAGGGAACTGTGAAATCTTAAGTGTCAAATACTAACCCCAGGTACTACTCCTGGACACACTGCAGAATCCCAAGACTCCCAATAAGCATAAATCTCATGTTCTATAAATCAAGCATGGACAGAACAATAGTCAGTTTCACTTTCTTACTTGCAATTACTAGCATAAAATACTGGACGTCCCTCCACCCCGTGCCCCAAAATGTAAACTCCCAGGAGGGCAAGGTTTCCTCTGTTTTGTGCGCTAATCTAGTCTCAGTACCTGGTTATATAATAGGTGCTTAATAAATATTTGTAGACTGAATGAATAAATGTACCTATTTCCTAAGAACACATACCTAGTCTGAGGATAAATATTTACCAATCCTAAAACATTACATTCCAGTGTCTTCTTTCAGATCCTAAATGTACTGGGCTAATTACTGCCTTAGGGCCTTTGCTGAGTGTCATTTCCTATCCCTAGAAGGCTTTTCCCATGATCTCCACATGACTGACTCCTTTGCCCCAGCAAAGTCTCATTGCATGCTGGATAAGTCTTTGGTGACTACCTGCATCTGAAATGAGAAGTCACCACCCCTGCCACTCTCTGTTGATCTAACTTTTTTTTATCATAGTGCTAATCACCATTTAAAATGATCTAGGTAGTATACTGCTTATTATCTATCCCTACCTCCGCGATATAAAAACAAGACAACCTTGTCAGCCTTGAGGAATCCACAGATCAGATGCACGGTAGCTGTTCCATGAATGTGAAGGCGATCATTCTAGGGATGTGAGCATTCTCTATCTAAACCAAATTAACTGAATTCTTTAGCTCAGCATCTCCATGTGTTAAACTATTATACTATTCGGTTTTACTCACAATGCCAAGGTTTATTTTTCACCCTTCCAAACACCAAACTTTCGAGTTAAATGGAATCATGGCAAACTTTACTCGGACTTACTGTTGATGGATGTTTTATATAATTTATTTTTCCACCCCCAGCACTTGGCTAGAGTTTGATATCCTAACCAAAATGAGGCTATGTTATCGGGAGGAGCAGAAGTAAAATATCTGAAGAAAAATGATGCAGACATTAATGAGGTACTATGATAACTTCTACAAACAGTTTGAAACAAGAGCATAATTCTTGATTAGTCACCGTCTGAGACAAACTTCTCAAAGCGGCCTTCAAAGCAGAGGCCGTCCACATCACAAGACACTGCTGAACACTGCTAGAAGTCTCTGCAGGGGTGAGGCTAAGGCTGCTCCGAAGAAACGTCCACCTGCAACATTACTCAACAGCACAGCACTTCATAATCATTTTCTTCCAGATTCTGCACAAGTTTTAAATTATATGAAGTTATAGTCAAAATACACTGATCCGAATTAAATAAAAATTAACGTATGTACGGAAGAGCAAAGCAAATACAAGAAACTTGAGAGGAAAAAAAATACAGCATTTGACCAGAAAGGTAATGTTATTTTTTTGTGTCTGAATTTTTAAAAAGTAAGAACCTAAAAAACAAGGAGCGGGGTGGGGGAGGTGTCCTAAAATATTTTACGTATTTTTAACGGTCTTTAGGGAAACCAATTAATGACGTGTACTGAGATCAAAGAAAGTTAGCCTGCCTTCAAGCCAGACAGAAAACCCACTACAACGAGCCTCCGAATAAATGTACAGGGTTCCTTTACGACAGCCATCTACTTTCAGTTCCTCTGTATTCGGGAAGAGAACTTTAAAGTGCGTTCTCTAACTCCATTAGTCGCAAAGAGGAAGAGGTCCCTTGGTGTCCCGCTCCAGGCAGAAGCAGGATTCCCGAGCTCAGCCCAGCGGGCCCCGGCGCCGGCCCCGCCCGGGTGCGCGCAGCCCTCGGGCGCAGCGGAGCCAGCGCCCCGGCCGGGCTGCTTGCGGCGTGGCGGGCGCGGGGCCGACGGGGCCGGCCGGGCCGGCCTGACCGGGGGCGTGGGCAGCGGTGGTGCTCCGCGGCTGGGGCAGCGCCCTCCCTCCGCCTCCCGACCGCAGCCGCCAAGCGCAAGGCTGAGGCCACCGGACAACGCGCACAAACAAGGAGGCGCGGCAGCCGCGGGGACTTCGCGCCTCTGGGGCGCCGGGCCAGGGACCCTCCCTCGCACCCCCCAGGCTGCTCTTACCCCAACCTCCTCGGCTTCCTCCTCCTCCTCCGGCCGCGGGGACCCCCGGGCCCCAGAGCCCCCAGCTACGATTCTCAGCTGATGGGCGGTGGCACTGGGACGCCCAGTGCGCATGCCCGCAGTACAGCTCCGGGAAGGAGGCGGGGCTCGCTCCCCTCTCGTTGGCCGGCGGGATTGAGTGACAGCCATTCTGCCCCGCCCCCCCGGGGTCTAAGCTAAGGAATAAGGTACCAAGAAAATTGCAAGGGAGATGTTTTTTGAGGCCTCGACTTACGCAAGACAAACGCCTTAGCCAGTGCCAAAAAACAAGAGGAGGGAATGGAGAGCATCTGTCTTTATCGGGTGATGGCGGCCTCCCTAGACTCGTGTCTTCAGCCCGCCCCATCAGGTCCTGCCCATCTTGTCTTTACTCTGCAGTAGAATGTAGTCACAGTTCCATTAAAAAAATGCTAACGCAGATATGCAATCCTAGCAGGAACAATGACAGTGAACAGTCACCTTCGTGTGCCCATTTAGCAGACAAGTTTTCATAGCACGTACAGGTCGTTCCTTGAACGGTAGGGAGTAGCAGAAAATATTCTGATGGTAAATATTGGAACAATGTAATTATTAGATAAAAGCATCGGTTGCTTTGGGTGAAAGAAATACTCAGCAAATTAATTAGAAGATAGATTGGCTTGGCCTTTGCCTGTATTAGGGCAACACTATTACTCTGAAAGGATCATCAGGACATGAAAGGTCCAGATGCACTCAGGTGAAAAAAAACAAAACCAGAATATTTTGAATTGGTACCCCCTGAACAAATTCTAGGTTGTTTAGTATTATACATACATATGTACCTAAGTGAGTGACGTCAGACAGGAATAAGAAACACAAGGGTCTCTCAGTTTATTTTTAATTATTCTGCTTTTAACAGAAAAATGGGAACAAGAAATATTTCCTATTTCACATCTTTTCTGAAGAAAACTACAGTGCAAGTGTTTTAATAAACAGCAACTTATATTCTGCCTCTAAAAAGGGGGCAATAGAGTGAGCATGCTGGCCAAGCAGAAGGAATTCATCCCATCTAAAGGCAGCATGATTCAGTTAGCACTGATTGCACTTTTAGGAAATTCGGATTTTTATGTGAAATCCCTTTTATCAATATTTTTAAATTTTTATAAAACATTCTGTGATCAGGGCGCCTGGGTGGCTCAGTTGGTTAAGCGACTGCCTTCGGCTCAGGTCATGATCCTGGAGTCCCGGGATCGAGTCCCACGTCGGGCTCCCTGCTCAGCAGGGAGTCTGCCTCTCTCTCTGACCCTCCCCCCTCTCATGCTCTCTATCTCATTCTCTCTCTCAAATAAATAAATAAAATCTTAAAAAAAAAAATTCTGTGATCAAATAAAGTAGGTATTTCGGCTTCTATAATAGGCAATGATTCCAACCATGGAGTATAAAAAACAAAAACATAAAGCTGGAGGGGACCTTACAGAAAATCTAGCTCTAATTCCTCATTTAGGAAGTAAATTAAGGAAACTGAAAGCCAAAGAAACTTCATCAAAAGTACACAAATAATTATGAGCAGGATGGGTCCAGATGACTTAATTTAGAATCTTTAGTTCTTCCTGCCATATCATCCACTCAGCAAATATTCATTGAGAAGCTGCCATGTGCCAGGTACTATTTCAGAAGCTGCAGGTATCAAGATTTGTGGGGTGTATAGTATTTTCCCTCAAGGAATTCAAGGAGTGAGATCTTGCCCAGGACACTATAAGAAGTACTGTGATAAAGATTTATACACAGCATGGCGGGAGCCCAGGAATGAGGATGACTTAGTGTGTGGTCAGGGACCATTCCAAAGGGGAAGTGTTAACAGAACCTTGAAAGATGTGTTAGAGTTCCCTGGGAAGACAAGATGGGAAAGGACATTCCAGGCAAAAGGAAGAGCACATAAAAATTCACAGACAAGAACAAACTCTTAGGGATTTCTACATAATTTTATTTAGATGAAGCACAGTGGGTGGATTGGAGGGACAAAAGACTGGAAAGGCAAGCGGAGTTTATATAATGAAAAACCTTTTCTAGATCATGTTAAACGAGTATCTGAGAGGAGTTAAACTATTAAAGGATTTTAAACAAAAGTGTAATGTGCTCATAATTCTATGCTATGAAAAAAACTGGAGAAATGGGGGATACTCAAAGGAAATAACACTGAGAGAGAGAGACGCAGAGAGAGAGGGACTGCAACCATTTAGAAGGCTATTGCAATAGTAGCACGTCCCCAACTTAGAATCTCCCCAATATCAGAGATGTTGAAGCATGGTCCTAATGCAAATGCATTGGGAAAGAAAAGGGAAGGCCTACTTTGAAAAATATTTAGGAAGACTTGGAAATTAATTGGATATGAAGAATGGAAGACATGACTACTATTTTCAGGATGTGAGCTGAACATGATGTAGCTGTCTGAGATCTAAGATCGCTAATCTAGTAATTGCAGTTTGAAGATGAAGGTGCTGGAATGGGGGAGCAAAGCTTCATTAAATTAAGCTTTGGATGTGTTGTAGTTAAGATTCTGGGGAAGTTGGGGCGCCTGGGTGGCTCATCCGTTAAGCGTCTGCCTTCGGCTCAGATCATGATCCCAGGGTCCTGGGATCGAGCCCCACATCGGGCTCCCTGTTCTGCGGGAGGCCTGCTTCTCCCTCTGCCTCTGCCTGCTGCTCTGCCTACTTGTGCTCTCCCTCTCTCTCTCTGTCAAATAAATAAATAAAATCTTAAAAAAAAAAAAAAAAGATTCTGGGGAAGTGATACCCAGTTTGAGATGTCCTCCAGATTCTTGAAAGTGTGAGTTGGAGTTCAAGGTAGATTTCTGGCTGGAGCTATGGCAAGAGATGAGGTCATTAACTCTAAAGAAGGAATGTTATGGACTCCTGTGTTTAAGGGAGGGCTGAGGAAGAAAAATCCTGAAAAGGAGTAATCAGAGAGCTGAAAAGTAAACCAGGAAAAGGCATGGGAGAGAATGAAGGAAAACATTTCAAAAAGAGGAAATGCTCTTTTGATATCACATGTCACAGAAAGTTCAAGTAAATTAAAAACCAAAAGTTGTGCATTGGACTTGAGAATTAGGAAGTGGTTGGTGAATAGGAAAAAGAATTTCAATCATTTAAGGAACTATCATGAAAAGAACTCATATCTGCATAAGGCCTATTGCATTTTTCATACATCCTTTCCTGTTTCCTTTGAGAGAAAGCAGGGCTGTGGGAGGCAAAGTACAATGCAACAGAGAATCTGAGTCTTATGGCCTCTTCAGGTTCCCCCGCTCGTTACTGACTGAACCAGGACCAAGGCTCAGCTGTCTGAATACTCCTCCTGGGTTCTTTCCATTTTTTTTCATGTTTTAAAATATGTCACGAATGGATTCCTCTCAGGTCCTTTGAACACTAATAAGATGCCACCTCTTTATATTCAAATGCACCTCCATCTCCTTCTGCCGTGTACTAGTTTTCTAAAACTACACAGTGCCAAGCACAGAACAGATTCTGCTCTGACTTTTAAACACACATAATAAATAAGCATCCTGTAGTAATCTTACATGAACAATTATGGTAGGATGATTGGTATGTTCAATGCTAATTTCGCCTCCTACATATTGTTAAGTCCCTCTGTCTGCATCTCAATCCACGGGAGCAGCCTCCTCATGATTTTCTCTATATCCAGTTCTACTCAAGTTTATTATTGTCAGAGCCACCCCTGGGTATTGGAAGCATGGATCTGAAAACATCACTCCAGGCTTTATGCCATCCCCATGATTGCAGCATGCCCCCAAATATACTCCTTAAAAATAAAAGTGCTTGGGCTGGGCAGGGCTGGGAGGTTGTGTAGTTGGAGGAAGGAATCAGAGAAGGGTGTCTATGGGAAACCATATTATGATACAATCTTGAAGATTCACAGCACACATTTGTAAATAAAATGCTTGAAGCTCTGGTTCAGCAAAGTAACAAGTATAACTTTCTTTAACTCAGTTTTTTTCTGAATGTATTTGACGGTAAAATTTTATATTTAATGGCTGTGAAGGCCTTCAAAATACACATTATGGAAAACATTGCTCTCAAAGTCAAGTCCAAACCCCTTCTCATGGTATATAAATAGGGTGATTGATCATATGTTCAGTTTGCCTAGGACAGTCCCAGTTTATGCTTGTTGTCCCAGCTTTTTGTCTGCTGAGCACCCCCTTTTATTCTCAAAAGTGTCCCAGTTAAGATGATACATTATATGGTCACCTTATATATAAGGACCTACATGATCTGGACCCTGCCTTTCCCTGCATTGAAATTTATGCTTTGGAATATGCCAGTTTAAAGAACTTCTCCATCTTTTTCTGCTCCCACCTCCCTCCCACTAACTCTAACCACACACCAGAGGTTTTCTTTTTGTGCTTTGCTAGGCAGTTCCCTTTAACCAGGATATGTTCTCTCTTTCTTCTCATTTTTAAGTAAACTCTTTATTTTAGAATAACTGCAGACTTAGGGAAGAGTTGCAAAGATAGTTCAGAGCTCCCATACATACCTTACCCAGATTCTCCTAATGCGAACATCTTACATAATGACAGTGCATTTGTCAAAACTAAGAAATTAACGTTGGTATAGTAGTAGCAACCAAAGTATTGATTTGATTTACTTCACTGGTTTTTCACTGATGTCCATTATCTGTTCCAAGATCCAATCCGGTATACCACAGTTTATTTACAGAGCATGTTTCCGTGGTCTCCTCCAATCTGTGACTGTTTTCTGTCTTTCCATTTTTGTCATGATCTTGATACCTTCTAAAAATACTGGTCAGTTGGGGCGCCTGGGTGGCACAGTCGGATAAGCATCCATCTCTTGGTTTTGGCTCAGGTTGTGATCTCAGGGTCGTGGGATTGAGCTGGGCATCAGGCTCTGTGCTCAACGCTTAGCCTACTTAAGATTCTCTCTCCCTCTACCCCTCCGCTCTCCTCCCCCCACCCCGCCACCACCCGATGCTCTCTTTCTCTCCTCTAAAATAAAAATAAATCTTAAATATATATATATATATATTAAAAATACTGGTCAGGCATTTCGTAGAATGTGCCTCAGTTTAGGTTTGACTAATGATTAGACTGGGCTATAGATTTCTCGAAGGAATACCACGGAGGTGGAATGTTCTCATTATATCATTTTGTGGGGTACATGTATCAGCATGGTCTATTACTGGTGATATTAACCTTGATTACTTGGTTAAGGTGATGTCTATGAGTTTTCTCCAAATTGAAGTTACTAGTTTTGCATTTCCATACTATATTCATTAAAAGAGAATCACCAAGTCCAGTTCACAATCAAGAGAATTGAGTTCCACCTCCAGAGGGGAGGAATATTAAAAATTTATGGACATATGTTCAAACTACCACAATAATTAATAAATATTTGGAGAGAGATGTTTTGTGACTATGTGCATATCTGATTTTTCCTTAAAGTTTGCTCACTGATTTTAGCATTCATCAGTATATTTTGCCTACAACAGTTATTGCTGTTGTGTTCTAAAGGTGATTTTCTATTTCTTCTGTAACGAATATTTATCACTTCTCTCAAGTTTATTTATTTTTTTCAATAATTTATTTATATCAGTATGGATTTATGGATATTTATATTAATCTTTAGGTTATAATTAAGTTACCTTTTCACCATTAGGAATTTTTTTTTTTAAAGATTTTATTTATTTATTTGAGAGAGAGAGAGAATGAGAGACAGAGAGCATGAGAGGGAGGAGGGTCAGAGGGAGAAGCAGACTCCCTGCTGAGCAGGGAGCCTGATGCAGGACTCGATCCTGGGACTCCAGGATCATGACCTGAGCCGAAGGCAGTTGCTTAACCAACTGAGCCACCCAGGCGCCCTAGGAATATTTTTAAGTTAGCTCCTGTGTCCATTTTTTTTTTCCCTAGTACTTCCTTACTTGATACAACAGGGTGTTCCAGGCTCAGTCATTTTACTATGGAGCCATTGTTCTTTTTATGGGAAAATTATATTTAGAAACCAAGATTTGGGTGCTAGCCTTCTCATTGTACTGGGGCGTCATTATTTCTATGCTCTCTCAGTGGACCGAACTAGCAAATCTATGTATATTAACTCATGTATACACATATAGCAATAATTTTATATGGATCTATCTATTATCTATCTATCTATCTATCTATCTATCTATCTATCTATCTATCTATCTATCAACATGAGTTCACATAGATATTTCCAGCTCTAATCTGACATCACAGGGTTATTTCTACTCTTCCCTGCTTCTTTATTGCTAGCATATTTCTCTAACAATGAGGAACCTGGCTCTTATTATCTATAATTCTTTTTTTTTTTTAAGATTTTATTTGTTTATTTGACAGAGAGAGACACAGCAAGAGAGGGAACACAAACAGGGGGAGTGGGAGAGGGAGAAGCAGGCTTCCCACGGAGCAGGGAGCCTGATGCAGGGCTCGATCCCAGGACCCTGGGATCATGACCTGAGCCGAAGGCAGACGCTTAATGACCGAGGCGCCCCTCTTATTACCTGTAATTCAATACTTACTTGTACAATGTAAGTTTCAGAATTCTTCTTCTTTTTTTTTTTAAGCGAGGCGGGAAGAGGGCAGGGACAGAGGGAAAAGAAGAGAGAGAATCTTAAGCAGGCTCCATGCCCAGTGCAGAGCCCATTGCAGGGCTTGACCTCACAACCCTGAGACCATGACTAGAGCCCAAATCAAGAGTCGGACGTGTAATCGACTGGGCCACCCAGGAGCCCCATAGTTACAGAATTTTTAATCCGTACTGCTGTGAAAGGAAAACTTGAGTACAGTGTTTATGGAAAATTCTTTTTGTCTTTAGCCTTACAGTTTTGAGTCAAAACAATGTTTTCCAAAATTACCAAGATCAGTTCTTTTTCCCCACTCCCTTCACTGAAGTTATACTATATTTGTGTTGCAGTTAGATTCATTTGTCACACGTCTGCGTTCCACCTGAGATTCACCAAACTGGTTGATTTTTTTTTATATTAAATTTGAGTCAAGTGTACTCTCTGTGATATACAGTTCTACAGATTTTTGACAAATGTGTGGAGTCATGTATCTATCACCCCAGAACCATCAGAACAGTTTGTCTCCTTAAAAATTCCCTTTTGCTATAACTTGTAGTCAACTCCTCCCCAACCTTTGTCAGCTGCTTATGTTTTCCGTCCCTATAGTTCTGTGTTTTCCAAAATATAAATTGAGTCATACATTATGTAGTCTTTTGAGTCTGACTTTTTTTTTCATTTAGCAGAATTCTATTTTTTTAATTATTTTTTAATTTTTTTCTTTAGAAAGGCAGACTGCCATCTGTAGTGCTTAATTTGGATGTTTCTGGAGTCTTAGAAACTTGACTATCCTACTTTCTCCTACAAACAGACCTTGAGAGCTTGTATGGAGGTTCTAGCAGGGGAGCATAGCTACTTGTATATCTCTGACCATGACCAGTCCTCCTCTGTTCGGGGAGGTCAGATTCTTCAACCCAGAGCATTGCTTCAAGAGGGATGCACAGGGAGCTGTAAGGGAGGAAGGGGACACACGCCAAGCCAGTCAGATCCGCCGAACCAGCCCCAGTGACCAGTGGAGTGACAGATGTTGCACAACCGATCAGCATTCTTTTAAATACATCCGCATTGTTGTATAAATCAGTAGTTTGTTCTTTTCCAAGGCTGAGTGGTATTCCCTTGTTTGGATGTAATGCTGTTTATTCATTCACTTACTGGTTGTCTCCAACTTTTAGCAATTATTAATAAAGCTTCTATAAATATTTGCATACAGGTGTTGGTAAAAAAAAAGATGTTTTCAATTCACTTAGGTAAATATCTAGAAGTAGGATTGTTGGGTTTTGTAAGTATATGTTTAATTTTGTAAGAAACTGCCATACTGGGTGCCTGGGTGGCTCAGTCGTTAAACCTATGCCTTCGGCTCAGGTCATGATCCCAGGGTCCTGGGGTCAAGCCCCACATCGGGCTCCCTGCTCCGTGGGAAGCCTGCTTCTCCCTCTCCCACTCCCCCTGCTTTTGTTCTCTCTCTCGCTGTCTCTCTATGTTGAATGGATAAATAAAATCTTTAAAAAAAAAAAAAAGAAACTGCCAAATTGTTTTCCAAAGTGGCTATATCATTTTGCATTCCCACCAGCAACGAATGAGGATTTTTGTAGCTCTAAATCCTTGTCACCATTCGGTATTGTTAGATTTTCTTTTTTAATTTCAATTTACATTCTAATAGGTTGTAGTGGCATCTTGTTGTGGTTTTAATTTCATTTCCATAATGATATTGATAATCTTTTTATATGCATAACTGAAGTCCTTATTTATTTTTTAGTGAAGTGTCTGCTGGAATCTTTTGCCCATTTTTTGTTGTTGCTATCTTCCTACAGTTGAGTTTTAAAAATCCCTCATATATTTTGGTGCTTTATCAAATATGTCATTTGCAAGTATTTCCTCCCATCTTACAGCTTGTCTTTTTGTTTTCCTTACAGTGTCTTTCACAGACAAAAATTTTTAATTCTGGGGCGCCTGGGTGGCTCAGTCGGTTAAGCGTCTGCCTTCGGCTCAGGTCATGATCCTGGAGTCCCGGGATCGAGTCCCGCATCGGGCTCCCTGCTCTGCGGGGAGCCTGCTTCTCCCTCTGCCTCTGCCTCTCTCTCTCTGACTCTCATGAATAAATAAATAAAATCTTTAAAAAAAAAAATTTTTAATTCTGATAAAGTCCAGTTTGCCAAATTTTTCTTTTGTGGATCATGCTTTTTTACTGTTCAATCTTTCATCACCAAACCCAGAGTTATATAGATTTTTCTTTTATATTTCCTTCTTGGAGTTGTATACTTTTACATTTCACATTTAGGTCTATAATCCATTTTGAATTAATTTTTGTATAATGTATGAGGGTTGTACCAAAGTTCTTTTTTATTTTTTTTCATATAGATATCTAATTATTCTAGCACCATTTATACAAAAAATTGTCCTTTCTCCATTGAATTGCCTTTGCATTTTTGTCAAAAATCAGTTGCCTATATTTGTGTGATTCTATTTCTGTTCTCTCTATTCTGTTTCATTAATCTATGAGTCTACTTTTTGCCAACATCATGCTGTTTTAGTTACTGAGGCTCTAGAATAAGTTTGGAAATTGGGTAATGTGAGTCTCTGATTTATTATTTTTTTTCCAGAGTTATTTTGGTTATTTCAATTCTTTGGACTTCCTATACAAATTTTAGAAACAGATAATCAGTATCTACAAAATCTTGCTGGACTTTCGGCCGGGACTGCTTTGAATTTATAGAATGCATTGAGGAGAATTGATGATATTGAGACTTTCAATTCATGAATGCAGTGTACCTCTTTACTTATTTTTATTTACTTTTATTTTTATCAGTATTTTATAATTTTTAGTATATAGATCTTACACATGTTTTGTGAGTCATATGTAATTTCTTCATTTGTTGCTATCATACACATATTTTTTTGAATAATTTTACTCTAACGTATACTCCAAATACAGCTCTACTGGTTATGACTCAGCTAAAATTCCACTTTTCCAATGTCTTACCCCTTACTACTTGTTCCCCTCTTTTTTTTAAATTTTATTTTATGTTATGTTAATCACCATACATTATATCATTAGTTTTTGATGTAGTGTTCCATGATTCATTATTTGCGTATAACACCCTGTGCTCCATGCAGTATGTGTCCTCCTTAATACTCATCACCAGGCTAACCCATCCCCCCACCCCCTTCCCCTCTAGTACCCTCAGTTTGTTTCTCAGAGTCCATAGTCTCTCATGGTTCATCTCCCCCTCCGATTTCCCCCACTTCATTTTTCCCTTCCTACTATCTTCTTCTTCTTCTTCTTCTTTTTTTAACATATAATGTATTATTTGTTTCAGAGGTACAGGTCTGTGATCTTGCCATTTGCAACAACGTGGATGGGACTAGAGGGTATTATGCTAAGCGAAATAAGTCAATCAGAGAAAGACATGTATCATATGATCTCACTGATATGAGGAATTCTTAATCTCAGGAAACAAACTGAGGGTTGCTGGAGTGGTGGAGGGTGGGAGGGTTAGGGTGTCTGGGTGATAGACATTGGGGAGGGTATGTGCTATGGTGAGCACTGTGAATTGTGTAAGACCGATGAAACATATTTTCTTTAATTTCAAATTCCATTTGATCTTAACTGATATGTAGAGATCATTCACATTTGAAGTTATTATTGATATGTTTGAGTTAGAATCTACCAGCTTTCTAATCATTGTTTATTTGTTCCATTTGTTGTTTATTTTCCTTTCTTTCTTCCCTGGCTTTAAGAATTTTTAAATAATTCTATTTTATCTCCTCTATTGACTTATTATATATAACTTTTAAAAGAAATAATTTATACCTCTTTTAAAAATTAATCTGAATTTACCTTCAAGTAATATGTTTCTGAAGACATTGTAAGTGTATCCTCAGGTCCTCCTTCTCATTTCTTATGTTATTGTTATCATGCATTTTACTTTTACATACGCTATAAAAACATAATATATTTTTCTATTTTTGATATAAAGTCAACCATCTTTTAGAGCAACTTAATATAAGAGAAAAAATTATTTTATCTTTATAAATTCTATTTCTGAATCTCTTCATTTCTTTGTGTAGATCCAAGTTTATGACCTATATTATATCCTCTTCACTTGAATGATTTTTTTTTCATCTTGGAGTGAAAAAGACAAGGAAAACAGAAAACTTAGAGAATGATTTATATTTATGACACATGTAGGGGAGGGGAAAGAAAGCTTTTCCTCTACTCTCTTAAGTTCAATATCTGAAGCTTATGAATTAAACCAATAAAAAGGAGATTAGCAGGGCAAAAAGGTTGATTTTACATGCATACAGGAGCCAACAGAGGAAGTAGCTGGCTTGTCAAAGGGATAGCGATGAAGGTTTTATGTACCTAACTTAGTAGAGGAAAGGTACAGAGGAGAAAAGTCTTCTTATGAGAAAAACAAATAGGTTAAGTTAGAAAAAACAAATAGATTTTTAGGAGAACAGACTGGAGATAAGAAAGTTTGTGATAATGTTTGCCTATATAGGTCTGAGCAGTCTTAAAACTCCCCTAGAGAAAGGATTTGGGGTAGGTTATATTCCAGTTTTCCTTTTTACAGTAGTCTAATTTCCCTGAAGTTGTTGCTTTTAGTCACATAAGAGAAGCTTTGAAAAGGCCCCACCTCCCTTTTTTTCATTTGTTGAATCTCAAATATCTTCAGCTTAAAACAATCTTTATGCCAAAGTGGTATATTTTGGAGTAGCATATTCTGATCCTCTCCACATAAAAAGGTATAATTTCTTCACTAAAATAAAATGAAAGAGAATGACGAATGAAGAGAAAGTATTTGCAGGTTTAATACAAATGGTTTACATTGTTATCATTTGTAAGAAAGACAAATTTCGTGTAGTAGAGGCTATGGATACCCCGGCCAGATCCCTTTACGTGCCATGGTAACCAAACCGTGTTTGCTGTATCACTAAGAACAAATCACAGCTGTTGGTGGGAATGCAAGTTGGTACCGCCACTTTGGAAAACAGTGTGGAGGTGCCTCAAAAAATTAAAAATAGAGCTACCCTATGACCCAGGAATTACACTACTGGGTATTTACCCCAAAGATACAGATGTAGTGAAAATAAGGGCCACATGCACCCCAGTGTTCATAGCAGCAATGTCCGCAATAGCCAAACTGTGGAAAGAGCCGAGATGCCCTTCAACAGATGAATGGATAAAGAAGATGTGGTCCATATATACAATGGAATATTACTCAGCCATCAGAAAGGATGAATACCCAACTTTCTCATCAACATGGATGGGACTGGAGGAGATTATGCTAAGTGAAGTAAGTCAAGCAGAGAAAGTCAATTATCATATGGTTTCACTAATTTGTGGAACATAAGGAATAGCATGGAGGACATTAGGAGAAGGAAGGGAAAAATGAAGGGGGGGAATCAGAGAGGGAGATGAACCACAAGAGACTATGGACTCTGAAAAACAAACTGAGGGTTTCACAGGGGAGGGGGATGGGGGGATGGCTTGGCCTGGTGGTGGGTATTGGGGAGGGCGCATGCTGGATGGAGCACTGGGTGTTTGCAAACAATGAATCATGGAACACTACATCAAAAACTAATGATGTACTACTGTATGGTAACTAACATAACATAATAAAAAAAAGAGTAAACTTATGCAAAAAACCCTCCAAATAGTAACTATTATATTTAAGTATATATATAAAAAGAAAGAACAAATCACAGCTGCCTTCTCCACAGAATTGCCTTTGGCCGGAGGGAGAGCTGCCCCACTCAGGAGGCAATGTTCCCTGACCCACAGACTCTGGCAAAGACTGATTGAACCAACTCCTGGGCTTGTGGTGGAACTGATTCTCTGGTGCTGCTTGTGCTCCTGATCTTCCCCCTAGGATGGGACGAAAGCTGGTCTCCAGTGAAGACCATATTCCTAGTTTTCCCCTTGCTCATCTGACTTTCCTAATTCCCTTCTCCTTTGAGCATTCTTCCCAACCTGTCTTGTTCCCCACTTCAGTTTCTGTGCTTAGGAAACAGCCTAACACATCACACGAGAAAAATGACCGAAAGTTCAGAATAGACAATTCACAGAGAGAGAGAATCTTAAGCAGAATTCCCGCTGAGCGCATACCCCTATCTGGGGTTTGACGCAGGGCTTGATGCGGGGCTCAATCTCACGACCCTGAGATCACAACCTGAGCTGAAACCAAGAGTTGGATGCTCAACCGGCTGTGCCACCCAAGCGCCCCATGGCTTAGTTAGTTGGGACCAGTGACTTGGGACATCTTCCAGATTGGCCGTCCAGATAGACTTTCCAGATAACAGCTGTGCCTTGGCACAAAATCTGGAGCAGTGCAAGGGAAGAGGGCGAAGGGAGGGATATTTACTTTTGCTTCCCTTCCTCCTCTTGCTTCTGATGGATCAAAGTTCACCCCATGGGGCATTAAGTCCCCCTACACTTTCAGGTTGTGTTACTCAGGTCGAAAAAGTCAGATCCAAAACTTAGAACTGTACCTTGTTTCAAGGAGAAAGTGGAAAGCAAGGCTTGGGCTCCGTGGATTGGACTGGCTTGGAGCTGTGTACCTCAGCTGCTGTAGCTCACGGAGGGCATATCAAGAAGGCATTGCAGAAACCCACACTCATGGTAAGCATGCGGAGAGACCCAGCAGTGTGGAACTGTCTCCAGTGGCTGGATCTCCTGGGGACAAATGGCGACAGTCGCCTGGGACTGAGCAAATCTGGGGAGATTTATAAACTGTATGAGAAGCCATCAAAATAAATAGCCAATAATCACACTTGAAAAGCAAACAAAATTACATAAAGAAAAGTGAAATAAAACAAGCTGTTTTGTTGTCATTGTTTCAACCTGCTGAATAAAAAACAAATCTGGATTTAGGAAGGAGACCCTTAACTTAAAAGTTACTGTGATAAGGGAAAGAGACTCTTGTGATGGGGAGAACCCTTTAACCATAAGATCTGCAAATGTCTCAGGAGTTAGGCTATAGGATTTTTCTTTTTCTTTTTTTTTTTTTTTTAAGATTTTATTTATTTATCAGAGAGCGAGAGACAGAGGAAGGCAGAGGGAGAAGCAGGCCTCTTGCTCAGCAAGGAGCCCGATGTGGGACTCGATCCCAGGACCCTGGGATCATGACCTGAGCCGAAGGCAGACGCTTAACCGACTGAGCCACCCAGGCGTCCCTAGGATTTTTCTTTTATAGAGAGGAGTCAGCAAGACTAGAAAGAATTGGGTGTGGATATTTGGTCTGGACAAGATCAGAATGACAAGATCAGAAAATGTTTTACACTGAAGCCAGTCTCTTCTCTCGCTGTGTGCTGGCTCAGGCTGAGGGTGGACCAAAGTTCAAGACACCTGGCGAAGGAGAGAGTCTTAAGCAAAGTTTGGTCAAGAAACATTTTGTTCCAATTGATCTGTAGAGACCAGTACTTCAGCTAATCATTTATGAGGCAAAGCAAGGGAATTTGACCTTTTTTTTTTTCCCGGCCTTGTCTTAGGTAAACAGGGGGAAAATCTGTGAGCCTTATCTGTGTCATATGAGGAAGGGTGGTTTTGCAATAAGTCATTTCCTAGAACGCAAAAAGTGTGAGGACCTTAGGCATCACTGTTTTTCAAGATCACAGAGCCCAGGTCAAGTCCAGCATTCTTAGACTGAACTGACTGGCAATATGAGAAAGAATATTGATACACAGTGCTGACAAGTGTAGGATATGGGGGAACGGACACTCTTACAAAGTGACAGCTCTACAGATGGACACAGCCTTTCTGCAAATGTTTAAAAGCAATGCACTAATTCTTCAGCCCATCAACCCCACCTTTAGAGATTTACACTGAGGACACGCGTGGATAACTATAATGAAATGACATATATTACAATATTACCTAAGGTATCAAACATTTAGGAACGACATAAATACCTGTCAATGGGATTTGTGAAGGATATTTGCACACACATAACAATGTGGCATTAACAAAGATAATGAAGAGGCAGAATGTAGTGCGGTGATTAAGAGTCTGCTCTCTGGAATCAGGCTGCCTGGATTCAAACCTCAGCGCCAGCACTTATAGATGTGTAATCTTGGGCAAGTCTCTGTGCCCCAGGTTTCTCACCTGGTGGATAGGTGATAAGTAGATACAGATATATCTACCTTGTAGGCTTATTGGGAAAATTAAATGACTTAATACATGATAGCATGCAGAGCCCATATTGTAATATAAATGTATCTGTATAGTTAGTATTACCAGATTTATACTGCTGATATACAAGACGTTTGCCATATATGAAAATCTAGTTACAAAATGAAATATTTTTTATGATACCAGTTTTGAAAAATATAGAGACAGAGGCAGGGAGAGAGAGAAACAATAATATCTGGAAAAATACACAAAGGCAGACTTTAAGTTTTTAACTTTTTGCTTAGATACTTCTAAACCGTTCAATTTTTTATTTTAACAAAATCTATGGGAAAAAATAAAACCATCTCCTATTTAAAAATAAATAAAAGTATGTGGATAGTCAGGGAATAGGGTAGGGTAGGGGTGGGGATACCATGGCTTGGGGTTATATTTGATCCTGGGGTAACAACTCTTTGGTCTTTGGAGTTGAAGAAAGAATAATTTCCATAAATTCAGGTTTGTAGTGAGATTATTCTGGAATACAGTCTTTAAAAGTTTAAACATCAAAGTGTATTACAAAACTATAATAATCAAAACAGTATGGTATTGTCATAAAAAGACATCTAGATCGATGGAACAGAATACAGAGCCCAGAAATAAACCCATGCATATACGATCAACTAATTGATGACAAAGGAGCCAAGAATATACAATAGGGAAAAAATAGCTTCTTCAATACATTGTGTTGGGTAAACTGAGCAACCACATGCAAAAGATTGAACATAAGACCCCAAACCATAAAACTTTTAGAAGAAAACATAAGGAGTAAGCTCCTTGGCATCAGTCTTGGCAATGACTTTTTGGATTTGATGCCCAAAACAACAAAAGTAAAAATAAACAAGTGGGACCACAGCAAACTAAAAAGCTTCAGGACAGCAAATGATACCATCAATAAAATGAAAAGGCAACCTATGGAATGGAAGAAAATATTTGCAAATCATATATTTGACAAGGGGTTGTTATCAAAATATACGAAGAACTCATACGACAATAGCAAAAAGACAATCCAATTTAAAAATGTGCAGAGGATCTGAATATACATTTTCCCAAAAAAGACAAAGATGCAGGTTCATGAAGTGCTGAATATCTCTAATCATCAGGGAAATGAAAATCAAAACCACAACGATATATCACCTCGCTCCTGTTAGAATGGCTATTATCAAAAATCAAGAAATAACAAATGTTGGTGAGGATGTGGAGAAAGGTAACCTTCATGCACTGTTGGTGGGAAAGTAAATTGGGCAGCTACTATGGAAAATAGTACGGAGGTTCCTCAAAAAATTAAACAAAATCACCATGTCATCCAGGGATTCTACTTGTGGATATTTATCTGACAGAAGCAAAATTGCTAGCTTGAAAAGATATCTGCACCCCTGTGTTCATTGCAGCATTATTTTCAATAGCCAAGACATGGAAAGGACCTAAGTGTTCACTGATAGATGAATGCATAAAAAATTGTGGTATATATACAATGGAATATTATTTTACCATTAAAAGAAGGAAATTCTGCCATTTGCAACATGGATGGAACTTGAGGGCAGTATGCTAAATGAAATAAATCATATAGAGAAAGGCAAAAACTGTACAATGTCGCTTATATGTAGAATTAAAAATAAACTAGTAGATACAGAGAACAGATTGATGGTTGCCAGAGGCAGGGGGTAGGAGGTGGGCAAAATGGGTGAAGGAGGTCAAAAGTTACACACTTCTAGTTATAAAATAAATAAGTCTAGGGAAGCGTGGTGACTATAGTTAATACTGCTGTATTGTATATTTGAAGGTTGCTAAGAAAGTACATGTTAAAAGTTCTCATCACCGTTATGTTGTATGCCTAGAATTAATACCAACTTAATGTCAGTTATATCTCAATTAAAAAAAAATATGGCGTTAAGGATCAGAATGAACGATTATTGAAGATTACTTTTAAAAAGTGTAAATGTGGCACGCCTGGGTGGTTCAGATGATTAAGTGTCTGCCTTCGGTTCAGGTCATGGTCCCAGGGTCCTGGGATCGAGCCCCGCATCGGGCTCCCTGCTCAGTGGGGAGCCTGCTTCTCCCTCTCCCTCTGCCTGCCGCTCCCCCTGCTTGTGTTCCCTCTCTCTGATAAAAGGGCACTGAGAAGCCTTTGACTTCAGATAGCTTACAGAAAGAGTAGAAATCAAAGACACAGGTTCCTTCAAATCCTAGTTCTGCCACTGCCACTCTGTGGATTCGGGGAAGTTACGCAAAGCCTCTATTTCAGTTTTCCCATGCCAGGTAGAAAAGATAATATTACCTCCTAGAGTTGTGCTGATTAAATAAGTGAACAACATAAAGCTGCTTTTATGAGAGTGCCTCACACAGTGTTCGTGCTTAGCGAGCATTAGTTCCCATTCTTGCTGGAGTTGTGGGCAAGAAAAAACACCATGCTTTAGGAGGGACCTCGAGAGGAGGTGGTTGAAGTCCTGGGCTGTGAAGGAGGGAGAATGACCATCCTTTCCTTTGTCTTCTTATCCCTACCCCTTCACTCTATCTCTGCTCATCCCATTTCCTTTCATCTCACACTGTCTCATCCTATTTTTCCGTTGGAACATTTCTTGGGTTTAACTGAAGTTCCGTGATCAATGAAAAGGCTAAACAAAAATGCATTACAGCTTTCTGTTTGGTAGATTATTGTGAAGTTATTAAGGAAATTCAGTGAGCAGGGAGGATCTTAGCTGTGTTAGTTGGAAGAAGAGCAAGCTGCTCTTCATAAGGCGTCTGGATCCTGTGTATAAATGGAACCATAAAACATTGGGGGGATCTGTGGGGAGTCAGTGAAGGGCATCTTGGGGTCCTTTATCTTACCTATCACAAACACTGCAAACACTGTAAACTTAAACTCGCTGTCAATAAAAAGTGAAAAGCACCAGAAACAGCCACACAGTTACAAATCCGTGGATATATATAACCTGTCCTTTTATATAACCTGTCCTTTTCTTACACAAGTGACCAACTGAAGCTCAGAGAGGCTGGAGAGGTGTGCAGGGTCACGGAAATGGGAAACTGAAGTGCCACTTGTCCTTACTAACTCAATTCAGACTCTCCGCCTGGTAAATGCCATCAACCAGGCTCTCCATAGGGTGCTCTGGTCCACCGCCTCCTCGTCTCTCAGAGTACTCCTCTTCCCTCTTTCCAGAGTTCTTATCTCAGAGCACTGTTTACTTGGCCTCTCCCAAACTAGACTATGAACTTATTCAGGCTAGGGATTGTGGCTTTTAGCTGCATTCTTAGCACTTAGCATAGATAACTGGCACTAGAAGGTGCTCAGCATGTGTGAGTGGCATGAACAGAACTGTATTTTCTTTGTTTCTTTTTCTTTTTTTTTTTTTAAGATTATTTATTTATTTATTTGCCAGAGAGAGGAGAGAGAGCAGAAGCAGGGGGAGCAGCAGGCAGAGGGAGAAGCAGGCTCCCTGCTGAGCAAGGAGCTGGATGCGGGACTTGATCCCAGGACCTGGGGTGATGACCTGAGCCAAAGGCAGAAGCTTAACTGACTGAGCCACCCAAGTGTCCCAGACCTGAATTTTCTGACCTAAGTTTAGAGTTCTGTCCTTGATAACTGTGCTAACTCCCCTGGAGCAGTGTTTCTCAAAAAGGAGCCTGTAGAAGAATGACAGAACCAAATGGGATGCTTGGTTAAAAAAAGCATATTTCAGGTTTTACTTCAGCGGTAGAGATGAGAACTTCTGGGTGTAGAGCCTGGAGTTCTTAAGAACCTCAGGTGATTTTAATGAAGACCAAAGTTTGAAAAAATTTTCTGTTTCTATGGAGGGGTGGCTTGGAAGGGAGAGAGTAGACAGCCACCTAACTGACATGCTTTCAAAGTGTTTGGTGTGGGGTTTATTTTTGGGGGAAGGGGGCTAATTTTGTGGGGAGAAGGAGCTCATTTTTAAATAGACACTTCCCTTCTGGGCATTTACCTACTTAGCTTTTGTTTGGTCAGCCCAGTATTGTTCAGAGTGACCACTAAGGGGCAGCAGAGTATGGGTAAAAATACAGAATCATAAAAATACAGAGTCATAAAACAGAATGGCGATATTACCTTTGAAATAGTTCAGTAAGAAAGACATGCCAAGAGATAATGAGTTAATACGCCCCCTCCCCTTCATACTTTTACTTATTATTTTGGGGATCTTATTTTCAAGCATAATATATTATATATGATATGATATGATATGACATGATATGATATTATTGTTAAGTATATGATTTCTAGATTATAAATTAAGTTCTCTCAAAACCAAGAAAATAGTGTTTAGAAAACAGCTTCTTCTTAAAATCAAAGAAACTATCCCAACTGAAGGTATGTTTGACACCGATAAGTCAAGAAAGGGAGATTAAATTGTTGGAAAAAAACCCTATAATATTATTTGAACTATGCAATGGGAAATATTGTATCAGTAAGATTTTGGTCAAGAAAGAGTCTAACAATGGAAATTTCGGAACCATTATTATACCTAATTTGTTCTATGCTCCATAAAATAAATCCAACATCCTGGAAAATTTTATTCAGGCCGTAACATGGAATAGTAAAGTCATTCACGGATTTGGAATTTTATTGTGTTATAGTGACACTTAGGAGATGCCTGACACATAGTCGATTCGTAATAAATGATCATTCCCTTAGCACTGTTAGTTCTCTCAGTGATTGAATAGTATGACAGTCCTCCAAAACACTTTCTAGTCTTTTGCTTCTACATGGATCTATCCATTTGTCCACTGGACAGTTCCCAGTTTGACTGTCCATAGGCATCTCAGCTTCAACAAGTCCCACCTCTCCCTGCCCCACCTCCTACCCAAACTATGTCCTCCGCTGGGTTATGTAGCCCCCCAAGCAAGGAATCACCCTGGAATTCTCAGATTCTTTTTCACTCATAACATTGAATCCATTTCTAAATGGTTCATGCAGAAATTTGGCTCATTAGAAAGGTTTAGGGTAGATGCCCACATCTCCAGGAAGGCAGGAGAACCAGGTTCAGAGAGGAAGCAAAGGAAGTTTCCACCACAGGAACTTTCATTCTCAGCTGACCTCTGCCACATTGAACCCAGGACAACAGTACCACCACTCTCGGGACTCCACCACAGCTGCTGTGAAGATTCTGGCCACCTGAGTTCTGAGTGGATACGTGCGTTCACACTTCAGCGAGAGGGTTTTGACACGGGTCTTGATTTCCCTTGCTTGGTATCTTCACAATAGGAAGAGTATTTGAATACTGAGCATTCAGATTAATACATGACCTCTACAATCAACAGTCTCTTTTCCCCATACTTAGATTTCAAAGTGCTTCTTTTTCTCTTCTCGTAATATTCCTTATATAACCCAACACACATTCACCTCTTACCCAAGTGGCAACTCAATCCTCCCAATTATTGCTCCCAGCTCCAAGTTCACGATTTCTGGATGACATACAATCCTCTCTCAATAGTCAATAACATTCAGATTAAATGATAAAGTTAAACACCACTAACACCCTTATATAAAGTAGTGAAATAGAGGGAGATAAAAGAAATGAAAAAAGTAATTATACAATACACATTTTAAAACTGAGAAGCTGGGTAAATTAGGTTAAGTGAAACAGTCCCTTTTTCTACAATTTTTTCACGGGGATGTGGTGGACATTTGTTTTTTCTTTCTTTCCCACCACCGATTCCATCTTCCTTTGCCTTCAGCCAGGATCTTAGCTTGTTAGGTTTCTCTACTCAGTGGCGGTGCTTCATTTCTGAGAAAATGGAGGCTTTAGAAATCCTATCTTTATTGGACTAAGTTATTCCTTTAACATTTGCCACTGGTTCAAGGGTTCCAGCCATATCCTCTACCGTGCTCACTGCCCAGCACAGCCGAGGCTGATTGCTGCAACAGCAAATACCCTACCCTCCTTTTATGCCTGGTTTCCTTAGGAGCCCAGTATGAAGGACACCTGGGTGGCTCAGTTGGTTAAGTGTCTGCCTTCAGCTCAGGTCATGACCCCGCGGCCATGGTATCAAGCCCGCAGTGGGGCTCCCTGCTCAGCGGGGAGTCTGCTTCTCCCTCTCCTTCTACCCCTTTCCTGTGCTCATTCTCTCTCTCAAATAAATAAATAAAATCTTTAAAAAAATAAAAAATAAATAAAATAAAAATGAAGATACTAAAGGTCGAAATTTTCAAAATTGCTTTTTGCAAAAGAAAGTTTTTATTTGGAAAGCATTTTAAACCCACAGAAAAGCTGTGCAAAGTTGTACGAACCACACTTGGGTACTCTTTACCTGGGTTCACCTATTAAACTTTTGCTCTATTTGCTTTGACATTTGTTCTTTTCTCCAACTTTATCAATGCGTGCATGTAATTTTTTTTTTCTGAACCATTTGAGATTAAGTTGTATGCATCACAGCCCTTTAGCCCTAATATTTCAGTAATTTCATACTGACTCAATACTTTACCATCTACCATTCATATTCCAATTTTGTCAGCTGGCCCAGTAATATATTCCATTCAAAGATCACATATTTCTTTTGATTGTCTTGCCCTTCTGTCTCCTTTATTCTGGAAATGTTCTTCAGTCTTCTATTACAAAAATATTTTTGAAGAATATAACCTTTCCCCTTTCCACCTTTTAAAAATAGAATGTTTCTCAGCTTGGGTTTGTCTGAAATTTCTTCATTAGATTCTGGTTATGCATTCTTGGCTGGAATACTATACACATTTTAGGGGCACCTGCGTGGCTCAGTCGGTTAAGCGACTGCCTTCGGCTCAGGTCATGATCCCGGAGTCCCGGAATCGAGTCCCGCATCGGGCTCCCTGCTCAGCGGGGGGTCTGCTTCTCCCTCTGACCCTCCTCCCTCTCGTGCTCTCTGTCTCTCATTCTCTCTCGCAAATAAATAAAATAAAATAAAATAAAATAAATTTTAAAAAATACTATACACATTTTATTGTGTGCTACTCAGGGCATCCCTCCAGAAGCATATGTAGCCATGATAACCACAGATGACGTTAATTTGATACACAGTCAAGGCTTGATTTCTCCACTGGATAGCTACTATATTTTTCTTTTGCAGCTAATAAGCAATCTCTAGGAGATGGCATTTTATACCATATAAATACCTGACTCTCATCAAAATTCCCCTCTCATGTCGTAAGATGTAGCATCAATTGATAATTCTTGCTTTAATCAATATTAATGCGATGCTTCCAAAACCATGATGTTCCAGCTTTAACACTTTCCCCATATATAATATCAGTTGTGCTTGGTATTCTACTGTAAGGAAGAGCCCTCCTTTATCTATCATTTATCTATCTATCTATCTATCTATCTATCTATCTATCATCTATCATCTTCTATCATTAGTATGGCCTCATGGATTTCCCCCCTCCACTATATAACCTTTTATTCTCTCTCATTATTTTTGGCACTCAAATTATCCCAGTTTTTGGCTAGTGGGAGTCTGTTCAAGTTAGCAACAGTGTCCTTGTAAAATGTCAGCATTTAAAAAGAACTCTTAGTTTCTGATATAAAAATATATTCCAGTTTCTTCCTGTGCTTTTCTTGTCCCATTGCTTGGATGAAACATTTCTTGGAGAAGCTCTAGTTCATTTTACTGGTGAAAAGTATTAAACACCAAGATGTGGGTCTTAGGAGTGCTCATTACTTCTCAAGTGTCTTTGCTTCTAGGAAAGGACACGTTTTAAGACCTTCTGTAAGACTGAAGTCTGCTATTCTGGAGCCCGAGTATGAAGATCAGAGGAAGGGCTCAGGTTTTTTTGTGCAATAGCAGCATTACGTGGGCACCAATGACGTGAGGAGTTCGACAGGTTGAAGAGACAGTATCCTTTACATAGACACTGAGACTTCCAGGCAGGGCACCATCTATGGTGGCAGTGGTGAAGTTCTTTAAGTCAGACTGGGAATAAGATAGGAGATGTGGTAAACTTTATCAGGAGAGCTGAGGCAGAAGAAGAAAATACGGGGTTTATTAAATGGTGATTTTATTGGGTAGACTGACCTGTGAGCGCATGGATGCACGCATGTGGGGGATCCCAAGAGTAAACACGAGACATAGATTTATGCCATCAAACCAGTGAAGGCCTAAGTAAAGCATGAAACTGGGAAATAAGAGTAAAAATGATTTGATTTAAAATTCACAGAATAGCAAATCCTGAAAATACCATGGGTGTATACACATTCATCACACACACACACTTACCCCCACACAAACATTTAAAATGTACAGACTAGTGAAATCTACTACCTAGGGAGTATCTACACCTAGGTGTATGCATATAGCTTTTCTAGGATTCTGCACTTTCAACAAAGGTCAGACCTATGGTATGGGATAAATGACAATCTAAGTACTCCAGTCTCTAGTTCAAAGATTGAGATTAAGATTAGATGTAAGATTATACTTTTTCATGGTTAAATAAAGTAAACATTAATTATTCAACTATTGTTTGGTGAGCTCTGCAAACTGTTTTAAGATTGTGCATCTCAGCACCTGCACCCCAATGTTTATAACAGCAATGTCCACAATAGCCAAACTACGGAAAGAGCCTGGATGTCCATTGACAGATGAATGGATAAAGAAGATGTGGTACATATCTACAATGGAAAACTACTCAGCCATCACAAAATGAAATCTTGCCATTTGTAATGACATCGATGGAAGTAGAGGGTATTATGCTGAGCAAAATAGGTCAATCAGAGAAAGACAATTATATGATCTCACTCATATGACGAATTTAAGAAACAAAACAGAGGATCATAGGGGAAGAGAGGAAAAAATAAAACAAGATGAAATCAGAGAGGGAGACAAACCATAAGAGACTCTTAATCATAGGAAACAAGCTGAGGGTTGCTAGAGGGGCAAGGGGATGGGGAAACTGGGTGATAGACACTAAGGAGGGCACCTGATGGAGTGAGCACTGGGTGTTATATAAGACTGATGAATCACTGACCTCTACCTCTGAAACCAAAAATACTATGTTAATTAATTGAATTTAAGTTTAAAAAAATGGAAGAAAAAAAAAGATTGTGTGCCTCAGGATAAGAAGAATAACCCTCAAATACCTAGAGAAACAAATTTTTTCCCTATTTGAACTTTGGGTGATTTAGCATGAATCCATTCCTTTCAGGATCAGTCTAGAAATATCCCTCCAGTGTACCCAGAGGGTACCTACTTCTCTGTGCTAAGTTTAAAACTATACTATTTTTTATTTTTTAGGAATGGGGAGGTGAGGACCTAGGGGAGTTGTTGCTTATTTTAATCAATCTTATTGATTTTAGACACCTGAAATTGGCCATTAGCCTGGAAAATACTTACACACAAATTATATTAGTATCACTTTGTAAGAGAGTTCTCCAAGTCTCAAGCTGTCCAAACCATGAGTAAATAAAAAGGGGGGGGGGACCACCCAAAACTCTGAAAATATAAGCAATAGAAGAACAGTATTACCCAAATAACTTTGGCAAGCTACTATGAGTAAATCTTTCTTCGGTCTTCACATGCTATTCTCAAGGGATTTTGAGGTCATAATTTGAAGGGGATGCAATTTATTTTTTCCTTCTTGAAAAAATGAAGAATAGTTTGTCATTACTGCTGAAGTAGCCACTCAGGGGAGATAACTTCATAAATATAACTCAACCTTTGGTAGCCCAATTATTTTTCAACTCAGGTGATTACAGGCGAGAGATCCAAAGGTAAAGTAACACAAAAATGGATTGTCTAGTGATGAGCCAATTACATTCTAATATATATTAATCTAATATTAATCTAATATCTTATGTGTGTATATATCATTGGACGAAATGCATTGCCAGTTATTTATGTTGTACAAAATTTGACTATAATTTTAATGACTTTCTGCAACAAGTTCCCATTCTAGATATATTAAAAATTGGGGGATACTTTTTTTTTAAAGATTTTATTTATTTATTTGAGACAGAGAATGAGATAGAGAGAGCATGAGAGGGAGGAGGGTCAGAGGGAGAAGCAAACTCCCCGCCCAGCAGGGAGCCCGATGCGGGACTCGATCCCGGGACTCCAGGATCATGACCTGAGCCGAAGGCAGTCGCTTAACCGACTGAGCCACCCAGGCGCCCTGGGGGATACTTTTTAGAAAGATCAAGAGGTTATAGTTAACATGCAAAAAAAAAAAAAAAAAAATTGGTGGGAAAGTTACTAGTTTTCATTTTAACTGGAGGGGTTTCTTTTTTTCCCCTCCCAGAGGCTTTTGAAATTCACATCTTCTTGTTTTAAATTGCTGACATCGGGAATTTGACAATTTTACAATAACTCCAACAAGAGGGCAATGGTGAGCAGTCTCTCCCCTCCTGCAGCCGTGGAGCTCTGCTTTGAGAACGTGAATGGATCCTGTGTCAAGACTCCCTACTCGCCAGGCCCCCGCATGATTCTCTATGCAGTGTTTGGCTTTGGAGCGGTGCTGACTGTATTCGGTAACCTCTTGGTGGTGATTTCAATCCTTCATTTCCAGCAGCGGCACACACCTACCAACTTTCTGATCGCGTCCCTGGCCTGCACGGACTTCTTGGTGGGAGTGGCCGTCATGCCCTTCCGCGCAGTGAGGTCTGTGGCGAGCGGCTGGTACTTCGGACAGAGTTACTGTAAATTTCATACATGTTTCGATACTTCCTTCTGTTTTGCTTCTTTATTTCATTTGTGCTGTATCTCTGTTGATGGATACATTGCTGTTACTGGTCCTCTGACCTATCCCACCAAGTTTACTGTCTCGATGTCAGGCATCTGCATTGTTCTCTCTTGGTTCTTTTCTTTTCTTTTTTTTGAGATTTTTATTTATTGATTGATTGATTTAACAGAGAGAGAGAGAGAGAGAGAGAGCGAGAGAGGGAACACAAGCAGGGGGAGTGGGAGAGGGGGAAGCAGGCTTCCCGCGGGGCAGGGAGCCCGATGCGGGGCTCGATCCCAAGACTCTGGGATCATGACCTGAGCCGAAGGCAGACGCTTAACCGACTGAGCCACCCAGGCGCCCCTCTCTTGGTTCTTTTCTGTCACGTATAGTTTTTGCATCTTTTACACTGGGGCCAATGAGGAAGGAATCGAGGACTTAGTAGTTGCTCTCACCTGTGTAGGAGGCTGTCTGGCGCCACTGAATCAAAATTGGGTTCTACTTTGTTTCCTTCTATTCTTTATACCCACTGTCGCCATGGTGTTTATATACGGTAAGATCTTTTTGGTAGCCAGACATCAGGCTAGGGAGATAGAAAGTTCAGCCAGCCAAGCTCGGTCCTCTTCAGAGAGTTACCGGGAACGCGTAGCAAAGAGAGAGAGAAAAGCTGCGAGAACACTGGGTATCGCTATGGCGGCATTCCTTGTCTCCTGGCTGCCATACATTATTGATGCTGCGATTGATGCTTACATGAATTTTATAACTCCTCCTTATGTTTACGAGATTTTAGTGTGGTGTGTTTATTATAATTCAGCTATGAATCCCTTGATATATGCTTTCTTTTACCCATGGTTTCGGAAGGCAATAAAACTTACCTTAAGTGGTAAAGTCTTAAGGAGGGATTCATCAACAATTAATTTGTTTTCAGAGGAAGCAGATATAGATTGACAAGGTGACTGCGGGGATTTCAAAACTAACAGAATTAAGGTCAAATGCAAAATGAAACACTTGGATCTAGAGAAGAAAGTGTAATCATCTGCAAGTAGGAGGATATCATATTCAGTGGTTGTTCTAAAGCATTTGTTGTCTTTATGTATTTCAGCATTTTTTAGAATTTAGTGTAGACAAAACAAAAGTTGCTGATTGCTTCCTAGTTACTATTCTTAGTATGCTTCTGTGGTTTTCTGATTTCTATGGCAATTTCTAATAACTTCTCTGAATTTCCTACTTGTTTCTTCAAACAACTGGAAACTTTGTAGTTTCTCCCACGTTCCTTACCAATGTTCAGTTGTCCAAAATACAGAGAGGGGGAGAAAAGAGTTTCTGCCTAACTTGTAAGTTAGATTCTTTGGGGACAAAAATCTTTTTTAAAAATACATTTTGTTTGAGAAGTAAATACAAGATTAAAATTCTTTACAGAGAATCGAAATGTGAAACTTCCTAGTAATTGAAGATTGTGCAAAAAACTCTGGAACGCCTGCATTTTCTAAACCCTGTCAATGCATCCTCTCCATTTTACAGAAGCTCTGTTCACCAAGAACATGTGTAATGGTGATGCGCTTACACAGTACATCTTGCTTTTGAAGAACATAATTTATTACAGTCAAAATAAGCATGTGAACAAAAAGACGGTTTCTGTGCTTCTTTTTTAGTAATTTGAAGTAAAATAATTTTATAAAAAAGCTACTTCAAATTAACATTTTGTTACTTTTGACTTCTTTCTTTGTACCAAACACTGTATTTGACGTTGGAAATATAAAGCTGAGTGACCCAAATATAACCAAGGATTATTTTGAAAGAACAAATACCTCAAACTGGCATTATACCCCTTAGGAATAGCTTCGTTTTTTTCCAGTTGATATTATGTCTTAGCCACGTGAGTTTTAATTCATTTTAACTAAAAATATATCTTCACTATTTTAAGATAAAGTAAAAATTTGAGAGAAACTAATAAGGTGATTTGCTTTCTCAATCTTTGATTCACAGCCTTAAGTCTTTGCTTAGGTAGCTGATTTTCACAGACCATTCTGTACAAATATGTTTTATGAAATGAAAAGAAGAGATACTAAGTAAATAGAGGTACATAAACATTACATGTTACATATTTTATAAATAAACCAGTTTGGAAATGCTTTATACAAAATTAAGCTGTTTCACGTTTGTGCCTTAATATTTTTCAGATGGAGCTCAGAGAATTTCGTGGGGGGTGAGGGGGAAGTTAAAGGTAAAAGAGGATGAAAGGAATATGAAGGTCTTTGTTGCAGAATACCTGTTTGTGTTTGAGATGATAATGCCAAGGAACAGGTCTATTGACGCCCTTTCAAAGGCTCACAGTTAAGCCCCCCCCCCCCCACTCCTTAAGAAGAGTACAAAGCTTGTGTCCTTTTGATGGTGAGCTGGGAATGTTGTCTTCATAGAAACATGTGTCCTCTCAATTGCAAGTGTAAAATTACATTGATGCTCATAAATAATAAGGAAAATCATTTGGGAAGACTTAAGAATATATACTAGACTTCTGTTCCCTTGTGCTATGTAGAGTGTAATCTTTAGATAAAATTGCAGAAATACTGTCCAGTGATGTTTTGAGGCTCTTGTCCATATTGGTAAGTGGAGAACACACTTCAGATTTACTCTTTCTTGTTTATTTTTCTACTCTCCTTGTAGCCCTTATAAAGGAAGTCTTTTGATAAAAAAAAAAAACTAGCTTATTTCCCCCTAAACTAACTAGACTATTACTATAGCATTGCTCCCCTCATCTACCTCTCAATTATTTATGCAAGTAAACTCTAACTTTTTGGCTGGCTGCACAATAAACTGTAGCAGGACCATGGATACATTTGGAACAAGACACACTGGCGATGGAAACAGGCTTCATTCTGCAAGACTGTCTGCAAAGTAAAACTTGGCCTTGAAACATGTTGCGTAACTTCGTCTCTTAATCCTGGTAAGCTTTGGTTCCCAAGTTGTCTGCTTCAGCCAATGGGAGGCTGTTGCAAGGAATTAATTGAAGCACCTATGTCCCAGGTTGTAGATTACATAGATATGCTGTCTCTCACATATATGTACTCTTATTAAAATGCATGTTATTTGTAAATACATGTAAAAGCATCACTGAATTCCTAATAGCTTTTTTCCACATGTATTTTTCTTAATTTAGTAGATCCTAAACGTATACCCGCTACATTGTATAGGGTTTTGTATAATTTAAAAAAAAAAGTTAAAATGGAGAGTTCAGACACAGAAAGTCATTGAACAAGTGCTGTAGTTCAGGTAAGCATCAATTACGACATCAGTCATAAATGAAGAAATGCTGTTCGAGCAATACCCAGTTATATTGGTAGCTCTCTGAGAGGACCTAGCTTGTAATGACGGTCTGCTCTATCACTGCAATTTGTTATTGATGGATTATTCACAGTCCTGCCTTTAACTGATAAAACCCAATCAATATATCATTTTATGATTAGAAATCAGAGTTCAGCAAGAGCTGAAAGAGTTCTTAACTGGTTCAGAAAATGACATAAGGTCAAAAGTAAATCCTTCATGGAGAATAATTCTAAGTCTGTTCACAAGAATAAAGAATGCTTTACTACCATTGGGAACCAGCCAGAAAACCACCAATATTTTTCAGAAATAAAAAGGCATAACCTATCTTCCCAGGCATTACACAGAAGCTGACATATTTTATTCTGTTCAAACACACACACACACACACACACACCAGATGTAAAGATAAGCCCTCAACTGTGTCTCATGACAAAGATCAAATTTCATCGGCTTCTAAGGTCAGTACTAAGCTAAGCAGTGTAGACCATTTCAAAGGTGAGAATGGATAAGGTCCCTGTTATGACTCATCCTAGTTACATTTATGAAGCGGTCAAAATCCACTTGAGTCACCAACCTACCCAGTCTCTACTTTCTAGCCTCGCCTAGGAGCTCCCTTGCATCGCTGGCTACTATCAACTTATTTGTGCTGTGTCCTTTCCTACCAGTAATATGAGCTGCTAAGCAATAACCATTGGCTAAATTAATAAAAATTGTTCATATTGCAGCAGTCACAATAAAATATACTATTCTCAGAGTTTCCCTTTTGAGTGGGTATTGAATGAAGGCCCAAGAGATACCTTAGGAGACATTCAGGGAGAAGTACTTTAGAAAAAGAATAAAATGCTAAGAGTGAAGTTCAAGAAGGGATTTATTCAGGTAGAATAACTTTCTGGTGTCCCTCAAAAGGGTTCCTATTGAGAAGATTGTCCCTCTCCACTCGCATTCAAGGCCAATGCAAGTCTGTAATGCAACTGCTGTCCATTTTTGGTTTGCACCCACATACTGAGACAGCTTATCTGTAAACCAAGCTAGATCCTTTGCTCCTCTTCAGTTTGCTGAAATGTGTGATGGAGGGGTCCTGGTGCAACTGTGGTGGGTAATGTGGGCTCTGGGCTCATGTTGCCTGGCCTTGCTCAGGCTTAGTTCCAGGTGTATCACTTCCATTTCACAAAGAATTTGCTGGACTCACCCAACTTTATGACTGAGGATCCAACCAAGAGGACCTACATAATCATTGGCAGTTAGAGACACATGATCCCTTGATATCACATCGTCAAGTGTTCAATCACTATTTGGGCTCAGAGAGCCACCTTTCAAAAAGTGTTTTATCCTCCACTGTAAATAGCATGGTCTTGCTTCAGAAGTCCAGAGGACTGCGTTATATTTCTCCCACGGAAGCCTTCCATAAAATCTAAACTGCATTTTTTTTTCCATTATTAACACCTCTAGCACCACCAGGTCGCTAAATTGCATGGCAATTACACTGCAGCCCAGAGCTGTACTCCAAGCCCCGTACAAAGCTAGCAGACTTCTTTGTTATTCAGTGTATGGACAAGAGCAGTACTCCTAAGTGTGGAATACATTGTTTTTGGATCCCGAAGAGGTCTACCAGGTATTGTGCGTCCCTTTTTGCCATAGAAGATACAAGATATAGTCAGTTGTCTTGTACTTGGGATGAGACAGTGCTGACTGCTTTAATGAAGTAGAGGGTCCCTGACTCTTCATAGGGCTCATCTCCAAACTTCTAGGAAACATGTATCTTACCAAGGTTAGGTACTAGGTATATAGAGTGCTAGGTACTCCTTGCTCCTCCTGCCAGTGTAAATACCACCAAGGTAATGAATCAACGTCATCTTTTGTAAGATGCTCAGATGGTCCAGATTCTTTTAAGGGGAATCTGAGCAATGTCTCTCTGGGTTTGCATGAAGACACAGTAAATAATAAGGATATTGTTTTGAAAGTGATAATAAATCATATCAAGATAGACAACATATTTTTGTTGGAAACCAAAGTAAGACTTACTATAAATGTTGTTTCGTATCTGACGGGCCATCAGACTGCTATATAGAGCAGAGCTTCCCAGCCAGTTTCCCATGACAGCAAGCTCAAATGGGTCATAAGCATGCCTGGAGATACTGATCCATTCAGTGTTCAGGGCAGTCAGATGGCCGCACGGTGGCCAGTAGACTCACGACACAAGCAGCTTCACTCATTCTCTGCTGATGGTTGTCCCAGCGGTCTGACAGGATGCTGCCCTTTCTATAGGTAGCAAGTACAATGAGCAGCATCCAGCACTGGTTATGCTTCCACGACTCACCGAGAAAGGCTTACTCCTTAATATTTTGCATGGTCGATGGAAGGTTTGAAACCCCTCCCTCATGCCCCTTGCTGTGTAACTTTGAAGTTCTCTTCTCAGGAGGCAAAGTGAGAGCAGAAGTGACAGTATGCCAGTTCTAAGCGTGGGCCTTAAGAAGGCCTTCTTGTTTTTGCTTGCTCTCTGGAAGCCCTGCCATCATCATGAGAACCTGCTCTGGTAGGCCACCACTCCAAGGAAGAAGAGAAGTAAACTTTCCCATATTTTCATGACAGGCAGTAGTTTCATACCTTCGAATATGGTACCTACCCTTCCACAGAACCTGAGAGATAGGTGTGCTATTTCCCTTGATGATTGCATTTCAAAGGGATGGCTCTCAGCTACTTGGAAAAGTCAGTCCTGGGTTATAAAGCCAGCAAGAAGACTTTAAAAAGATTTATATCTCAAAGAGGCAGAGAAAGAACTTAAAATTGCAAGTTTTCTGAAGCAAATCCTCTAAGAAAAGGGAGGGCAGAGGCTTAGAGTCAGGAAGAAGCATGCCTAGAATTTATTGAAGCTGAGAGGAACATTAAGGCCATCTTGTTCAGTTATAATAATTACCTTTCATTGAAGAGCTATACTGACATCCTAAATCACCTCAGTTTACCCTCTTGTGAAGTACGTATGTGTCTTGGTCAGCTCAGGCTGCTATTAAAATGACCAGTAGCTGGGTGTCTTATAAACCACAGGAATTTATTGCTCACTGTTCTGGAGGTTGGGAAGTCCAAGATCAACGTGCCTGCAGAGTCAAGTCTGGTGAGGACCCACTTCCGGGTTCATAAGCGACTCTTTTTGCTGTGTGTTCACATGGAGTCAAGGACAAAGGATCTCTCTGGGACCTCTTCTATAAGGGCACCAATCTTATTCATGAGGGCTCCACCCTCACAACATAATCACCTCCTAAAGGCCCCACCTCTAAATAGCATCACATTGGAGATGAGGTTTCAATCCATGAATTTTGAGGGGACACACATATTCAGTCTGTAGCAATGCGTTATCATGTATAATGAAGTGAAAAAGATTAAGGAGCATAGACTCCAACTTAGGTGTGAATAAATTCCCAGAAGGAAACAGGCTCTGGTTACGGCAGTGTCCACACATTCCACAGTGACTCAAAGGCTTGCTCTCTTCATCGTTTGAGGAGGCCGGCAGGAGAGTTTATGCATATCTCAACAATCAGCAGTGCTGATTGAACTTTTCACAGGGCAACTGTCACTTATGTATTGACCAATTTCTGGCCATAATTTGTCGCAGGAACTGGAATTAGGAAGTGATTTATTTATTTATATTTTTAAAGATTTTATTTATTTATTTGACAGAGAGAGACAGTGAGAGAGGGAACACAAGCAGGCAGAATGGGAGAGGGAGAAGCAGGCTCCCCGCTGAACAGAGAGCCCGATGCGGGGCTCGATCCCAGGACCCTGGGATCATGACCTGAGCCGAAGGAAGACGCCCAACGACTGAGCCACCCAGGAGCCCCAGGAAGTGATTTAGAAAGAAGATAGTACACAATAAGAGATAAGGCAAATAAAGCAGATCGTCTACCAGATCCTAACTCCCTAAATGTTTATTTATAGCCTACTATACATTTTGCATAGAATTGAATATTCTAATAGGAGACACAAGAGAAGGAAAGTGACGTTTCCCAGAGTGTCATCTGCTGTTATTAGCACCTGAATCCCCTGCAGGTATTTGTTAGAAACCGATTCCAAGCTTCCTTCCAAGAGCTCCCAATCACCATCTGTCAAGACATGTGCATTTGAGCAAAAGATTTGAATAGAAACATCACCAAAAGTTGTACTTGTCTTTCTCAAACAGTTCTATAAAATTAACTTCATCAGGAATATTTCATGTTTCAGTTGTTGATTTTATTGGCTGTATTTTAGAGTCATATTTTGTCACAGGCTTTGGATTTTTGTTGTGCTTTCTTATTTCAGACAGGCGGGTTTGTTTAGCTTCATATTTATTTCTCTTTTATTCTCTCCTAACCCAAACACACTTTAAGTGCTTGGTAATGTTGAAGTTGTCTCCATCCAGCCCTAAAGATCGCCAAACACAATCATGGTCTTGTGCTTTGGGTTCCTGCTCTTCTGTCATATTGGAAATGTGACTGATCCAGGCAGTCAGTCACTGGGCAGCTCAGCTCAGTTCCTGGTTCTGAATCTGTGTTTGTGTTCTTATTTCTCCCTAGGCTAGCAGCTTTCTAAAAACCAAAGTTCTAGGTGGAATTGGGGCAAAGTCACTTGTTTCAACTTCCTTGCTCGTGTGCCGTGAAGTGAGAAGGCTCGTGCCAGCTCCGGACTTCGAGTGGTGATCTGTGCACTATCTTCTGTGTGTCGTGGAGCATTTCTAGACCCTTTCACAGGAGTCAAAATCCTGGATTCCACAGCTGCTTCCGGACATGGAAACCACCAGGTTCTCCTTGTCAGCCCTGCTCACATTTGGTCTTCCTGTTTCTTGAGTGCAGAGATGATTTCATTTATGAACATTCCTACAACTTCCCGCACCCCAACCCGCCATTTTTATATGCCTGCCCTCTCCATGTACTTGCAGCACAAGAGTTGATGAAGGAACTAATTCAGCCTTTTTGGCTGAACATTCTCATGAAATCTTTATCTCATTGGGGAAGGAAATGCAGAAGAGAAAAAAACCTGTTTTATCTGACTCCTCTATTTTCTGATCTTTCTTTTTTTCACTTGAGCAAGGTTTTGGCCTTAAGAGGTAAGAATTTAGAGGCGTTGTTTTCCAGCTTCTTTCTGGACAATGACTGCTCTTCCTTCAAGTTTACAGATTCAAGTGGGTGTGCAACCTAGAGAGAGTCACCTTACAGAGGTGGCGGGAGGAATGGGCACCATCATCCAGGGCTCACACTTGACCTCAGCAGAAGAAGTAGTTTGATGCCTGTGGTGGGCAGAATAGTGACCCCTCTCTTCGCCTCCCATGATGTCCAGGTGCTAATCACCAGACCTGTAACCACATTACCTTCCATGGCAAAAAGGGACTTTGCAGATGTGGTTAAATTAAGGATTTTGAGATGAAGAGATTATCCTGGATTATCCAGGGGGCCCAATGTAATCACAGGGGTCATTAAAAGTGAAGGAGGAAAGGGAGAGAGTCAATGTCAGAGTCAGAGAGAGATTTTAAGATCCTGTGCTGTTCATTGGTTATATGGATGGAGGAAGAGACTACAAGCGAGGAATGCAGGTGGTCTCTGGAAGTGGGAAAAGGCAGGAAGCAGATTCTCCTGTAGAGCCTCCAGAAGGAAAACAGCACCAATAACACCTTGATTGTAGTCCATGAGAACTATTTCAAATTTCTAACCTCTAGAACTCTAAGATAATATATACGTATTGCTTTACGCCACTAACTTGTGGTAATTTGTTACAGCAGCAATAGGAAACCACTAGAATGGCATAATCCTGAGGCAGGCACCCCATGCATGTCTGTGGACACCCCCAGTCAGCCCAGTGGTTACCTAGTGAATGAACACAGATATCGTCATCTATCAGTAACACTTGGAGACTGCTTTCCGGATATAAAGCAGCTCATGGCCCCCTGGCTATAAGAAATATTCCTTATTTCTACTACCTTGAGCTGACTCTCCCACAGCCTAGATCTGTGCTTTCTTGCTTTCCTGCTTGACAGCAAAACTTTTCCAAACAGAGCTCAGCCTTTGGTCTCATATTCTCATTAGCATTTCTTTATAAAGTACTTCAGAATAAAATAAATAAAATCAAAACAAAACGAGAATAGAAATATGGACGTTCTCCGAGTCCATGTCCCCTGCTCTCTATTACTACACGTCTCTCTCTTCCTCTTTACAGTTGGCTTATTAAAATGTCAGTCACTGCTCATGGTCCCACTTGCCTTCCTTACCCATTCCCACTCATTCTCAATCCACTGCAGTTTGGACTCTGTCTTCACCATTCCACCAGAAGAGGTGGAGTCATGCTTGTCCATGATGTTAATGCCAACAAATGATTTTCATCTTTTATTAAACTTGACCCATTGTCAACATTTGACACTCTTGATACTTCCTTCTTCATAAGCCTTTCTCATCCCATAGGGTCAGTGGGTCCACTTTTTCCCATTTTTCCATCTGTTATTTCTGGCTACTCTTTCTTTTGCAGGCATAACCTTAAAGTTGGTGCACCTTCAGTTCCTTCCATTTTCACTGTACACACTCTAATCCAGTCAACAATTACTTCCTGAGTATCTGATACATGGTAGGCATTATAGCAGACATGCACCGGGCAGTCACATTTACTCCTGTGGCCTCAAAAACACTAGTGGGCTGAGGAATCCCCAACGATTATCTCTGGCACACTTGCTTTCCTGAGCCGAAAACTTAGAGGCTAAGTCACCCACTGAACAACTCCAGTTTTATGTCCCTCTGACCAATCCAAACCTAACCCATCGTCTTTCCTTACCAAATGTAGTCTTTCTTGGATATACTCTATCTATCCTGTCAGCAAGTTACAAATATGGGAATCACCCATGATTCCTGCCTTCATCATACAGCCCTAAACCCCTACATTCTTTCAGTCTTTAAATTGTGTATTTCATATTTTCCAAAAACAGGGAGGTAAAGCTACTGAAGAAGGGTAGGGTGGAATCAAGTCAGCTTTGAGAATTTAAAGAGAAGGTAAGATAGCATTATCAAGAAGAATTTGGGAGATGATTGCCTGAATAATTATTTGCCTGTCACACCTTTAATACCTGTTCTACTCTTTTTCCAGTATATCTTTAATATCCGTATCCTAAGTGACAGATCAATCATGTTTCTGTCTTCAAGTTTTAAATATATCATTGTGGACAAAAAATGTCTTCAGAACTTCCTATTTCCTGTATAGGATCAAAGGTAGCTATTTTTCTCAGACCTGAAATCTTTTTAACGTAGCTTTCAGTATCTTTAATTTCCCTCTTGAACTCCTTAAATTCCTGTTAATACTGCAAGGGCAATGTCTGTGTCAGGACGGGCTGCTACTATCAGAACTCCACGGCCCTTAGCTTCTACACCTTCCCATCTGGCAGTTTTGCACTTGCTTTCAATGGGTTTTCTTTGTTTCATCATTTAATTGCTGTTGCAAAGAGATAATTTAATCTCTGAAATGAAACAGGCTGGGCCCTCCTGTGGGCTTGTGACCTGCCCAGTGGCACAGAACCCTGCTCTTGGGGCTTGATGCCAGTTGCTGTGGTCTTGAAATTCTGAAAAATTTTACCTTTGAATTTGTGTTTTATACGTGAAGTCCTCAGGGACAACAGAGTCTGCACAGGGAATTTGGAACCTAGAGTTGTATGACATGTGATTGTCCTGCGTTACACCACTTCCCCTTCTCCCTTAGATTAGTCCTCGGCCACCTCACCCCCCCCCCTCCACCCCCACCGAGTCCTCCTTCCCTGGCACCTTCAGCTTGGTCCAACCTCCCCCTCCTCACTCTGACCTACTAAGACTGCCGTGTTGGAGGACTGGATACAGGGAAGGGAGGGTTGAGGCAAGGTAGCCCTCTGTGGTCTCAGGGTAAGTCTTGCAGTTGTTACCCCATCCAGGCTTGTAGGGCCATAGCACATTCGAAGGGCCACTTAGCAGGGCCAACCCTCTTATGCACTCTCAATCCACACATTGAGTGGGTCCTAATGTGGAGGTTGCAATCCCTAGGGAGTCGGCTATCTGCCTTTGGTTGAGGTGACAGTCCCAGGAGAAGGACAGATGCCTTGCTCAGCTTCTTCCTAGACCCCCAACCTGAGCATTCATATTGTTTCGACAGTTGCAGGGAGGGGAAAACTGGCAGTAGGTGGGCCAGGCATACTGAGTTCTAGGGCAGGTTCTCCAGGGAACTGTGACGGTCTGCACTTGCCCTACAAACAATTCCATGCCCAAGGAAGTGGGACATTATAAATAAAAATCAGGGACGCTTGGGTGTCTCAGTCGGTTAAGCATCATTTGCTTCTTAAGCACCATTAAGCATTATTAAATCAATCAACCAGTCAATCAAACACCATGGCAGGTCAGGAGAGACTGAAGAAAAAAGGAAAAAGCTTTATACTCAAGAGCACTTTTTAACATATTTTTGAAAAAAGATCTCCATATTTTTATTTTGCCCTGGGCTCTGCAGATTATACAGCCAGTCTTGGAAATAGATAATATTATTGCCAAATACGGGATGAGGCTATTTCAGGATAGTTGAACTTAAAGAAATCTCTTGGTTAGAAAAATCACAAGTCTTTCTGCAAAGTAATAGAGCACTGAGCAATAATGCATTTTGTAGAAAAACTTACTAATTATAATTATCAAAAGTTTCCTTTCCGGATTCACACCTTACACTGTAGGGATTCCTTGTGAGGAATTCATAATGGGTGAAGTTAATTGGCTAGCTTCCTAAAACATTCTAAGTGTTAACTTCTCAGACAATGTGAAGGTGGAAGTCTATTAAAAGGTGACTTTTCTAATATGTAATTATATTATTTGTGACTATTCTTTGCAAGGAAGAACTTCAGGGGTGTAAAGAACCAGGTATTTAAATTACATTTCTTCGATTATTCAGATAATGTGAATTCTGGCTTGATGAAAATTCATAATAGATTAGCTTGGAATTAACTATCTGTGAGGTTTAGACATAATTACACAAATAATTGTATGCATTAAAGTCAGAAAGGATACATTTCTAACTTCTTGAAATTCTCTTAACTTATTTTTATGATTAAAATGGGAAAAAGGATAGACTCTAAGGCAATACTTAAAAGCAGTTGCTCAAATATGTGCTTTGATTTTTTTTTTTAATTCTCAGAATCGAAAAACTTTATTTCCTACCACAAGGGAGGGCAGAAAGACAGGAAGCATCAAACTGCAGAACCATGAGCAGCAATCTTTCCCACCCTGCTATTGGGCAGCTTTGCTATGAGAGTGTGAGTGGATCTTGTGTTAAACCTCCCTACTCACTTGGATCCAGGGTGATTCTGTACTCAGCGTTCGGCTTTGCATCTTTGCTGGCTGTGTTTGGAAACCTCCTGGTGATGACTTCAGTTTTGCATTTCAAGCAGCTGCACGCTCCTGCCAATTTCTTGATTGCTTCTCTGGCCGGTGCTGACTTCCTGGTGGGGGTGACCGTCATGCCCTTCAGCATGGTCAGGTCCGTGGAGAGCTGCTGGTACTTTGGAACCAGATTTTGTACCCTGCACAGTTGCTTTGATGTGGCATTTTGTTACTCTTCTCTCTTCCACTTGTGCTTCATCTCCATCGACAGGTACATTGCTGTTACTGACCCTCTGGTCTCTCCTAGCAAGTTCACGGTATCTGTGTCAGGGATATGCGTCAGTGTCTCCTGGATCCTGCCCATTGTATACAGCGGTGCAGTGTTCTACACAGGTGTCAGTGACGATGGGATGGAGGAATTAGTAAGTGCTCTCAACTGTGTAGGTGGCTGTCAGATGGTTGTAAATCAAGACTGGGTTTTGATAGATTTTCTGTTGTTCTTCATACCTACCCTTGTTATGATAATTCTTTACTGTAAGATTTTTCTAATAGTGAAACAACAAGCTGTAAAAATTGAAAATACTGGTAGCAAAGCAGAATCATCCTCAGACAGTTACAAATCCAGAGTGGCCAAGAGAGAGAGAAAAGCTGCTAAAACCCTGGGTATCACAGTGGTAGCATTTATGATTTCATGGTTACCATATACAATTGATACGTTAATTGATGCCTATATGGGCTTCATAACCCCTGCCTATATTTATGGGATTTGTTGTTGGGGTGCTTATTGTAACTCAGCCATTAACCCTTTGATTTATGCTTTATTTTATCCTTGGTTTAGAAAAGCCATAAAAATTATTTTAAGTGGAGAATTTTTTTTTTAAGATTTTATTTATTTATTTGAGAGAGAGAGAATGAGAGACAGAGAGCATGAGAGGGAGGAGGGTCAGAGGGAGAAGCAGACTCCCTGCCAAGCAGGGAGCCCGATGCGGGACTCGATCCCGGGACTCTAGGATCATGACCTGAGCCGAAGGCAGTCGCTTAACCAACTGAGCCACCCAGGCGCCCCTTAAGTGGAGAATTTTTAAAGGATAGTTCATCAACCATTAGTTTATTTGCAAAATAAATGTAAACACTAAGTTGACAAATTTAAAAATATTTTAAAAATTATAAATTCATGACAAAATCAGATGTAAGAAATGAACAAAACATTTCAAAATTGGAGAAATATATTATTTTTTCAAATTAGCCAGAAACCAAATCACAAGAAGGTGCTTCCATTAAATCATTGCAAAGACATTTACTGAACTAAGTAATAAGTAATGAGGTGGCTTACACTGTAATCTGTCTTAGTGTTCTGTACATGTCCTTGCCATATGCACTTGTTTCTTCCAATTTCATGGAATTTGGAATCTCACTTTTCATTGTGATATCTCTAATCATTTTCTCTTTTATGGTCAACTTTCATTTATCTTCAAATGGTCTTTTTTTCCTTGTCTTTTGCAACATTTTACTAGTTTACAAAGGCTGTCATGACAAAGTACCACAGACTAGGTGGCTTAAACAACAGAAATTTATTCAGTATCTCGTGATTTTGGAGGCTAAAATTCCAAAATCAAGGTGTCAGCAGGGTTGGTTGGTTTCTTCTGAGGACCCCATTCTTTGGCTTGCAGGTGGCTAGCTTCTTTCTGCATCCTCACATGGTTTATGCCATGTATATGTGTGTCTGTGTCCTAATCTCCTCTTCTTATAACACCACCAATCGTATTGGGTTGGCGATCACCCTTAAAAATTCACTTTAACTTAATTACCCTTTAAAAGGCCTTATCTCGATAAATGGTTACATTCTAAAGTACTAGGAGTTAGGACTTCTACATATTAATTTGGGGGACACCATTCAGCCCATAACAGGCATAAGACTAGGATTGGTGACACTCTTCAAGGGTCTGTTTGTTTGCTGCTCATTTGTGATACTGTCTGTACCTTCCAGGAGCTTTTGGGACTGCAGGTAAGCCTTTCCTGTTTAACAGCTGGACAGAATCTTGGAATGTTCACCTGTCATATTGTGGGATCAGTCAGTCATTCAGCCTCGGAATCAGGTATTAACTGCAGACATTGCCCAGAAGTGGAAAATTGCAAGTGGAAAAACTTGCCACAAAAAAGTTGGCCCAGTGAAATGGAAATCTGCAAGTGAAAGAATGATCAATTATTGGGGCGCCTGGGTGGCTCAGCTGGTTAAGCATCTGACTCTTGGTTTCAGCTCAGATCATGATCTCGTGGTCGTGAGATTGAGCCTTGGGTAGGGCTCTGCACTCAGGGCAGAGTCAGCTTCAGATCTCCCTCCCACTCCCTCGGGCCCTCCCCCTACTCATGCTCTCTCTCTCTCTAAAATAAATAAATAAAATCTTTAAAAAAAAAAAAGAATGATCAATTATGACTAGCAGTGATACCAACTTTCTTCACTTGAATATACTATGTGTTTCACTTCCCCAGAGTGTTGTGGAGTCAAAAAGTCAATGCTGATACTGCAAAAACTTCTATTAAAAAGGATATAAAACATGTTATAATTTTACATTTTGCTGCCTGAAATATTTTACATTATTGATACAATAAAAGTTTTTTGGAATGCATATCTAGAGTATTTTGTATAATGAGTCTAAATTGTAATAGAGTACTGGTCATAAACCTTTTTTTTTCTTTTTGGTTTATCTGTGGAGTCACTCAATTAAAACAATTGAAGTCTTTTTTTTTCTCATTGGTTTTCATTGAGATTTTTCAAGCAAACATTGGACATAAATTATATGCAAATACCTGTGTTAGGAATACCTAACAATAAAAAAATGTGTTTTATATAGTATTTTCCTCAAAGAATGTAATTTTGTAGATAATATGGGCAATACATTTTAAATTGTATTATTGAGAACCAGAAAAGTAGTCCTATGAGCAAGGACTAATTGTCACTAATTGTCACAAGGCTGGTACTTGGCATTGGGCATTTCTAAAACATTGTCTCCTCACTGACATGTGGTCTCATGGCCTGAGGGGTTAAAGAATTGTTAAAGACTTTATTTTTTTAGTAGAAGGGCCTTTTGAGGAGTCTTCAAGCATTAGACCTGTATGGGCAGACAGGGGTGTGGTCTTTTTTTGACAGGAGGGTTAATTTCCATAAATGGAGGATTGGCTTGGCAAACTGTAAGAAAATGAGTAGACTATAGCATAGATAACAACCAATTCATGTGATCAATGACTATACTGAATAGATCAGATTAACTATATCAGATTTAAAAAAGGATATCATGCTCCCTATTTTTAGAGTATAGAGGACAAACAGAAAAAAGCACGTGAAAAAGTATAATAGTCATATTTAATAAATGTCTCATAGAATGGCATTGTTGTCAAATTATAGATAATGAATAGGATAGAAGTTCAAAGGTAAATTAAAGATTCTTGAAATTTATCCAATGGGCAAGCAAAATATATTGTTATAAATGCTACCAACATTTCCAGTGCAATTCTAAATATGGAATGTCTTTTGACAGGTGGCGGGTATGTGGAACTTCACAGAGGAGAGAAGAAAGAAATTAGATTCTCCCATATACTTCATGATCGTCTTTCCTAAGAATGATTACCCCAGATACTGATTTAAAAATTCAGATGTAAATTCCTTGCTTTATTTTATCCTGGTTTTAGGAGTGAATTAAAACAACCTAACTGGTCAAGAACTAAAGGACAGTTCATCAACATAAATGTGCTTTCAGGATAAGACTGAATTAAAATCAAGGAAATTGTGAGATGTTGGGAATTTTCCATGTATAATGACATGGAATACGGTGTATGAATGTGATATCAAATTTGAAATAAGGAGTTCCTCAGATTCAGTCAAACATTGCTTCAAGTGAGCTTCTCTAAACTTTTGCCACAGACAGATTTATTGCCCTGGTGAAGTAAGGTCCGATTTCCTACTGCTGATTCTGCCCACTCCTCTGCTTTGTCACTTTTCCACTGCCCCGTCTTCTGGGGGGATTTTCTTGGTATTTTCACCTTTCATGCTCACCGTCCTGTTCCTTTTTTTTTTAGATGTATTTATTTATTTGAGAGAGAGAGAAAGGGAACGTAAGAGCAGGGGGAGGGGCAGAGGAAGAGGGAGAGAAGCAGACTCCCCTCCCTGCCATGCTAAGTGGTGAGCCTGATGGTGGGGTTCAATCCCAGGACCCCAAGATCATGACCTGAGCTGATATCAGGAGTCGGTTGCTTAAGGGACTAAGCCACCCAGGTGCCCCTGCCCTGCTACTTTCAATGCTCATTTTCTTCTTCCTATTCTCTATGCCATGTGCTCTTGGTCTTCCCCTAGACTCTAGTTCTCTTAACTGTCATTCCAACATCTTCTTTTGCTGGAGTTCTTTTCTTCAATCTCCTCAGACCCTCTGCTTCATGCTCTCTCTAGAAGTTCAGTTCCTCCTGTTCACCAGTGCTCTTCCAACAGCAAGGGAATCAGATGTAAAATTCAGATCTGGCACAAGACCAAGATTTGATGTTTAGAGGACATTCCCTCATAGTGGAATTGATCATGGCAAAGTGATAATATTTACCACAATAATTACCTCTTCAACATAATTACTTTCATGTGGTATGTCCCTTCACTTCTTCAACATGATGTGGGAATAATTAATTGCCTGTCATGGCATATTATAAACATCATCTAACACTGTCACTGTTGATCATAATGCAAACTTAGGATGCATGCTGGCAGCCAGCAGAAGCAGGGAGAGGCTAGGATGGATTCTCCGAGACCCTTCAGAGGAAGCACAGCCCTGCTAACACTTTGATTTTGGATTTCATACTTTTGGACCCCAGAACTCTGCAGGAATCAATTTCTGTCATTTTGAGCCACCAAGTGAGTACTGATTTGTTACAGCAGCGACAGAAACGAATCTATCAAGTATGTTTGAGGGGAGAAGATCCAAGTGCAAAGAAGTTCATTCTCCTTTCCCTGGACAGAACTCAGTGGGTATGAAGACCACAGGGCAGAGATGGCTGCATAGGTTGGCTGAGCCCATAGCCTGAGACAGCCTCACAGAGCACCTAACTGCTCTGCACAGTACAGGGACAGGAAAAATTCCTGAGCCCCTGAGGGTGCCATGGAGTCATGACAGGTCCTAGAAACTCCACTAAATGTTCCACGGCCTGTGATACCACAAGGATAGCTGAATTCTTCTGAGAAGCACACTGAAATTGGCTGATAAAAGTAAGAATTAAAGGAGCCTACTGTCACAGGACGGGACCAAAGTCCAGAGACCGGACAGGACTTCTCATTGAGGGTGGATGGTCACCCAGAGCAGATCTCTAATCCACAGAGCCTGGTTAACTCAGTGGGGGAGGTAGAGAAAACCCAGACAGACAGAAAGGAAGTTCTATCACCTGGAGGTCAGGGGCATGGCGCAGACATCAAGTTTATTTATAGTTGCAGAGCATAGAGGAGCAACACACAAAATCTGGAGCTAAATTACTTGGATGCCAATCCTCAGTTCATCATTTACTAGATGTTAACCCTGGGCAAGTGGTTAACTTCCAGTGTTTCAGTAAAATAGGGATAATAATCATACAGACTTCATGGCGGTTTTCTGTGTGTGACTATTTAAGAACTTACTACATGTAAAACACCTAGATAGAGCAGGTGTTCCAAAGCTGTTTGCTGCTGTTAAAATGGCAGTTGCCTTAACAATAAAGTAACACGTTTCGCACACCTGAATCTGTGCCCTGTGACTCACCGAAGACACTTGCAGGTCTTTCTAGAATTTCTGCCATGTTTTAGAAGCATTTTACCATAGACTACTAAAAGCCATAAGATAAGAGCTATGACCCAAACTCTAAGAAAATTGGCGTAAAGGTGTAAGGTAGATGCTCTGAAGTTATGTTGGGTTCAGAAACCTCTGAATATCTGTGATGAGACAGAGTTTGAGAGAGAACTTCAGAACATTTCCAGTTTCCTGGGCAGACACAGGGTAATTAGCAGAGGCTAAGGGGAGCGGAGGGATGGAAGGAGGGAAAGAAAACTAGGGAGAACATGAGAGAGGACTCTGACAGAACTCAAATCTCTGAGTCTTAGCTGAGGACACCGGAGAGGAAGGGGCTTGAAACATAGAACTAAGATCCCCAGTTAATCTCTTAATTTCAATAAAAGTGGAACGTTTTCCTGGAGATACAGGAGAGACTGATGAGGGTACACTGGCTGTGAAATCTGAAGAAGGCAGAGCAGCACGTCCCCTACTGAACCCCACAAGGATGGGCTGGAGCACCTATGAGAGACTGTCAGGGGCATGGTCTGGAGGGGGTTTGGCAAGCACGTCATTCAGAGTTCAGGGTTGCGTGAACATCCTTTTTTCCATGCTGAGATAGATGGCCATTTCATTCTAAAAGACACCTGCAAAGACAATCTCAATCTATTCCTGTGGAAGCGAGGCAGACTACATAGCCCCCTGGAATTTAGATGCAACCCTGGGAGAGGAGAGTGGGACCCCCACATTGACTGAACTTATGTTTATTGCACCGCGTGACATGGGGCTCATGGGAGAATTAAAGGTCAGTTACAGAAAATCAAGAAAATTGCCTTCTGTGGTAGTTGAGATCAGAGGATAAAATCTAAAATGATTATTAGGATGTACAAAGCTGTGCACAATTTCGAAACTTTTCCCTGTTCTTGACCTTAACACCTTCCCTTCAGCCTTCTAAACCTGGCTCTAGACTTATACCCTCAGTGAATTCTATTTATTTATCCCAGTCATGTTATTTGTTGATGTCATTTCTCACTTAACACTTTTTAAATGTGTTAATGTTAGCTTGAAGCATGGCGAATTGTGATGTTGTTTTATGTCTGTCTCTCACACTAACACGGAAACTCCCCCTAAGGGAAGAAGATATTTTGTGTTTATTCTTGTATGTTGAAGACCTTGCACAAATAGATGCTTAATAAACAAACAAATATAAATAATGGGATTGGACTGCAGGCAGATCTATGGGCATCTTATGTCCTCTGAATCTTTTACTAAAGCAACTATGCCTTTTTACTCATCTTGAAGAGAATACTCTCAAATTTCACTATTGACTATATCCTATGTAATAGGCTCTTTTTGTACAGATCTCTATAGGTACAGGAGATCTCTTATTTTTTTAGTTAGCTAAGAATTTTTCTTTTTAGTAATGAATAAATTTTGAAATTTATCAAATGCATTTTTTTAAAAGATTTTATTTATTTATTCATGAGAGACAGAGAGAAAGAGGGGCAGAGGGAGAAGCAGGCTCCCAAGGAGCAGGGAGCCCGATGCGGGACTCGATCCCAGGACCCTGAGATCATGACCTGAGCCGAAGGCAGATGCTTAACCATCTGAGCCACCCAGGCGCCCCAAGAATTTTTCTTTTTAGTAATGAATAAATTTTGAAATTTATCAAATGCATTTTTTTATTTCATCAGATGATTATAAAATTTTAATCTGTTACAAAGATGAGTTACAATAATTGATTTTCTAACTTTAAAGCAAACTTTCGTTCTTGGCATAGACTCTAATCATGGTATATCAACGTTTTATATTTGTCTGGGTTTAGTTTGTAAGAGTTTATTTAGGATTTTTGTTTGTAAGTGAGAGTATTTTCTCATTTTCCTTTTTTAAATCATACGTGGGTTTTAGTATGGAAGCTACATCAAAATATAAATTTTAAGTGGAGATAATTAAATATAAATTTATTCTCCCTGTTCACACCTTATACTACAGAGATTCCACTTTATATGATTCTGGGTATGGGATTTGGCTGTGCTTCCTGGGGATTTTGTCATTAGTCCTCAGTCTTGGGGTGGGTGTAATAAAAGGTAACCAATAAATAACAAATCACACACATCTCACTAACTTCGACAAAGAGGAATATCCCTCTATCAAGACCAGGTAATAAAAGATTATTGATAAATTGTAAGGCAAGAAGAAATCTTTGGCATTAGCAAATTTGTAAAAGATTTACTTGAAATTAAATGATTGGATTTAGAAAATTATTTCCCAGTATATTCTAAAGTAGAAGAAAAATAATGGTAATAATGAATTATAGCTAAGATTTGTTGAGCATTTAAATTGAATGTATTACTTCATATGTTCAGAGATTAAAATTAATATGAATATGTGACAGGCCACGGAGATATTATCTGATAACTATAACAAAGGTAGGCAGCTGTAAACGACCTTCTCTCTGCCTTTGGGAAATATGAAACTGCTCTATTTGGTTTGATTGACCAAGGGCAGAACTTCTCTATGTTTACCTGCTGTTGGCGGCAGCACCATGAGCACCGACTGGTCCCCCACTGCCGCCGAGCAGCTCTGCTACCAGAACGTGAGCGGATCCTGCCTGAAAGCTCCCTGCTCGCCTGGCTCCCCGCTGATGCTCTACACACTGGCTCTGGGGCTGTGCTGGCTGTGTTTGGAAACCTCCTGGTGTGATTTCCATCCTGCATTTCAACAGCTGCCCTCTCCCACCAATGTTCTCCTGGCCTGTCTGGCCGGTGCTGACTTCCTGGTGGGGGTGACTGTCATGCCCTTCAGCATGGTCAGGTCCGTGGAGAACTGCTGGTACTTTGGGCCAAGTTTCTGTACCTTCCACACGTGCTGCGAGGTGGCTGTTTGTTACTCTTCTCTCTTCCACTTGTGCTTCATCTCCATCGACAGGTACCTTGCTGTTACTGACCCTCTGGTCTCTCCTAGCAAGTTCACGGTGTCTGTGTCAGGGGTATGCGTCAGCGTCTTCTGGATCCTTCCCCTTGTATACAGCGGTGCAGTGTTCTACACAGGTGTCTATGATGATGGGTTGGAGGAATTATCTAGTGCCCTCAACTGTGTAGGAGGGTGTCAGTTGTAAATCAAAACTGGGTGTTGATAGATTTTCTATCCTTCTTTATACCTATCCTTATTATGATAATTCTCTATAACAATATTTTTCTTGTGGCAAGACAACAAGCTAAAAAGACTGAACATACTGGAAGCAAAAGAGAATAGTCATCAGACAGTTACAAATCCAGAGTGGCCAAGAGAGAGAGAAAAGCCGCTAAAACCCTGGGCATCACGGTGGTAGTATTTATGATTTCCTGGTTACCATATAGTATTGATTCATTAATAGATGCTTATATAGGCTTCATAACGCCTGCCTATATTTATGAGATTTGCTGTTGGTGTGCTTATTCTAATTCAGCCATGAACCCTTTGACTTATGCTTTATTTTACCCATGGTTCAAGAAAGCTATCAAAGGGATGCCTGGGTAGCTCAGTTGGTTAAGCGGCTGCCTTCGGCTCAGGTCATGATCCCAGGGTCCTGGGATCGAGTCCCACATCGGGCTCCTTGCTCGGCGGGGAGCCTGCTTCTCCCTCTGCCTGCCTCTCCCCCTGCTTGTGTTCTGTCTCTCTCTCTGACAAATAAATAAATAAAATCTTAAAAAAAAAAAAGAAAGAAAGCCATCAAAGTTATTGTGAGTGGTTGGGTTTTCAAGGACAGTTCAGCCACCATGAATTTGTTCTCCAAACAAATGTAAGCAATTGGACTGAAGAATAAAGAAATTTTTACAATTTCCAAATGAAATGAGTTTTAAAAAATCAAATAGGACTATTCATGAAGAGAAAACAAATTACTCTTCAAATTTAATAGGGTAGATCAATGGTTTTCCAGTCACTTTAAGATGTGTACTTCCTTGTCACTTCTCCAAAAGCATGCATTTCCTAATAAATGTTAAGTTTTTATTTGCTAATTACTTCAGAGCTCAGCATATCCCACTTTCTAAAAATACTTTCCTCCCTCATTTCTTTTAATTCACTGACTCTTCTTTTGTTCTAGAATGTCACCTGAAAACATCTTTGTTCTTCAATCCCCTTTCCTCTTGTCTTACAAAGTTTTTTACTCTCTCAAAACCTGTCAAAAATTTCACCTGTGAATTGCTTTCGTGAGGTTCTTGCTTTCTTTCGCTTTGCTTAATTTCCCAAGGGAGCCTTTTGGGTAGCAGTTAAATGTATTGTGCTTAATGTCTGAGGAGAGAGATTTGAAATATTTATCTATAAATTGCGTGTGGAGTAACACAGACACCTTGTCTGATTCAGAATCAGGAGAGATCTCTTGGGGGTTGGGGGGCTTCTGCAAACATAGACATCATCCTGACTGGGCTGTTGTGATTGCCAGACAGATTACTCTCATCCTGTGTAATTATTTCCTCCCCCAGGGTAGGAAGCAAAAGGCGTTGTATTTCCCCAAATGATGATAAGATGATTATTTGTCTGCTCTTCTTGCTACTGCTACTACTACTTAAACTGTGTAAATGGTTGCAATGGATAGCCCTCTATGCTATGCTATTCTGTTCAAACACATTGGATATTACTTTCTCATAGGGGGAGATTCTCTTGTGAAAGCAGTCTTTAGTTCTTTCTTTTTTTGTAACAAAACTTAATTTCAGTAGCAAATTTGCTAGTTTTAGGAGATAAGCGGAATATACATCAATGAAAACACTCACGTATTCATCTTTTTTTTTTTCACTTATGAACCATGAACCCCATGCCCACAGTGTACCAAATCAGTGCTAGATTACATAGAAACAGGTAATAGGATCCCACCTTTAAGAATCTGTAACTCTGGCAAGAAGCGATGTTGTTAACTCTGGAAAATTTTAAAAGGACAGACACTAACTCAGCTAGATTAAAGTCAACTTCAACACTGACAAGTCATGTTGTTAGCAGAGTGCCCTTGTCATGATGTGATGAGAATGGCATGTTATTTCTATGGTCTTTTTTCCCCCAAAACCCTATAACCCCAGTGTAATCAGGAGAAAAACATCAACCAAAACCTCATTGAGGACTATCCTACAAAATATCTGACCAGGGCTCCTCAAAACCATCAAGGTCATCAAAGATAAGGGGAGTAAAAGAAACTGTCAGGGTCTAGAGGAGCCTAAAGAGACATAACCACTAAATGTAGCATCCTAAATGGGAAGCGGTAACAGAGGAAGGACAGTAGGGAAAACCTGAGGAAATCCAAATAATGTATGGACTTTATCTTGATACATTAATAATAATATATCAATGTTGGTTCATTGATCATTAGAAATGTATGATACTGATCCAAAATGTTAATAATAAGAGAAATGGGGTGCAGGGTATAAGAACTCTCTGTACTATCTTTGTAACTTTCCTGTAAATTTAAAACTATTCTAAAGTAATAAGTTTATTTTTAAAAATGTAGGGTATACAATTATGGGAGGACAATGGGCATTCATCCTTATACTGACTCATTCACTGATCCATTTCACTAATATCTTTGAAGACTTAGTGTTCTGGGTTCTGGGTTCGGGAATACAGAACAAAAGCCTTAGAAAATCTTGTAGAAAAAACTGATTTACTGACAATTATGGCTTGGAATTCATAAAGGTTTAAACGATAAAGGATGTGTTTGAGGATTAGCATCTCACTGGAAAACCAGGGAGACATATTAAAGAGGTAGCTTTAAGCTGGGTCTTAAGAGATTAAAAAGAGTTTTTGCAGGAGGGAGAGGATGGAAAGGGATTTTCAGGCTGAAGGAATAGCATGACCAAAGAAACAGAGAAAGTGTACAGAGTGTCCAGGAAATATGGAGATAAAACAGCTAAACAACTACAAAGAGAATAGTCACCCTTTTGACCTTCCTGAGGTTGCCATTCAAGCCCCTCCACCTTTCCCTCTCCCTACACCTCCCCAGGCATCTTCCACTTCAAAGTGGAGACATTCTTACCTCTACCCCTCTGCTCAGGCTTTGATGCCTCTAATTCTCCATCTTCTGAGCCAACATTTCCCCAATGAGGTTTTACAATCATCCTATAAAGTACTCCAGGGAAAAGAAGTTTCTGCATCAACAATGTTTTGGAATGACTGCATACTATATCCCGCTCTTGGAGAATAACACGAGACACGACATATTAAAGACTCTTGAGAAGTCCTGTTTCAACAAAAACCTGTCTAACATTGTTTAAATATGCATTTAAAAAACTTGTGTGGAGTTCCACCTTGTGATGAGCTGAGTGTTCTTCTAGGACATAAAGTGTCATGTTCAGTGGATTGGGAAGAGGTGTGGATTTATTTCTAGGCAGAAGAAACTATGTTTTTTAAAGTAATGACTGATTTATACTTTGCAAATTATATTTACTCCTATATCTAAGGCACCGTTTCCTTGATGTCTCAAAATTACATATATTTGGATGAATTTTAATTTACAATTCTTTTTTCATTTAAATATGTGATAATACTTGAGTTAATTAGAAAAGAGAATAATTACTTCCAAAGAAAAATTAGGCATTAAAAAAGTACATTGAAAAATATGTTTATGATAAATAATTTTTAATTAAGAAAAACAATAGAGTCAATAGGAGTTATCTTTCTAGCCAGAAAGAAAGAAATGGAGTGAAATAAATTCATTTCAGCTAACTTCAATGACAAACTAAAACATTACTTCTTTGGTTATGGAGATTGATTGGTTTATGTTTATATCTATGTTACATCTATCTATATATTTGTACTTCAGAGACCTCAAATTAATTTAAAATAAGTTTTCCAAATAAGCAATTATTAATTTGAAAATATTCAGTAAGAAATGTGGGAGCTACTAGAGACCTGTTGGAAAAGATTTAGGAAGAAGACAGAAGCAAAATGTACATAAAAGATGTCAGTACCTATACTAATAATAGCTTGTAAGAAACACTTGGTTCAATGCTGAACAAGCATGCAGCATAAGTACTTGTTTTTCCAAAGAAAATCATATACTGGTATCCCTGGAAAGATAGTAGGTCGAACTTACAGGATTTTTTTTTAAAAGGAAGAAATATTGCAATGGTAAGATGTGGATCATTATCACTTTACAAAATAATCCACTATTTCCAAGTTTCAATTATCAAAGGAAAGGGAAGAGATATTCCTTTAAGAATATAATACATTTACTCAGTAATCATTGAAATGGATGAATCTGGCTTACAATCCTGTTTAGTGGTGGGGTTCCAAGAAGACAGGGATTCTAAAGGGAACATGTTGAAAAAGAAACGGTCCAAACACTTGACTATGATTATGAAAAGTGATGTGAAATTAGGATACAAGCAATATTTCTGAAAGTTAAATTATACAATATTTGAGCTTCAGGAGACCTTAGAGGACAAACCATACGAAACCCTAATTTTCTAGCTGAAACTCTGTGAGATGGGAAGGAATGCGAAGATTGCCAAAATAGCCTCACCCAGCACTGCCACATGGCAGAACCAGGATGAGAATTCAGAAATCCTAACCTCGTGCTCTTTTCCCTCCACCTCTGTATCTCCTCTGTCTCAAGGAGGTAGTAAATAAGGAGCCCATTATTTTCACAGAATTTTAACTTATCCAAGAAATATCTGTTGACTTCATTCTCTCCTTTTCCTACATTCTACTATAGAAACATTGAATAAAGAGAGGGCTTTATTTCTTTTTGAATTAGGAAGTTGTTTTTTCTCAACCAATTAAACCATGGTGCCCTAAAAAGCATGTCCACAAACTCATAACACCACACAGCCCACTGCCACAGCACCATCCATCCTTCCTGCAAGGACCTACGCCTTGCCTGCATACCGTTAAAGAAGTCATTCTTGGTACAAATCAATAGTGTGTGTCCGAGATGAGATCTCCCGACTCAGGCAGAGTCTCAGTGCCTTTCTGAACCATCGGTAGGAAAAGACATAGATGATAGGGTTGCAGGCTGAGTTGAAGTAAGCAAACCAGATAAAGATGTGGAAGACCAGTGGTGGTGTGATGAAGTTAAGGAGGCTGTCAACCAATGTGTCAATGGTGAAGGGAAGCCAGCACAAGAGGTAAATGCCCACAGCAATGCCCAGGGTCTTGGCAGCTTTTCTTTCATGTTTGGCAGCCCCGGCCAGGTTTTTGCTCAAGGTGATGATCTGCTGAGCCTGCCTTTGTGGCAACCACAAAAATCTTCACATACAAGCTGATCATGATGAGGCAGGGGAAAAAGAACATAGGAAAGTTTAGCCAGCCCCAAAACTTATTGAATAGCAGTTGGCAACTGCCCACGCAAGGCATCTCTTCCAGCCACTGACTGAGCCCATTCTGTACCACATCCGTGTAGAGGAAGAAGGCAGTGTAAGCCGCTGGGATCCCTCACCCTGCCAAGATGTACCTGATGGCCACCCTGACTGTAAACTTGGAGGGATAGATCAGGGGCTCGCAGATGGCACAGTGGCGGTCAATGGAAATGAAACAGAGATGGAAGATGGAGGTGAGGCAGAAGAGGGTGTCCAGTAAGTATGCAGGCAGCAGAGGAAGTCTCCAGAGTACCAGCAGCTCTCTACTGAGCGAACGGTGCTGAGGGACAGCACTAGCAGACCCAGAAACATGTCAGCCAGGGCCAGGGAAAGCAGCAAGAGGTTGGTGGGAGTGTGAAACGCTTTGAAGTAGGACACAGCAAACACCACAAACAAATTTCCTAGGACTGTAAGCAGCATGCCTACTGCACAGGCCAGGTAGATGGCCAACTGAATGTCCAAAGGATGGACTGTCCTGGGGCAAGGCCCATTCACCTGGTAGCAGAATGCTGTGGGGTGTTCTTCAGCACCTTGGTTGAGGACAGCACTCATTTATGGTTTCTACTCTTCCTCTCTCTGGGAACTGGCCACCTGTCCCAGCCAAAAAAAAAAAAAAAGATATAGAGGAGAAACTGAATGACAGTTTGGAACCTAGTGCAACTTCCTTTGGTACTGGATCAAATGTGCTCCAGAAATCAAAGCAGCATGGGATTTAAGGTCTCATAAAGTCACTTCTCTGCTAGCTCTGTTTTGCCTGCCTGGGCCCTTTTGAAATTAACATAGACTGTATGTTTAAGGAAAAAGAAGAAGAATGTAAGCTAAATGTTCCCGCAAAGACAAAGGAGGCTATGTCACAGTAGGTATTATACAATTATTGAGAGTGTGTCTCTTCCATTTTTGATAAGTTCACCTATTGTGAAATGTAAGTGAGATTTCAAGTTATGAGTCTGAACCAAGGGAAGAATTCATTCATTCTTTGTAACAAATCATTACTTGGAGAAGGAGTAACTTCTGGCTCCTCCCTTCAAAAATTAAATAAATTGACAGTAAAATCAATAGCTTAAACTTTTTAATTACATGTCAACTGTTCCCAAGAAAATAATTCAAAGTACAAATAATTAAAAGCGTAGAGAATGGCCTGATTTCAGTTGTGCATGCTGCACAATTTCTAAAGAGAACACACATTGTTTATAAACTCTAAAGAACTCTCTGATATGAAAAAGTATTTTATCTATCTTAACATTAGCCTGTGAAATTTTAAACAAGTTCTAATAAATTGAATTCAACGTTTCTTTCTTTTTTTAAAAAAAAGGTTTTATTTATTTGACAGAGAGAGATACAGCGAGAGAGGGAACACAAGCAGGGGAAGTGGGAGAGGGAGAAGCAGGCTTCTGCGGAGCAGGGAGCCTGATGCAGGGCTCGATCCCAGGACCCTGGGATTATGACCTGAGCTGAAGGCAGGTGCTTAACAACTGAGCCACCCAGGCGCCCAAGAATTCAACGTTTCTAAGCTACTTACATAGGTAGGAATCAGAATCACTTCATCAGAAGAAGTCCTTCTTGTAGTGGGTGAACACAGGTATGTAGAATTCTCTCCCATCAGCACAGATAACAGATGTGCAATCAGTTAATGATTTTAAACTCCAAATAGCAACTAATCCTCAGTGTGGTATGTCATGCAAATGAGGGCTTGAGGAGCACCAAGGGACCTAGTTTGCAAGGCTCAGTAGTTTGAGGCTCCTATTCAGGATAGGATAATTTATCCTGCCAATTAATTAGAGATGAAAATTGAAGACACTGGTTTAATATGTTCTTTAGTTTTATTTTTAGTGAGTTTCATATATCTCTTCTGCTTTAGGATTTCTTTCAACAAAATCGTTGAGAATAATTGATCATAAGCCTTTTGGTTTGTGACACCACGCATTGGATTCATCAGGATTATTTTTTAGCTCTATGCTTTGTGTTGGTTAAAGAAATCACAGTAGATGAAACAGTGCCCTGAACACAGCAGAGTTAGATTCTGGTTCTGTTACTGCCTAGGTCATCACTTATCCTCTTCATCCCTCAGTCTCCCAATTGGTAAGAGAACCTACAATTACACTTATGTGTCCTTACTTCACATGGATATTATCAAGGAAAATAATACATTCAATCATATTCTGCTCTCTCTGATTCTTGGTACCAAATCTCCAGAGGTTCTTTATGGCCTTGGAGAGATCATTGCACAATATAAGTCAAACTGATGTTGCAAAAATGACATAATTCTAAAGGTGACAAGAGATTATATCTGCCAGCAGGACCTTTCATAGAAGGTGTAGAGGTCAAAAAGAATGAAGGAGAGAAAATGGGAAAAAAAAAATGAAGGAGGTTGGCAGGTATCTCCACCTTCTCTACAAAGCCTGGGCTAAACCCAGTAGTGACTGCTAGAAACTTGCCTTAGTGCAAGGAAAGGAAATAGATTTCTGACTCCAGAACTTGATCATCAGACCAGGAAGGATCCTGCATTATCACAAACCATGACACCCCTTGGTTTATAAGTCATAGTCCATCTGCAATCAGCCAGGAAGTCCTACAGCTCTAAGTTCAATCTGACCAAGAGTCTGTGAAAAATGGGGGCAAATGTCTTACAAATAAAATAAGGCCTGAAGAAGGAAATTCTCAAAAAATTTTGTGCTTTGTTTGTTTGGGGGATATGTTACATCAAACCTGAAATGCAATATGCAATCACAAATCTATTTGGAGATGCAGAATTTTAAAAGACTGTTTCTAGTTGTGTGATCCCTAGGTCAGAGATTACCTAATGCTCTGTGCCCAGTTTTCTCATCTATTAACTGAATATAATACAATATACCTACACCACAATTTTGTAATGACGATGAATGAGTATTAGGAACGGTTCCTGTCACAGAGTAAGCAGAATTGGATAGACAAGAGTGTGAGTGGATATTAGTTCAGATCCTGTGTCAACCCTCCCAAGTTAGGGTTCTTGTCCCCTATTCCACTCACTTTCAGAAATATATTCCTGTTACACAACAACTAGGAGCAAAAGTCATTGGAATTTACATCCTCTAGGTTTTCTTGCTTATCTCAGGATTCATTGATGTTCCTTTTCCTCAGCTTTCTTCGAAGTGGCTATATATTTTAGAAACAGGAAATAAGAGTAAGTGGAATATTTGTAAGATAGTCAAAGTGTTGTTCAGATTTAGGATTTTAACAATTAGTCTTGCTATTTATTAACACTAAAGCCACTAGCCTAGGCTGGAAGAGAGGAATATTAATGTTTTCTTCCCAAAGCAATGTCAGACTCCCTCGAAATAAACTATGAGTTTTGGTCCAGGAGAGAGAAAGGCTACTAGGAGATATTCTAAAAAAGAAAAGATTTAACAATGATCCCCAAGGAACCCATAAATGCCCAGCAGTATTTGGGACAGGCAGTTAGCAAGTTTTTAAGAATTGCCTCTGTTTGTATTTGCAGTCTGAAGCAGCAATCGCCATTGATGACTAAGGTCTGAGGAAGTGAGGGCTTTCTTTCCTTTCCTTTTCTTTTTTTTAACATAAAGAATAGTAAAAGCAATTCCCTTGAAAATACAAATAAAGAAGCAATTTCAGAACTTGTTTAAGGAGTATAAGTTTTCCAGTTTTTAGTAGCCCCTCTGCAATCCAAAGATCAATTAAATGCATATGAAAGGGAAAGCCTAGGTTAGCAGTAGATGAGGTAAAAAGCATGGGCTTTACCGAGAGATAGACCTGGTTTTGAATCTTATAATATTGGAAAAGATGCATAATCTCTTAAAGGAACAGGGGTTTAAGCTAGAGGTTATAGGGAGTCCTAAGATGAGATATTTCAGTGGTTGGAAATGGCTCCATTGTTCAATCTGATGATACATTCCTTTGACCTAAAATGCAGAGTCTTCCCTACACCCCAAGCTGGGCAAAATTTTCCTCCTCCATATTCCCATAGCTAATTGTGCCTGGCTCTCTCATAGGACATACATGTTGTGTAATTGAAAGGTTATGTCTCTCCTATTAGATTATAAGCCCCTTAAAGCCAGGATTTCAATTTTATTCATCTCTGAACCACAAACACTCAAAGTAGCACATGGCACATAGTAGGTGCTCAGTAACTATTTATTGACCTGAGTGGCTTTCAATACAGAGAGCAAGGTGTGCATGGAAGTCATCCTCCTCCTGAGAGCTGCTCTACTCAACCTACTTACATTCTGGAAAGAAGAGCACTGGGTTTGGGGTAATAATGGAATGATTCACTTTTCCTTGGACTAGCCACCTCCCACTTGGGAAGAGCATGTGGTGCTGTTTTGAGAAATAATGGAGCTGATGTTCACGGGCATCCATCATAAATGACAAAAGTTCTATATGAAGGTAAGGAGTGATGATGACTGCAGCAGAAGCTTCTGCTTGCTCTTTCATTTTTCCTCTATTTAGCTGTGTTTTAGTGGGCAAAAGAAAATGCTGGCCTACAAAAGGACCCGCTTGTGGCCTCAGATCCAAGTTCCTTGATATTAAGTCACACATTTTATGCTCTTCTGAGGATTGAACAGCAAAATAAGTATGAACTGAGTGATGGTTGCCCTTCCTGTTCAGTCCCTAGGCTCTAGCAGTTCAAACAGCCTTGTTGAATCCCTAAAGAGGAAGGAAGACTCACCATGGAAAGCAGATGGTAAAACGCTCCTGCCATCCTATGGTGCTCTATCTATTGCCCCATCAGACCCAAGAAGGAGGTCTATCTTGGCCTAAAGCCTGAGGAATTCCTCCTCCTTCTTTGATTCTTCAAGAGGAAGGAGTACCTTAGCCTCTGGCATGTTGCCTTCTGGATTAGGGGCAGAGGAAATCTCCTCCTGAAGGACTGAATTATTGCAATCATTAAAGAATAAACCAATACTCTACTAAGCATCTCAAAACCTAATTTTGATTTCAAATCCTGTCCTTTGATAATAATAATAATTTGCTGAAACATCTCAAGACCTAAATGTACTATATTCAAATGACCAAATTACAAGTACAGGCCTCAAGAGGCTCTTTTTTTTTTTTTTTAAATTTATCTATATATTTGAGAGAGAGTGAGAAAGAAAGTACACAAGCAGGGAGAAAGGCAGAGAGAGAGGGAGAAGCAGACTTCCTGTTGAGCAGGGAGCCCAATGTGGGGCTCGATCCCAGGACCCAGAGACCAGGACCCGAGCCAAAGGCAGATGGCCAACGGACTGAGCCACCCAGGCGTCCCACCGGAGGCTCTTATTATTCAACAGAACACGTAGATCCAGAGAGTATTGGGAATTCTCAACCTAATAGAGATGTTATTAAATGTGTTTTGGAGTAATGAGTCATTCCCAATAGATAGTCTACAGTAAGGATAGAGTCAAAAAAGCAAAAACGTTCACAACAGCATTTAGGATTTATATATATATGTATATGTATATATACATATATAAATATATATGAACATTAGAAACCTCAAGGATTAAGATGCCCTGCCTGGATGTGTGATGTCATTTGGCCAGGTCATAGGATGAAGGGGGTTTGGTTAACCAAATATTCTGATATTACTATAAGAATTACTGTAATAAAATGCATTTAACATTAAAACCTCTGCTAATGGGGGGCACCTGGGTGGCTCAGTCGGTTAAGCCACTGCCTTCAGCTCCAGTCACTGAGCCCCAAGTCGGGCTCCCTGCTCAGCAGAGAGCCTGCTTCCCCCTTTCCTTCTACCTGCTGCTCTGCCTACTTGTGCTCTCTCTTTCTGTTAAATAAATAAATAAAATCTTTTAAAAAAATAAAATAAAATAAAAGCTCTGCTAATGATAACAAGTTTTCTCTTTGCAACCTACCAGTGTCTGAAAGTTATCGTTCTGAAAAGAACCTTACTTCCTGCAAAAGTGGGCAAAGGTTATAAATAAATTGTATCAAACACATAGAAACAGTTCTAAGTTTTTAGATATATTCTATTTGGCTGGAAGAGTCCTTCTACTGAATATCTCCATTTAAGAAATTTACCAATCTATCAATCTATGAGATAATGAACAATATTTCTACATGACCAAACCTTTCTATAAAACACTTCCACTGTTGAGTCATCAGGAAAGGGAAGGGAAGATCTGATTTCTATTCTCAGGAAGCTCACTCTATGAACATGAAAGCTTCATTTTGAAGGTTGCAGATGTTTCTGAGTCAGTAAGTCATTTTCCACTAAGTGCCTCTGTTGGCCCTGTCCCCAAGTTCCCAGTACAACATTGTATACATGTGACCAAAGAGAACAGGAATTAAATTCAGTTCAATTTCTTCTTTATAAATAGGCTCTTTCTTCCATCTTCTCTCTCAAGAGAAGGAGCCCCTACTTGTCTAACATCCTTTGGTTTATAACAGTTTATTTCTGTGAATTTGAGTAATCCCCATTTTCTTCAAAGTTCTGTTTCAGTTATCCAGTGAACATGTTCAGAGATTTTTAGGGGAAAGGAACCATACTAGACACTGTGGGACACAAAATTGGAAAATAGAAAGACATAGCATCACACAAAATAAGCTTATAGTCTAGTGAGGAACCAATACACCTGTGTGCATTCAACTCTGGTCAAAGCAGGAGTCAGAGAAACAGGTTTGGGGTGGTGGGGTGTGCATAGAGGGAGGATGCTGGATACATTGAGTTTGAGATCTTGCTGGAGCATTCAAAAAGATACTTCATTGGTAGTAAGAAATGAGGGACTCAAGTTTGGAAGAAATGATACAGCTGAAAATAAATACGTTTGAGAGAAATCTACATAGACATGAATATTGAAGCTGTGAGCTTAGCTAAGGTTAAAGCAGGGTTTCTCAACCATGGAACTATTGAAGTTTGGGGCCAGATAACCTTTTTTGTGGGGGCTGCTCTGTGCATTGTAGACTGTTTAGCAGCATTCCTTACCTCTACCCTCTAGATGTCAGTATCACTCCCTCCCTGGTTGTGAAAACCAAAAATGTCTCCAGACATTGCCAAACGTCCACAAGGGGCAAATCTGTCCCTGGTTGAGAACCACCAGATTAGAGAGACAGAGAGATGGTGTGAAGGATGAAAAGAAGATTGTAAAGGACAAAATAAGTTTATGGGGTAGAAAGAAGAGAAAGACAGAAAAAGACATGTAGAGACATTTGAGGCAGTAGTATTATCCTAAAACTCTGGGGGAGGGCAGGAACTTCAGTTTGTGAATGAAGCTCAAGCTTGGTGAATAATTAGTATGTACACACAGACACTCGAGATGGAAATACCACCTATATGTATATACACACACTCTCTCTCCATGTATATGTGTATATATATACAATTATTTATTGGGAGAAAGAATATATTACTAAACTCTTTCTTTATTCATTCTTCTTATTCAATAAGCCAGTTCAATTTTATCAAAATATTAGAAAACTCACATCAATTCTTTTTGAAAGATGTTTAAGTCAGAACCAAACCAAACCAAACAAAACAAAACAAAATGAAAGTAGCTGTGCCTGTTTCCTTTTCCCCTTCCACATTACTCACATGCTCAATAATCCAGGCTCCCAGTGTTCTGAAGCTCTCTCCCCCACTCCTCTAAGATATAACAATAATCTTAAGAAAGATTTAGATAAACTTGGTGTGGCTGTCAGTGGGTGAAGACCAACTGTATCTCCTCTTCTGATGTTTATAAGAAAAAAAGGAGATCCCTATTTGATTTAAATAAATCAAAATAAATGAATAAATGAATAAATGAATAAAAATATGTGTGATGTCATTTGGCCAGGTCATAGGATGAAAAAATAAAATAAATAAATAAATCAAAATAAATAAATCTAAATCCCTAACTGTGTAAATTCAGGAATCAGCAAGCCATGGGGCAGAGTTTCTTTTTATTGGAGGTGCCTCCCCCAGAACCCCAGAAATTGACCAATTTGGTAGCTCTGGTACACCCAGAAAGCTAGATCTATTGCTCTTACTTAGGTGTCCATAACACCAACTGGAAGAATATCTTTATCCAGTAAGTCCATGGCTCTATCTTTGGGGGAAAGAGCATCCAAGATTCTGTACCAGGAAAAAATCTTGGAGAATGGAGAACATTGCCTAAGCATCTGCAGGAAATAGGTTTAGGGTGGAAGAGTCAGGGTGGAAGATGGTTCCCGTGACAATCATCCTCAATGCTTTGCGAAACCAGGAATAAAACATGCCATATATAATGGGATTGAAAGTGGAATTGAAATAACCCAGCCAGAGGAAGACATTGTACAAATCTTCAGGGGTTGTAAAATTAATGAAAGGGTCTGTGATCGTCAAGACAAAAAAGGGCAGCCAGCACAGCACAAACACTCCCATGACTATGCTTAAAGTCTTGGTGGCCTTGCTTTCTTTTTTGGATGATACTTTCATTTTGCTTTCTGACCCTCCCTGTTTCCTGATAGGACTCATGCCAATTTGCCTAGCATGCTTCCTAGCTACTATGAAAATGTGTATGTAAATCCCCACCATGACAGTCCCAGGGAGAAAGAAGGCTATAAAGGAGGCCAGCACCCCCCAGAGCTTGTTAAATATCAATACACACAAACCTGTGCAGTCAATGGCTGCAACAAAGTCTTCTGCACCAATTATGTTGAACTCTGAGAATACCAGGCCAAAGGCAAAAAAGATGGGAATGGACCAACTGATGAGCAGAAAGACCTCTATCACAGGGATGGTAATTTTGGTGACATAATGCAAAGGGTCACAAACAGCATAGTAGCGGTCCACTGAGATGAAGCAGAGGTGAAAAATAGAGGTGGTGCAGAGCATGATGTCACAGCAGCTGTGGACTTTGCAAAAGAGGTCTCCAAAATACCAGCAGGACTCGATGGACCTGACCATACTGAAGGGCATGACCACACAGCTCAACAGAAAGTCAGTGGTGGCCATGGAGAGAATCAGGAAGTTGGTTGGGGACTGGAGCTGCTTGAAGTGGGTGATGGAAATGATCACAACCAGGTTGCCCAGCATGGTCATCACTATAGCACCAATCATGATAACGTACATGGCACACACACTCAGCACAGACCTCACATTTCTAGGGCATGAATTGTTGACCAAAGCAAAGCAAACCTGTACTTCTGAAGTGTTCCAAAGATCAGGTGAATTCATTGTCTTTGTCCTGTAGATACTATTAGTCTTTTGCAAAAATACTGTGCTTCTCTTCTTTCTGTGAAAGAAAGAGGAAAAACAAGGAAAACTGTTGGTGGGCAAATTTTCAAAAAGGCCCAGCTAGCTGCATTTCTAATCCCAAATTGAACTCCCTATCTACCAGGAGCATTACTTTTCAAATTCAAATATTAAAATTCATAGGAATCACCTAAGGATCTTTTTAAAACACAGATTCTGATTCTGGGGTGGACGTTGAGAGTCTGTAATTCTCACTGGCTCTCAGGAGATGCTAATACTAGTAGTCCAAAGACTGTCCCTTAACTAGGAAGGAACTAAAGACAACTAAATGAATATTGTCACCCAACATCTAAGTAACCCAGTTAAAACCACCTAAGCAACCCAGGTAAATGCCCATGTTCTGATTGCACTAATATGTAGCCCTTTCTCAGGATGCCAAATCTATAGACAGATTGAGAATTTTCTCTGTTCCACTTAAATTAACCATTTTGCTGATAAAAGCCCCTCAAGAATAACTGGGACCTATGGAACCATAATTTAGTGTTTAACTCAAACAATAATTACAATCTAAAGATTGTGCTTTTTTCCCCCTTAATTTCTCTTGTGGGTATCTGCAAATTCTTCGGATCCTGTTGCTTGATACACACTATTTAATTTAAGAAGCATTTCTCTTTGCAATGTGAACAATATAGTTTTTAGCATTTAGAGCAATTTATGGTAAACTGAAAATGTGCTAAAGCCCACAAAATTATATACATGAGTAATCTCAAAAAAAGGAGGAGGGAATACTGAAATGAAAGATTCTGTAAATCTCCTTTCATATAGCAACTGCATCCACAAATTCAGATTTAAGTTGAGGTCTCCTTGTCCACAGATTGCAAGGCTTCTATTGGTAACAAATTTGACAGACAGGCGTGCTCATTGTTTAAACTGTCACTTTACATACTTTATGCTCTTGCCCTGAAAATGTGAAAATAATGAGACTGACTCACCCAGAGTATGACTGAGGTTTGATTTGTTTTTCCAGTGCCAGCACTGGGTGTGTGACTCTGATGACCAAGGACAACCATTACTGAGATCTAAAGCCAGGTTGGAGAAGTGGACTTTAGCCTGAGAAGAATACATTAAATGAGAATATAAGTACCTTTGAAAATAATTTACCATATTTGCTATTATATAGCTCAGCAATTTTTTCCAATGTGTATTATTTGGAATTTTAACATTATGGCACATTTTATTTGCTCTGGATACAATAATTTAATTTCTCAGATTTGCATTTTTCTTTAGATATGTTTTAATTGTGCCAATCAAATGGTATGCAATGGAGTTGAACTTGAGAAAACAAAACACAGAGAAGTAAGAGGTAAGAAGGACAAAGATTTATTCAAGTCCTTTTTAAACTATGGATTATCAATTTTGGAACACACGGTACAAATTATTTGATCCCTTATCACTTAAGCCATAAAATACTGAATATAATGAAGTCTTAAATACCAAATTAACTTCTTTAGTGAATTAACTTTATTCTGCTTATCTTCTTTGCTTTCGTGAATTTAATTTTTTTCTTATTTCTTTTAAAAATTATCTTTAAAGACAGCTAACAAGTACCACAAAATTACTTAAGCATTTGTCACTGTATATCCATAGACACAGCATTCCTTGTACAAAATGTACACTCTTCAGTAGTTCATGGTATAATTTGGAGAGTCTGAAGTTTCATTTTTGAAAACTTAATGCCTGAAAGGATTGATATAACTTAACCTCTTAGGTTTGTAAAGTGAATTTCATTTATTTCGTCTTATTTATTTACTTTGTGTGGAAGGAAACAGGGTATGCATCACCTCAAGTTTCTGATCCAAGGCTATATATATCAGGGAAGTGTTTAAACATTTAAGTGTTAGAGTAAGACAAAAAGAGTCAGATGCACACATTTACTTAAAAACTTATTACATGGGTGAATTGTGAAGGTAATGTCAAAGGTAATAATATTTTAAGCCCCTACCTGTACGTTCTTGGGCCCAAATTACAAAAGCAAGAAAGCAAATGCAAATGTGGCTGCTGGTCTACCACTTCCTGAAACAACAAAATGGTCATGAAGTTTGAGGTTTTGTTTGTTATTTAAACAATATAACAGAATAGATTCCTTTACTTTGAAGATTCACTTCCAAAAAAAGATACAATAATTTTTTAATAAGATTAAACAAGGTTAAACCCAGTATGACATCTCACTTTTCTCAGAGAATATTATTATTATACCTTTTATTTTTTTATTATTATTTTTTGAACCAATAACATTTCCAGGGACCAAATGAGTGACAACATTGTAAACAATCACAGGAGGCAAGCATAGGAAATTATTGGTTATTTTTGCTAGGAGGTAATAAGAAACATTTGCAAACAATTCTGGAGAGGAGCAAGAATTGCATTGTCTTTTAGTTCAAATTTAATTCTTTAAGGGAAAAAATAACATAATAAGGAAACAGACACAAGGACTCTGAAAGAATGATTTCCTCAGATTTGCAAAAAAAAAAAAAAAGAAAGAAAAAAGACTCACGTAATAATTTTCCCTAGGGGCACCTGGGTGGCTCAGTCATTAAGTGTCTGCCTTCGGCTCAGGTCATGATCCCGGGGTCCTGGGATCGAGCCCCGCATCGGGCTCCCTGCTCGGCGGGAAGCCTGCTTCTCTCTCTCCCACTCCCCCTGCTTGTGTTCCCTCTCTCACTGTGTCTCTCTGTCAAATAAATAAATAAAATCTTTAAAAAATAATAATAATTTTCCCTAAGCATTAATTACCTAAAATTCTGTTAATATATATGTATTTCCTTCAAATAAGAAGGAAAATATCCATTGAACTCAATAATGTATTGTAAATAAAGTGGCAATTTTAGGAAAGGACATATCATACCTGCTTTATCAGGTATTTTCTTCCCTTGCTGGTGACATAGCTCAGCTGTTTTACCTCTGAGACTATTTCTGTGGGAAAAGAAAAAGATATTATCTTCCTTTGATGTATCTCACTCATTGAGTAGTTTCTAAGGTAAGGGATCTTACTTGTGAAGTAAATTTAAGAAAAAAACTGCTCTGGGTCCTGCTATCGTTGCCTCTTTAGAATTTCCATGATTTAAAAAAAAAAAATGATCCAGATTTATTTATTTTATTTATTTATTTATTTATTTATTTATTTATTTATTTATTTTTATTTATTTAAATTATTTATTTATTTTAAAATACTGATCCAGTATTTTAAGTTTGGTTCCTTTCAACAAGCAAAAATAATAAATCGATAAATCAATAAATCAATAAATCTGATCTTTTTCTTCTTTTAATATATTTTTCTCTGGCTTACCAGAATTTGTCTAATGAGGTAATTTGGAGCTAAAATCTTTGAGAGATGAATTATCTGTTGTGCTAAGGTTTCTTACCACGCAACCCGGCAACGTGCCTGGTGGCTCTCCTCTTTGCTGATACTCAACCAGAAAAGGCACTTACGCCCAAGCTCTTATGGATAGACTCTTGGCAGGCTATGCTGTCATCAGTACATATACACAGAATATGCCTCCTGAGGCCACATTACCTACTTTTGTCCTACTTTGGACAGGTGTGCCCTTTAACAATGTGCAATGTGCTGCCAGCAAAGCAATTACAGCAGGTCACCAGAGAATTGGCTCTGGGAGGGTGAATCAGTTTGTGTGATTGTCCCTTTGACTTCAGAGGAACAGCGTGGACTAGCCTCACAGAAGGCCAAAGTGGATAAAAAGGAAAAAAATGATAGGAAGGGAGGAAACGAGGGAGGGAGGATAAGGAAAGAAGGAAGAATAAAGAAGGAGAAAATTTAGTTAAAATCCAAAAAATGCTCACTCCACTTATTACCAAATGATAGATGTTTTTAAACACTTTAATCCCGGGGTACCTGGGTGGCGCAGCCAGGTAAGCCTCTGGCTCTTCTTGGTTTCGGCTCAGGTCATGATCTCAGGGTCCTGGGATCAAGCCCTGCATCTGGCCCTGTGCTCAGCTCAGAATCTGCTTGAGATTCTTTCTCTCTCTCTGCCCCTCCCACTCATGCTTGCTCTCTCTCTCTCTAAAATAAATCAATAAAATCTTTAGAAAAATGAATGAATAAATAACTAAATAAACAAATAAAATGCACAACTGACCACATAACTTTAAAAAAATAAATAAACACCTTAATCCCTAGTGAAAATTTGGCTCATTTATACCTTTTCCTTTTGTTGCCATGCACAGTTCAGTATATTCACACTGCACTTAAGTCCATAATTTGTCAAACAAAAAGCAGTAAGAACCATGTTTCAAACCAACCAAATGAAAAATGAAAACTTCTATCATCATGTGGGTGTTTTCATGATCCCTGGGGGAAAGTGTTTCTATTAGGGGACCACAGTTCTGAACACCAATCTTCAAGTTGTTTCCACTGATAATTTTGTCATCCATCGAGGACACAAAACTGTTATATCTAAATACTCAGTGCTTAAATATTTATAAAAAAATAGCATCAAATTATTTGTTTTTAAGCTAACTAGTAAAAACCAACTTTATTTCATCCTCTGAGGACTTTTCTTTATAAAATAAAAAGCCTCAGTGAATGGGGATGGTTAGAAGATGTTGGGTTTTCTTTTTATGTTCACTGGGTTTACAAAACTTCTCTTTCCAAACTTCTTCCTAGACAGAGCACTAATAATGTCATAGTATATTTTTATAAATTTTCATTGTATCAGGCAGAGTCCAGTCAGGAAAGTAAAAAGGGAAATTGTTATTTTAACTGAAAGAAATTAACTATTTCTTCATACACCAAAGAACTAATAGATCTAAATTAAACACAAAATTTAAATGATTCAGGTTAGATATATTATACCTGAGAAGCTTTGCAAAATACGTGTTCATCTGCCCTTATGTTTTCTTTTCCCCCACTAGGATTCAAATTTCTAGAGGACAGGATTTAATTCTAGTTTATCACTGTGTTCTGTTCTGTGTTCCTCCAGGTAGGCATCGGTAACTATGCACCATACTCAAACACAGGAGGAGGAGTGATATAACATAATCATTGAAATGCAGTAAAATAAATATCAAAAAGCAAACAACTAAGGTATTTACTGATATACAGCGATGAATGTATACGTGTTTGCATGGATATTTACTGCAGCATGACTTGTTACTGAAGAAATCAGAAACAGTAGGTTAAATAAATTATGATATTTCCAAATAAAAGGATATTTTACAGACTTTTTGAAAAATTAGGCAAAACTTTTTCCTGATATAGAATGAACCCCTGAGATGTATATTAAGTGAAACAACCAATTGTTCAGAACAGCATGTGTAGGTATTTTGCCATTTTTTTTAATAAGTGTGAGAGAACAGTATGTGCATACATATAAGATTGTGGAGATGCCTGTGTATGTCCAGAAAGATATGCAGGGAAGTGATTGCCTCTAAGAAAGAGTCTGTAAGACAAAAGGACAAAGACTAAAGGGAAATTTATTCTTTGGTGTACAGACCTTGGTTCCTTTTGCATTTTTAATATGCATGCATTCCCTTCAAAAAAATTAAAAAGATTTTTAAACAAGTTTTCTTTATTTTTCTTTATGTCATTCAAACATATTAACTAAAACTTTATCTAGCTGTAGGCAGGGTTTAAAAACCCTTATAACTCACGCTTATGAAGGTTCTGAATTTGTTATAGAAATGCAGTCATTGAAATCCAAAGTATTAGTATAGTTTGTGTTCAGTTTAAAGTAATCTTTGTATATTTGTCATTCAGTATTTGTAGTGTTTAAGGGAATTTAGCATATTAGGGCATTTATCACCATAGCTTTGTGATTCCCACTTAAAATGTGTCATTTTTTTTTCTGTTTTACACTGTTAAAATTTTTTTATTGTTGTTCAACACACACCCAGTAAATGCACAAATACGAAGCATACAGCTTATGAGATTTTAAATACATATAGACTTGTACAGCCATAATCCAGAAGAGTCATAGGATATTTCCAGCATGCAGATGATTCCTTCCTGCCCCTCTCCAGTTATACCTCTCCCCTCAGGAGAAACCAAGTGGAAGAGGAGGGTGAGTTGCCCCCAGGTAGGGCAAACAGAGGAATGATCTAAAATGTGAAAAAATGTGAAAATACAAAGAAAGGCCAAGTTGGGCATGGACAGACGTGATGCCTTTGGCGAGAATTTCAAAACTTTATCTCAGAACAATGAAAAGCTACATTCACCACGTGTCTAGCAGGAAACAGACGGCACGGTTAGCCTGGGTGATTGAGGAGAGTTTAATAAAGGGACTATATACAAAGACGTGGGCAGCATTAAGAAAACTAGCAAGAAACAGCCTAGTACCCAGGGGCAGCAATAACACAGCGTCACCACCTTGCAGGGCCCAAAGTGCCCTGGGAAGGCACTGGTTACAGGCATTCGAGAGGATGGCTCTAGAGAGGGGGACTCCATATGACCTTTCCTGAAGACACTCAGCCAACCCCCAGGGTAATGTGACAGAGAGGTTGTCTGGATTAAATACCTTTCTTTCAACTTCCTCCTGTCCTGCAAGTGCTTCTCATTGGTAATATGCCATTGGACAACCCAGGGCAAGGGAGCCCCTTAATTCTAATCCTAATCTGTGCTCCCCGCTAGGGAAAACAGAGGGAATCTAGCATAGAAATCATGAAAGATATTTAAGAGGGCAGTTGTTAACTTCAGATAACTGTGCAGAGTAGATTGGAAAGCTGTGAGACCTGAGGCAAGAACACGATTTAACATGGATGAGAGGGGAGGCATATTTACAGATGACCATGTATGTCCTTTATTGAGTACTTAATATCTACATCAGTAAATAGAGACAATTTCCCCATAGCCTTATAGCTATATATTTCATGCAGGTGGTTCACTAAATCTATCCAAATCGATGATTCCATTTTTATTTAGTTAGATTTATATCTACAGATGGTCCTCAGTCTAACAACCACATGCCATTGTCCCACATATTGAAAAGCTGGCCATCCCTATGGTGCTCTCTTCCCCCTTGGGAAACCCCTGATGCTGCTTCCATGAGAAGCATGGGAGGGCAGGAGTGGGGGGTGGGACACACAAGACCAAGGCTCTCTCCTTTGACCAAACTCTAATCAGGCTCCTTTAATCCCTGTGCTTAACTAGACGTGAACCTGGGCTTCCCTCTCTGCCTTTGTAAAATCCAGTTTGAGCAAGAATCCTGCTAAGTCAGTTCAGCAAAAATCTCCCACCATTGGTAGCTAACCAGCTTCAACATCTTATCATTCTGGCCTGCCTTCAGCAAAAATTCTGGTGAGTCAGTCTATCAAGAATTCCCTTTAACCCTGGTGTTTCCTCTTAGTAATTTTCCATCCACTGCCCCAAACACTATTCTTTGGGTACAGATCCCCACTGGAGTTTGTGGGAGTCAGATTTGAGTCCAATCTTCCCTACTATACAAATCATGCTGTAGTAGTCTCCCTTGAATAAAGTCTGCCTTACCACCTATAACAAGGGTGATGAATAACTTAACGCACACACATGCATGTCATGATGTTTTTAAAATAGAGAAATAGTTCAGAAGTAGAGAAACAAATGAGACTTTTTTTTAAGATTTTATTTATTTATTTGAGAGAGAGCAAGAAGAGGGGCAGAGGGAGAGGGAGAGAAAGGGAGAGAATCCCAATCAGACTCTTTGCTGAGCACGGAGCCCAATGTGGGGCTCAATCTCACAACCCTGAGATCGTGACCTGAGCCAAAACCAAGAGTCTGATGCTTAACTGACTGAACCACCCAGGTGCCCTCAAATGAGACTTTTAAAAGCAGGAACTGAGAAGAAGTCCAAGTATTACAAGAATCACTGGATAGTAAGTGCCTGTCACTACTGAAGTGGGGCAAGTCAGTTTTAAGGTCTGTGGTAACTTTTTTTTTTTTAAGTGGTCTTTACACTCAATGTGGAGCTCAAACTCGGGACCTTGAGATCAAGAGTCACATGCTCTACTGACCGAGTCAGCTGGGCACCCTGGTCTTCAACTGTGAGGGGAGAGGTCCAAGTGGCGGTGTCCACCATCTTTTGGGACTCTCAGGAGGAAGGAGCTGAGCAGTGCTACTCACACCCAATTATCTCTCCCTGGATACAGCCTAAAATGTTCTTCTCAAGACCAGCAGTTAGACTGCATCAGTAAATATCCTTTGGTAGACATGCAAGTACTTCAGTTATGCATTTATTATGCACCTTTGCTTTTCTACCAACAAGAACAGGGGATGAAAACTGATGATGGTGAAGAGGAGTCATCCTTATGGAATCATATTGTCCTTCAAGGCACATGTTGAGCCTGGCTAATTATCCACAGCTGGATCTAGGACATGGTGTGTCAAGGAATGTGAGAGAAGGGCTTAGAAGAGAGTCAGAAAGAGCCAAAATTAAGTTTTCCTATCCAAAGTTTGCCCTAAAGCTGGACTTGGATTCAGGGGCAGTCTGCCTCCCTTCTGCACCTCCTCTTTTCCCTCCCACAACGTAATCCCAGGTAGGAGAGGAAGTGGACACGGCTGTTACATGTACTCATGTATTTTCCGATCTATCAGGTAAAAGAAAGTTTCTGTTTATTTCTTAATGTTTCACAGAATAATCACTGGAAGGATTTTCACCAAACATTCATGATCCGACTTAAATCATAGGCATTGTGGTGCGGATGAAATTTATTTGTCAGAACTTTAGGGCAACTTTCAGAAGAAGTGATTAAAGCAAGTACAGGGAGAGGCCTTGTGATTGCTGGCCGATGGTGTAGACACACCTTGCAGAGGAAAAAGGTAGAGACAAGGAACCAGGAAGTCATTCCAAATATAAACCACAAAGTGAAAAATCACAAGGATAAAAGCTCAAATTGCATATGATGATTTGTAATCAACTGCTTCTCCTATGAACAGCTCTTTGTAATAAGCTTCAGGGTGTCAGGAAATGACTGAATAATTTATATAATGATGGTTAATAATTATCCAACACCAAACAATAAAGTAGACTGCTAGTTAATAGTAAAGGCCAAACTTCTGTCACACTTCTCCCATGGGTCCACAGGTTACCCACAATAATCTTCTTTTTTTCTGAATTCCTAGAGTGGAATCAACAACCCAAACCATTAGCACTTGATTTTCTTTATTCTTATATTGGTTTATAATTGTCTCATGTGTGTAAATAGAGGCCAGCCTATTCTGAAATGTTTTATATTTCTTTTGTATATCTTCCCCCAATCAGATGGGAGTATTGATTAGATACAGAGTTCACAATTAATAAGTGATTGACTGATTGGTCAAAGATATTGAATGTAACTCTTGTTACATTCAGGTTACAAAACACTTATCAAGATTACTGAAATCTAATAGAATAATTAATGTGAGGTATGGGGCCAAAATAATGTCTCATTTTCAATACTTTCTTCACTTTTATAACAATTTTTTTTTTATTAATGTGCTTCAGGAAACAGATTTGCAGTTTCTGAGTGAGAACTAAATATTTTGCCTGACACTATGTACTTAAGAGCTTTCTGAAACCATGAATAAAAAAAACCATGAATGAGGGGGTTGCAAGTAGAGTTGAAGTACCCAAGCCACACTAAAAGATCAAGTACTATTATGGGAGTGGAATAGTCTAATATGGGTCTATCAAAACAGCAAGAAAGCAAGGCAGCCAGCAAGCTAGAAACACCCCCATTACTATACCCAGGGTCTTAGCTGCTTTTCTGTCCTTTTTCTTAGATAAGTTTTTTTTTTCACTTCGCCCTTTGTGTTCTCAGGCATTTTGCTGATAACTTTTGCATGTTGTTTGGAAACAATAAAGATTTTGCCATAAATACCAACCATGATGGAGCCAGGAGTAAAGAAACGTAGTGAACAATATCGTCCCCCAAAATTTGTTGAAAGTAAGTGCACAGAAATGGAAACAAGCAACAAGAATCTCGTAGCGGTGCATACCAGCAACATTGGCCTCAGATAGAACTAAACTGAATGAAAAAAGAGCAGGGGCCGACCAGCAAAATGCCAACAGTCGCTTTATCATGGAGGTGGTCATTGTGGCTGAGTAGTTAAAGGGTAACACACGGCATAAAACTGATCAATAGCAATGGAACACAGATGGAAAATGGAGGTTAGGCTTAGCATCATGTCAAAGCTTGCATGGAATTTACAAAAGCCATCCCCAAAATACCAGCAGCTCTCCACTGATCGTACCATGCTGTATGGCATAATGACAAAACCCCCCAGAAAGTCAGTGGTTGCCATGGAGAGAATCAGAAAATTTGTGGGAGAGTGAAGCTGTTTGAAATGTGATATGGAAATCGTTATAACCAAGTTTCCAAAGATGGTGATAAACATGGCTGCAGTCATAATGGAATACATTATCACTGGGACATGCAAAGAATGGTTGATGGGAGGGCAAGATTTATTTCCAAATTTTGGACAACTGGATAAATCTTCAGGAATATAAGTTAGATCCATGGTGCTTTATCACTCCAAATTCCTTTTTCTAGGAAGATGATTCAGTGTTTCTTCTCTTCTTAAAATGATTCCAGTAAATTTCAGCTCCTAATAGTGCAATAAGGTTCAAAGTCATCTGTTATTAATTCATTTCCATTTTTATTTATTTAAATATTTAAAACTGTATCAATTGTGGTTGCTTTCTGAGTTATTTGCTGCATTAGGAAAGGAAAAGTTCCAACTGCTTAGTCTTTCCTGTTATATTTTATTCTATTCCACCCATCCATTTTTTATTCAACATGGGTTTATCTATTGAGTGCTCTGTTCTTTTTAATGTATTGGAAGCTTCTCAAGAGTTTATTCTATTTATATAGACATCTATAAAAGTCAAACTCATGAAGCAGAGAATACAGTACGGTTACCAGTAATGGGGAAGGTGGGGGGTTATTGTTCAATGGATATAAACTTTCAGTTATGCTAGATGAATAAATTCTAGAGATCTGCTGTGCAACAGAGTGCCTCTGGTTAATAATATGGTGTTGTGTACTTCAAAATATGTTAAGAGGGTAAATCTCATGTAAGTGTTCTTAACACACACAAACAACTAAAACTAAAAAAAAAAAAAAAAAAAGGCTGGGGGGGCAAAAGGTGTTGGCTATGTCCATTACCTTGATTATGGTGATGGTATCCCAGGTGTTTGTATATGTCCAAACTAATCAAACTGTCCAGCTTGTATCTCAATAAAGCTGTTTAAAAAAAAGAATTTATGGTCAACTTTTACCTTGAGCAATGCCGTTTCTAGAAACTCTTTTGAACTACAAGTTAACATCTCTCATCATAAAAATACTTACTACACAAAAGCTAAGTGAAATCACAACGTTTTTCTTTATGCATTCTTTCAATAATTTCAAATCTTTTTAAAGAGTCTGCAGATATCAGAATTATAAATAGCATGTGGCTGTTGAAATATAAAGAAAACCATGTACCTATGGGTCAAACCATGCACCTGGGTCAATGCTTCATAGTTTCTCTACTCTCTACTGCCTTCCGCCCCTCCCCTCTGTCCTTCTCTACTGCCCTCTCCTCTTTTTTCCCCTTCCCTATATTTCTTTAGTTTTATCACTCATCTGGAATTCTAACTACTGGAGCCATGTCATAAATATCATCCTCGAGAGACTCATAAGGTTCACAAATTTCATGTTCATAGACTTGGGCCAGTCAAATCTCACGTGATTCTAATTGGTCAAAGGGGCTGGATAAGAGATAATGGACAAGTTGGCATAAATCCGAACTCTTAGTAAGTTACTGCACCTGCTTCGCTATTTACTTTGTGATATACACTATCATGAAAAATCTGCTCACTGGCTGGTTCTGCAGATGCTTGACACTGTACCTCTCACAAACCATCAAATCTCCTCAATGGGCTACAGAAAAACAAGTCCAATCTTGACTGAGTTAGACATAAGAGACACTGTAGACCTACATCAGATTCTCCCAGCCATAGAGATTCAACCATAGCATAGGTTCAGGCAGGTTCATCTATTTTGGCAGACTCAACTTAGTTTTGCCTTTAGAACCCTAAGAAAGAGCACAAAAAGTCCCTTCCTGGTCTCAAAGTGTCAGAAGCTCTTTTCATTCCTTCTGATTCTGTCAATCTTTCCTGACTGACAGGGAAAAGAAAAATAACCTTTTAATGACAGAAGAACCTGTGTGACGTTAGATGGAGAAGCTTCTTTTCCCAAGCCTCAGGAAGGTTTCTCTTCAGAAAGTCTTAAGAGGACCCCCTTTGAGCTGAGTGCTCCATGCGGCTCTCCTGTTTGTTCTATTTTAGGGGGTTCCATCACTTACTTCCAAAGAAGAGGGAGCAAAAGAGACTTGAATTGGGGGTTCTTCTTCAAGTCTGAGCTCTGCCTCTAACTGGCTGTGAGCTTCCAATAAAGGGAGGTGTGCTAGACTAGATGGGCCCGAGAGGGTCTTCCAGCTTTGAAAGTCTGTGAATGACTGGTAGCTGAAAGGTCATTAGTTTTAAATCATCTTCCGTGCTCGCTTTGGCAGCACATATACTAAATCATCTTCCTATAAACAAATGGAAAGTGGAAAAACAGAGAAATAAGATGAAAGAAAGAGATGGAATAAAGGATGTGGCTCAATGTAGGAATTCATTGAATAGTACTTTCAGTCTCAGGGTACATCTGACCAAGATCACAGATGTGATTCTCTCCACTGCAGATACTCCTCCACTCCTCGTTGCCTCTTTTTCTTCTTCGGTTTTCACCAAGAAAAGGCTGTGAGCATTTAACCTGGGCCCCATGTTAGCATATAAATGATAACACTTGATAAACAATTGTTGAATGTAATATCTGTGTTAAAATATACACCAGCTCACATCTTGTCTTTTCTTGACTTAACCTCCTAAAATAAACTCTAAGTAACAGCTACATCTTATCAGGCACAACTTTTTAATATACTACCATCAGGCAAAGAACCTGTATATCTTATTCACCCCTGGATTCTCAGCACCTTAGTAGGTGCTTATGGCAGACACTAGGTACATATTTTTGAATGAATAAAAACATAAATAAATGGTAAATTATGGTTGTTTAAAAAAATATCTGCATTGTTCCAATAAAAGCAGTTGCTTCAATATGCTTGAAATTTTGCTATAAACAAATGGACTAGATCCAGGAGTACAGTTCATGAGTTTATCTTCCAGTATTAAATTGCTTCTGATAGTGCTATAAAATAATCCCTTGTTATTTAGACAACATTTAGACAAGCAGAAAAGAGATTGCTGTGGACATATTTTACTGATCCCTTAGGCTACTGAGAAGAGGATTAAAGATATTGAGTTCAGATAAATAGAAAGGTGTCAGTGGGAAAAAAAAACAAAAACAAAACAAAACCTGCTGAGTGTTTCAGCTAGATGCACCTGGGAGGTGGTGGCCGTGATGGCATCAGACTCGTTGGTGTTTCATGAATACATTATTAAGATGGGGTTAGCGGAGTTGGGGATTTTCTTCCAGCTGAAACTCACATACTCTCATAAATTTAATATTGTACAGAAAGCACAGACTCACAATTAAACTTGTACAGTACGTAAGTCCATGAAGACCTATACACTTAAATTATGTTATTGCCCAAGAAACTCCCTGTCACACCTCAGTTGCCCACATGACCTTAACGATGACAGCCATGACATTGAAACAGCATCATATGAGTGTTGCATGTAAGTAACTGCTCCATTTTTTTAAGGATTGAGAGGATTCTAGGAGGTGCTTGACGTGAGATCAGATTTTCCACCATGCACATTACTATTTATATAAGGGAAACTTCACATACTTTCAGAACTGGAGAAGACCTCAAATGGAATGTTTACAAAGATGTATTATGTGATGCAATTTCCAGCCTCTTAGCTGTCTTACATCCTCCAGTATGGCTTTGAAATCAGGCCAACCTGGTTTGATGATTGGCTCAACCACTTATTAACCATATTACTTTGGACAGGTTTCTCAGTGTCCCTGAGCCTCAGTTTTCTCTATAAAATGGGGAAGCTATCTCTGAAGATATTTAAGACCATTAGCATTATTTTTACCTTCCTCTTTGCTTTTCCTCCTAAGAATTATGGCATCTCCTCCAATTTTGCCTTATTTTGAATCTTCCATGTAATCTACCATGTTGAACCACATGCCTCTATGAAATTGTCATTTTTGTAAGTTCAAAATATTCAAATATTAGTAAGTTTGAAGAATTTACTATTGGGATCTTTTTCTTTTTCCTCCCTTAAGTCTCAGTTTCAAGGACTGACTGATAAAAAGGTTGGCGTATCTCCAATCACATACATGTACAAGAAGCCAGATTTTCAGTGCAAGATTATATCATGGAGCTAAAGCTTGTTGAAGAGAATCTTCAGTGAACATATTGATTTTAGTAGGAGGAAAAGGTGGCCCAACAGCAAATTTTAGGTTCAGAATCTAATTTCTAATTTTTGTAGCCTTAAAGTACAAATATCATATAAGATGTAGTAGAAAATGAGAAATTTACAACCCATGGTTCTAACAGAAGGAGGCAAATATTCGTACATGCTCTCTGTAAGATATAATGAATATCTAAAGACTACAATCACAAAGACTTTGGAAGACGTTTCACGGATGATAAGTAGACCGTATTCAAATGTAACACTGAAAACTAAAACAAACAGAAGAAAAAGAGTTCTTTCTGTAAGTCTACTTTGTAACTATCTATAGTAGTTTACACATCATGACATCAAAAAGTAAAAGTAGTATCTGGCATGTAAATGACAGATTTATTCTAAATGGCTTACAGTTCATAAGTCAGCCTTATAAAACCACATAGCAGCTAGCCACGGGCAGAGGTGACCTCTTGAAAATGTTGTCTTCTCAAAAGCAGCTAGGATCAAGAAACACATTTTAAGTGACAGTAAATATACACGGGGAACAGGCAGAGCAAACTCCATTTCAGAGAGCGGTGGCAGAAAGAAGAGTGAAAATGAAAAGCAAAGCAAAACATCTTTCTTATAACTAGCTATAAATGATGGCATTTTGAACACCAGCAGAACAGAAGAATCTTTACTAAAACTATGCACCAGTATGGTGATTAACATAACATAATAATAAAATAAATAAATAAATAAAATAAAACTATGCACCAGAGAACGTGTTCGAAGTAGAGGGCCCAAGAGGAATTGAGCTAAATAAATCTTTTTATCAAGATCACAGATATGTTTTTTTGGATACAAGGGAAAGAGTCTGAGAAAACACATCTTGGCTAGAGCAGCAGAGCATGCTTTTGCAGGCTGTAAATTTATGTTTTCAGCATCTGTCTGTCGCCTTTCCTGCCTTCAGTCTGCAATAACGCAGCCACTTTTGCCTACAGTTGTCTCCATGTTGCCCTGTAAATGCCCAACCCGTGGCTTGGCCAGCCCCCTCTTTCCTGCACCTGATTGCCTGTCCTTTCATCTCTGAGCATGTCAAGGCTCAGCAAAACTATCGTTTCCTTCCAGGAACCCTTTTTGACTCTCCCCATTGGAGTTAATCTCATGAAATTATAGACTATTGGGTGGCCAAAGACTGTAGAGATAGGTGATTCCATTTCCTCATCTTACAGCTGACTTTGATTTCAATTACCTTTGTTTCCTTCTTCTGGCACAATTCTGTTTTAAAACAGTCTTATCTTGGGGCGCCTGGGTGGCTCAGTCGTTAAGCGTCTGCCTTCGGCTCAGGTCATGGTCCCGGGGTCCTGGGATCAAGCCCTGCATCGGGCTCCCTGCTCGGCGGGGAGCCTGCTTCTCCCTCTCCAACTCCCCCTGCTTGTGTTCCCTCTCTCACTGTCTCTCTCTGTCAAATAAATAAATAAAATCTTTAAAAAAAAAAAAAGTCTTAACTGTAAATTTCTTTTTTTTTTTTTTAAGATTTTATTTATTTATTTGAGAGAAAGAGCAAGAGAGCACAAGGCAGGGGAGGGGCAGAGGGAGAGGGAAAGGTAGGCTCTACCCTGAGCAGGGAGCCCAAAGCAAAGCTCAATCCCAGGACCCTGGGATCATGACCTGAGCTGAAGGGAGGTGCTTAACCTGCTGGGCCACCCAGCCTCCCCTTAACTGTAAATTTCTTAAAACATTTCTCTATCTATCCCCATTAATCTTCCAACTCTTGCAACAGTTTATACAGAGCTGTATATATGGAAGGTATGTAGTAACAGCTTATTGAGTTAAATGCAAGGACATTAATCCCAACACATCACGAAACCTGGTTAATAAGCATCTCCTCTCATGGTATTAAAAGACATCTGGTTTAGGAAAGATTAAAATATTAGGAATACAATAAATGCTGTACAGAAAGTACCTAATAAACCTCCTCCCAAAACAAACAGTATTCTAAATGAAACCCAGCCCACAATTAAAATTTTGTGTGTCTTAAAGTTTCTAAATCACTTGAAAGGCACACTCCCACTATACCTAAGGCCTTGAAGTAACCATTGCCACTAAAGCCTGGAACCAACATCATGACCTAAGTCTTTTGGCTCCTATCCAGTGACCCTCCCACCACCTCTTACTTTCCCTAATTATGGTAACAATTCACGTCTGATCTATTTGGACAGCAAGAAAGTTTATGGCTTCATCTGCTTATCGTTTTTCCCTTTTAGGCTTGCTAATCAAAGTATGGTCCATGGGCCAGCCACATCATCATCTCCTGGGAGTATTTTGGGAAATGAAAAATCTTAAGCCATCCCAAAGTGTATATCTTAGCAAGATACCTATTATTATTTGTATGCCCAATGAATTCTAGAAGAACAATTCTAGACAATAGAGAAACTACATTTTTAGTTTGGACACTCTGTATCTGAAATGAGTGAGTAATTTTGAGCAGCAAAGAGCAACTGAATACCTTAAGTCAATGTTGCTGGCAAGAGAAAAATACCAAAAATGAAATAGGTAGTGAATTAAGTAGTATATAACAGGAATTGTTTATTAAATTTTAATATTGAAGAGGAGAATACATTTTAGCATTATTGAGACACATAAGTACCTTACATTTATTAAATCATGTTTGGCATAGTTTTTGAATTTTACAAAAACCTTTTTCATATGCCACCACATAGAAATTTATAAACCTTGCCAAACAAAATTTGATGGAAAATTTAAGAAGTTTCTTTCACTGAAATATTGTAATAATCATTTTCCAGTTAGGAAAGAACCCCTACCTCCTCTACTGCAACAATTTCTGGTTTTCTGTAAAATTTAATTATCTCTGTTCAATTATTTTGAAAAAGAGAATAAATTAGCAATTTTTTTTAAAGGACAGTACATTTCCAATTCTTTGTATTGACCCAGTACCTTCCTTCTCCTGAAAAGTTAGTTGTGAACCATGAGTCTCTTCTGCTGGCTTTGCAGATATGAGGTCAGGAAGTTCTAGAAAGTGTAGTGTTGAGGATTGAGATATCTGATTCATATAAGTTTGCCTGGGCTCTCGAGAGACCTGAAGTGGAGAACTCAGATCCAGGAGCTCCAAGAGAGGAGCTAAGTGCAGAGCCCCAGTGGGATTGCTCTTCTAACTCTCTTCCCTGAAGGATATTGAAATATTCTGTGTATTTTTAATGTCCCAAGTAGTTTTCAGTTTCTTTTTTTTTTTTCCAAAGGAACGACAATTTTTTTTTTTTAAGATTTTATTTATTTATTTGAGAGAGGAAGAGAGAGCACATGAGAGGGGGGAGGGTCAGAGGGAGAAGCAGACTCCCCGCCGAGCAGGGAGCCCGATGCGGGACTTGATCCCGGGACTCCAGGATCATGACCGGAGCCGAAGGCAGTCGCTTAACCAACTGAGCCACCCAGGCGCCCCACGACAATTTTATATCGATTTCAAGGGCATTTGGGCTTCATTCTGGGTAGATAAGGTACCAAAGATAAGGTATCCTTCTGTATATTAAAAATATACAGATATGTGTAGATTGAATTAAACATTGGCTGATATCCAAAGGAGGGACAATTGTCTGACCCAGAAAAGATTGCTGTTACACTTTGACTCCTGAATGTAATAAGATATTGGGGTAAGAGGGAAGTATTTAATTTTGCTTTAGTGATTTACACCAGTTTGACTAAAATCCTTAGTAAGAATAGCCAATTAAAGTGTCACAAATCTTGAAAAAATCAGTTCAGTGAACAAAGAACACTGGATAAGAAGTCTAGAGAGCCGGGTTCTAGTCCTGCCTTTATAATTAGCTGTATAATCTAAGGCAAACCATTTAATATCTCTGGATTCGGTTTTCTCATTTGCAACTTCCTACAAAATCCTGGGTGCAGAGGGGAGACTACTTTACTTACTCTGGGAAATGATGAAAGGCAGACCCTGCATAGGAGGCTGGATCACTTTCTTCACCAGCAGACAAGTCAGGATGACTACATTCTGAAACCAAAAAGTGCCATGAAGACCTACAGAAAAAATTATGTTTCCGTGAAAAGGGACTAACTGAGCAGAACTTTACAGAGGGGCTATTTGATGTTTTTAAATATGAATAGGATCTAATAGAAAAGGAAAAGAAGCACCATAAGAAACTTTATGGTGCACACAGGGCTGCCAAATTTTTGTTGCATCTGTAAACACCAGCATAAACATAACCATCATCACAAACATTATCCTTCTGAAAAAAAAAAAGAAAGAAAGAAAGAAAAAAGAAAGGAATGTCTAAACCTCTCCAACAAATGTCAACAGACAAACTTACACCAAGATATTTAATTTTCCAAAGTCATATGTTAGGGAATTGGGAGAAAATTCAATAAAAATTAACTCAAAATTATTCTACTTTACAGTAAAACTAAAATCTATTTTACTCATTTTTTTAAACAATTGTTCTTTTAAAATAAAGACAAAAATAAAACAAAATTAGGATAAGAACATCTGTGTGCATGTGGGTGTGTTCAAATACCAAAACAGCATAAACATCAGTATTTCATTAAAAAGAATTATGAAACAGACTCAATAGCATCCAACATACCATATTAACTCTCATAACTGCACCTGGCTTTAATTACTCTCTTCTTGGAAAATTGTTTCCATTTATTTTGTACTTGCAATCTCTTTCACCATCTCAAAGCATCTCCACCATTTCTCCTCTACTCTAAGGCTATGGGAGGGACCAACCTATCAGCAGGCTGGCAAGGATGAAAGGTCTAGACCACATGCGACAGGGCCATCTTTGGACAGGTAGGCAAAACTAATATTTCAGCTGACCTCTGAATGGTCACTATTTAATTGTGATTTGTGCAATTAACTAAGATCAAAGCGAATTTACAGACAGTTATGTAAACTTTTCCACAAAGAGAAAAAATTGTTAATTTGTTCACTGATATAATGTAAATAAATAAATAAACCAAAAAAAATTTTAGTGGAACACAGTTCACTTATACACATACACACACACACACAACTAAAATTAAAATGTTACATTATTCCATGAAATAAATAAATATATCTAGATATAGATATAGAGACAAAGATAGATATGTATCTCAAGGAAATTGTCAAATTCTACAAATCAAGGCTCTTTCTTTCTTTCTTTTTTTTTTTAGAGCCAGGTGTTAAATACTTAGCAACACACCACTGGTTGCAGACCACCAACTGCATTTCACTAGTTATTTATGGGTCTCAGCTTACAGTTAAAAGGACACTGAATAACATATAGTTTCCAGGACCTAGAACCGCCCCTACCCCTGCCATAAATGTTAGTTTTCTTCTTAGCTTCCTCCTCCCACCACTCTGATTCAAACATGTATGTACAAATATTAAGCAAAAAAAAAACCAAAAAAAAACCCACAACTTTTTGGTATATATTTACATTTATTAAAAATCAGAACACAGGGACGCCTGGGTGGCTCAGTCCATTGAGTGGCTGACTCTTGGTTTCAGCTCACGTCATGATCTCAGGGTCGTGAAATCCAGCCACCAGTGAGGCTCCACACTGAGCATGGAGTTCACCTGGGATTCTCTCTCTCCCTCTCCCTCTGCCCTACCCCCGCTTGTGTGTGCACTCTCTCTCTTAAAAAAAAAAAAAAAAAAATCAGAACACCAATGAGCAATACAAAATGTGAATGAGCCCCAGGAAGGAAGGGAGCACTGAGTAGAATTATCCTGCAAATGAACAGAAACTTGCCAGCGACTATGATTAAGATGATACATCAGTGAAAACGCGAGTGAAATCCGTGGCCTCCAATACGCAGTTGCCCTTCTTTCCTTTAAGAAACGTTTAACTACACCACAGTAAAATCTAGTAAAGGTTTAACTGTCTGCTAAGGAACAGAAAGTGAGTGGAAATATCACAAAAAAGTGCTAGTGGTGGTAAGAGGGGGCAGCAGCCCTCAAGCTCAGCTTGTGCCCTGATCCCTTCCAAATGGGGTAAAAGTCCTGTGTGTCCTCTTCACACCATTCCAGACTTTTCCTCATCTTCTCTTTATCTTTCTTTCTTCTTCTTTGTTTTTCCTACCTAGAAGTAGTGGGTATATCAAGTATTCTGAAAAAGAGGGATTTGGGGTTCAAAGAGAAGATTCCTTTTTTTTTTTTCTCAAGTCTTAGAAATGAAAAGCTTCCCATGGTAGCCAAAAGCGTGTGCGTGCGTGCGTGTGCACGCACACACACACGCTTTAAGTGACTTTATTCTTCTAAGTTCCAGTCCTTTTGCCTCAATTCACTCATACAGAAGAAGTTTATTCAGTTTCTTTTTGAGTAAACAAATTAGTATTATGGAAATGTGAGCTGAAAATTTTACCTAGTAAAATGTACTTCAGCGCTCTGCGAAAACCAGGGATAGAAGAAACCGTATATTAAGGGATTACATGTGGAGTTAAAATAACCAAACCATGTCAAAGCATCAAACAAAACCACAGGAGTAGCGAAGTCCAAAAAGGGATCCAATAAAATTGTGAAGAAACAGGGAAACCAACATAATAAGAAAACACCCATCACTATTCCTAAAGTTTTGGCTGCTTTTTTGTCTTTCCTCATTTGGTTATTTTGATTTTCTGGCAAGTTATTGGTTGCACAAGGATGTTTTCTCAATACTGCAAAAATCTTGTCATAAATCCCCACCATCACAGACCCTGGAGTGAAGAAACCTGCCATAAACAAGGTGGTCCCCCATAGCTTGTTGAACATCACTGGACAGGAACTGGAACAAGCCACCAAGATATCATAGCCTTCTATCCCATTGGCATAGGCCTCGGAGAAGACCACCCCAAAAGCAAATGCTCCGGGAACCAACCAGCAGAGAAGTAGCAACCACTTAATGAGGGGAATTGTTATTTTTGTGGAATGATGTAAAGGGTAACAGATAGCAAAAAATCTATCAATGGCCACTGAGCAAAGATGGAAAATGGACGTTATGCTAAGCATCAGGTCAAAACTATAATGAATCTTGCAAAATGTAAGCCCGAAATACCAGCAAGTCTCCACTGATCTGACCATACTATAGGGCATGATGGTAAGCCCCAGGAGGAAATCAGTGACTGCCATGGAGAGGATGAGGAAGTTGGTTGGTGTGTGAAGCTGCTTGAAGTAGGAAATGGCAATGATCACGGCAAGATTGCCAAGCACCGTGATGAATATGGCTCCTGCCATAAATGAATACATAGCTGCTCAGACACCCAGTGGCCTTTGATTTTCTGGGCAAGATCCATTTCCATATCCAGAGCAATCCAGTATTTCCTTCAGAAGAAGTGAGAACACATGAAATGTTGTTAAAGTTTTCATAGACAAACTCAAGAAAAATATAGAAGACTCAAGGAAGATATTTAATTTATGCTGAAATATTAGTTATAATCTTTCTCATTTATTTATCCTAACCTTTATTTGCAACTTCATAGAATTTTAACCTGAGCTTAAATGATCATTATTTACTTTATACTTTCCTAGGTACAAATTATACCACCAACATTTTGTAAGCTCTTACTTTATGCCAGGGCCAGAAATTTAAAAAAAGGAAGAGAAGAGGAAGAGAAAGAGAAGACTGGGAGGAGAGGTGAAGGGAAAGAGAAGAAGCAACAAGTTCATTATCTAATTCATATTCCTTATGTTCATAGAAAGACTAGATATGTATTAAACAATACATTCACTCCTTCCTCAAATAAGTCTGGAACAAATAATCAGATTTTATTTGATTCAGGTCTACTGCCTTGTGGGACCAGGTTATTATCATTTGAAAATTGTTCCATTCATGTGTTGTGTTATTTTCATGGTGTTTTGATTTTGTTCTTACCAATGTTGTTTGCAAAGGAAAGAGTCATTTAAGGATGTCTAATGATCTAGTAGAACATCTTTAGCCAGTCATGGAGCCTTGACAAGCATCTCACCAGCCAGAGCAGCTCAATCAGACATGGGCAGAGGACAAAGTTGGACCACCTTCACTTCTTTGTGAAGAGCAAGCTCCCCTCCATGGTGCTTCCCCTCAGAGCCTCAGGCAATGCAAAGCAGGAAAAAATGAAAGCCTGATGTTTTAGTATGTGGGTCACATAGAGAGCTAGGAACAGATGGTAAGTGAGCTTTAGGACAACAAGCCATCTCCACTCCCTTCTTGTGTTGGCCCAGTATCTTCATTCTGCATATAAAAATCTGCATATATATTTGAAAGGAAACATGTTCAATAATTATATAACTTACCTTTCTTAAAGTATATTGAGGGGAAAAGCACTATCTAATACAAAGCATAACTATTAATACTGTAGAGTCTTTGGCCATCAAGGACTTCACAAAAATCAGACACGACTACTTACTAACAGATAAACCAGTAGATCCTCAGCCCCTGTGAGTACCATCACACACTGAGCAATAACTGTTTAGTGAGTCCCCACAACACACAAGACACAATGAAAGAACAAGAAAGCACTAGTTCACTAGCCCCTGGCTGCAGAGATTCTACAAAACATGTGATGAGGCAAAACACATCAACACATAAAACATAAATGATTCTGGGCGCCTGGGTGGCTCAGATGGTTGAACGTCTGCCTTCGGCTCAGGTCATGATCTCAGGGTCCTGGGATCGAGTCCCACATCGGGCTCCCTGCTCCTTGGGAGCCTGCTTCTCCCTCTGCCTCTCTCTCTCTCTGTCTGTCTGTCATGAATAAATAAATAAAATCTTAAAAAAAAAAAACCATAAATGATTCTGCACCACAGATAAAAAGCAACTATGGAGATTAACTGACCTGAGAGGGGTTTAGGCAAAACATGCTAAGATAAAAAATGGACAAGAGAATTTCAGGCTGGGGTAGACAAGAATGATCTGGTGAGGGCGAGACTTTCCATCTGGTTCTCAATAGATGAATGGAATTTAAAACAGAAGAGAGGGCACCTGGGTGGCTCAGTGGGTTAAACGTCTGCTTTCGGCTCAGGTCATGATCTCCAGGTCCTGGAATAGAGCCCCACGTCAGACTCCTGGCTCAGCGGGGAGTCTGCTTCTCCCTCTCCCTCTACTTCTCCGCCTGCCTGTGCTTTCTCTGTCTCTCTCCCTCTCAAATGAATAAATAAAATCTTAAAAAAACAAAACCAAAAAACAGAAGAGAGAAAGCCGATTCCAAGCAGAAGGAAAGATGAAGAAAAAGCATGAGGTTGTTCAGAGACTTTCATTCTAAGGGTCTCTGAAACAACACAGAGAAACTAAAGGGTTGAGGAGAAGACAGAGTGGGAGGAGGGAGCTAGTTTCATTGTTGCCCCCATTGTTAAGTCAGTGGTCTAAGCCAGCATATAATCAAGGAGCTTCCCCATTTTGTTCTCAAATTTAAGTAGTGATTTAAAAAAGAAAAAAATAAATAAAGCATTTAAGATAGCTGCAGGAGAATGAGTGCAGATTTGAAATTAAAAGCTTTCTCCAACTGATTCTTTTTTTATTGAATAATTGACATACAAGATTGTATTCGTTTTGGGTGTACAACATAGTGATTTGATATTTATACACATTACAAAATGGTCACTACAATAAGTCTAGTTATGATCTGTCACCACGCAAAGTTGTTACAATATTGTTGACTATATTTCCTATGCTGTACATTATTACCTCCCCATGTCTTACTTATTTTTTAACTGGAAGATGGTACTTCTTAATTCTATTCACCTATCTTGTCCATCCCCACCCTTCTGCCTTCTGGTAACCATCAGTTTGTTCTCTGTATCTATGAGTCTATTTCTGTTTTGTTCATATGTTCATTTGTTTTGTTTTTTACGTTCCATGTATAAATGAAATCATACGGTACTTGTCTTGCTCTGTCTGACTTATTTCACTTAGCATAATACCTTCAAGGTCTATCCATGTTGTTGCAAATGGCAAGATTCATTCTTTTTTATGGATGAATAATATCTCGATGTAGATATATATACCACATCTTCTTTATCCATTCTTCTATCGATGGGCATTTAGGTTGCTTTCACATCTTAGCTATTGTAAATAATGTTGCAATGAACATAGGAGACCATATGTCTTTACAAATTAGAAAATACAGTACAGTTCACCCTTTAGCTTATATGGGGTTTAATTGCAAACTTCTTTGTGATCCTGGCTTAGTGACTTTCATATTATTATCATCCTACTGTCCATTTTTGGAAAGTCATGCTCAATCCTTCTAAGCTTCAAATCATAGGGCACAGAGCTGACCTCCCTTCCCTGTAGCATTCAGGAACTGAATTAGCCAATCAACCCTAAGAACCATTATAAAGTTCTTTGAAACACATAGCATGATGCATACATTAGAATATGTCTTCCTCGTCCCCCCGCCACAGAGCAGGAAGGGGCACAGTAGATGACTATTTGGCGACTTCATCAAAGAAGATGCTTCTCTCTAAGCATCATTGTCCTCTATGGTGTAATGTGACATCCATCATCAGTTTAACCCTTTCGATGGCCAAACATTTCACATCTTTCAGTGATTGTCTATGAATGCTAGATGCATAAAACAATACTTTCAAGGCTATATTCTTCAAGTGTCACTAAAAAAATCTTTTTAACTATTAATATAAGCACATATAGATACATGGATGGCAAAAGAATTAAAGTCTGGTCTTTTCCCCATTATTGCTTTAAGAAGCACAAAAATTAAAGATCCAGAACATAACGAATCACTTGCCCATTCATGAATAACAAATAAATACTGTATCTAAACTGTATTCTACTAAATTGTTAAAAATAAAAGCTTTTTCTACATTCCCTGGGAAAGTGATTAAATTGCAGGACCATGACCATCATAATAGGAATTTTCTGATTTTTCTAATGCAATCTCATTTCTCTTTACCTTATTAAATTTGGTAAGTGCTGCCATAGTAAATATTCCTTCATTTTAGCAACCACTTTTTTAAACTTTTAACAGACTTTACAAAGTCCTTCTTCTGGCTAATTATTCTTTCTACCTTTCTGGAATTATTCTGCCCTTACCCAAGCTATTGGTTTCTTTCAGTTTTTCAATTTCTATCAAATATTCCATGTTAATGGATCATAACATATTAAATAACACAATGCCTGATATACAAAGAACATTATCAAAGTGACTTTCTTCTCATCTTTATTCCTTCCTTATTGGGATGAACACCACATTCAAGAATACATTTGACTAGAAAATACTGTTCCTAAGAAAGTAAAGAATGGGATTGTATGTAAAATCCTAGGTCAGCTTTAAACTTCTCTACACTTAGGTGAACACCAGTGATAATTTACTCAGCCACTTGTGAATTCTAGGATTCCATATCTTCTTCCCAAGAAACTTGTTGCACTGCCAAAAGGCAACACATTATCCTGTTTACATAATAGAAAGACTCTGCCTTTTATTACAAATTCGTATTAAATCCTGCACCTACCATCTTTCACATTCCTACACCTTCTCTTTGCACATGACAAAAACGCAAAAAAGAATCAAGTTGCACATAATGCTATCACACAATTAGAGTGACAATTGACTTCCTAATAAAACCTCAAGAAAGAGAAAACACAGGTGCATCCTTAATCCCTTTTCCATATACCTATTGTACTGCAGAAGATGCCATTGTTAATGAAACTCCTTCTGGAAGGAATTTTATTGCCTTGTTTCTTTTATGTGGAACTAGAAGACCTGAACTATGTGACTTACGCTCTTCTAGAACTTATCAATTAGTCTTGAGGGAACTGGGATTGAAAATTTTAAGGGGGGGGGGAGCAAAAACAAACCCTTGCTGTTCTAAAGTTGAACAGATTAATAAGCTTGAAGAACCCCATCCCCCGCCGCCGCCATCCTCTCAGGAGTGTCTGCTTACCTAAGTTGTCATCACCTGACCTGAGGTCTCGAAGTCTGCTATCACATAATGACTATAAAAGCCAATCTGAACTGTTGTGTTCATTACAGGTGGCCCTAAGGAACCTGATCCCAACCACACAGGGATGGGACCAGTGGTTCCAGTAGAAAAACGGACATGTGCCCTGTATCTCTTCAGGAAAATCCAAGATTGTCACAGTCCACATTTGTCTCACATTCCAGTCACTGAGAAGAAGCCGTACCATCCATTATTCTTCTTTTTCTTTTTTTTCCCCACATAAATGTGACTAAAAGAACAAATCTCATCAACCCTCCTAGACCTGGAAGAATGGGGCAACTTGCTAAATTCTCCTATAATTTGAAAAATTTCTCTTTAGATTCTTTTGGATTTTCTATGTGGTTAATAATACTATCCATAAATAATTATGGTTTTATTTCCTCCTTTTCAATCCTTTAGGCTTTCAATTTCTTATTCTTAATATATTGCTAAGACCTCTAGAACAATGTTGATTAAGATACCATTACAAAATGATGAAGCTGCTTTTAAAACAAAATTCATATGTCTTATGACACTGAAAAAGTCCTTTAGAGATGATATGGTTCAAAACATTTTGGGAACTCCTTTCTGCCAGTCTTTAATTCAGACACAAAAAGCTAGCCATTTTAGGGTGGTTCATGTTCCTTTCTAGAAAATAAATACCATAGCTTATTACCCAATCAAATCACTGAGACTATGCTTAAAGAGTTTCTTACTGTTCTGAAAATGCAACTCACATTAAAGACTTTTTTTAAAGATTTTATTTATTTATTTGACAGAGAGAGAGAGTACAAGCAGGGGAAGCAGCAGGGAGAGGGAGAAGCAGGCTCCTGCTGAACAGAGAGGCCAACATGAGGCTCGATCCTAGGACCCTGGGATCAGGACCTGAGCCCAAGACAGCCGCTTAACTGACTGAGCCACCAAGGTGCCCCTACATTAAAGATTTTTAAAAATATATCTTAGCTATTTTAATCTGCAAAAAATAGAATTACTTTTACTTTAGTCTGATAATGACTTCTTCTCTGGATTACTAAAGCACTCATTCATTGTGGCAACTTTCCTTGTCTCTCAACTGCTTTGTATTGAGATTTTCAGTTTACACTACACTACTGTACTCTGTTTCCACTTTATTTTTACCTTTATCCTTTCCCACCCTAAACACATCCTAACAAAGTAGATTTTAAACAAAGAATTTTTATCATACAAAAAAGAGAAGAATTAAGGGAAGGAAGGAAGCAACCCAAGAAGGAAGGAAGGGAAGTAGAGAAGGAGGGGGGAGAAAAGAAATGAGAAAGGCATGAAAGGTGAAAGACATGTGTGATATGATCATGCTCAAACTCTCCAGTGGCTTCCCTTCTTGAAATAACATTCAAAGCTCTAATTTTGGCTTAAAAGTTCAGTCATTCCAGCTATCTATTCGATCTCGTCTTCTCTAACTCTCCTTCTTAAAAGAAAGTATCAGGGGCGCCTGGGTGGCTCAGTCGTTAAGCGTCTGCCCTCAGCTCAGGTCATGATCCCAGGGTCCTGGGATCAAGTCCCACATCGGGCTCCCTGCTCCGCGGGAAGCCTGCTTCTCCCTCTCCCACTCCCCCTGCTTGTGTTCCTGCTCTCACTATATCTCTCTCTGTCAAATAAATAAATAAAATCTTTAAAAAAAAAAAAAAGTATCAGATTTGATAGAAAAAAAATCCAACTATAAGCTAATCTAAAACAAGGATACAGACATTTTGAAAATGAAGAAAGAAAAAATTCCAAACAAATATAAATCAAAAGAAAATTTGTGTAGTCGTGTTAATAGCAGACAATATATATGTTAAGGCAAAAAGCATTACTGGCAAAAGGATACATAACAGAAGGAGTTCCACTTGCCAAGATGATGTAATGTATCTAAATTTAATCACAGTTTACTATATAGAATCTATAAAGAATCTATATAGAATCTATAAAGAGAAAAACTGACCAAACTATAAGGAAAAATAGACAAAGTCCACAACCCTTGTGGCAGATTTTAATACATATCTATCAATAACTGAAAGAATAAGTGCCAAATATCAATAAGATTTTAGATAAGCTAGACCTAATGAAAATAGGTAAAGCACAACAAAACAACTGCAGAACACACAGTCGTCTCAGGTATACACAAAAACATTTACAAAAATTAATAAAATATTGGGATATAAAGTAAAGCCTCAACTAATTTCAAGGGACTGACGTGATATGTATCAAGTTGTCTAAACACAGAGCAATTAAGCTAGAAATAAATAAAAACGTAACTAGGAATAAATCCCTTATCTTGGGATATTAAAAACATACTTCAAAATCACTCATTGACTTCAAAAAGAATCGAACATTAAAATTGGAACTTACTTTGAACTAGGCAATGAGGAAATGTATTAAGGCTTGAAAGAGTCATCTAAAATTAAAACTCAAAGGGGTAATTTTTCCCTTAAATGCTTATATTTGAAAAGAAGAAAGACTGAAAATCAGCTAAATAATCATCCAAATTAAGAAGTTAGAAAAAGAGCAATGGAATACCCAAACAAAAGAAAGGAAAAAATAGTAAGATAAGAGCAGTAATTGATACAGGAAACCAACATACAATAGAAAGGCTAAATAAAGCCTAGATACTTTTGAGAAAGAGAGAGAAAATAAACAATATTAGAAATAAAAAGGACATATGAATATGTGTAACTACATACTCAGCAAATATCTAAAAGGTAATAAGATACTATGAACAACCTTATACCAAAACAATGGAAAACCCTAGAAATTCTTAGAAAAATGTACTTCACAGAGATTGACTCAAGGAGAAATGGGAGACAGTTTGTTGGACAGTCTGTGTTTCCATACTACGAATTAGCTCATATCCAATTGATCCGTATCAGGATGATGTCAGTATAATTCAGAATTATGTTGATTCTCATGTGATCTTTCACAACACATTAATGTTGTGAGGTAATTATGACAGGCTTCCTCACAATCGAAAAAAGAACCCTAACATCATATGTATAGGTCTTAGGGATCTTCCTGAAGCGCAAGTACTGGCTGCTTTGGTGGTTTTGAAAACGGCTTTCCTTGTGGCAGCAGGAATCTCTCTGGGGAAGTCGAGAGTACCTACGGAAAGGGGGCAGAAGTATTTCCTCCAATGCTAGGGGTTTTTGTTTTTGTTTTTGTCTTTTTTTTTTGTGACTGTGATTAATGGCATGCCTGAGATTAGATTTTCAATTTTTATTTTGTTATTAAACTATTCTCTTGTTGGAAGCAAATGTACTCACGCATCCAGAATTCAAAGGAACAAACAGAAGCCCTATTAAAGAAATTCACTGTGAAGCTGAGTGCAAATTCCAGGAGAAATTTACTCGTGTTTTTGTTAGGATTATTATTGCTTTTGTTAGGGTCCCAGTTACAGTGCTACATGGGGCTTGGGTGGTCTGCCAGTAATCCTATTTCCCCCATTAGCTCTATTATTCATTCATAGAGCACAATTTTAATAGCATTGTTTTCTCCGGTACTCACACATTACATTAAACCAGAAACATCTGTGACTAGTCTGGGACCATTAAAATGAATAGTTTGAAATGTTCTCATAAGGAAAACTTCATGTCCAGGTGGTTTTAATAGCAAGCGCTACTGAACATTCCAGAACCAAACAATTCCTGTCTTACACAAACCTCTAGAATACAGAAAATGGTCAGTCTGTCAGTCAATTTTATGAAGTTAGCATAAACTTCATATGAGGTTATCAAATCCTCACAAGGATATGCAGGATAGGAAAATTAAAGTTTATTCTTAGTCATAAACATAAAGGTAACAGTCTATAGACTTACTGACTTATTTTTTTAAAAGAAAGATAAATTATGCCTACATTTTTATCCATGTATGTAAGCATGGTTTGACATTTTGACTTTAAGACATGACTTGCAGTCATTCATGTCGGAAAAAGAGTGGATAATCATTCAATTATCTCAACTGACACATGATAAAATTGAAATCTATTTATGATTTTAAAAAATTACTTGCAGCAAACTAAGGGGAAGAGTTATTTCCTTAAACCCAATTAGGAGTATCTCTGCAAAAACTGAAAAGATTTCAATAGATATCTTACTTAATGATGAAACATTATTCTCTTGAGGATGAAGAAAACCCTCCAAAAACCTCTAAAACCATTTCATTTCCTTCTTTTGTTGAAGGCTTTGGCCAGTGCAGGAAAACAGGAGAAAAATGTATAAGGATTAGAAATGGGAAAAATCGTTATTATTGACAAATGACACAAACATCTATGTAAAATATTCAAAATATGTGTTATATTTTTAGAATTAATAAGAGAGATTAACAAGGTTGCTATTAAAAAATCAGTGTACAGAAATATATTGCTTTTCTAACAATAATGATTAGAAATCATAACTTTTTAAAAGTCTATCTTTACAACATAATCAAAAAAATACATATAGTACCTTTAAAAATAGATGTGACAGTTCTTTATGGAAAAGGTTTAAATTTTTATTTAAAGACATAAATGAAGCCCTAAATAAATGAAGAAATATACCATATTCTGGGAGTGGAAGAATCATTTTGGTAAAGGTGCTAATTTTCCTCAAAATGATCTATAGATTTAATATAGTCTGTATTAAAATTTCAGAGAATGTGAGTGTGTGTGTGTGTGTGTTATTTGACAAGTCATCTCAATAATTTGTAAGGAATTACAAAGGGCCACATAAACCTAAATTCTCCAGATGAAGAAAAAGAAAAAGGAAGAAGAAAAGGATGAAAATAGGATGAAGGGAATTTTCTTTTACCTCATTTAAAGACTTAATATAAAGTTATAGTAGTAAGACATTGTGGTATTGGGGCGGAGCAAGATGGCGGAGGAGTAGGGGACCTGGATTTCGTCTCCTCTCAGGAATTCAGCTGGATAGGGATCAAACCATTCTGAGCACCTACAAACTCAACAGGAGATCGAAGAAAAGAAGAGCAACAACTCTCTCATCAGAAAAGCGACCACTGGGGGCCTGGGTGGCTCAGATGGTTAAGCGTCTGCCTTCGGCTCAGGTCATGATCTCAGGGTCCTGGGATCGAGTCCCGCATCAGGCTCCCTACTCCTTGGGAGCCTGCTTCTCCCTCTGCCTTTTTCTCTCGCTCTGTCTCTCATGAATAAAAGAAAAGCGACCACTTTCTGGAAGGTAGGACGTGCGGAGAAGTGAATCCGAGGCGATATTCGGGAGGATAGACGGCGGGGGAGGGGCCTCCGTCGGCCGCTTCTGGCAAGTGATAGAGCCGCGGAGCACAAAATCGGAACTTTTAAAAGTCTGCTCCGCCGAGGGACGTCACTCTGGTGGCTAAGCGGGGGGTGGAACCCTCCGGGACAGTGGGGTCTCAGGACCCTTGGGGTCACAGAAAGACCGGGGGTGCCTGAGTGCGGCAGAGCTCCCAGGTAACGGAGCAGGGAAGCCGGCTGCAGAGGCGGAGCCCAGGCGCGGGCTCTCAGCTCGGGGTGGCCCTAAACCGTGATCCGCGCACAGTCGGGCCCCTGCTCCTCCAGCAGGGACCCAACAAGCGGCAGATCCGGGGAGACTCACCTTCCTCCCCCGGGAGGAGCCGCGCGGGAGGGCACCGCAGGGATCTGCTGGGTTTGGAGACTCCACCCGGGGTCGGGTGCCAGAGACAGAGGCGCGCGGTCGCAGGCCGGGTGAGCACGGAGTGCGGCCGGAGACAGGGAGCTGGGAGTGACTGACGGCTTTTTTCTGGGGGCGCACTGAGGAGTGGGGCCCCGAGTTCTCGGCTCCTCCGGGGCAGAGATTGGGAGGCCGCCATTTTCACTCTCCGCCCCCAAAGCTGTACGGAAAGCTCGCAGGGAACAAAAGCCCCGGAGAGCAAACCCGAGCAGATTACTTAGCCCGGACGGGCAAGGGCGGGCCAATTCCGCCTCCAGCAGAGACATTTGGGAACCACGGCAACAGGCCCCTCCCCAGAAGATCAGTGAGAACCGCCAGCCAAGACCAAGTTTACCGATCAATGAGAACAGCAGAACTCCAGCGCTAGGGGAATACTGCACATAGAATTCACGGCTTTTTTACCATGATTCTTTAGTCTTTTAAAGTTAATTTTTTTTTAACTGTCTTTTTGTCTTTTTATTTCTTTTTGAATTTTTCTTTTTCCCTTTTTCAACCAACATCTTATCAATCACTTTTTTAAAAAAAAAACATTTTTATTTTTCATTTTTAGAGTCATATTCTATCCCTTCATAGTAGTTACCCATATTTTTGGCTTATATATATAAGTTGTTCTCTCTTTAAAATTTTGAGATAGTTTCTTCTAACAGATTAAAATATACCCTAAATCTCTAGTATATGGTGTTTTCTATTCCCCTGCCTGATCACATCCTCTCCCTTTTTTTTTCTCTTTTTCTTTTTTCTTTTTTTAAATCCTCTTCTTTCTTTTTTCAAACAACTTCTTATCAATTCCTTATATAACATTTTTTATAATTTCTATTTTTACAGTCATATTCCATCCCTTCATCATATCAACCCTTATTTTTGTACATATATAAGTTTTTCTTTCTTTAAAATTTTGGGAGGCACTTACTTCTAAAAGACCAAAATACACCCCAAATCTAGTGTGTGGCACTGATCTATATACCATATAGATCATATTTGATCACATTCTGGTTTTCCTTTTGTTGTTGTTGTTTTGTTTTGTTTGTTTTTGTTTTTATCTTTATCTTTTTCTTTTTTTGCTTTTTCTTTTTTCTCTCTTTCCCTTTCTTATCCCACTGCTTCAGGTCTTTTCTGATTTGTTTAGAGTATATTTTCTGGGGACGTGGTTACTCTGCTAGCATTTTGTTCTCTCATTAATCTATTCTCCTCTGCACAAAATGACAAGACGGAAAAAATCACCTCAACAAAAAGAACAAGAGGTAGTACCGACTGCCAGGGACCTACTCAATACGGACATTAGTACGATGTCAGATCTAGAGTTCAGAATCATCACTTTAAATGTACTAGCTGGGCTTGAAAAAAATATAGAAGTTATTAGAGAAACCCTTTCTGGAGAAGTAAAAGAGCTAAAATCCAACCAAGTAGAAATCAAAAAGGCTATTAATGAGGTGCAATAAAAAATGGGGGCGCTAAGTGCTAGAATAAATGAGGCAGAAGAGAGAATCTGTAATATAGAAGATGAAATGATGGAAAATAAAGAAGCTGAGAAAAAGAGAGATAAACAACTACTGGATCACGAGGGCAGAATTCGAGAGATAAGCGATACCATAAGACGAAACAACATTAGAATAATTGGGATCCCAGAAGAAGAAGAAAGAGAGAGAGGGCCAGAAGGTATAATGGAGCAAATTATAGCAGAGAACTTCCCTAATTTGGGGAAAGAAACAGGCATGAAAATCCAGGAAGCACAGAGAACCCCTCTCAAAATCAATAAAAATAGGTCAACTCCCCGACATCTAATAGTAAAACTTACGAGTCTCATAGACAAAGAGAAAATCCTGAAAGCAGCTCGGGAGAAGAGATATGTAACCTACAAGGGTAGAAACATTAGATTGACAACAGACCTATCCACAGAGACCTGGCAGGCCAGAAAGGACTGGCAGGATATATTCAGAGCACTAAATGAGAAAAATATGCAGCCAAGAATACTCTATCCAGCTAGGCTGTCATTGAAAATTGAAGGAGAGATAAAAAGCTTCCAGGACAAACAAAAACTAAAGGAATTTGCAAACACAAAACCAGCCCTACAGGAAATCTTGAAAGGGGTCCTCTAAGCAAAGAGAGAGCCTAAAAGCAACATAGACCAGAAAGGAACACAGACAATATACGGTAACAGTCACCTTACAGGCAATACGATGGCACTAAATTCCTATCTTTCAATAGTTACCCTGAATGTAAATGGGCTCAATGCCCCAATCAAAAGACACAGGCTAACAGACTGGATTAAAAAACAAGATCCATCAATATGCTGTCTGCAAGAGACTCATTTTAGAACCAAAGACACCCCCAGATTGAAAGTGAGGGGGTGGAAAACCATTTACCATGCTAATGGACACCAAAAGAAAGCTGGGGTGGCAATCCTTATATCAGACAAATTAGATTTTAAACCAAAGACTGTAATAAGAGATGAGGAAGGACACTATATCATACTTAAAGGATCTATCCAACAAGAAGATCTAACAATTGTAAATATCTATGCCCCTAACATGGGAGCAGCCAATTATATAAGGCAATTAATAACAAAAGCAAAGAAACACATCGACAACAATACAATAATAGTGGGGGATTTTAACATCCCCCTCACTGAAATGGACAGATTGTCTAAGCAAAAGATCAACAAGGAAATAAAGACTTTAAATGACACACTGGACCAAATGGACTTCACAGACATATTCAGAACATTCCACCCCAAAGCAACGGAATACACATTCTTCTCTAGTGCCCATGGAACATTCTCCAGAATAGATCACATCCTAGGTCATAAATCAGGTCTCAACTGGTACCAAAAGATTGGGATCGTTCCCTGCCTATTTTCAGACCACAATGCTTTGAAACTAGAACTCAATCACAAGAGGAAAGTCGGAAAGAACTCAAATACATGGAGGCTAAAGAGCATCCTACTGAAGAATGAATGGGTCAACCAGGAAATTAAAGAAGAATTAAAAAAATACATGGAAACCAATGAAAATGAAAACACAACTGTTCAAAATCTTTGGGATGCAGCAAAGGCAGTCCTAAGAGGAAAGTATATAGCAATACAAGCCTTTCTCAAGAAACAAGAAAGGTCTCAAGTACACAACCTAACCCTACACCTAAAGGAGCTGGAGAAAGAACAGCAAATAAAGCCTAAACCCAGCAGGAGAAGAGAAATCATAAAGATCAGAGCAGAAATCAATGAAATAGAAACTAAAAGAACAGTAGAACAGATCAACGAAACTAGGAGCTGGTTCTTTGAAAGAATGAACAAGATTGATAAACCCCTGGCCAGACTTATCAAAAAGAGAAGAGAAATGACCCAAATCAACAAAATCATGAATGAAAGAGGAGAGATCACAACCAACACCAAAGAAATACAAACAATTATAAGAACATATTATGAGCAATTCTATGCCAGCAAATTAGATAACCTGGAAGAGATGGATGCATTCCTAGAGATGTATCAACTACCAAAACTGAACCAGGATGAAATAGAAAACCTGAACAGACCTATAACCACTAAGGAAATTGAAGCAGTCATCAAAAATCTCCCAAAAAACAAAAGCCCAGGGCCAGATGGCTTCCCAGGGGAATTCTACCAAACATTTAAAGGAGAATTAATACCTATTCTTCTGAAACTGTTCCAAAAAATAGAAACGGAAGGAAAACTTCCAAACTCATTTTATGAGGCCAGCATTACCTTGATCCCAAAACCAGACAAAGACCCCAGCAAAAAGGAGAATTACAGACCAATATCCCTGATGAACATGGATGCAAAAATTCTCACCAAAATACTAGCCAATAGGATCCAACAGTACATTAAAAGGATTATTCACCATGACCAAGTGGGATTTATCCCTGGGCTGCAAGGTTGGTTCAACATCCGCAAATCAATCAATGTGATACAATACATTAACAAAAGAAAGAACAAGAATCATATGATCCTCTCAATAGATGCAGAAAAAGCTTTTGACAAAGTACAGCATCCTTTTTGATCAAAACTCTTCAGAGTATAGGGATAGAGGGTACATACCTCAATATCATAAAAGCCATCTATGAAAAACCTACAGCAAATATTATTCTCAATGGGGAAAAACTGAGAGCTTTCCCCCTAAGGTCAGGAATGCGGCAGGGATGTCCACCATCACCATTGCTATTCAACATAGTATTGGAAGTCCTAGCCACAGCAATCAGACAACAAAAAGAAATCAAAGGCATCCAAATTGGCAAAGAAGAAGTCAAACTCTCACTCTTTGCAGATGATATGATACTTTATGTGGAAAACCCAAAAGACTCCACCCCAAAACTGCTAGAACTCATACAGGAATTCAGTCAAGTGGCAGGATATAAAATCAATGCACAGAAGTCAGTGGCATTCCTATACACCAACAACAAGACAGAAGAAAGAGAAATTAAGGAGTCCATCCCATTTACAATTGCACCCAAAACCATAAGATACCTAGGAATAAATCTAACCAAAGAGACAAAGGATCTGTACTCAGAAAACTATAAAATACTCATGAAAGAAATTGAGGAAGACACAAAGAAATGGAAAAACGTTCCATGCTCATGGATTGGAAGAACAAATATTGTGAAGATGTCAATGCTACCTAGAGCAATCTACACATTCAATGCAATCCCCATCAAAATACCATCCACTTTTTTCAAAGAAATGGAACAAATAATCCTAAAATTTGTATGGAACCAGAAAAGACCCCGCATAGCCAGAGGAATATTGAAAAAGAAAAGCAAAGCCGGCGGCATCACAATTCCGGACTTCAAGCTCTATTACAAAGCTGTCATCATCAAGACAGCATGGTACTGGCACAAAAACAGACACATAGATCAATGGAACAGAATAGAGAGCCCAGAAATGGACCCTCAACTCTATGGTCAACTAATCTTCGACAAAGCAGGAAAGAATGTCCAATGGAACAAAGACAGTCTCTTCAACAAATGGTGTTGGGAAAATTGGATAGCCACATGCAGAAGAATGAAACTGGACCATTTCCTTACACCACACACAAAAATAGACTCCAAATGGTTGAAAGACCTCAATGTGAGACAGGAGTCCAACAAAATCCTAAAGGAGAACACAGGCAGCAACCTCTTTGACCTCAGCCGAAGCAACTTCTTCCTAGAAACATCGCCAAAGGCAGGGGAAGCAAGGGCAAAAATGAACTATTGGGACTTCATCAAGATAAAAAGCTTTTGCAAAGCAAAGGAAACAGTCAACAAAACCAAAAGACAACCGACAAAATGGGAGAAGATATTTGCAAATGACATATCAGATAAAGGGCTAGTATCCAAAATCTATAAAGAACTCATCAAACTCAACACCCAAAGAACAAAGAATCCAATCAAGAAATGGGCAGAAGACATGAACAGACATTTTTCCAAAGAAGACATCCAAATGGCCAACAGACACATGAAAAAGTGCTCAATATCGCTCAGCATCAGGGAAATCCAAATCAAAACCTCAATGAGATACCACCTCACACCAGTCAGAATGGCTAAAATTAACAAGTCAGGAAATGACAGATGTTGGCGGGGATGCGGAGAAAGGGGAACCCTCCTACACTGTTGGTGGGAATGCAAGCTGGTGCAGCCACTCTGGAAAACTGTATGGAGGTTCCTCAAAAAGTTGAAAATAGAGCTACCATATGATCCAGCAATTGCACTACTGGGTATTTACCCCAAAGATACAAAAGTAGGGATCCGAAGGGGTACGTGCACCCCGATGTTTATAGCAGCAATGTCCACAATAGCCAAACTGTGGAAAGAGCCAAGATGTCCATCGACAGATGAATGGATAAAGAAGAAGTGGTATATATATACAATGGAATATTATGCAGCCATCAAAAGGAATGAGATCTTGCCATTTGCAACGACGTGGATGGAACTGGAGGTTATTATGTTGAGTGAAATAAGTCAAAAAGAGAAAGACATGTATCATATGATCTCACTGATATGAGGAATTCTTAATCGCAGGAATCAAACTAAGGGTTGTTGGAGTGGGGGGTGGGGTGGGAGGGATGGGGTGACTGGGTGATAGACACTGGGGAGGGTATGTGCTCTGGTAAGCGCTGTGAATTGTGCAAGACTGTTGAATCTCAGATCTGTACCTCTGAAACAAATAATGCAATATATGTTAAGAAAAAAAAAAAGAAGAAGAAGGTAGCGGGAGGGGAAGAATGAAGCGGGGGAAATCGGGGGGGTAGACGAACCATGAGAGACGATGGACTCTGAAAAACAAACAGGGTTCTGGAGGGGAGGGGGGTGGGACGATGGGTTAGCCTGGTGGTGGGTATTGAGGAGGGCACATTCTGCATGGAGCACTGGGTGTTGTGCACAAACAATGAATCATGGAACACTTCATCTAAAACTAATGATGTAATGTATGGGGATTAACATAAGAATAAAAAAAAAGACATTGTGGTATTGATACAGGTAATGAAGCTAAAAATACATATTTTCTTTTATACATATGGAAATATGATTTATGATACTGCTTACAACAGATTAATGGAGAATGGTTATGGGTGTTAGGACAATTAGGTAGAAAGGATAAATGAAATTGGACCCTATCTCACACCACACATAACAATCAATTCCAGAATTAAGGTGAATTAAAAACCTAAGTATGAAAAGCAAAGCTATAAAATTCATAGAAGACATTTGGGAAAATTTCTTTATGATCTCACTGTAGAAAAGGATTACTGCTGTCACAAAAAAAGATAAAAAATAAAGCAGATGTTTGATAAATTTGACTTTATGAGGATAAAGAATTTATGTTTAACAGTAGTTATCATAAGAAGCTGAAAAAAATAAACTACTAATTAGAGGGAAGGTGTTTGTCACATATGTAACTGACAAAGAGTTAGCATAAGGAATATGCAAAGAATTACAAATCAATAAAATTTTGTAAAATAATGTTATTTTTTCTAAACTGAGTATAGGCTGCCTGGATGCTCATAGTGATTTTTATGCCTAACATTTGTACCTTACATATTTTGTGTTAAATATTCTATTCAATATTTGTTAAAAAGACCATCACACTGCAATGCATTGTGTACACTTGTAATAGACTGTGCCTGAGTTGCTTCCGGAGATCAGAGAAGAAGGTACCATCAGGGTCAGAGGGCTCTCTGTCAGGCAAGCTTCAGGAAAGAGTTAGACTGTGGTAAGGCTTTGAGAATGAATATGTAAACAATTTGATGAAGGACATTCTTTTTTCTTTTAAAGATTTATTTATTTATTTGTTTATTTGAGAGAGAGAAAGTGGGAGTAGGGGCAGAGGGAGAGGGAAAGAGAAAATCTCAAACAGACTCCCTGCTGAGTGCAGAGCCTGAGGCGGGGAAGGGGCTCAGCTTGATCCCAGGACCCTGAGGTCATGACCTGAGCCAAAACCAAGAGTTGACCACCTAACTGACTGAGCCACCCAGACACCCTGATGAAGGACATTCCGAACAGCAGAAAAAGAGTGTTCAAAGTCCAGGTTTTGAAAAACCTGGTTCTGAAAAGACATAGAATTTTCAGGAAATTTAGGTAACTTAGTGTGGCTAAAATATAATATGCTTGTAGGAGATGGGTTGAACATACAGATAGAAAAGTAGGTAGGTCAGACCACAGACGGTCTTTTATGTTAGCCAGCGATTTTGGACATTGTGATGTAAGACAAAAAATACTACAAAATACTTAAAGATGTTCAACAGCAGAAAGACATTTGGACAAGGGGCCAAATGTGGGATTTACATGAATCAGTAGCTACTGTGTGGAGCCTGGACTAGAATGGTCAAGACTTGAGGAATGAAACCAGTTGTGGGATTTATCCAGAGTTCATGGAGGGAAAGTTGGGTCCTAAATTAAGATGCATAGCCCATATTTGACAGGATGTGGGGAGTAAGGACGAGGAGGAACCAGGGATTCCTCCCAGACTCAGCTTGAGCAATTGCAAGGATAGTGGTGTCTTTCAATATTGAACATAGGAGGAGAAAGCGGGATAATGGGATAAATTAGTTTAATTTGTACATACAGAATTTTGGCTCCTGCTGAAATGGAGATGCCCAATAGACAGACAAAGACACCCATGTGGTTTATGTAAGTTGGCCAAACAAGAACAGAAACAGAGTAGGAGGCAGTGAGAGTACGATCACAACAATGACCTTGAGGCTTTGACATATCAGCTAAACAGAAAGAGATCTGAGCTCAAAATGGAGAGTCAGGGATATATCTTTAAATTCTCTCTGCCCCTGGGTGGCTCAGTCTGTTAAGCATCTGCCTTTGGCTCAGGTCATGACCTCAGGGTCCTTGGATTGGGCCCTGCATCGGGCTCCCTGCTCAGTGGGGAGTTTTCTCCCTTCTCCCTCTGTCTGCTGCTCCCACCTGCTTGTGCACTCGTACACACACTCTCTCTCTGTGTGTCAAATAAACAAAATCTTTACAAAAATTCTCTGCAGTATGGACTAAGTTGGCAATGCCTAAATGAATTGTAAATCATAATCATAACCATAGCTAATTTATTGACCATGTGCTATGAACTATGTACTGTATATCATGCGAACATGTGATAAAATATAGTCTCATTTCATTTCCAAAAGCTTAGTTTTATTTCTATGAAAATTTCAGAGGAACCGGGAACATATTGGCCTTGTTCCTGCTTATATCCTTAGCATGTAGCTAACACAATGGGTGATAACAGGTGCTCAATAAATACTTGTTATATGAATGAATAAGTGATTTAATGAATGAATAAATCTTCACAACACACTGGAAGTTATATATTCCCCACTTTAGAAGTGAGAAAACTGAAATTTAAAGAGGTTTAGTAAATTGCTTTCTGCTATTGAACATTGCTAAACAGCTATTAATCACCAGCGTTTGAATGTAAACTCAGGCCAATAGGTTTCTAATGTACGTCACAAGCAATTATTCTAGTCTCTTTTGGTTGTGGTTTTATTTAATTGTGGCAACAGGAGTCATGAGGAAGAGTTTAAACGACCCACCCAGGTAATGACTACATTTTTCACTTTGCTTTTTTATATAGAACTAACATGTCACCTAGCTACACATAATCAAATTTAGCATTGTGGTAATTCCACATCTAGTCTACTATGTGGTAGGAAACAGGTGTTACTGCAATGTTTGTTTTGTTGTGTTTATTTTATTGTTCCTTGTAATATGAACCATTGAAGAGAAAATCAATGGATGGTCTATGTGTTTTTCCTTATTCCTCAAATTTTTTTAATTTTCTATGCTTAGGACAATATACAGACAAGATGGAAAACGCTGAGCCATTTAAAAATAAAGCTAACATATTTCAAGTATATGATACCACTGTTTGCAAACTCTTCTGTTCGTTCAAAGTCTTGTGAGAATTGCTAATAACAGTAATTATATGTGTTGATTGGATATTTACCAAAGTCCACCACAATTCATTTACAGTTTGACATTCTGAAGGGGCAATTGAGTCCACAGTCCAAAGAGACAAGTATAAGCAGCATCTCTTTCGCTTTGCTCTCATTTGCCAAACTTCCAAGTAAATAGAGACCAGAGGGCATCATTAACACATCTGCTGTTCTGCCTTTGTCATGATGGGAAATAATTTCACACTCTAAGTCATTAGGGAAGCAGATGTACTTAGTGGAGATAGGAAAACATTTATCACAGAGCTTTATTTGAGGAATCAAATGTTTGGGGAATTCTCAGACTATTAAGCAAAGGCAAAGTGGAAATCTGAGGAAGAAAACTTCAGCTGATGCAAGAGAAGCAAAATAGTGACTTCTACCTTAGTTTACCTTCTTATCTGATGTGACTATGTTTACGGAGCTGGTATCATGAGCAATGAAACAAAGAGCCAGCTATCTGGAAGATTTCAGAAGCCTCAGGAAAACCATTCAACTAACATCACACCTTAGCCCTGGTTGGCTGAAACAAGAGAATTCTTAAACTAGATACTTATTTTCTTTGTCCCTTAATGAGTAATTTCAGAATTTAAATTTATAAATGAGTTAGACAAGTGGAATAAATTAAGATTCTGTGGTGAAAGGGGGAATAACACAGGAAAAGGCCAATTTTGCTCTTAGTAGCAAGAATTATTTTGTCTGTGTTTGGCTGTTGCCTTTGTCATCTGTTACCACTGATTGTGACTGTGGGTTAGTAGCGGTCCTTATGACATTAATTTCTCCAGTGATTGGAGCTGACCAGATGCCTCCCTGGTACGTTTCAGGCCTACCATAAGATCTTGTTGCCAAAACCACCTTTCTTGCCATTGGGGTTAGTTAGCAATAGGGTAGAATAGTGGATATTTCATAAATAAAAATTTTAAAAACATGGGTGTTAAATGTAGGTTTGTCAAACAGTCATTTTAAAAACCTTCCATCTATTATTACCATATTTTCATAAAAGAAAAGAACATCTTAATCCTGAACATTTAACAAGTTATGATCTTAGATAAAAGAAAATTTATTAGGGGCACCTGGGTGTTTCAGGCAGTTGGGTGTCCAACTCTTGATCTCAGCTCAGGTCTTGATCTCAGGATAGTGAGTTCAAACCCCATGTTGGGTTCCACGCTGGGCATGGAGCCTACTTAATACAAAAAAAAAGAAAGAAAGAATAAAAGAAAATCTATTAAGTTGAATAAGTATTCCAAAATGAAAAACTCACTACCTTGGGCGCCTGGGTGGCTCAGTTGGTTAAGTGACTGCCTTCGGCTCAGGTCATGATCCTGGAGTCCCTGGATTGAGTCCCGCATCAGGCTTCCTGCTCAGCAGGGAGTCTGCTTCTCCCTCTGACCCTCCCCTGTCTCATGTGCTCTCTCTCTCAAATAAATAAATAAAATCTTAAAAAACAAAAACAAAAAACAAAACAAAAAACTCACTACCTTGTTTTTATTTTCATATTTCACAATGATCTGTAAAATGTCACATCCAGTGCTAATCCACAGACTGAGAGGGCTTAGGAAACCCTGAATTGGACAGTAAAGGCACCAATAATTTGAGAAAATGACATTAAAATGCCTAAATTTCAGGAGATAACTTGAGAAATAATCTTTTTCTTGCTGCTTTAAAAACATCACATTCTAACCACTTATCTTTCCTCTCTGCCTTCCTTGGTCACACGGTCCTGGAACACCACCCTGTGCTGGGCCCTGTGGCAGGTGCTGGAGATTCATGTGCCAGGGCTTCTGAGCTCCTTTATAAATGTGCTGTAGTATTTAGTATCTTCCAAAGTTTTCACTGTACTGCACAAACTGAAAAATTTAGAATTCCTTTTTCTTAAGGAGCTAAGTCAATGGTTGTCAGAAGAAATGTAGCCCAAAAAACCTGCATTGTATGTTGAAATTGAAGACTTCTTTTATTTATTTATTTACTTTTTTGATGTAGTGTTCCATGATCATTGTTTGCATATAACACCAAGTGCTCCATTCAGTATGTGCCCTCTTTAATACCCATCACCAGGTTAACCCATCCCTCCACCCCCTTCCCCTCTAGAACCTCGGTTTGTTTCTCAGAGTCCATAGTCTCTCATGGTTCATCTCCCCCTCTGATTTTCCCCCCCTTCATTTTTCCCTTCCTACTATCTTCTTCTTTTTTTAACATATAATGTATTATTTGTTTCAGAGGTACGGTCTGTGATTCATCAGTCTTACACAATTCACAGTGCTCACCATAGCACATACCCTCCCCAGTGTCTGTCACCCAGCCACCCCATCCCTTCCACCCCCCACCACTCCAGCAACCCTCAGTTTGTTTCCTGAGATTAAGAATTCCTCATATCAGGGGCGCCTGGGTGGCTCAGTCGTTAAGCGTCTGCCTTCAGCTCAGGTCATGATCCCAGGGTCCTGGGATCAAGCCCCGCATCGGGCTCCCTGCTCCGCGGGAAGCCTGCTTCTCCCTCTCACACTCCCCTTGCTTGTGTTCCCTCTCTCGCTGTCAAATAAATAAATAAAATCTTTAAAAAAAAAAAAAAAAGAATTCCTCATATCAGTGAGATCATATGATACATGTCTTTCTCTGTTTGATTTATTTCGCTTAGCATAATACCCTCTAGTTCCATCCATGTCGTTGCAAATAGCAAGATTTCGGAGGTTTTTTTTTTTTTGATGGCTGCATAATAGTCCATTGTGTGTGTGTGTGTGTGTGTGTGTGTGTGTGTGTGTGTGTATATATATATATACCATATCTTCTTTATCCATTCATCTGTTGATGGACATCTTGGCTCTTTCCATAGTTTGGCTATTGTGGACATTGCTGCTATAAACTCTATTTTCAACTTTTTGAAGAACCTCCACACTGTTTTCCAGAGTGGCTACACCAGCTTGCATTCCCACCAACAGTGTAGGAGGGTTCGCCTTTCTCCGCATCCCCGCCAACATCTGTCGTTTCCTGACTTGTTAATTTTAGCCATTCTGACTGGTGGGAGGTGGTATCTCATTGAGGTTTTGATTTGGATTTCCCAGAAACTGAAGACTTCTGAGTCTCAGTCCAAACATCCCCAAAAATTCGAAGGCAGTTAGGGCTTCAAACATCAGCTTAGGCAGTAGACCGTAAGCTAAATCTAGACACATTTTAATACCTTAACTCTTGGGGCACCTGGGTGGCTCAGTTGGTTGAGCATCAGCTTTTGGCTCAGGTCATGATCTTAGGGTCCTGGGATTGAGCCCCATGTGGGGCTCCCTGCTCAGTGGGGAGTCTGCTTCTCCCTCTCCCTCTGACCATTCCCCAACTTGTGCTCTCTCTCTCTCATTCTCTCTCTCTCAAATAAATACAATCTTAAAAAAATAAGAAAACAACTCAAAATCATTTCTGTTCATAACAAATACACATTTATTGCCAAAATTAAACCCATATAGGCACATCTGCTTAGACTTGGCAGGGGATCAAAGTATGAATCCCTGTAGTTTCTCCATTGTTGGCCCCACTTCCTGAAATAGATTTCCTGGAGGGTGGAGTTTGTAGCCAGACAGACTTTTATTAGCTTGATCCCCTTGGATACCGTATTATAATCCCTTATTCATTTATTCCCTCTTAAAACCAGGCATAGAGTGACCTGTCTGTGTCAGGCATTGTGCAAAGCACAGCGTATACAAGGATGAGTAAAACACACTCCCTAACTTCAGCAATTTACAGTTCAGTGGGGGGCAGAGGACATCTTAGCACAATGAATAAGTGCACCAACAAGGAAATGCATAGGATATTTTGGGAATTCAGAGAAAAACACCTACCTGATCTGGGGGATTATAGATGGCCTCCTGGAGAGATAACCCTCAAGAGGATTCTTTAAAATGAGTAAATGTCAGCCAGTTAAGGGAGGTGGAGTTGGGAGGAGGCATTTCAGCGTTTCAGGCATGGGGGGCTGCAGGAGCAAAGGCACAAAGGAGAGAAAGCCCAGGAACTAGGAAGAGAGCTGGGATTTCAACTCAGGTCTGCCTGCTTCCAAAGCCTGAGGACGTCCCTCTGTGTAGGTGCTGCAGGCCTCTGCTCCATACTACTGTGCTTCATGGCTTACATAAAGTATCTGTTCAAGCTCACTAGATAGGTAGATAATAGTTACTTTGCAAATAGATATTGCTATTATACATGTATATATAAGAATATAGTTATTATATATATATAATATACATTATATTTTATATACATATTATATACATTATTTTTTAAAGAAATAAAAAAATCCCACAGCCTCTCAAACATCCTATATGCCAAACACTGACATATCACAGACCAGTGATGTATAAACGTGGCACCAAGTTCAATCTCCTTCTGCGTAGACCTTGGAATAAATCTTCTGCTATTCTTTTGCATAATTGTAATTTTGAAATTTATTAGGAAAGAGGATGATATAATTCTGCACCAGGTTTTTTTTTTTTTTAAGATTTTATTTATTTATTTGACAGAGAGAGACACAGCGAGAGAGGAAACACAAGCAGGGGGAGTCGGAGAGGGAGAAGCAGGCTTCCCGCCCAGCAGGGAGCCCGATGCGGGGCTCAATCCCAGGACCCCGGGATCACGACCTGAGCCGAAGGCAGACGCTTAACAACTGAGCCACCCAGGCGCCCCCTGCACCACCTTTAAAAAGAAAAAAAATCCAGTATGTAATATTTGCCTATGGCAACTTCTCTGTGTAATCTGCCTGAGCATATTCTGAGTAAGCACCACTATAGCACATGCCAATAAAATGATAGGGAATAATACTAATAATGTATGTTTGCTGTGTTGTTTTTTTTTTTTATGTGCAAGTCTCCATGCTAGACAGTTTCTCTCATCTAATAATCAACAGTCTGGTGAGATGGGTAATATTATTGTTCTCATTTGTAGGTGAGTGAGCTAAGGCTTCGAGTTTTTAAGTAACTTTGTCCAAACATTAGCTGATAAATATGGCGCCAGAATTTAAACCTGTGGTATCTGGTTTCTAGGCTTTCCCTCTTCACCATAGATTAATTTCTTGACATAGGACCTGAGTATCCACATTATTTATATTTATATTATTGCTCCCCAGCAGCAGCCAGGATTGAGAGACATACCACGTTGTGGGGCGCCTGGGTGGCTCAGTGTTAAGTGTCTACCTTCAGCTCAGGCAGTGATCCCAGAGTCCTGGGATCAAGCCACACATCAGGCTCCCTGCTCAGCGGGAAGCCTGCTTCTCCCTCTCCCACTCCCCCTGCTTGTGTTCCCTCTCTCTCTGTGTCTCTCTCTGTCAAATAAATAAATAAAATCTTTAAAAAAAAATACCACATTGTGAAAACATTGACAAATAAACAAATCTTAGAGTTTATCCTCTATCTCAGTTATTATTTATCTGACATATATTTATGAAGAGGAAGGTTTGCCATTGATAAACCATTGTGATGGCTTCACTTTAAGCTTCTAAGTCACTTAAGTTGATAAATACGCTGAGAACTTTCAATTTGTATGAGTCAAGGTTTTCTCTCTCTCGGGAAAAATCAAAGACAGAAACAACTTAGATGCTGATGTTGATATGACTTTACAGGAGAACCAGCCTCAACCAAGTTAAAATGTTAGAGCAGTATAAATACACTGGGAGCTTAAATACTTGGGAAAGGGGTTTTAAGAGGAGGAGGGATATGGAAAAGAAGGTCAGGACCTGTCAAAGATAAATTTATTTCCTTTGAATACTTTTTATTGCTGGCCATATACTCAATAACCTGTATTAAAACACTTTGGAAAATGCATATATACCTTACCTTAAAAAAAATTCTTCAATCTGATTCTTATATCATCTAGAATATTTGAGTGCAGGCTTCAAAACATCTCTCTGGAGAGTTGTTTTGTTAGTACATTTTATGGTCTGTTAAATTTAAAAACAAATCATTCTTCATATATCTACACATTGAAGTTAAAGTTCAAGCTCTTGTTGACAATGTACGACTAAACAGAAACTGTGACTCACCAGAATCTACAATGGATTAGAGTTTATATGGTTTGTCTCATGTTTTTGGCAAGTATTTATGACTCTCCCGAGACTGGATTATTGAGTTCAAGAACCAAGTTAAAAATGGGGATGGACCTTCTAATTTACTGATCTCTTAAGATGGCTTTATAATTATTATTAATAAATCAGTTCCAACAAACTTCTTCGCTAATGCATCTATTTTTATCTCTTCCTGATTGGTATTTTATACAAATTTGTCTCTTTGAGAGGTGGCGAGTGGAAAATGAGACTATTTTGATTGGAAGTCATCTGGATTTGGGGAAAGAATGTCATGTCATTGCAATCACTTTCTTGGCATTTACCATAATACAGTGTATCAAGTTAAGGTTCTTTCCATGGATGTAACTAAAAATTATTCTCGAAAGAATTTATTGGAAAACTATCTGAGATTCATGGAATACCTGAGAGACTGGAGAGCTTGGTTTGGAAATGGACAGACCGCGAGGCAGCTCTGGAGTCTGGTAAGCAAGAACCCCAATAACACCAAGAGCAGTCTGGCCAAGATCCTACCACGTGGATGGAATGGAATTCCACACATGTCTTCAATGTTTTTTGCTAATGATTCTGCTAAAGATCACTGTTTTTCCCCTCTGCTAAAGATTTAAATTCCAAAGAAAGACTTTATGGAAATGTTAGTTGGCTTACCCCCTGTATATTTAGTAAAGGGGAAAGGCAGGGGTTTATCTTCTCACTACAGTTCCAACAAGCTATGTCCAGTCAGAGTGGGAAATTTCTCAAAGGCTAATTGGATGCCAACTGGGAAATGGACTCTGGACAACCAAAAGGCAAAAATACTTTCTGCATGAGGGAATGGAAGCTAGAGTGATGCTGGGAATATAGAAAGACAAAGTGAGCCTGTCTTCTAGTTGTGCTAAGAGAGTGGGTTATAGGTTATCTCTTATTGTGAGTCTTAAAAACAGAGGCTACCAAGAAAGATAGGCTATGGGGCTGTAGCACTGAGTAAAAAAAAAGTCGAATTCTGAGTCACGAACTTGTACCAAGAAAAATGTAGGATCGATAGTAAAACCTGAATAGTAATTTAAAATAAACGTAAGACAAGAATGACTCTTATCACTGCTATCAATATTACTCTAGAAATTCTGACTAATTAAAGTACAGCAAAGAATATAAATAAGAATCAAAATTATTGGAAAGGAGATAAAACTTAGCATTGTTTGAGGATAACATGACTACATAGAATGAAAGTCCAAATAAGTCAACTGAAAAGCCAAAATAAATTTTACTGAATGCCAGCAATAATGGTTACATAGAAAATATAGTGGTTTAAAAAAGATTTACTCACAATAGGCAAAACACACATACACAAAAGGACAGAATGTCTGGGAATAATTTTGAGAGGAACCTATGGGAGCAAATGAAGAACACCACAGAAACTTGATATACGGTACCGAAAGCTGTCTAAATATTTTTGTTCCCTTTTTCTAAAGATTTTATTTATTTATTTGAGAGAATGAACAAATGAGAGAGCATGAACAGGGGGAGGAACAGGGGACAAACAGAGGGCTGAGCAGGGAGCCCAACGTGGGGCTCCATCCCGGGACTCTGAAATCATGACCTGAGCCAAAGTCAAAAACCAACTGGGCCACCTAGGTGCCCCCTTTTGTTCACTTTTTAAAATCTGACAAAGTGATCTCACAGATGAAAAAAAAGTCTAGGTAGTTTTTGACACTGGGAGTAATTAGCAACAATTTGTCTTACTTTATATTAAATGAAAAGATAAATGTCCCAGAACAAAAATCTAGTTAAATCGATAAAACATAATACATGGTCCTGAAACAGACCATGTTCGATGGAAGGATTTAACATCCTCAGAGATCATCAGGTCTGTGAACAGAAACTTGGATGCAAGAAGGTGCAATGTAATTTCATTTAAAATTAGCTACTTTACCCCAACCTATTCATGAGCGTAAGTTGCTGTTATTAAATAAACCCAAATCGCTAGGGCTACTCAACATGCAACAGACTGCATGAAGTCTGTAGGAGAAACAGCTCAATTGGAAATCCGTGCTTATCACTTAGAATGTCTGCCCGCTTCCTGTTCTGGAATCTTATTGGAAACCACCATTTGTTCCTCTTTTTCTTTTTGTCTATGCCATCTTAATAGGCATGGCATGTCTATTCTGATTATACCTCGTGTTAATCCATCATGTTTAGCTGCACTGATGGATGGCTGCTCCTCTTTCGGTGTAGCCTGGAGCCCAAGAAGGGAATTTGTTTTACTTCGTAGAGCTTGTATTTTGAGTCCTGTCATACCAGGCACAACCTTGAAATATGGTAAAATCCTTCCAGACACTTTCATAACCTTCACTAGCAAGTAACAGAAATTTGGTTTAATTTCCATCATTAAAAAAAAAAAAGAAATTGAAATCTAAGTGGTCAACCATAGGGAAATGGTTAAAAAAAAATCTTGGGGGGCACCTGGGTGGCTCAGTTAAATATCCGACTCTTGATCTCAGTTCTGGTCTCGATCTCAGGGCCATGAGTTCAAGCCCCATGTTTGGAAAAAAAAAATCTTTGTAGATCCATACAATGTAACATTATACAGTCACCAAAATATTATGTTTTTAAAGAATTTTAAATGATATAGTTCTTTTAGGAGATAAGCTATGAGTGATATCTTCATTTTTATTTCGTTTCTGTATGATTTTTTATTTTTATTTTTTCTTTATTTTCTTTCTTTTTTTTATTCTTATGTTAATCCCCATACATTACATCATTAATTTTAGATGAAGCGTTCCAGGATTCATTGTTTGTGCATAACACCCAGTGCTCCATGCAGAATGTGCCCTCCTCAATACCCACCACCAGGCTAACCCATCCTCCCACCCCCCTCCCCTCTAGAACCCTGGTTGTTTTTCAGAGTCCATCGTCTCTCATGGTTCGTCTACCCCTCCGATTTCCCCCGCTTCATTCTTCCCCTCCCGCTACCTTCTTCTTCTTCTTTTTTTCTTAACATATATTGCATTCTGTACCTCTGAAACAAATAATGCAATATTTTTCCTTTATTTTCTGATTTTTTTTGCAACTTTTCTGAGAATCAAGAACACCTATTATAAGAAGATGAAAATTAAGTTATTTGAAAACTGGAATATATATTAATAAGGATTCATAATAAATAGCAAGTCATGTATAAACAATTATTTAATAACATTTAATGTGTACCTTCTTTGATTTTACAAGAAGGCATTTCTAGTCAAGCAAATGAATGACAAAGCCATTCTAATTTGCATTCCCAAATACATTCCCTAAATAACTGGAGTAAGGTACTGCTGGCAATTTCATGGCAGTTCATGTAAGGCCTGGAAAATTTCTTTAATGAAGAGCCTTCAATTCTGGACTTGCAAAGCTTCTGTGGATAGTAAAATGGCAACGATCACATCTACTACGTCTAAAATAGGAAGCAAAATATAAGAGTCTCACTATACATTCTTTGGCTCAAATAATTGATAAAAGACCTTGCAATTGGTGCATGTGGTTGATTATGTCATGATCATAATATGATCACCACCTGTTTTGCAAAACAGTAAGCAGTAAATATAATAATTCTATGGATGTGATTCTAAAAATAGTTTATAACTACACGAATCTTTTTGGAAAATTTTACCATATAGAATCATCTTCAGTGCTTTTCTGAACCAGGGATAGAAAAACGCATAAACCAGTGGATTGAAAGTAGAGTTTAAGTAGCCAAACCAAATCAATGCGTCATTCAAGGTGGATGGAATACTATAGTCCAGGAAAGGATCCATGACCATGCAGACAAAGAAAGGACACCAGCATATTAGGAAAACTCCCATCACAATCCCTAAAGTCTTTGCAGCTTTCCTTTCTTTGCTTTGTGACATTCTATTTTTTTCTTCCAATCCAATTTGAAACTTCTGATTTGCATTGTGAATTGATCTTGCCTGTCCTTGAGCAATGAAATATATTCTGGAATAGACACACAACATAATAGATCCTGGTATATAGAAAGAAGTCATAAAGGCCAATACCCCAGATGTTTTGCTAAAGAAGACAGAGCAACCCCCTAGGCAGTGAATGTATTTGTAATACATCTCTTCAGCTCCTTTGAAGTTTAGCTCCAGAAAAATCATTCCAAATGCAAAAAGAGCAGGGACACTCCAACTAATGAAGATCATCACAAAGATAACCAAGATACTGATCCTGGCTTTGTATCTCAATGGATCACACACAGCATAGTAGCGGTCAATGGAAATGAAGGACAAGTGGAAAATGGATGCTGAGCTCAGCATAATGTCAATGCTGGTGTGAATTTTACAGAAGACTTCTCCAAAGTACCAGCCATGCTCAACAGATCTGACCATGCTATAGGGCATGACCAAGCACCCCAGCAGAAAGTCCACAGTGGCCATGGAATGAATGAGCCAATTAGTTGGGGTATGAAGTTGCTTGAAGTGTGATATGGAAATAATGACTATCAGATTGCCAATGAGTGTGGTCAGAATTATGAGCACCATTAAACTATACAAGGAAGCACGAACATCATTTGACCTGCTGTTTTTAACACAGGAAATATTAATTATATTGTGGCAAAAAGACATCGTTCCTGAAGGTTGTCCACCAGTTTATTTCTTCCTTTGTGTGTTGAGGAATCTTTCTTCAAAATCCATAATCAGGTTAGAGTTCCTTGTTTTACTTCCACATACCTATTCCAGAAACCCGGGAGGAAAAAAAAAAAGAGAGGGAGAGAATCATTGGCAATTTGGTTCCTTTCACTTCTAACACACTATTACTCCTTGCTAAAAAAAATAGTTATTTTAGAAAGAGCTTTTATTCTTAAGTTTAATTCCATAGGTCAGTTCAATAACTTTTTTTTAACATTTCCTCGATGTTGAATACTATGCTAGAAATGAAAAGTTGAATTATTAGGTTGAAATATATGAAACTGCCACTTTTTCTGGCCAGAAAAGGTGAAATGATGAATTTTTCATATGCTTCAACTTATGGAAATAGTCTTTGCTCAAAGAAAAGTCTTGTGGGAAAAGTTTGTGTTCTAAAGGGTAGATATAAATTGCCAGAAATTTTAGAATTAAAATATGTTCGAGAGAAAAAAGTGAAATATTTTAAATGTGCCTCTTGTTCACAATAATATCCACTAGTGCCTGCTTTTGCCCTTGATAACATATTTCTTATTTTATAATTAATTGTAATGGAAAGAAGCTTACATGCCTGTACTTCCAGTTTGCAAAGCACTTATACATACATTCCAAGCATTACTTCATTTAACATTTTTGCATCTACGATATAAACATTATTCCTTATAAGGAAGACATGACATGTTTTGTTAGTATAATTATACTGGCAAGAAATTGAGTCTCCGTTCATGAAACCATTAAAGCTGGAATATGACCTGAGGTCTCAATTACTAGTACAGTTTCTTTTTTACTAATCCACATTTTCTTTCCACAGCAGAAAGGATCAATTCAGATAAATTACTTTCAAGAACATTAAACTTTGAACTTTCATGTAAGAACATAGGACGTCTTGAAAAGTGGTACCTTTTAGTGAAGTGTGATATTGTTGTCCAAATTATTAAGGATTTTAAATATACAGACCAAAGTTTGTGGTAAGACATGATGTGGCACGGGGGAAAAGATGGCTGAGGTGAGAACCCAGGGAACCTGAGCTTCCGTGTGGGCTGTGGGCATGGCACTGGAGCTCTTTTTTTGTTTGTTTTTCTTAAAGCTCTGAAACCCATTAAAATTTTTTTTTCATTCAATCCCAATTTTAAAACAAAAGTAAAATCTTGTTAAAACAGAAATGGCTGGGGCGCCTGGGTGGCTCAGTCATTGAGCGTCTGCCTCCTGGGACCAGGTCATTGTCCTAGGGTCCTAGGATCGAGCCCCGCATCGGGCTCCCTGCTCGGCGGGAAGCCTGCTTCTCCTTCTTCCACTCTCCCTGCTTGTGTTCCCTCTCTCACTGTGTCTCTGTCAAATAAATAAATAAAATCTTTTAAAAAACAAACAAACAAAATGGCACCTTCTTCCTCCTTATGTCCATTAAAAATCCCAAAGCTCCATGAGAGCTGGTTTAAAAATATCCCCTTTGGGGGTGCCTGGGTGACACAGTCAGTTAAGCATGAGCCTCTTGATTTAGGCTCAGGTCAGGATCTCAGGGTCATGAGTTTGAGACCCTCTCCCCTGCCCCAAGACTGCTTCTCTCCTTCTCCCTCCTCCTCTGTCCCTCCCCCTACTGGAGTGTACATTCTCTCTCTCTCGATTTCTCTCTCTAAAAATAAATAAATAAATCTTTTTAAAAATATCCCCTTTGTTTCTATATGATTCTGAATTTTCAACTAAATTCTGGAATTTTCAATATATTTTGAAATATATATATATATATGGTATATATAAATATATATGTATATATATATATATATGAAGAGAGGGAGAGAGAGAATTTGGAGGAAGAATGTGAATTTCTGGCAGTCAATGAACAACCGGCACAATGTTGAAATGCTAGAAAATAGCAACAAGTTTTAGAATATTCCAGGAGTCTGCCTTCCTTTTCATTTCCTCCCATTCCCTCTGGGCTGACAGTTTAGATCAAGACTACATAGAAATCTAAATGTATCCATAAGTGGAAGTGCAGGAATAAAAATAAATAAAATATTTAGGTACTAAAATGCGTATTTTAATAAATTTAAAACACCTCTCCTCCAATCCTTTCAAATATGTAGTACTCTTCCATAAAAACAATAAATTCCTCAGAAAGAATTATTTTTAAATCCACGTCTTCTGATGATCCCCTTATATTTCCCCTTTATGGGAAAGGAAAACAAAACCTCTTTGAAAGAGTCATTTACACTCCTCGTCTTTCATTCTTCTACTAACCTTTTGAATACACTCTAACAAAACTTTTATTGTAAACACACCACCAAAACAGTTTTTCTTTTCAGCTAAAACAGCAGAAGAGATGATTTATTGTAACGTGTTACATTCAGCCACAAATGAAAACAGAATTAGTCCAGGAAGTCACAGGTCCAGGGCAAAGGACCAAAAGGGACTATTTTGGTATGAGCAAGGTGGGTTTCTCAAAGGTGGTCATTGTGATCAGATGGTGATGGATGTTCTGGACCCACGGAATCAAGTTCTAGAAAGTAGGCAAGCAGTCCAAAAATTGCTACAAGCGTCGCTGGCCTTTCGCTTTCCTTATTTCTGCTCCTGTGGCTTCCATGGATGTACAAGTCAGCACTTGACTTGGACCTCTGTTCCATCTTCCTTCCTTGACCCTTCAGCCTGTGCACGTGCTGCTTCCTCTCATGGGGCAGAGGTTTCCAAGAAGATGGCACTAAGGCCAAGAGCTCAAAACAGTTTTTTAATTTTGTTGTCCTAGGTTATTAAACCCAGTGGTAAATTCTCAGGCGTCTTCTTCCTTGACCTCCTAGATACTTCTTGAAACAATTCCTTCCCTTGCAGCTCTGAATTCAATGGCTACTCTTTTCAGTCTCCATTGCTAGGTTTTCCTCAACTCACTTGCCTTGAGGCTAGTCCTTGGTTCCCTTCTCTACTTATATCTGCTCCCTATTTACGGTCTCCTGGTTTTAAGCTAATCTATATGCTGAGGAGTCTCAAATGAATACCTCCAGCCATGACCTTCCCCGCTACATTCTGGACAAACATGTCCTGCTGTCTAGAAAATATCACCACTTACTGTGTCTAAAGCCTCCAATCTTCTCCACAACATGTGTTCATCTCCTTTTCCTTCCTACACATCTCAAAAACGGCAACTCCATTCTTGAAAATCCTCAGTCTTACACGTTGAAGTAATTATTGACCACTCTCTCACACTCAATAATAAAGCCAAGCTATCAGTAAGTATCTTGACACTTCATTGAAAATATATCCATAATTGGACCAGTTCTCATGGTCCCAGCCACCAACCACTGTCAAATTAGTAGCCTCCCAACTGGTTTCCCTGCTTCTTTTCTTTTTCCCCCCTTCCTTTCTAGTTTAATTCTAGAGTCTTGACTTGAGTACCTAGCTTCAAAGCCAAAGAGTGGATTGGTTCCCTCCTCACCATTCTTTCAGAAAAGGTAAAGAATATGAATGAATTCTCTGGACGGTGTGGAAAGCATGTTCAACAGATGATGTTAAGCAGAGGAGAGATTCATTCTGTTTGCCATCAGTTGTAATAATTAGTTATAAAGTCAAGGAAAGAGGCCCACAGGGCCCCTTGAAAAGGTAATCATGGCGTGCAGAGAAGAAAGTCATAGTTTTTGTTTTGTTTTGTTTTAAGGAAGAATTGCCTTCTATTGATACGTCATTTTCAAATTACTGATACAAACTTGTCAGAGAATAATTATGTATTTTGCTCAACATCAGTCTGCAAAAAGTTTCCAAACATAAGTGCACTTCCTGTTCAATTTCCAAAAATAAATAAAGGTTTTCTATCTGAAAGCATTTACATTCCTAGCTCTCTAAAGTAAACATTAAGAAACAAAGTACAAAAAATGATCTCCCGGCCTCTGAAGAGTCCACTCAGTTACATGAAGTATTTTTTTTTCCGCAACACTTTTTCAGATTCAAAAGGTATTTACATCCTAGAAACTGGAGGGTCTTCATTTCAAACCCTTCAGTCCGTTTCCATGACAACACTGCAGCACTCCTTGGTTACCAGAAGTCACATTAGTTGACTGTGGAATTTCTCAATCTTCTTTACACTTGGGCTTGGTCTGTTCTTTGCACCAAACTAAATCACTTGTTACTTTAATATACGAAGTCCCATCAGAATGCCAGTTTGTGAGAACCACACGTGCCTTCATAGGGCTGGCGAGGTCCTTTCTCAGCTGCGCTGCTGAACGCCTCCCACGTCTAGTAATAGTTTGGCATCGTGCGCCTGCACTCGAGCCCCAGAGGAGGTGAGGTCAGGCCCGCATGCGGCGCCACCTGGCCCATCTCCGAAGTCATAGCTTCTTAAAACTCAGGCAGCAGTCGCTGGTGTGCAGGTGAACAGAACCAGGGAGAGGAAGAAGTGACGCTAGCTTAGATGAGGAATTTCTCAGCATGTCACCACCCTACAGGAGAAAGTCACCTGAGCTCCAAAGTACATTTAGGGAGACATCAAGATCTTCTGCCCCTTACCCCAAGGAACCTGGCAGTTATTCAAGGAAAACAACAGTAAAATGGCCTGGAGTTGCAACAGTGCAGAACCTTCTGGTATGTCTTAACCCAGATGCATAAGCCAGATAGAAATGCAAAAAAGCAGTTTCCTAGCAGAAAGTGTAGAGCAGTTAAATTCCTAGGGAATTCAAGGCAAAGACCACTTGATACATTAAAGGAAACTAAGAATAAGCAACTGTCCTTGATCCAGATAGAAGCCAGAATCTCAATGCCTTGTTGGCTTGTTTGGATTTTTTAAGTGACTTTCTGTTTCTTCTAGATGGTGACTTTGTGGTTAGCACATAATGTAAAATGAGGGATAGAGATATGAAACATTATAACTCAGGATTTCATTTTTTGTTCTAGAACTTTCCATAGATATTCTATACTTGCTTTTATTAAAAAAAAAATGAAGTACATAATACCCTGACTGATTTGAGGGAGGGAATTTAAAAGTAATGCAGACTTAAATTACAACTAAACTTTGTTTTAACCCAAATAGATTGCTGTTTTATGATTGTTCTACTGCTCCCAGATAATATTATAAAAAATTGTACGGGGGCACCTGGGTGGCTCAGTCATTAAGCGTCTGCCTTTGGCTCAGGTCATGATCCCAGGGTCCTGGGATCGAGCCCCGCAGCGGGCTCCCTGCTCCGCGGGAAGCCTGCTTCTCCCTCTCCCACTCTCCCTACTTGGATTCCCTCTCTCGCTGTGTCTCTCTGTCAAATAAATTAATTAATTAAAAATCTTAAAAAAAATTGTATGATCTTACATAAACTATTGTACTCAAACTTTTGGCAAACTTTCAAAGTTTCAGATGATTCTTGCTTAACCAATATGTGACCATTTGATCATCATAAGAAAACATTGTCAGCCAATGCAACCAGTTGAGCTAATGAAAGGTCACGAGTCCATGGTGCTCAAAAGAGATACAGGATTTAAAATATGCTAGGAAAAAGCCATACAGTCTGTGTGAATCCAGTGAATAGTTCTCAAGTGTGTTTAGAGACCATAATTGCCTTCTCCCAATAGATGGGACTGGAAACTTGTTATCCTGCATTTGGTTCCAGAACCAAGAAAGCAGGATGTTATTAACCATGCCTTAAAATGAAAAAATAATTCTTAGAATAAGATCTTCTGAAAGGGTTTTTCAAGTCCCCACTAAAAGAGCAGTGGGTTGGGCGCCTGGGTGGCTCAGATGATTAAGCCTCTGCCTTTGGCTCAGGTCATAATCCCAGGGTCCTGGGATCGAGTCCCAGTTGGGTCTCCTTGCTCAGCGGGAAGCCTTCTTCTCCCTCTCCCTCTCCCTCTGCCTGCCGCTCTGCCTATCTGTGCTCTCTCTCTCTACGTCTCTGTCAAATAAATAAATAAAATCTTTAAAAAAATTTAAAAAATAAAAGAGCAGTGGGTGTAGCAAGCCTAAACTTTCTAATCTAGCAAGACCCCATCCTACGAGAGATTGTTGCCAGAGGCTGTGTCCCCCGTCAGAGTTTCTGGAGAAACTAAAACTGCTGATATTTGCAGGGCTCACTCACTTTCTTCTCTAATTAAAGATACCTGGTAAGTATATGCATTCACAGTCAATACAGTCCAGAATTTAACTTGATAATACAGTAGATATAATTTGGTATCTTCCTACAAATCCAAAACACCAAAATAATGTACCTTTACAGGAACAAAAATAAGGCTGACTTCAGTATATAGAGAGCTATGAGGAGAAAAATTTGAAACTAGAGGATTTTATATGCAGGAAATGTACTTATGGACTGTGAAAGATGGTGGACTATATTCAAATGTTCATAAAACATACTACCCATGTATTCTTTTTGAAAAAAAAAAAAAAAGAATTATTTGCAGAGAAGTATCAGTTGCTTGTGGAAGGTACGAGAATTAGGATCTCAAGAATTGGGAAATGAAGTCTTAAAAGGACTAATAATTAGCTTTTTACAAATCAAACAGAGGATTGAGTTTAAATAATTCTGGTAGGGGTATCTGGGTGGCTCAGTCAGTTAAGCATCTGACTCTGGGATTGAACCCGTGTCCATGTTGGGCTCCCTGCTGAGCAGGGAGTCTGCTTCTCTCTCCCCCTCTGCCCCTCCCCCACTTGTGCTCTCTCTGACTCTCTCTCAAATAAATAAATAAAATCTTAAAAAATATATAATAAAATAAAATAGTTCTGGCAAATTTTTCTTTAAAATTGAAATGCAGTTGATGAAGAGACATCTTTTAAAAGCAAGTTAGAGGAAAATCATACCATTTACAAACTGGAAGCAAGCATTGTAAACAGCCTTGCCTGTGAAAGAAAAACTTCCACCTGGACTTTAACAGCCTGGCCTGCCAAAACTGTCTACACCCCTGATAAGAGCTCTCAAAGTTCACAATTCATTTTAAGAAAATAGCAATAGCGGCACAGAGAGGGGTCAAGACAATTAGGAAAGGTGGCTGGCTACTCTAGAGGCAGACAAGTGAGAACCTTAAACAAAATTTAGTAAAAACACCCAAGAACATCAAATTAGCGCACAGAAAAGGTTCTACAACCAAAAGAAATGATATCAAAGTATTTTTAAAATCCATAAAGAATTTATAAAAGAGAATAATCACAGCTGAAGACTAAGTCACTGACCCTGGGAATCAAATGGAAGAATATCACACATACTAAGCTACAATACAAAGAAAGAAGAATTCACTCTTTTTTTTTTTTTTTTTTCATAAATATGGAGTGAATGCTTTCCCTCCATCAGACACTAGGTCCTGGGGTGACCAGACACAACAAAACTTCCTGCCCCTTGAGGAACCTCCATTCCAGTTTGGGTGAGGGACACAGAAAATAAACGTGATCAATAAATGAGAAGTTAGATTGCAATGTTTGCTAAGGGGAAAAGATAAAGCAGAGAAGAGAGAGCTGCAATGTTTGGGAAGAGGACTGAACTACAGGGTAAGGTAGCCATGGAAAACTTAAATAAGAAGCTGACTCTGAATGAAATACCCGAATGAGGGGCGCCTGGGTGGCTCAGTCGTTAAGTGTCTGCCTTCGGCTCAGGTCGTGATCCCAGGGTCCTGGGATCGAGCCCCACATCGGGCTCCCCACTCAGGCAGGAAGCCTGCTTCTCCCTCTCCCACTCCCCCTGCTTGTGTTCCTGCTCTTGCTGTCTCTCACTCTGTCAAATAAATAAATAAAATCTTAAAAAAAAAAGAAAGAAAGAAAGAAATACCTGAATGAACTGAGGAGCTAACCACATGGATACGTAGGACAAGAGCAATCTAGGGAGAGGATCAGACTCAAAGGCCCTGAGACAGGAACATGATTTAGTGTGTTTGTAAAATTAGCAGATTACAGTGTGGTTGGAGCAGAGCCAGCAAAGCAGAAGAAAAGAGATGGGGAAACGAGGGAGGCTGTACAAAGCTACACTGAATAGGGCCTCACAGGTCAGAGTAAGAATTTTAGCTTTGCCTTTGAATGAAAAGGGAAGACACTGGTGGGTTTGAGCCCAGCAACATGATCTGACATGTTCTGGCAGATTCACCCTGGCTACTGTGCTGAGAACAGAGGCAGAGGGTAAGGACAAAGGTGAGGGAAGATGATGGTTTGGACATAATAGTGGTGGGGAGTGTAAAGAGCAGTGGCCAAAAAAAAAATAAAAAAATAAAAAAATAAAAAAAAAAAAGAGCAGTGGCCAACTTTGGAAATGTTCTGAAGACACAGCAGACAGGATTTACACATTGACTGAGTGCGGGCTGGGAGGAAGTTATCAAGGGAAATAGCAAGGCTTTTGGTTTGAGCAGCTTGAAGTGGGGGGCTCCCATTTACTGAGATGGAAAGGATAGTGGTTGGAGAAGGGCAAGGAGCAGGAGAAAATTGGGAGTCGGGTTTTGAATGTGTGAAGTTGGAGCTTCGTGCTAAAGAGCGTGCCTTTTAGTGCCCACTGCCTCTGTTCAAGTCCAGTCAGGCCTGGCCATTCACCTGTTCTGTGCTTCTGGACAGCTACCCAACCTCTTGGGGCTACAGTTTTCTTATGCAAAAAAAAAAAAGGAGGGGCGCCTGGATGGCTCAGTCAGTTAAGTGTCCGCCTTCAGCTCAGGTCATGATCCCAGGGTCCTGGGATCGAGCCCCGAGCCCCACATCGGGCTCCCTGCTCAGCGGGAGGCCTGCTTCTCCCTCTTCCACTCCCCCTGCTTGTGTTCCTTCTCTCGCTGTGTCTCTCTCTGTCAAATAAATATATAAAATTTAAAAAATAAATTAAAAAAAAAATAGGGGCGCCTGGGTGGCTCAGTTGTTAAGTGTCTGCCTTCGGGTCCCGTCATGATCCCAGGGTCCTGGGATCGAGTCCCACATCGGGCTCCCTGCTCGGCAGGAAGCCTGCTTCTCCCTCTCCCACTCCCCCTGCTTGTGTTCCCTCTCTCGTTGTGTCTCTCTCTGTCAAATAAATAAATAAAATCTTTAAAAAAAAAAATTTTGCAAAGTGTTTTAAAACACCATGCATAGGGATACACATACTGACACACACACACACATATTTGTATAAGCATGAAAAATAGGTATGGAATGGTATACTCCAAATTCTCAGTATCATTTATTCAGACATGGTGAGATTGAAACTAAAAAAAAAATTAAAATTAAACAACAACATAAAAGAGAAATAATACCAAATTTTAGAAAAAAGTTTTCCTGGGTGGCAAAATAACAGGTGAGTTTTACTCTCTTCTCTCTAATTTCTACATATTCCAAGCTTTCTACTATGAGAATGTTTCACTTTCATAACTAGAAAAAGTTTTTAATAAAATTAAATTGATTGTCTATGAATCGCTCCAAACGAAAGTTTAATGAAACTTGAAAAAAACTATTGGTGAATAACTATTAACAAATTATATAATTTGTGCTTTTTGCACTTGTTAATTCTTTATATGAGTTATTGATCCATTTTAACATTATAATAAAATTAAATTTTTGCTAAATTTCTGAACTGAACCCATATCCTGTTTTTGTTCTATACAAATTTAGAAATATAATTAGAAATAAGCTTGATAATAATTTTATTCCAAAAATATGTTTGCAGCTCCATAATCTATCCAGTATTCCTTATTAAAATACTAAAAGTATTTTTTAAAAAATACTTATTTTATTTTTTTAAGATTTTATTTATTTATTTGAGAGAGATAAAGAAAGAGAGAGCACAAGCAGGGTTAGTGGCAGAGCGAGAGGGAGAAGCAGACTCCCCACTGAGCAGGGAGCCTGATGCAGGGCTCAATCCCAGGACCCTGGGATCATTGAGCCGAAGGCAGACACTTAATCGACTGAACCACCCAGGCACCCCAAAAAATACTTATTTTAAAGGCAAGAAAGAGTCAAGGGGCAGGAGAAACAATGTTTTCATATATTTAAGTCATGAGTCTTGATAGGGGACATCACCGGAAGCAATCTGTTTCCATCTTGAAGAAACAGGAAACATGGCAAATTCCATTTGTTTGCTTATCCATCAACATGGACGGACAGAGAAGAGAAAAAACAATCTCTAGCAATATTGTGAGTAGGTAAATAGACTATACCTGAAAGTTTTTCTGCTATGTAGACCTGCATAAGATAATACGTATCAGATTTAGGTCATCATAACTAAAAGATTAATAAGTTAGTCAATCTAATATATGGCATGTAGACACAAAAAGACACACACGCACACACACAACACACACTAAAGAGTGAAGTCATTCGACAATGGGCCATGATTTTTCCCACCAAATAATATTAGTGCAAATAAGATTTTAGTTCTGTAGTTTAGTATATAGTAACAATAACATACGATTTCATTTTAAAACCTGCAAAAATCTCTATGAAGATCCTTTTCATAATGTTAAAACCAGCCAACATTCACAAAAGGAATGTCCTTCATTTACAAGAAAAGGCGATAAAAAATCACGTTTCAACATTTCAAGTTTCCTAGGTTTTCATAGGTGAATTTTTAATAAAAGTGAAACATTTTAAAAGCACATGTAAAGCAAGCTATTTAAAAATATAAAACTATTTTTCAGCTTCTCTTACTAACATAGGTTTTAGGTAACTAAATTACAGAAACCTTGTTAACTTTTCTATAAAATAATCATAAATTTTAATGTATAAGTACCAAACCACTGATAACTTTTATGATCTTCTGAGTTCTCTCAATAAAAGATGTCCTAGGCCCCCAGGCTAGTCCTTGCTTTTTGGTGTGGCTATTGAGTGCATTCAGACCTACCTTCTCAGGTAAGAGTGAACAGAGAGAGTGGATGAGCTGGGAGCAGAAACACAGCCCCTGGGAGGAGGCCCACTGTCTCTGTCCCTTGCAGAGCTGCTACTAGTTAGAGCCACCCACTGCGCTCCGATAGGCCACAGTTCACATAGACAAGTGACGCAAATATTAAAATCTGGAAAAGATAAGCCAATAATAAATCTTTCATAAACAAGGTAACAATATATTATTGGTACATGTAACTGGAGTTTCTTTTATTCTAAACCAGCATCAGGAAGCTAGCAATGAGCAAGCTAAATAGAGAAGGTAAATATTACCATTACTTTAAAAATAATCTCAAACATGGGCCACCAGTAACCACAGTCATGGGTGTTAATAGCATATATATAAAAGCACATGTCCATTAAAACTGCCCTAATTGTTAATTGATTTGAAAGAAAAGTACTCCTGTATTAGACATCTTTACAAAGGAAATAACTAGCACTAAAAAAACAGTTCAGCTTCAAAACAGGTAACTTATACCTGCCAAAGGATTAGTTTGAAAAATTAGAATGTACTTAAACCCAATAACATCCTATGGATAGAAAATAAGTTAAAACAACGGCTTTCCCAAACTTTGTTTTAACCACAATAGGAAGAAATATATTTTATATCATGAGTCTCAACTCAATATACATGTAGGTAAGCATCCACAACAGAAGCAAATGCTTTCATTAAAAATTATGCTTACTTCATTCAACCCACTCTGATATTTTTATTTTCTTTTTTTAGTAACTGGCACTTATACCCCAATAATGTTACTAATCACAATTACAGAAACTCTGTTTTAGAGGTGAGATGGTCACATATATATAGCCCATCTAGTTTTAATTCCTCTAAATAAAACTTCCAGAATGACCCTCCCACACATGGAGCCAGACCCTTCAATATAGCAAAATGACTAGCTTAACAAGCACAATTTCTCATCTATGTCTGTTTGTTATTCTGCCACAGGAAATCATAGGATCATTATGATAGACTACTGGTCCTAATTCTGCATTCTCTTAGCATCTACACCTATGTCTTTTCTTCACTGAGAATGAAGGTTTCTTCCCTGTCCTTCATACTTCAGCTTTGTCACTTTACTTTTTTGGCCAAAAGAATATAGACAGAAATAAAAGTGTGCCAGTTCTAAGCCTTGTCTTTTTTTTTTTTTTAAGATTTTATTTATTTATTTGAAAGAGAGAGAATGAGTGAGAGAGAGCACAAGTGGGGGAAGGGTCAGAGGGAGAGGGAGAAGCAGGCTCCCCTGCTGAGCAGGGAGCCCGATGTGGGGCTCGATTTCAGGACCCTGTGATCATGACCTGAGCCAAAGGCAGATGCTTAACCAACTGAACCACCCAGGCACCCCTCTCAGCCTTGTCTTGAGGAGGACTCCCATATTTATGAATGTCTTCCATGCCCTCCTATGAGGAAACCATGCTCCAGTGAAGCCCACTGGTCCAAGGAGGATGAGAGAATGTGGAACAGATTGGGTCATAGAGATATGCAGCATATGGCCGAGCCGCCCTAGCTGACCCCACAGATTCATGAACATAAGTTGCTATATTTTAAGCTACTGACTTTTGGGGTGGTTTGTTATACAGCATTTTAATGGTAACAGATTACTGGGTTAATTGTGTTTCTGAAAGAAGCCACTGAGATCTATTACCCCATTCTCCCCCTTGCAGAAACACTGACACCACACGATGGGTCACCTGTGATCTAAACAGCCATTAACAAAAGCTGCCATAGGAAAACCAAAAAAGCATAAAGTGAAAATTACCCTTTACTAAGTGAAGCTGACATTTTACTAGGTGAATATAACTCCTGTTTCAGAAATTTCCAGATATTCTGTTCAAGAAATAACATACAAGTTCACTTTTTGTAACAGTAAGTAGAAAATATCATTCATCTTTCCAAACATGAGTTCGATGTTTGCCTGAATCATACATACACCTGTCGTTTTGTGAGTGAGTTTTCTTTGCAAGTAAGCACAATGCCTCACGTAGTGGAGTTTAGTAAGCTCTAGGAAATCAGGGATCTCATCTGCTTTGTTCATTACTGTCTCCTCATACCTAAAATAGTGCCTGCAAATCAGTTTGCTCAATAAATATTTGTTGGTTGAATGATGATAAATTACTAATTAAGTCAATTATTCATTTTTAAAGGTTTTTCAAAGTATTACCTGACTATGGAATTCTCATAATTTCACTTGTGTTAAATATAAAAACCCCCTGAAGTCTTCTTTTCATTTTATGTCACATTCTTTCTTTTAACCTGAACATTTATTTAGCTGATAATCACTGGGTGGCAAGCTTGTGAGATAAAATATAATTATGATTCTTCCTTTCAGGTGAGTTAGATGTGCAAACAAATACAGTATGATAGAGAAAGTGCTGACTTGAACTAGAAAGGCTGAGTTATGGTAGCACATAAGAAAGACCTGGAAACCTCACATGGTAGCCAGGAAAGATTGCTCACAGGAGGTCATATATAAGCTGAATCTGGAAAGGTCTCGGAGAACTTCACAAACAGGCTATACTTATAATAGGGAAATATACACAAAAACTTCGTATTTAATCTTAATAAAATAATTTCATAGTGGAAAATTAAAATCGTTTAATCGGTAACAATCACGTCTTACATTTTTATTATCTTATTCCAGCATCATTTTTATCAAAAGAAGTGTTTTGACTGTTTACGTTAGGCATTCAAGTTACTTTTTCCTTCTTGTTACACACACACACACACACACACACACTTAAAAAAATAGAAGCTAGCAAGTGTCTAATTCCCACTGTCTAAGCCCAGTGAATTCCAAGTTAATGATTAGCTTTATCCCTCTTGCCTTATTTGCAAAGAACAAAATTGAGGTATCTTGGTTTGTATTTGGAATAACTTAATATCATTTTTATAAATGGCATGTTTCAGTGGGTATGTTGATGAGGTTTTCAATATATATATATATTTTTTAAAGATTTATTTATTTATTTTAAAGAGAGAGAGAGCATAAGCAGGAGAGACAGGGAGAGGGAGAGAGAATCTCAAGCAGACTCTGAGCTGAGCGCAGAGCCCTACGTAAGGCTTAATTTCATGACCCTGAGATCATGACCTGAGCCAAAATCAAGAGTTGGACATTTAACTGACTGCACCACTCAGGCACCCCTCAAAAAATATTTTTAAAGTTATTTCTATTATATCTGAATAATATTAATTGAGGCCTTATTATGTATGGAATTAAGTACTAAAGCAGTATTTTCACTTAATCCTCATAATAACCAAATGGAGTAGATATCATTATTCCCACTTTATAGGTTATGATGAGTTTGGGAGAATTTAAGTGGCTTTTCCAATGTCATATTACTAGCAAACAGCCAAGCCAGAAATCAAGTTAATATTTCTTAAACACCTGACCCCATGCTCTGAAGGAAGATTCTACACTGCCTCCAGAGAACAGCTTTGTAATATGTATAGCAGTTCATTATTGAAGAAAACATCACAATCTCATAAGGGATGAAAATTTTTAATGAAATGGACTGTGTGAAGACAGGAATGAGTCAATAGAATAATTTGCACTAATATTACTGCTTTCTTGCTATTCACATTTTCTTAGAAATGAAAAAAATGTCTTTGAGAGAAATGAAAGTCTCTCCACTGACACAGGCTAGAGCATTGGTTCTCAAGGTGGTAAGGTGCCCCCCCCCCACCAGGGGGGACATTAGGCAATACCTGGAAACGTTTTTGATTGTCACAACTGGGGGGTGTGGGATGGGGAGGGTGCTATGGGCACCTAGTAAGTAAAGGCCAGGGTTGCTTCTAAATATCTTTTAATGCATGGGACAGTCCCCACAACAATTATCCAGCCCAAAATGACAATGGTACCAAGGTTGAGATACACTGGGTTAATTGATACTCTCAGTCATTATGAGTATTAAGATCCTCCTAACTAATATTTGCAGGAAAAACAACTTCAAACTACATTCTTTGGAGAAAAGGGGGACTTCAGGGAAAAAAAAAAAAAAAAAAAAGACACTGCCTGAAAGAATCGGCATAGGCTAGGACTAGAAATAAAATAACAACCATCCACATCCCAGTTTTACTGAAAACTCTATACATGGGCATGTAGCCAAACTTCTGGGAACATGAGCTTCCCAATTACAAAATGAAGGGTTTATCAGTTCCATCATTGAATGATTCTTAATGATGGCATGATCCATGTCCCTGGACATGCATCCAGTTTGCCTGTTGGTCTGGGGTTTGAGTGGGACATCCTTGTAGATATCATGAGCTTGATGAAGACAGAGACCACATAGGCTTTGTTCACTGCTGTGTTCCCAGGACCTGGCACATAGTATGTGCTCAATAATGACTGGTGGATTGACTGCCTGAGATTTGTAGCAGATTAGCTGAATATTTGTGTCTCTAGCACAGGAGGAGTCAGAACCTGTGGTATGATTCGGAAGGCATCATTCTTTTTTTTTTTTTTTTTTTTAAGATTTTAGTTATTTATTTGACAGAGAGAGACACAGCAAGAGAGGGGGAGTGGGAGAGGGAGAAGCAGGCTTCCCGCGGAGCAGGGAGCCAGATGCGGGGCCCAGTCCCAGGACCCTGGGATCATGACCTGAGCTGAAGGCTCATAATCCTCTTGCCAACTATATGATACAGGAATGTCTTGCTCACGGACCTGAGAACCATCTCTTTGAAATGTAATCAATAAGGAAGATAATGTCCTTATCTCCCAGTTTCTGTGGGATAAGCCTAACCTCAGTGGACATCTCACTTCCAATGTGCAAGAATACCTCTTGTCATAAAGAGTTCATTTTTCCTTTGGTTAAAGTCAATTAGCTCACACAGATGGTCACCCCAACTACCAAGTGAATTTAGGATGAACTGTGTGGGACAAACAATGCTGTCAGTGCTTTTATTGAGGACTAGTGATCATTTATCTTGAGAACATATATGTATTAGTCAGAGTTCTCCAGAGAAACAGAACCAATAGGTTGTATATACAGATGGAAAGAGACTTTATTATAAGAAATTGGCTCATGCAATCATGAAGGCTGACCAGGCTCAGGATCTGCAGGAGGATCCAGCTGGTTGGAGACCCGGGAGAGTCAATAGGGTGGTTTCAATCTAAAAGACAGCAGGCTCAAGATCCAGAAAGAGCCAAAGTTTCAGTCTGAGTCCAAGGCAGAATAAAGCCAATGACCCGATTCAAAGGCAATCAGGCAGAAAGAAACTTCTCTTCCTCAGGGAGAGTTAGTCTTTTTGTTCTGTTCAGTCCCTCAACAGATTGGATGGGGCCCATCCACCTAGGAGAGGGCAATCTGCTTTATTCAGTCTATCAATTTCAGTGTTTATATCATCCAAAAATATCCTTACAGAAACACCCAAATATCTGGGCACCTCATGGCCTAGTCAAATTGACACATAAAATTGGCTGTCACAATGGAATGGGGTATCTGCTTGGCTATATAAAAGAATGAGATTTTGTTCTATCTTTGCAATTTCTTAGCAGATTGCCCATGGTGTGCATCACATTCTGGTTCAATGTTTATTCAGTAACAAAATTGTTTTCTTTCTCTTCTAGCTTTGTGGTGTGATTTTCTGGGTTGAGAGATGTTGTTTTTTAGTTATATTTCCCCAACAGAAGCATTCATTAGTTGGACTAGAATAAGCGTGAAAGGATTTGTCAGCCACCAGGACAGACCAGAGAAAAAGAAAGAGTAAACACTAAAGGGGAGGAATTTGATGGGACACAGGCTCAGGTCGTGCTGGGGACAGAAATACGGGAGGTGATGAGCATTAAAAATAAGAGGAACTCTCCCATCTTGCTCTTTCTCCTCTTTCTGGTGGAATTAATTTGCTAGGATTGTCATAACAAATGTCACAGGCTGAGTTCTAACAACAGACATTCGTGTTCTCATCATTTGGAGCTGGAGGTCCAAGATTACAGTGAGGCTGATAAGGTGGGCCCCGATGCGATCTAACTAGTGTCTTTGTAAGAAGAGGAGTTGGGACACACAGAGACAACAGCGATGTGCAAGACCTTGTGAGGACACTGCAGGAAGTCAGTATACTGTAAGCCATGGAGACAGGCCATAGGAGACAACCACACCTGCCTACACGGCAGACACAGAGCCCAGTGTTTATAATATAATGAATACGACTGAGTTCCTATCCTCAAGGTAAAAGAGTTTACATTCTAATCCTGAACTGCCATCAAACCTGTTGGTTTGTCTTGCTACTCTTGTTTCTCAGCTTCTACATCGATGGCTCACTTTGCAAAAATCATGCTTCAGTAAGTCTTTTCAGACTATCTTTCTCCTATTGTAATTGTGGTCAATACTCTTTAGTTTTCAGGCTAGATATTCTACAGTCCTCTGGCCTCTACACATCACATGAATACACATCACATGAATACTAAGCAATTAGATAGAATGATGAGATATAATTTGAATGCCCCATAAACCTATTATATCTGCCCTCAGCCATCTTTCCCAGCAATGAGCAAGTGTACCTGAAATCACCTCTTTACAGTAGCTTCTTTGGATTAAGGTATTCTCTCAGGAAGTTTCTTTTGAAATGCAAGTATTATATCTTCTGTTGTACTTTATTATAATAATTGATTGGGACTGCATCCTTAATCTCATATTTCCCATGGTGGCTTTAATGTAAACAATGAATGAAGTAAAGTTCTCAGAAGGTTATACCCACTAGCATTAATAGACATTTAACACAAGTTAGCTTATGAGAACAGAGCTTCTGGGTAACAGAGTATTAAGGTGGGAAGAAAGGTTCAGGATAGATTTGGGGACAGTTCTCATAGAGGGAATCGGGGTATCAAAGATAAATTTAAATGCTCTGAACTATTAAAAATGTACTGAAAGCAGATGTATTGAGGCAGAACGTAGTTGGCACAAATATTCTTTTCCAATATAATGGAAAAAGATGAGTACTATAACCAGCTAGCACCATAAATAAATCAAATTCTTAGAAAAGGTGATAAGTCATGAAATGCATAAGCAAGAAGTAAAGTATCCACTTTTAGATTCACAGAGGTTTTCCTTGCGAAGTAAGTGAGGAGTCAACAAATTGTTTCTATAAAGAGCTACATAGTAAATACCTTAAGCTTTGAGGGTCACAGCGCTGTAGCAACTAATCAGTTCTGCCATTGTAACATGAAAGTAGCATAGATGAGACATAAATGAATGGGCGTGGCTGTGTCCAATAAAACTTTACCTGCAAGAAAGAGTTTACTGACTCCTGATATAGATTATAGAAGAGAGACTATGGGGTTTCATATCATCAATCAAAGCAAAATGATGGGGATTCAAAACCATTTTACTGGTAAGATCCTTCTTTCCATTCTGCTACACATACAGAAGATAACTAGGGTAGAAACATCACTTGCAGTGGGGAAAAACATCAGTTGATTGAGGCAAAAATAAGGAAAAGGAAAGTCTTTACAATTCTGTTTGAATTTTCCATTTGGGGCTGTTGCCTACTGACATAAAGACAAACGGTGTCGTCACAGCAAGAAATCATGTGTATAAACCTCTTTGTAAGGTTACCATAGGCATAACTGGTTATTACTTGGAAAGTATTCCAGAAATGTCTTAGACTTAAGGCGAATTCTCGGATATGGGGAGCCTTCTCATTTCTTAACCATCCCTCAAGTTTTTACAGTAAATGTAGCAAAGATTTTATCTGAAATCTTTCCACCTTTCATTATTTTCAGATACCCTCCCACTTCTTTCCATTGCAGAGCTCATCTTTTCAGTGAGTGGTCGTCAGTGACCCCAAGTTTTCAAGAGCAAACAAATATGACCATGCCCCTGAAATCACAGTATAGCCCTGGCTTTGTCTAGGACTAAGCCTTTCCTGACATGGGCCATGTCTATGGTCAGTTGGGCAGCACCACTTCTGCTGTGAAGAAAACTGATTCAGCGAACTATCATGGCCTCCTGAAAAGTATTCCACAAAAAGATAAATACGCTTTACGATCTTTTTTTTTTTTAAGATTTATTTTACTCATTTTAGAGAGAGAGACAGAGAGCGTGTGTGCACAGACACTTGGGGGAGGGGCAGAGGGAGAGAATCCCCAAGCAGACCCCGCAGCTGAGCGCGGAGCCCAATGTGAGGCTCCATCCCACAACCCATGAGATCATGACCTTAGCTGAAAACTAAGGAGTCTGGTCATCTGACCGACTGAGCCACTCAGGGGCCTGTGCTACCATTTTTATTATTTTTATTTATGTATTTATTTTTTAATCTTTTTTTTTTTTAATCTTTTATTTTTATTTTTATTTATTCATGAGAGACAGAGAGAGAGGCAGAGGGAGAAGCAGGCTCCCAAGGAGCAGGGAGCCCGATGTGGGACTCGATCCCAGGACCCTGGGATCATGACCTGAGCCGAAGGCAAACACTTAACCATCTGAGCCACCCAGGTGCCCTGTACTACCATTTTTAAATGATTTTTAGCAAGCAGATCTATATGTATTACAAGAGTCTACTGTAATGTCAGCTGCTGACCCCCCTCAAACAGTTGAAACTCTGTGTATAACTTTTGACTCTCCAGAAACAACCACTAATAGCATCCTGTTTGACCGGAAGTCTTACCGATACCTCAGTCAATTAACACACATTTTGCATGTTACGTGTATTATACATTGTGTTCTTACAATAAAGTAAGCTAGAGAAAAGGAAATGTTATTATGAAAATCACAAAGAAAATACATTTATAGTTCTTTAGTGTATTTATCCAAAAAAACACGAGTGTAAGTGGACCCACATAGTTGAAACCCGTGATGTTCGGAGGTCAACTGTATTCGGGTTTCCCAAGCAGGCTTTGTATTGTGCGAGATGCCAATGTGTTCTGAAATGAGTATCCAACTGGCTTAGTAATAAGCAATCAATCACTTACGGAGTGCCTCCTGTAAGCTGGACACTGTGCTATCCTGTCACCTTTAAAAAGACTGATTCTCAAGGTGGCTAAGGAATTTGGTCTCACAACAGCAAGTGGCAAAGCCAGGAATCAAAGGCAGGTCTCACTCTGAAGTTCCATTTTTCTCTGCTACCATTTTATTTCTCTCATTATGCGGACACCTAGAAACGCTCCGATTTATAAATTGTCTTTGGTGAGTTTAGTTAAAGTGGTTCAATTTCCCAGAGCCTGATCACTTCTGGTGGCATTGAGACAACTGAGTTGTAGAGCTTGCAGTTTAGAGAACCAGACAGGGAAAAGAACCCTCTCCCCTCCAAAAAAGGTAACTTTGTACAGTTTGTCAATTTTCTAACTGTATTAGCAGACAGTGTATATGTACAGGATATGACAACGATGCCTTTTACTAGCCTGGAAAAAGACATGCAGCCATCCTCGGGCGTGAAATCTAGTAGAAAGTCAAGTGACCATAGAAATCTTTGGGCAGATCTCTATATTAGTGCTGAATATTATATCTGGGGCCACTTATATCTAAGTATCTCAGCATATCTGGAGCATTTTTATCTTAAGGGCCTAGCACAGCCCCTGGAATTTAGAAACCCGGTAAATAATAGTTATGGAAACTAATAATAGTATGGAGGCTGAAAAGCAAAGTGATACTTCAAGAATTGTGTTCAGTTCAAAGCCCTGAGAACAGACCAAATGCTAGCAGGTCTCATAAATCTCTTAAAACTCCTTTCAAAAAACAGGTTGACTAATAAATAAAATCATCCTGATGCCACCAACCCTGAATATTTTCATGAATATTACAGGGAGGAGCTTTAGAGGATTGTCTATATATCTATTCTCTTGCCACCACAAAAAGAAGAAAGGAATATAGGGGGAATTCAGCTTATACATTTCAGGAAGGATATTCTCTCCTTTTGAAACTATCCTAAGACATTCACTTTGAGTGTCAATTTCTTATTGAACTTGAATCTCTGACCCAGATATTATATTCACTTGGACCTATAGAGGGCGACCTTTGGGTTTTTATACTGGATCTCTACTCCCCACGGTCCCAGAATGGAGTGTGACCCAGTATGAAGTAACTTCAACCCTCTTATCCTTTTCGTTTGTTTTCTCCATGGGAGGGGAGAAGAGGGATAAACTAGGGCAACAATTTACAATAGTGAATTTCCCGCAGTGTGCTGCTGAGAACCTTCTCTCACATTTTAGGAACTCTTGAAGACAGAACCTGAACATACTGCTCATGTGGGCAGCCTAAGCTTGGTTAATGTCAGTAGCAATAAAGAGAAATAATAAGGAGGAAGACAAGGGGAAAGAGCCGTGGTGAAGGAGGAAGAGAAGGAAGAGGAGGAGAAAAAAGAGAAGGAAAGAAGAGAGAAAGGGGAGGAGGAATAACTTACTGAACTTGGACTTGTCACTGGGCAAAGAGCATTGCATGAAATCTCTAGTTTATTCCCAATACCCTCCAAATATCTGAAGAGGGGAAAACTGAGGTAATTACTACATTAGTGAAAATTTCACCTAACATCCACCTATGGGTAGGTGGACAGGGGAATCTTATTAATTATAAGCTAAGCAAGATGACATTACAACATACTAAATAGTAATTTCAGAACATTTTCCAAAAAAAGGGTGGTGCCTGGGTGGCTCAGTCGGTTAAGCATCTGCCTTTGGCTCAGGTCATGATCCCAGAGTCCTGGGATCAAGTCCCTCATTGGACTCCCTGCTGAGCAGGGAGTCTGCTTCTCCTTCTCCCTCTGCCCCTCCCCACTGCTCTGTGCTCACTCTTTCTCTCTCCCAATTCTCAAATAAATAAATAAAATCTTTTAAAAAAATAACATTTTCAAAATAGTATTTGTAATTGTCTTAATCAGTAACATCATTATAGTATATTTTTACCAACAATCTTGGAAGATAACTTTCACATCTTTATTTCAGTTAAAATTAAATTATATATGTACGTAAGGAATAATTTCAGGCTATCAGATTTTATTTTTTTGCTATAATGCTTTTATAATGCTTTTATAACTACTTTCCTAGAACTAGGTACATACAATGGCAGGCTGGTTCACAATGAATTTCAGTTAAATCAACATCATAATCTGTTAAAAGAGTATTTTGGGATACTAATATTTTCATAACTCAATTCAAAGTTTATCCAATCGACATGTCTACAAAGCACATTGCCCAAACATTAACTTTTTATTAGGTAATCTACCACCATGCTGACAGGTGGGCCTTATTTGCCTTGGCAGGAGTTCAAAGTTTCTAGAAGGTATTGATAGCTAAATAGCTATTAACACTGATAAAAGCTCTTGCTGTTATTTCTGTGGCTAGACCACCATATAGAACTGATTTCAAAAAAGAGTAAAAGAGCTCACCCTTCTGTTAACGTATTCATTGATATTTCTAAACTTACCTCCCAAGACTGAAAAATTCCCACTCTTTATGTTGACAATCTTCTCCCAATTTCTCAATGCAAATTTTTTTCTCCATGCCACGTCAACAGGTATGATCAACTAAGTTCAATCTTTGTTCCAGGATATATATATGCTTTAATATTAATCATATATTTTCACCTTAGCACTCATCCTGCATTCTATCAAAGTCTGTGGCTATTAAAGCTAGAAGACTATGAGAAATGCGGCATATCTTTCCTTTAAAGGTAAGGATGCAATTAAAATCTGGCTTTAATAATCAGAGTAAATAATCAGTGTCCAGCATTTCAACCAACAATATTAATACTGAGTCTCTCAGAAAGCCACAGTCCAGTGTGGTTGTGTGAGAAACAACTTGCAACCTAAAATGCTAGCGAAAGCATTGGACATGAAATTAAAAGATTCTGGTTTGAGGATCTGATACACATAAGTTAGGAGATTAGAAAACAATACTTTGTTCTCTAAGGTAAAGATGGGGAAAAATATACCTACCTTGTGAAATAAAAGAAAATGTATGTTAAAATGTTTTGTAAACTATAAAACACTATAAAAAACATCATTAATGTTTTAATTAATGATTAATTAATTAAATGATTAATGATGCCTTTACATACTCTGGGTAAGAATATAAAGGTAAAGTTTCCTTCAGATTAATGGAAAGGGCAAGAAAAGAAAAGAAAACTGGTGGTATTGGCTTGCAATTGGCAGGTATAGGGGGCTGACAACAAAGAAAGGGGGTAGGAGGCAAGGGGTATAATATCACTATAGGTTGGAGAATAAAGGAATGATAAATAGCAGCCCTGGTGACTCATGGCAGACATTAATCATTTATTGAGTGGTTTCTATGTGTCAAAGTGGAGAAAGAATGTAAGATACATGCCTTTGAGGAACTTACATTCAGTGATAGACATTACTAGTGTTAACCAATATTTATGAATCTCTTCCCTTTCCTGGACATTAAGGGAAATTATACTTCCTATGCATCTAAATTTGGCATAGCTATATGACTTGCTTTGACCAATAAAATACGAGTGGAGGGGTGCCTGGGTGGCTCAGTCGTTAGCGTCTGCCTTCGGCTCAGTTCATGATCCCATGGTCCTGGGATGGAGCCCTGCATCGGGTTCCCTGCTCAGTGGGAAGCCTGCTTCTCCCTCTCCCTCTACCCCTCCCCGCTGCTTGTGTTCCCTCTCGCTGTGTCTCCGTCAAATAAATAAATAAAATCTTAAAAGAAAAAAACACGAGTGGAAATGACAAGTATCACTAAGAATGAAACCATTTAAAAGGCAATGTGCAATTTCTCCATATTTTTTTATCATGCTCCAGAAATGATGGGAGCACTGGTTGATAAGGAAACAACACATAATGAAAAAGCCTGAGGTTCTGAGCTTTGACATGGAGGCTGCCCTAGAGTAGACTTTGAATAAGCAAGAGCAACTTTGAATAAGCAACTTTTGTCTTATTAAGTCAGGAGAATTTTTGGTTTTATTTGTTACTGCACCGTGAGCTAGCCTATCCAGACTAATACCCATGGTAAAGAGAAATCCTTGCTGATAAAAAAAAAGTTAAGTAAATATGTTGATGTTCTTAAGACCCTTTTTCCTAGTAGTGTCATTTCATGAATTACTGTTTCTGGAATTTATGCTCTTTATTCTATTGTACTTTTTAATGTGTATTCTTATAAAGTAGAATTCTGAGAAGTGAATGTAAAAGTGACAGGTGTATTATCAGAAGATGGTGTTGCCCCAAATGAGTTAATCCAATCAATTTGAATTTTACTTGGACGAGAAGTAGAAATCACTAAATTTAACCTTTATTATTACAAAGTAATTGTAGAAACTTCTTTGGCACGATACCTTTCAGATATAAATATTGGGAGTATATTTTGAAGGATGTATTACATATATAGCAAAAGAAAAAAAAATCCTGTCTTAAAATTATAAATACATATATATGTGTATATATGTGTGTGTGTGTGTAGCGTACGGTAAATATATGTATTTACTGTAATAGGCAGCATCCCAGATGACCTGCAAAGATCCTTACCTCTTGGTATTTTCACCCACGTTGTACCACTGTTGGTCTAATAGCATATGGCAGAAGTGAAGTCACTTCCATGATTAAGATATAAAAGACTGAAACTTCCATCCTTCCATCTGTTTCTCTCTACCTCTACCTCTAGTCTACCTGTCTATCTCATCACTCACTGTAGGAGATGCCAGTTGCCTTTTTGTGAAAACCTTCAGGCACCTCATGCATAAGGGACAAAGGCCTCAGAAAACTTCCAGTAGGGCCCCGAGGCCCTTTAACAGCCATGTGAGTGAGCTTAGAAGCAAAGTCTTCAGCTCCAGCAGAACTTGAGATGCCTGAACCCCTGGGGCAGGTTCATTACAACTTTGAGACCTTAAGCCAGAAGACCCATTGAAACCACTCCCAGATCCTGACGCCTGGAAACTTTGTAATAAATGTTTTAAGCTGTTACATTGACAGTAATTTGTTATGCTACAATGGATATCTAATATATTTGTCAAAATTGAACAGAAAAAAAGCACATAGGGTTTATTGAAGCCTTTAATATTTTAAACTTGTAACTGTTACAATTCTCTTCTTTAAATTAAAATTGTATGGGGCGCCTGGGTGGCTCAGTTGGTTGAGTGACTGCCTTCGGCTCAGGTCGTGATCCTGGAGTCCCGGGATCGAGTCCCTCATCGGGCTCCCTGCTCGGCAGGGAGCCTGCTTCTCCCTCTAACCCTCCCCCATCTCATGTACTCTCTCTCTCTCATTCTCGCTCTCTCAAATAAATAAAATCTTAAAAAAAAATTAATTAAAATTGTATGATGGTATTGAGGCTTGCAATGATGACTGCTGTTCTTAAATACACAGGGGTTTATTTTCTAATGGGTCTTTTTTTAAAGACAGTTAATGCCACCCAAAAGCACAAGATGAATTTTACTCAAATATTTATTGGATAATACAGTATCTTTTAGGAAAAGCATCTGCCACAAAAAAATGTTCACTTCAAAATGCTATATTGCTAGTAGGATCACCGCTCTCCTTTGCAGAAGGGCATGTTTTGCACAGCGTGGGTGGGGCTGACTTCAGGGTATGTGGATAGTCTACCAGTTGAGAGTTGTTTTGACTTAAAAGTTGTTCTTCATTTCACTAAATTGTATAATGTCAAAAGATTCTGCCGTTACTGAAAAAGAACATTTAAGTTCAGATTAAATACATGACTTTATCAATGTGACTTTCTGATTTCCAAACTCCAGAGGATCTTCAACGATCTGATGGTTTCACTCTCAGTTCATCAGCAATGCTTCTCTAAGTGGATCTAGTTGAGTCTTGGGGAACCAGGCTAGCTGGATATTCTTAACTGGGTAACCATTTCGTTTAAGCTTCAACTTCTGGTGGAAATGGAGAAGAGAGGGGACTGGAATCTGTATTAGTTTGCCAGGGCTACCATAATAAAGTGCCACGGACTAGCTTAAGCAACAAAAATTTATTTTCAAGATTCTGGAGGCTAGAAATACAAATCAAGTATCAGGAGGGTTGATTTCTTCTGAAGACCTCTCTCCTTGGCTTGTAGATGGCTATCCTCCTTTGTGTCTTCATAGAGTTTTGACTTCGTGCATGTCTATGTCCTAATCCCCTCTTCTTACAAGAACACCAGTCATAGTGGTTTAGGGTCCACCCTAATGCCATCATTTTACCTCTTTACACCCTATCTTCAAATACAGTCACATTCTGAGGTATGAAATTCAGACCTCAATATATAAATTTGAGAGGGGACACAATTCAGTCTATGAGATCTGAAATATATTGTTTAGATAATAAACTAAAAGAACAAATAAGTAAAATCATTAGAACACTTAAGCAGAGCTGAATAAGAGATATGTGTTACAGTAAAAGTGGCAATGGATTCAGATTTATTATAAGTGACAAGGCTCAGAAACTATATAAGAAATAATACAAGAATCACAGGTGCCTGGATGGCTCAGGCAGTTAAGCATCCAAATCTTGATTTCAGCTCAGGTCATGATCTCAGGGTCATGAGACTGAGCCCTGTTTTGGGTTCTGTGCTGGGCATGGAGCCTCCTTGAGATTCTCTCTCCTCCTCTGCCCCTCCCCCCGACTCATGTGCTCACTCTTTGTCTGTCTCTCTCTAAAAAAGGAAAAAAAAGAAGAAAGAAATACAAGAATCGATAGCAACAAAACAATCATGGAGAATTTCTCCATGGAGCCTGGAGGTGGGGATCATTGGGGATCATCTTGGAAGAGGGCTACTACGTGTAGAGTGTATGTCTGTGTGTTTTACATCATCACGAGGTTGATAACAAATTATATCTTTAAATGAGGGAGTGTCAAAAATGGCTCTCTGGACCACTCAAATTCATCAAGGTATAAAGAGATTAAGGAAAACATATTTGAGCATTGATCTTTTTTGGAATTGGGTTGTTTGTATTAAAAGAGCATCGCAAATGTTTTATGCAGAGGAAATAAAAATCACAGTTAAAAAGCATATCAAAGCTATCATAAAATACGTATGTGTTAAAGAAATCCAGAGTGAAAAAGTAACCAGAGCTGGGTATGGACAGAGTAAATACCATTTCTAAAAAGTAAATTCACTACTTGTAATGTTTAAAATTAAGAAATATCATGCTAAGACAAGCTAGTAAGCTTGTCACAGGGGAAAATATGAGAGAGTATGTTCAGATGAGTAGTTCTTAGTTGATTTCCAGGAAAAATTTGAAAATAAAAACTAATATGCTTTCTCTCAGGAATT